>NC_134791.1:21258115-21310615 GCF_046742065.1 Oratosquilla oratoria | reverse complement strand
TTGTACTTGTTAGAGAGACTGGTCTATAGTTGGTAGGTTCTTCTTTATTTCCTCCTTTATATATAGGTACTATATTTGCTTTTCCAATCTTCTGGAACTTTTCCTTCTTTTAAGGAACTGCTTATTATGTTATGTATTTTGTCTGCCAGTTCATTCCTGCATTCTTTCAGAATCCAGTTTGCTATTTCATCTGGCCCATGCGATTTTCTGACATCAAAATTACCCAAGTGTGTCAATATTTCATTCTTTGTTACTTCTATTTCTTCCATAGGGGGGACTTTTTCCTTCCACTCAATCTCTTCAGGTTGTATATTTTCCCTTGTAAACACTGATTTAAAATGTTTGTTCATAATTTCTGCCATTTCCATTTCCTCAGTGTATTCAACTCCTCCTTGTCTTAATTTCTCTAAGTCTTGTTTGTTTTTCAGTTTATTGTTTACAAATCTGTAGAATAGTTTTGGTTGATCTTTACACTTTTCTATAACATCTTTTTCATATTTTCTTTTTTCCTCTCTGCACTTTTGTACATATTCATTTCTATAACCAGTATATATTTTCCATTTTTCAGGTCTTCTGTCTTTTTTCCATCTGTTCCAGGCTTTGTCTCTTTTGTCCTTTAACTCCCTACAACTTTTGTTGTACCAGCATTTTACATATTCTTTTTCTTGTTTTTGTCTTGGGACATACTTTTCCACTCCTTTTTTGTAAATTTTTGTCAAAATATTCCATTTCTCTTCCACTGTTGTTTCTTCTTTGTATATTTCTTCCCAGTTTTCTTGTTGGAAGAATTCTCTTATTTTATCAAAGTTTGTTTTTTCATACATCATTCTTCCTTTTCTATATTGTTCATTTCTTTTCATATATTTTTCTTCATTAAGTTCCAGTTCAATCAAAATGTGGTCACTTTTACCTATTGGTGTTTTATATTCAATCTTGTCCACTATTCTAGGTTCAGATGTAATTATTAAGTCTAGCCTCGATGGTTCTTCTTCATTTCTATACCTAGTGTTCTCTTGTATCCATTGTGTCATTGAATGGTCAGTAATCATCTCAAGTAGAGCATTTCCCCATGAGGCATCACCACTCTTTACTGTCATTTCTTCCCAGCAGATTTCTTTGCAATTAAAGTCGCCCATCATAACTATTCTTCCTCCGTCTTCCATTATTTTAGTTAATGCTATCTTTGTGTCCTCTAACATACTTTTATGTTCACTCTCCTCCCATGAGGCTGTTTTCGGAGGCACATAATTGATCACAAATTTTCTGCTCTTCTTATCTCGGTCTTCCACTTCTATCATAATCATCTCTACTGTATTCTTTCCATATATGACACCTTTCACGTTTATATCCTTCTTAGTCAGGAACATAACTCCACCCCCTTGTTTTTTCTCTCTGTTTCTAATCCAATAATTGTATGTATCATGTCCTACACTGTTGGGTGGTAGTGGGCCTTTTAATTTTGTTTCTACAATTCCCATTATGTCCGGTTCTTTTTCTTTCAAATAATCATTCAGTTCATTCAATCCTGTTATCAATCCATCTATATTTGTGTAAGACACTCTTAGTTTTCTGCCACTTCCATTGTATTCTCTGTTTCCCTTATGTTTTTCTTTAGTATGTCGAACTGCTTTATTTTCATGTTCACTACTCTCCAATAGAATCTCTCTTTCTCTGACTCCGTTCTTTCCTCGTTTTTTGCCTTAGCTTCAATTCTTTTCTGCTTTTCTGCCTCTCTTTCCTCCTTATTCATTTCTCTTTTTATCCATACCTTTTTATATTGATCATTTGTTGCTAGTTTCCCTGTCTTGGATAGAATTTTCTCTGCTGTTGTTTGTGACCTGAATTTAATCTTAATTGGTCTGTTCTTATCTGTACTATATTTTCCGAGTCTGAATTTTTCCTCAATTTCCTTTATAATTTCTGGTTCATCTTCCTGGACTAATTTTAATAAACTGCTTACTCTTTCATTTTCCTCCTTGATTCTTGCGGTTCTATCTGGGTTATGTTTCTCTTCCATTCCTAATATAATTATACATTTCTTTTTGTCAGCTAATTCTCTTACTATATTCTCCTTCTGTCTCATCACTTTAATAACTGAGTCTTCATTATGTTCTTTCAATTGCTGTTTGACTATGTCAGTGAATGAAACCTTATTCCCTTCTTGAGTTATTCTCCAATTTTTAGCTTCTGTAGCTATTTTCTCTCTGTTTTCAGGGGGATTCTTCTTCAATTTCTCATTCTCCTCCTTTACATTTCCTAACTGTCTTTTTAGGTCCTCTATTTCTTCAGTTAAGTTTCTGTTAGCCTTCTCTAGTTGTTCCAACCTTTCAATTCTTTGGAAAATGGAGTCTACGTTACCTAACTTACGCTCCAAGTCCTCGATCACCTTATCAACTCTCTCCTCTAGTCTTATCAGTCGGGGGGGGGGGTTGTGTCCCCCCCACCCTCTTTAAATCCCTGGAACATATTCTCGTCACTTTCTTCTGTATTGCTCCTCTCTATACTTCTAATCTTTACATTTTTATTAGACATGTCATCCTCACTCAGTCGTTTGTTTACCTTCCGCTTGTCTGGCTGGGCCAAGTCTACTCCCTCCTCATTTCCTTCCATTTCCCTCAGTAATCCCTCCCCTTTTCCTCTTTCCCTACTTTCCCACTACTCCACGAGCAATTTCCCCCCCACCCTGCAAAAACACTAGGCACTTCTCTTTGCGTTGGGATCCACAGACTTCAGTTTTCTTCAGAACGTCATCCAAGCCGTCCATTCGCTGAAGTGTGTGTGTGTGTGTGTGTGTGTGTGTCTGTCTGTGTGTGTGTCTGTGTGTGTGTGTGTGTGTATTCACTTGGTCTTTGGATCACGTGTTGGACTCGTGATCGACAGCTATTTCCCTCCTGGAAGAGAGCTCAGAGCTCGTAGGTCCGATCTATGGGCAATGCTATGACCTTGCACACACACACACCCCCAACTCCCCGCCCACGAGAGTTGGAGTAACACCCCTCAGCGCTGCGATACTGATATTATTTCAGCCCCGGGCGAGGGTCGAACCCGGACCTCCGTAGTGGCAGGCCAGAGCTCTAACCACAGCGCCATGAGAGGTGTGTGTGTGTGTGTGTGTGTGTGTGTGTGTGTGTGTGTGTGTGTGTGTGTGTGTGTGTGTGTGTGTGTGTGTGTGTGTGTGTGTCTGTCTGTCTGTGTATATTACTAAATTTAGGGAGCAGGTTTTCTTCAAAACATTTTCTTTTGAATAATACATCATACTCGGCGTTAATGATCTTATTAAGACTTTCAATCCTTTTCGCTATCTTTCTAACTGGAGTGGGAAGGGAGAACACGACATTACCAGACGAGATCATGGTAAATTTGGAAAAAAAATTAGTAACTTATGATATTTCGCCAACACTTTTGTCATCTTCTGGTAATTTTGTTTTCAGAAACTATAAACTATGATTTGTATATGACACAGCATGAATCAATGGGAGAGGTGCTCTTTGGTTTCTCATTGGCGCGCCGTGGGGTGCCCCATAACCCTCCAAGATTCCACACATATTCTGTTGGATATTTATTTCTGGCTGATGATATCAATACTGCTTCCATACATTTTTTTTTTTTTTTTTTTTTTTTTTGCTGTCCTTTGACAGTATTGTGTTCATTCATGTGTTTTCATTCACTTCATTCGAAATGCCAGTTTTATATACTTTTGTGTTGAGGGATTTTATTGCTCTGTTTTGCCTGTGGTATATAAGTCTGTGATAAAGTTTGGGTTGTGTGGCTAATATACTCTTCATTACAAAGTGCAATGTCTTTGTCAAATTTACGCCATAATATGCCATAATATACCACTGAACAACTATTGCAGTGTCGTATACAAAATCCCGTGCAATAATTGCTCAATGGCATATTATGGAAAGTCATCAAGGGGATAAGATAAACTTTTATGAACATAAAAACGACATAAAAGCACGAAGGACATCTAATTCTTTAGTAGTTCATGCGGAAAAATTCGATCATTTACCAAACTGGAGAGGAGCTGAAGTGCTACATAAAGGTTTTGATAAATTCACTAGAAGAATTATAGAATCAGCATATATTTCAACTAAGAATTCATCGAACCATCGAGAAGGGTTTATCAATTTAGCTAAACCAACTAGTGTTTTAATTCTAGAACACGCCAGAAAAACGACCTTTCCCAAGTATCCGACAAGATAATTGAGTTTAGTACATAAACTTCAATTACAGTTTTCCGTACACTCTGAAGAAGTTCTACGCGAACGAAACGTTAGTGTTTAGGGTTCCGAGCCTTCCCTTGTGTTTATGTTCTCTGTCATCCAAATCATATATACTGTATATATATATATATATATATAAAGACTATATATATATATATATATATATATATATATACATATATATATATATATATATATATATAATATGTGTGTGTGTGTGTTTTCTTATTCTGGCTGACGCCAGGCGATTTTATTACACTTGGTCCTTTCGAGGGAAGACCTCTGAGGGTTAATCTCGAATATCCTCCTCGGTGTGGTGGCAAGTGTCCCTGGGGCTCCTAGCCAATTAAAGTTTGGGAGATTTCTAACACACGCGAGGACAACGAAAGGAACAAGGACCTGAGAGTAGAGCCAGCCGCTCGGGAACGAGGGAGTGAAACAAACGAATAAGAAAAAGGAAGACCGGCTGGCAAGGTCAACAACAAAAGACTAGGTACCTACAAGAAGAGCCAGCCGGTCGGGAACGAGGGAGGGAAAAATTAATAAGAAAAAGGAAGACCGGCTGGCAAGGGAATCAGGAAAACGACTAGGTACCTACTAAAAGAGCCAGCCGGTTGGGATGAGGGAGGGAAAAAATTAAACAAGAAAAAGGAAGACCGGCTGGCAAGGAAGTCAAGAAACGACTAGGTACCTGCAAAAAGAGGCAACCGGTTAGGAACGAGGGAGTGTAGCCTTGTCTTGGGTAGGCTACATAAAGGGGATTTAATGAGGGCGAGATAAACTCCAAAACCGGTGTTGCTTCTATTTATTTATAACAAGAGAATCTGGTTGGAAATATAACAAACTACATATGGACCCTGTGAGCAAAATACAGTAAAGTGCCGGGCCTTGACCTTGGGCACACCTGCGGCTGGCAGGCTCTCAACCTGCTCAGCACCCCACCCCCCCTCGGTTACATTATCGTCGGTTAATATAGGGGGTTAGTGGGTTGTCGTAAGTAAAGGTGTTTGTCTTGCTATTCTATGCATTGTGGTAGTTTCTATCCATGGGGGTTAGTCGTATAATTAATAAGTATGGTTAGGTATGTTATATGTTAGCTTATGGGTAATATAATAGGGGTAGGTATAATAAAGGGGGTTTAATGGGTTTCTCTGGTGACATTGGGCATCTATATCTTGTTTGTCTGATTTCTGCTGCTGTAAAACATCCTGATTCATTGATTTTTTCCTTAGCTGAATAAATCCGATCACGAAGAAAAATAAGAAGAAAAAGAAGATGAAGAGAGAGAGAGAGAGAGAGAGAGAGAGAGAGAGAGAGAGAGAGAGAGAGAGAGAGAGAGAGAGAGAGAGAGAGAGAGGAGATGAATAAGAAAAAAATCGATATGGATAGAATCGCCAGCCAGTCGAAACCTTTGGCAGAAATCAATCACTACTTTCCATCCACCGGGAGACTCCTAAACTCTTTTTTCTTCACTCATTTATGACCTGGAAAAAATCAGTTTATGATATTGATTTTTTTTTTTTTTCCTACGTCTCCAAAAGGGCCTCTGAAGCAATGTTTCTGACCAAGGGCTCCCTCGGACCTCGAGGATTCCTTGAGGATTTGTCAGGGACTTTTCGTAACAAAGTGAATAAACTCGAAAAAACAAGTAATCATGTAAGCAGTTTATTTTTATGATAAAATTGATAAAGACAAATTCTTCTATATTTAAACCAATTACTTTAAAAGGGAAAGGTTTCCTTTATAAAAGAGAGATGGAAGAATTAAGAATGGGATGTGTTTTCTTGTGTAAAAGTTCCTTGGGACGTCACTGTTTTCGGAATATAAGGAATTCTCCTTAGTGCACGTTTTTTTTTTATATTTATATGTTTTTTGCAACGTCTATCTATATATATTCAGACACAGGCAAAATGACACGCACACACGCGCACACGCACGCACACACGCACGCACGCACACACGCACACACACGCACAAACCTAAGTACACACGCACACACATACACACTCATATAGGCACATGCACACACACTCATATAGGCACATGCACACACTCACACATATACACATACACACACGCACACTCGCACATATACACACGCAATTCACACACACATACACATACACACGCACACACAGACAAACACACACACAGGCACACACACACTCATACCCACACACACTCAAACACAAACACACAAATACACACAAGACTTCGTAAGTTACAATGGGTTTTGATTATTCGTCGCCTGTCACAGCAAACCTTATTGGGGTTACAATAACATTCCAAAGCAGAAATATTATTACGAATATTCACGGTCACACAACTTCATGAATTAAGCTGTAAATTTGTCAATTGCATTTTCATGAGCAAGCATATTTCATGAGGAACTATCGCGTTCCCAGCCGGCAACATTTAAAAACTGCTTTTGGCGTCATAACTCTCGCAGATCTCGACCAGAGGTGCAATGTACCCCATTTCTGTGGAGTCCAGGTGTGGCAGAGACTGTGGATCGTGACTAAACATACGTATATACGTAATATTGCCTGAACTTACAATTGTCACAGCTCAGACGCCTCGCCAGACCCAGCTTGGGCAGGTGTCCTTTCTACCTTGAAAGCTGGACAAAACGAGAGAGTATCCTAAACGAGGTACTTGGGGCGCGCAGCGGTTAGACTCACTCTTGAGGTCATTCATTTGTAATGCAGAATTACAATCCAGTTTGTGAAGATGTGTGATGATGCATATTAAATATTACCCCTACAGTAACTATAATGTAAAATCGAACTACAGCATTAAATGTATAATGAATGCATTAAATGCATCCAATTGAACTGTTCAGTGTTCAAAATAAAGTTAGGTGAGTATGTGTACTAAGTAATTAAGTAGAAACAAATCCTATATTAGAATATGATATTCAGAAGATTCTTAGCATAGAATGAAAATAGATTACCTTTGTATGTTCGATGTTTTTATGTCCCATGAAAACCACGGTTACGACGACTCTTTGTATAACATTTACGTTAACACAACTAACTGTATTATTGATGGAGATAACTAATGCATCTGCGTACTATGGATGCTATGGCCTTTCTGAAAAGTAACTTCGCCAAGCCTAAGCAACGTCTACAAGACCGAGCACACATTGCTCTCCAGCGGGCGCAAGTGTGGATGATGTCTGAGGGATATCTATTAATTAATTTTAACGTTTGGTAGCTCATTTGGCGCTCGTTGAAGTGAGAGAGATAGATGGTGGGTGGGAGAGAGAGTAAGAGATTACATGGTATGAGAAAGAGAAAGAAGAGAGAGAGAGACTGGGAGATGGCGGGTGGGAAGAGAAAGAGAGAAAAATATGGAGGGGGATGGATAAAGAGAGAGAGAAGGGATAGAGAGAGAATGGATAGAGAGAGAAGGGATGGAGGGAGAAGGGAGAGAGAGAGAAGGGATAGAGAGAGAAGGGATAGAGAGAGAAGGGATAGAGAGAGAAGGGATAGAGAGAGAAGGGATAGAGAGAGAAGGGATAGAGAGAGAAGGGTTAGAGAAAGAGAGAGAGAAGGGATAGATAAAGAGAGAGAGAAGGGGTAGAGAAAGAGAGAGAGAATGGGTAGAGAAAGAGAGAGAGAAGGGGTAGAGAAAGAGAGAGAGAAGGGATAGAGAAAGAGAGAGAAAAGGGATAGAGGAAGAGAGAGAGAAGGGATAGAGAAAGACAGAAATATGGCAGGGAGAGGGATAGAGATAGGTAGAGTGAGACATATGACAGGAGGGGAGAGAGAGAGAGAGAGAGAGAGAGAGAGAGAGAGAGAGAGAGAGAGAGAGAGAGAGAGAGAGAGAGAGAGAGAGAGAGAGAGAGAGAGAGAGAGAGAGGGGGGGGGAAGAGAACGAGAAATATGGCGGGGTTTAGGGATAGAAAGACAGACAGACACAGACAGACAGACAGACAGAGTGAGGGGGGAGGGATGGAGAAAGAAAAATATGTTGGGAGAAGAGACAGAGATCGATAGATATGACAAGGGATGGTAAAAGAGAGAGAGAGGGAGGGGGGAAGATAGAGAAAGAGAGAACTATGGCGGGGCTGAGGGATAGAGAGACAAAGAGAGAAATAGAGAGAAATAGAGGGAGGGAGATATGGCGGGGGGGAGAGAGAAAAAAGAGAGATAGAGATAGAGAGAAAGAAAGAGAGATATGGCGGGGAGAAAGAGAGAAAGGGGGGATGGATAGAGCAAGAGAAAGGAATATGGCGGCCGGGGATACAGAGAGAGAGAGAGAGAAAGAGAGAGAGAGAGAGAGAGAGAGAGAGAGAGGGGGGGGTAAAGAGAAGGACAGAGATAGATATAGATGGCGGGGAGTGATAGACATATGGCGGTATATATATATATATATATATTCTCTTAGGCAGGCTTGGTTAAAAGCAACTGCAAATTCAGCACTGATCAATTTCTTCTTCAGAGTTTCCAACTTCCTGAAGGTATCCTTTATAGCAATGGGTAAAGGAAAGAGTAGATTTCCTATTCCGGTCATTATTGACGTTTCGACTCTACCTGAGTCATTATCAAAATACAAAGATGGAACAAATGCATGGGTTTATATATTACAAAGATACAGAAATACAGCATGTGATTGGCCTTCCAGCCAATAAATATCAATAAACTCGATAAAGATCAATTCTTCTATACGTAAATAGACTTCCAGGAAAAGGAATGTTTCTTTTATAAAAGAGAAATGAAAGAATTAAGATTGAAATGTATTTTCTTGTGTAAATGTTCCTTGGGACGTCACTGTTTTCAGAATGTAAAGAATTCTCCTAAGATTACAATTTTTATGTTTCTTGCAACGTCTATCTATAAATATTCAGACACAGGCACACACACGCACACACACAGATAAACACACGCGCATACATATACACACACACTCATACACGACGTGCACACACTCACACATTAACACACACACACACACACACACACACACACACACACACACATATATATATATATATATATATATATATATATATATATATATATATACAATTGCTTTGAATTTTTAATATGTTGTTTGCTGGTATAAAGGAATACTATTTTGTAAGTTTAATCAAATTTGGATAAATTATAGTGGTTAAAGAAAAGTGTTTTTTCTTTTATTGACCTCACAGAATTATTTTTCACTTAATTGCTTTGGAAAAAAATCATAGAAACTTTGTTCATATATCTACACTTTGTAGGAATTAATATCTCATTTTTTTTTTTTTGTCTTCGAAGAAAAAACTTTTTTCGAAAAAAAAATAAGGCTCCTGATTTTTTTTTCTTTTGGCAAATAAAAAAAAATCGAATTACTACAAAAAATATATTTTTGTTGAAATATAAAATGATACTTAACATAAGTTGACCAGATTTTTTTTTTTTTTTTACCGATTTTGTGAGATTATTTGAAGTCCAAAAAACAACATTTCGAGATATCGGCTTCTAAAGTTGTTTTTTTCATGTCCTGCCATGTGTATTCATCTGATTGGCATGAAATTTTCATATATGATTGTGTATACATTGTTGACTTAGTGGAGAATGATGAGGCATTTGGTCCCCCTTTCTAAAGAAAGTATTAATTTATTTTGGAATTAATCGAAGGTAACAAATTGAGATGGTATGGGCATATACAGCGCATGGATGAAGAAAAATATCCAAAGAGAATTTCAAATCACATACCAGAACGAATAAGACCAGTAGGAAGACCAAGGCGAGGATGGATCGAGGGAGAGGATGAGGCTTTAAATAGGAGAGGAACAAAACTGGATAAAGTGTCACGGAATCAAATATTCATGGATAGAACAGAGTGGCGGAGAATTGTAAACGAGGCACCGGCAGCTGACAGGCCATGACCTAACAGGCGTCTGGTGAGGTGAGAATATACATATATATATATATATACAAGAATATATATATGCATATATATATAAATATATATATATATACACATATATCTATACATATATACATATATATATATATATATATATATATAGGTATGTATATGTATATATATACATACATATATATATATATATATTTTTTTTTTTTCCCAAAAGAGCGTTCAGGGCAACAACCTCGCCCGGATTGAGGACTATTGCAGTCTCCGGTCTGTGTCCGTACACTTTCAGGGTCCCGCTTTCGATCCAGTCCTCGGACAATGGGCTCATCTCCAGCACTCTTCATCTCCCTCCTCCACAAGTTTGCGTTGTGTATGGTCGCAAATGTTGATGTTCATGCTTCATCTCAAAATATTTCGTCCAATCAATGATGAAAAAAGGGTTACACTGAATTCTATCAATTTCGTTTCCTTGCCGTTAGACTGGATATGAAATCGCCCAAAATTCGCTTGTTTATGCCCAAGCTTCTTCATATTCGCCGATTTCGATTAGTTGTAATTTAATGCTTGCATCTGGCAATCCTGTTCACTAACCTCAAGCCGATATCTGATTACGTGAAAAAAGAGTAATACGCAACTAGCCCAATGCCTGTTATTCTTCTCAGTATACAATTAACTAGTATACTTAAAATATACATTATATGAAGGTTGAATGTGCCAAATACGATAGATATCAAATTTGGCGACGCTGTTAAGTAAGTTTGACATAAAAAGAAACGCTGCGTGTTTATTGTCTGTATGGTCATATTGTGGTGACGCACCGCTGGTCAAAACCAGACTGGCCGCCACACATCTATCTATCTATGAAATTTGGGAATAGGATTCCCACGGGCTTATTTGTATGAGAGTGTGTGGCTTTAGCCACACCCACTCATACATCCAATAGATGTGCATACTTATGTGATATATGTATGCACATCCCGGTGAATGCACCCTTTCTAACATGAGAAATATTTTAAAGGGGGGGGGGGCTGACACTCCACCAGCCGACGCAATTCGAATTGGCTGAGGTTGTTGCCTAGGCGGCGCACATTTTCTGAACTTTTGGTGATCTTAATCCTGGCATCGGCGCCGCCGTCCGAGTTCCCAGTCCACTTCTCCCGAGCCACGACCACAACCAGCCCCTAATCGCTCGCTAAATTGTCCGGTGGCAATAGCCCTCTTTTATACACTACTATCTTTTCATTTTCTTACAGACCTTCTTCCCCTCCCACAAAAAAACCGATCCCGCGCAAGCGAGTGGCCTTTTCTTGCAAGTCGCAAGTCGTTCACTCTAGGACACGACATCTCCAAGCAACACTCCTCTTCAGGCAGTTCTCCTCTTCAAGCAGTACTCCTCTCGAAGCAGTACTCCTCTTCAAGCAGCACTCCTCTCCAAGCTTCAAGTTCCCCTTCGCTCTTAGGTTTTTCCCTTACGAGTTTAGAGTTCATTAAAGACCCGAGTGCGTAGCGTTATGGTTTCATTTCATTTCCCTGGCTTGTCCGAACCATATCACAACAACATGAGTAAGCTTTCGACTGCAAGCTAGCCAGAAATTTATTTTTATCTTGGTGGGGATGTTATTTCTATTGTAGGGAGCTTCTGTTCTATACTTTCCCCTCTACATATATTATTATTATTAGTTGTCTAAAGTACAACGGTTACTTTTCGTTATTCGTTTGTCTGACTGCAATGCTGCCACGCGCGTTTTGGGCTCTTGATTGACTTTCACCAAAACCATACTATGGTAATTTATAAAGATAATTCCAATGATGAACCTTATCAATTATTTTAAGTTTAAGTCACAGTGACGTAAAATGGATTTTTCATTCAAGGCTCCGATACGTTTAAATCTAGGCCAGTTACGTCAAGCGTTTATGATCGCCTTATCTCCGACATTAAGTGCCATGTAACATTATCAAACGCCTGTCCCAGTCGTTTGATAAAACCAAGCAAGAACATCAAACAGTTTTGATAGCGTTTGGTATTCTGATGCGCTGGTAAAAACGCCTATAGCTCCTAAAAAACTTTCGACAACTACTCTCGCTCAGCGGGATTTAGACTTGTTTAACAATGTTATAAAGTTTTATTTTACCAAGTATGACAATATGAAATATATTTATTTTATTTTATCACATTTTGTTTGATTGCTTATTAATAAGGCATAATCGTGATCATAGTTTTCCCAACACTTCGACTCAGTACCTCCAACATCCCCCATTGGCTATGAGCACCACGGACACTGTCTCATTATAGTCATTCCAATTACTGGATAAAATTTTGCCAAAATTTAGGAATGTAAAAACAGAAACTTTAAATTTATATTTTTTCTTTTAAAAAATAAAAACATTTGCACTGAAAACATCAGGATACATATTTTTAGTGTTTCTTCATTTATCGAAACGAACAAGTACAATGGATACAGTAGTTTAAAAACAAATGTTTTGTGTATCTGGAGAAAGCAATTGATAGAGTACATAGGGAGTATGGGGAACCATGAGCCTAAATTCTGGGTGAGGGGTTGGGGGGGTTAGCTCTGAGGAGCTTTTAACATGGTTGTAAAAGATGTACAAGAATGGTGAATAAAGACTGCAAGATACTGAAATAAACGCTTGAGGGAGGGGTGTGCAATGTCACCATGGTTGAAGTTACAAGCAGAGGAGGGTGGAGGAAATGTGCAAGACTGAAGGTTAATAGCCTATTACATATGGATGAAACTGTTCTGAAACCTGAGACAGAGGAGGCATTGAAGAGCTTGGTGAGTGAATATGATAGGGTTTGGTGGAGACGGGAACAAATCTAATGAATCACAGAATAAGGTTATGGTAATAGTCATTTATGGACACAAAATGGACATACTGTTCTATGGAATGAAATGGAACCAGTAGAAAGTTATATATTTGGGAATGGATATTCATGAAAAATGAAAGAATAGAGATGAAGAGACATGTCATGGAGTGAAGGTGAGAGGTGCCCTGAGAATGATGATGAGAATTAAAAGGGTGTTAGTGGGAGTGATGAAAGGAATGTACGAATCAAAAGTTATGCCAACAGTTATGCACAGAAGTGAGACCTGTATCAAGAATGCAAAAGAGAGTTCAAGTGGAAGCTTAGGAAATGAGGTGTTTGACAGCTGTGTATGGAGTCATGAAATATGACAAAGTAAGGAACAATGGGATTCTTGAAGAGGTTGGAGTATAGACAGGACTAGGAGAGAGAATGCCAACCTGAATTGTTATGAACATGTTATGAGAACAATCAGAGGATGTACATATTGCCCATGCCATGATTGACAAGGAAAAGGTGCATTAATGGAAAGAATGAATTCATAAATGAGTATGGTCAGAATATAAAACATTAAAAATATGCATGAATGACACCGATAAAAATGTAAACTCAGGTTATGAAGAGGTACGGTGGGAACCTGCAGTTCATTTTGGGAAGAAAAGCTGGAGTTTGCATTGTATCAATGTGGATGGCTTCCCTGTCACCCATTTATAGTAGTACTAAAGAAGCAGCCACCAACTGCCATTAATTCTTATGTAAATATGTGGAAGAAATACAAGGTTGATTGTGAGAGACCCTACATCTGATCTTGAGACCAAGTCATGCACCTCTACATAGAAGTGAAGGTGCTGACGGGTTCTGAAGTCGGGCTACAAGATGATTCTTGCAGGACCACCATTTCCAAGTATCTGTAATTTCCCAGGGAAATTATTCTCTCAATGTGCATCTTGCATGATCGCCACATGCAAGTACCTACAGTATTATTGGTCCCTTCATAAATCAAGTATTACCTGTATGTACTTGACTGTAGTGTACAGGAAAGGAGTTATGCCTCTAGGTTCCTGTCTCTTTTTTTTCTTCAACTATCATACCTAGCTTTAAATTTATGATTTTAGCTTGAACTACATCATTCTGTGGGCTATTCACTGATGCATCTGTATAGAAAATTCCAACTTGATATCTTTCAGACAAGTGAACTACTTCAACTGATTCCAATGATCTTAGGATGCTTTATCCACTCTGTCTACTTCCTTTCATCCTTTAACTGTGGGTGACGGAGAGGGGGGGTCGCGATTTAATGAAGCAGCCTTGCTGTGAATGTGCTGTGTCTTGCGACACTGCTTCTGACCCAGGGCAGTGGACAAGGTGCAGGGATGACCCGTCATCCAGGAGGTGCTAAGATGGGAGGGAGGGTGGAGGGGTGTGGAGTGTTTTTAGGGATGGAATGGGTGGGAATGATTTTATGCCTTTTCCTTTTTGGCTACCTCCCGTGTAAGGGGGAGAAGGCCTTGGTATATGTATGTATATCTTATGATGCCCAAGCATAGGAAAAATTTACAAGAGGTTTTGAGAAGCTTCTTGAAAGCATCCACAAATTGATGGCACAACGATGAGGTAGTGACAATGGAGTCAAATGATTTAGTGACATGCTGTGATTAAGACAAAAAGTACAATGAAATGCTACTTAGCAAAATGTATGGTAAACACTACACTACACTACACATAACACTACATCACTTGTAGGTCAATATAGTAATTTTTTGCCACCAAAGTGAACATATATTGGCATTTTTGCAAGGTTAGTATGTGTAATCGACAATATTGTTAGTTTGGGAGGCACTTGGTCAATGTTATAAAAGTGGAACAAAAATATAAAAAAATTGCACAAATTCTAAAATCACCAACTCTCCAGTGTTAGTCCATGTGGTCATTTACATCACTGAAAAGCTGAGGCCATGTGTTATCTGTCGGTGGTTTGTTTTTTCTATTCTAAGCCAAACATAGTGTGAAATATGTCTTTTTTCAACTTTGTTTACAATTTGCTGAAATCCCCCGTGGGGAGTGCATAATGTAAACAAAACAGCCCCATCATCTAAAGATTAATGACTTGAACAATATGATCTTGTCACTTTTCTCTCCTCTTTCTTTTAATTATGGTGGGTCCAAAGCTTCTCTTTGCATAGTTTACCCATAAACCTTGGAACCATTTTGGTCACTGCTCTTTCCATTTTCTTAATACTGTTTATATCTTTTACTTGTGTGACCAATATTCTTTGATCAACTATCTCTTCCAGCTTTCTTTCCATCTCCACCCTCCATTTCTGTCACCCTCACCATATTTCTTACACTTTATCTTAAACACATATAGGCTCATCCTCTCTGCTTCCATTAGTCTCCACCAACTACATTCTCATGAACACAATCACCCCTTGTAACATCTTCTTTGTATTCATCCCTTAATGCCAATTTCTCATGATGTTTGTCATTCTCCCACATTAATTCCTTCCCTTGCTTTATAATTTACCTTCTAACCCACTTCTCCACTCCCTACTGCATGCCATTCTTAATACCTGAAGCTCTTTACTTTCTACAGCCTTTCTCCAATTTACCTCATTGCCACCTCTCCTTTTACATCTAATCACTTTACTTTTGCCAACATTTACTTTCATTTTTTTTTTCATATACATTCCCAAACTCTGCCATTACCTACCACACATCCTCTTCTTTTCCTAAACTCATGTTGTTCTTCCCCATTACCCCAGTGATATGTAATTGATAAAAAATGTATCTGGATACATTTAGTGGGGGGTCTAGAGGAGTAAAGATTGAGGTTTCACAAAGTTATGCATATTCACATCCAAAACCACTACATTTGGGGCCAGTTACCTGTGCATAAACATTTATGCATTGTGTTTTCACCCTGCATTTTACATGACAGGTTATGTGAGCATGTGACTTTCATCTGTAACGTATTGGAAAAGAGCTATGCTCATGGGTTTCCTAGAGGCTGCAGGCCTTCTGCAAGAGAGACCAGGGGCAACAGATTGTTTAATTAATCACTCCTTGTATGGTCTGTGTGTTTGGCTGGAATGGGTGGGAGTGGATTTTATGCCTTTGTTTTTTGGCTACCTCCCTTGTAAGGAGGAAAAGGCCTTTGGTATATGTATGTATGTGTTTGGCTGCTGTTCTTTGTATTCTCTTGATGTGTGCATGAGCGTGAATAAATATATGCACCTATTTTTAAATAAGTTCATACTTTCCCATTCACAACTGCTATTTTCATGTCATATCTAAGGACAAATGTGTTACGATCTCAACTTTTAGTCTTCCAAAACACAAACCACAATACTGTAAATGGTGTTATATACTGGAATCAAATCATTACACTTAGTCATTCATAACTTGATGACATATACCAAAGAAACTACTGCAACTGGTTACAAATACCACAATAACCAGCAGCAGATTCAGGATTTGCATCATTATGGGAGGCACTTGTCCCATGTAATCTGATTGAAGTATATGTTACAAAATGGATTTCCGCAAATTAGTAGAAATCAACTACCACAAATATTATGTTATGAATGTATATCACATATCTTTCTAATTGCCACTCTTCACTTAACATGTCATGTTAATGTTCCACACAAATTCCTTTCACCAAAATTTATAATTGTCACACAGATATAATAATAAAGTCACTTCAAAAACAATATTACAAGGACAATTAAACCATTTCATATAAGTACTAATAAATTAAATTTTATAGAGTATCTGTCCATGTAAAATTTGGACTTTGAAACTTTATTTCCCTATAAATACTTGGTAATTCACTATCATTATCTAAACTTGTTTTGCAGATCTGCGAACGTATTTCTTTATCCAAACCACAGTCAATGAGTCCCTCTTGAGCAAATGCCTGGAAAAGAGTGGAAAAATAAATTACTTATTACATTTGACACTATACCACCATTCCGTTTGACCCAGGGCAGTTGGCGGATGCAGGGATGACCAGTCATCCATGAGGAGCTGAGATGGGATGGGTGGAAAGGGTAGTGGAGTGGAGAGAAATGGGTGTGAATAGGTATGTGCCTCTGACTTAGCTACCTCTCTTATAAGGGGGAAAAAGCTCTTGGTATATATAGATAGGTTACATATGAAAAATCAGACTGACATCATTGTTTAACACATACATGCTAAAAGGTGCATGTATCGCGCAGATAAGTCAAAGCATGCATCCACTTCATACCTATGAAAACAAATTGAATGCCACTTTCATCTCTGTACCTAATGGATGAAGACATCCCTGTCTCCTGCCACTATGTTTAATAACCATAAAATACAAAATATTTTGTAAATGAAAACAAGTGTAACAACTGTGTTCAGGTCACCCTTTTTTTTAAGTTCACCACATTTCTTTTGCTCACATATACTTTTAATTTCTCCTTTTGCAAACCTTCTGAATTTTTCTTCTATCAGATAAAGATCTGACAATCCTACACTCAGATAAAGATCCTCCAATCCCATATTATCTCCCCAGAAAACAATATCCAGAACTCCTCCAATCCTCACTTTGGTTATCACTGTATCATCCATTAATGCCCTCTTAACCACCCTCTCTCCCATATACTTATGTTTACCTCTCTTAAACAATTGAACTGTAGATTTTAAAATAAATCTAAATTTATTTCCCACTATGTGAAGGAGTTAAGAATAGTAGAAAGAAATCATAATTCTTTTCATTCCCATTTCACTTATCCCTTTTAATCCTTTTCCTGATATCACCATGCTACTTACCTGTGGGACAGCAGCAGCTTCTTGATGCCTATGGTGAGAAAAAGGTAAAGTAGAGATAACTGGAGTAAGGTTCACTGAAAATGTATCAAGAGACAATGCCAAGAGTCTTGTTAACTGCTGCACAGTGTGAGGAAGGACTGGTCCACTCAATTCAATGCTGTATAAAGAGTCTGTGTCCTGTCTAATAATGCTGCTCTTCACCTGAAACAAAAGGAAACACTACTTTTAAACCTTATCCAAACTTTCTAGATGTATACAACACCTTCCTTTATTTGAATATGGCATTGGTATAACCACTTCCCATCAAAGACCTTAACTTTCTTTTACCTTCATGGTAAACTTAACAGCATAGGGACCAGCAGAAGGTACAGTACCTACAAGTGGTCACATGACTAATATTTAAGAGAACCATTTCCAGAGCTGGGTGCTTTCCTAGGTGCGTTCCTCAGTGTCCTGGGCAAAGTCATGCCAGTCAGGTCACCTCAGAATGTGCCCAGCTCTGACCATTTCCCTCCTACCCGTTTTCAAAACCTGTCAACATCCTCACCGTCTTAGGGGCTGACACTCAATCTCAGGAGTGGGCCCAGGATCTCTCTCTTCACCTTCAAATGTATACCATGCTTCCTTTATCTCACCTTACCTTTGACCATTTCTAAAATTTTGCACTTTTTTTTCCGTTAAATTTCACCTTTCATTCACTGCTCCATTCATAAACCTTATTTTAATCTTCCTGTAACAGTTTCCATTGCTTCTCACTTTCCATGACCCACTGATGAATATCAATAATATTACAGGTATCCTACAGGTAATCTCTCTCCCATTTGACATTTCATCCTTCATTACTATAAATATACGACTATTTTTCAAAGATAGAGGAGCTAAGATGAGATGGAAACGATGGGTGGTTGATGGGAGTGGAATGTGTGGGAGTGGGTGCATGCATTAGCTGGCTACCTCCTTTTATATGGGGGAAAAAGACTCTTGGTATATAGATAAATCTTTCAAAAAATTTATCAATTCCAAGGAAGAATTAATTTATTGATAAATACTACGAGGTAAGAGTTATAATAACTGAATATGTTGTTAGTCTCAGTCACTGCCTCACCCTTGCCAAGTCTTCGGTGGGAGAAAGTCACAAGAAACATTGTGTGGAGGTGGTGGAGCAGCAGTTGGATTTCCCCTTTCGGGTATCCTGTTTCCACTTCTTGCCTTGAGATCCTACTATTCTTTTCTAAGTAAGGAGACGAGGTAAGAGAGTTGTAGGACCTCAAAATGAGATTCATATCAGGTGGTACAAGATACCTGGAGAAGTTATCCTTTGTTTACCAAAGAAAGACAAAAGAAAGAGAGAAAGAAAGAGAAAGAAATAAAGGAGAAAGAGACACAGAGACACACACACACCCTATACAAGAATTTAAGAACAAACTAGATGCTGAAAGATACAAAGACGGGTCACTACAAGCATAGCTCCCTCTTTGTATAATACAACTAGTAAAAACAGGGAGGGAGAGAGAGAGAGAGAGAGAGAGAGAGAGAGAGAGAGAGAGAGAGAGAGGTGGGGTGCATTACCTTTAATGCCTTTAATGTTGAACCTTGAAAGGCTACAGGAGCGAGAAGCGTAGGAGGAACACCTGCAAGTGGTCCAGTTGTGGATGTGCAACTTTTGCTGTTGAGGAGGAAGTTAATAAGGCCTTGTGTCTCAATACCTTCTACATAAACCATTGACGAAGGAAACCGGTCTATTGTCTTGTACTTTTTCTGCTCTCTAGAAAAATATAAAAGAAAGATGTATAAGTATGGAATAAAAATAAACCAAGGTGATATCTGATATAAAAAAAAAAAAAAAAAAAAAAAAAAAAAATGAAGTGGTCTGTGGTCTACATAATATAAAACAAAAAGGGGCAATCTATCTAGAGTTCTTTCCTTTTCTTCTACATCTGTGCAATCCACGACTCAATCAATAAATTTGTTGCCCCAGGTCTCTTTTGCAGGAAACCCATGGCTCCTAAGTAACTGGCAACTGCTTTTGGATGGGCCCATATGTAACTCAAGGGAAAAATACTGTGCTGCTGTCTGTGTTAGCCTGATGTCTGGAGAAGTCAAGAACAGTGTGGAGTTTCAGAATCAATCTTGAAGTGCTTGTTTTGTGTCTGTGTATGCATCTTTGTCTATATGCATTGTGAAGTACAGGTAGTAAGTTGTTGTAGATGTTAAAGAAGTATGTTGCAGATGTAGTTTCATTCCATATTTGGCTACCTCCCTTATAAGGGGTAAGAAGCCCTTGGTATATAAATATATAGATAGATAGATAAGATAAATATGGATATTAGTTTTATAGTTGCATACACTTAGATGCACCAGAGTTATGTTGTGGTAGCATAGGTGGGATTTAAGACTTCTATGTGGAATTGGGTACCTATCATTTTCATGTATAGTTTTATGGAAAGGATTTTGGTTTCTGATTGTAGATGTGGTAGTGCACCCAGTTATTATTCTTGTTTTATTTAATGTTGTTTGTAAGGTGTTTTTGAAAGAGGACCAGATGTGGAAGGGAGTGATAAGGATAAACTATAATCCCTTAGCCATGAGGGGGTACCATGGAGATGGGTAAAATAGTCTAACTGAAAAAAAAAAAAAAAAAAAAAAAAAAAAAAAAAAAAAAAAAAAAAAAAAAAAAAAAAAAAAAAAAAAAAAAAAAAAAAAAAAAAAAAAAAAAAAAAAAAAAAAAAAAAAAGCTTTGCGGGGGTACCATGGAGATGGGTAAAATAGTCTGACTGCAAAAAAAAAAAAAAAAAAAAAAAAATGCTTTCTGCTCAAGATGGGGGTTAATATACTTCAAACAAAATCTACTACCTACATAATATGGCATATGTATATTATGTGTCACCATCCTTATACCCATGTCACAACTTACAATTTGATACGATGGGGATTTAGATTAGGAAACTGAGATGTTTCTAGGCCGAGGTCTTCAAGCCACGATGTTGCTCCTTCACGGTCTTCTTCTTCAGACGGTTTTTCATCTTCCTCTAATTCCTCTTCTTCATCTTCACCCTCACCTACTGGGTCATCACAGAGTGGCATGCTGAACTCAATGTCTACAAAGAAAGCCAGAGAAGGAATATTGTTTAAAAGACAACAAACTAAACTGTAAAAATGTTACATAATCACATAATTCTAACAAGGTAACCTTGCAAAACAAAGTTAACAGGATTATGAAAAGCAGTCGTCACAAATATAGACAGACCTTCTTACAGTGTGCCAATATCTCAGACCTGCAAAGCAGAAATCATTCATGTTAAACTGATCAAAGACCATCACTTACCAAATACAACATGTCAGTAACTATTAACAGTACATACATACATACATATACTAAAGACTTTTTCCCCCTTACATGGGAGGCAGCCAAAAAACAAAGGCATAGAAACCACTCCCACCCATTCCATCCCCTACATATTCCACTCCCCTCTACCCTCCCTCTTATCTTGGCACCTCCTGGATGATGGGTCATCCCTGCATCTTGTCCACTGACCTGCATCAGAAGCAGTGTCACAAGACATAGCACATCCACAACAAGGCTGCTTCATTAAATCAGCGACCCCCCTCTCCGTCCCCTCATGCAGAAAAGAAGATAGGGAGAAATCCCTTCAGGCTGTGTCAATTTATTTCTCATACATACTCCCTCACCCCCCCCACCCACTCCCCTTCATGCATCACAGCATCATCCATACACAACCATTCTCCATTCACCCCATCTTCTGTCCTCTCCCATCCTTCCTCAACAGACATTCCTCTCTTTCCCAATGCCCCCTTTACCCCATCCATCCATCTCACCCTACCCCTCATGTTCACTCCTTCCACACTTCTTTTACTAGTCTTTCTTAACTCATTCTTTCCATGTGTCCAAACCATCCCAATACTCTGTCATCAACCCTATCTCCCAACTCCCTTTCCACCCCCGTTCTCCTCCTCATTTCTCACTCTATCCAGCCTAGTAACCCCTATCATACTTCTCAGGCACCTCATCTCAAACACAAACTCCTCCTCTCTTCCTCCCTTATGTTCCATGTTTCTGCCCCATACAGTGCTGTTGGCACAATCACTCCTTCATATCCATTGTTAGTTCCTCACCAAAGAGTGAAGCTGTGAGGATAATCCAGCTCCAGCTGTAAAGCCCTGCTATAGATATGCAGGATGAAATGCTGTGATGGGAAAGGTAGTTGAATGGGTTTCATGCATTTATGATGTAGGTGTGAATTTTGACAGACAGACAGACATGCACACACACACTTCTTGTAGGTACCTGTTATTGGTCCATAAAGTATGAATAATTACATTTCAAAAATATATGAGGCTCGTGGAGCAACTCTTCAACAGCATTACTAAAGAACATATCCATTGATTTAGGTGAACTGGAGTACAATATAGTAACCTGAAAAAGGTTTCAAGGGATTTGTTACATTACTATAACACTGCATGATTTTTAAACAGAATCTTTGACCCTACCTTCATTTTTCATGGCATCTCTGAAACCCCGAGTGGTTGGTGTGATGAGGGCATGTGCATGAGAGATGCCTCCTACTCCAGCTGCTCTGAAGAGGCAGGTGAATGTTGGACCACAAACGTAGAAGTAAGGACACTGCCTTACCCGTAAAAGCTGATGTAATGACCGCAAACTCTCACTCCTGATAAAATAAATGTGATTTTTTTTCTTTAAGAAGCATAGTTATACAAAAAATATTCTGAGCTAGCAATATCAAATAAATAATCTATTTTCAAGGTTTATTTTTTCATCTGCCCCAACACTTTTTTTTCTTTATCTATTTAATGTAGTCTTTTACAGTAAGTCCTCGTTATATGGTACATATGCGTTCCTAAAAACCTTACTGCAATTGAAATTACCGTATACCGAACGTGGGAATAGACTGATTGTTGTGGTGGTCGCATGGCGTGGTGGCGCTAGGGTACGGTGTAAACAAAACACAAGCAGATACCGAATCTGTGAATTTTTCTTACCGTAAATAGAATCAAGGGTAGTAATTACCAAATACTGTAACTGTGAATTTACCAGATAAAGAATTACTGTATAAGGAGGACTCACTGTACTACTACAGTAAACTTCCACTTATCCGAACTCCAAGGAGAATTAGAAATGTCCGATTAACCGAAATGTTCAGTTAATCCGACTTTGTATGTTTCATTCCCATAGGATTTTATGCAGTAATGTCAGCTGCAATATTCGTACCTGTAAACTAAACATACACATGGAAATGCTTATAATAGTTCATAAACATATTCTATAGAGTATAAAGAGAAAATGTTTAAGGAGAGCTTGTGATACTGTATCGTCACCGAGAGGACTCACGAATGTATGTACCGCCAAACAGCCGATCAGGTGTAAACATGGAGTGTGCTGCCACCGTGTGAGCACTTGAGGAAGCTTGCGGGTGGCGGAAGAGGCGGCGGGGTGTTTGAATGTTCGGTTGAGATCCAAATATGTTCGGTTAAAGCGATGGCTACCGTATTGAGAAAATGTTCGGTTAATGCGATTATTCGGTTAAAACGCATTCGGATAAGCGCGAGTTTACTGTACTTCTAACATTGCTACAAAACACAAACAACACATGTGCAAACACACAGAATATCAGTACAATATGAAATTGGTACAAAGGAAGTTAAAAAAGTCAACTCGGAAAGGGACCTAGGAATAACTATCACCAATGACATGGTACCAGACATACATATCAACAAACTAGTCAGAGAAACTTTAAATTTATTAAGATCGATGAAAGTGGCCTTTGATTACATGGATGAAGAAATGGTAAAGAAAATATCAGTTACATTGATAAGACCAAAATTGGAGTATGCTGCAACACTATGACACCTAGTACTAAAAAGAACATAAAGAAATTAGAAAGAATTCAAAGAGCAATGACAAAAATGGCACCAACACTCTCCAAGTTGATATATGAACAAAGATCGGGCAAACTTGAACTACCAACCCTGGAACAAAGAAGAGAAAGAGGAGACCATCTACTAACCATCTACTAACCATCTACAGAATTATGAAAGGGATGAATGTCCTTGATAGAGATGACTTACTAAAGTGGGATAGGAGAAAAACAAGAGGACACAAAAAGAAACTTAATAAGGATAGTTACAGAAGAGATCTGGAGAGAGAGAGAGAGAGAGAGAGAGAGAGAGAGAGAGAGAGAGAGAGAGAGAGAGAAAGCTTCCTACACAGAGTGATAGATATCTGGAACAAACTGAATGAGGAAACAGTGAGTGCAAAAACTAAACAAAAATTTAAGATCAAACTGGATGCTGAAAGATACAAAAGCGGGTCACTACCAGCATAGCTCTCTTCCCATAAAATACTTTTAGGTAAATACACATCCATATAAAATGGGTGGTGGGGTGATGGTTGTTGTGAGAAATGACATGATAACAGAATAAGCAAACCTGAGTGAAGGAGCAATCCACCTAAAAATTAGAAATAGAGGACTGAACAGAAGAGATCTCATGGTTCCATATGTTCCCCATGCCAAGAGCTTGGAATGAAGCTAAATATCAAGGACTGGAGAAGGGGCAAACAATTCACTATCTTCATTCTTGACCATCACACATACCCTTCCATAAATGTAAACCAGTTTTACTGATGATATGGTTTAATGTCACAAACACCCCCCCTATCGGAAGGCTAGGACGGTGCCCCTCACAGAGGACTATGTAGCATGGAATTTAATGAACCATGCCCTTGGTTCAACTCTGCCAGTGGCAGGATTCGAACCGCCATCCCCTTGACCTTTGCCACAAGTATAGACGCTCCTCTACTTACGTTCATTCGTTTTACGTTTTTTCGATTTTACGTTTGAACTGACTGTAAAAAAAAATTGTAAAAAAAATCTCTTGAGTGAATTTTTTAGTTTAGCGCGCTCTCCGTAGTTCAAACGATACTTACGCATGATGCTGCGTCCATTGTTTACATGGCACAAACGACAGACTGAACGTGCCTTGCCTCCTCCTCCACCATCTCAATTTATGTTGCTTGAATTTAATTTATTTGAAATTAATGTTATCATTTTACAATGTTATGTGTATAATTAATGATTTAGGGGTGTTTTATAAGATACGGTAATAGAATTTACGTATGTATGGTACAGTAACAACTTACGTTCATTTTCAACTTACGTTTGGCCGTTCGGAACGTAACTAAAACGTAAGTTGAGGAGCGTCTGTAATGACACCCTTACCCGCTTAGCCAGCGAGCTTCCAGAAAACATTTCTACTGACTTCAACAAACTTCCCTCTATTTAACATATCTGTAACACATTTCATAATGCTTCTCTGTCAATATTCTTACCATTCTCCATGTAAACTGTCACATAGCTTTTGCTCCTTTCCAAATATACTAGTCTGAGCTGCAGATGTCTTGACATGGTCTCTTGGGAACAGTTGAAGCCAAGGTATGTTGGGATGCTGCCACACTAAACATCCTTGGTAAAACTGAGCATTGGCTGAAGTGTCGAGAGTGGGGTCACTATCGCTGCTTGAAGATGAGGTCAAACAACGTACAAAACCGGTGGTTCCTGATGCCTCTTCAGATGTCTTTCAGAAAAAAAAAAAAAAAAAGTTCAAGACTGAGTAAACATAAATAAAACGCCATATTGGGGATCTAGCTAAAGAAAGGGGGGTGTTAATTGAAAGGGGTAAAATCACTGGTGGTCCCAAAGGATTTGGGAAAAAGATTTGCAACATGACCATCCATTAATAATTTTTCCAGCAGTTATAAAAGGCAATATTTGTGACCAGTTTGGAAACTGTAATCCATGAGTCAAGGTTATTTATAGGAGCCAGTGAAAACCTAAAAAGCCAGTTCAAATCATAACTATGACTGCTGGTATCGACACCACATTTCTTTAAGTCCTGTTTCTTTGAAGGACTCAAGAACTATCAATCTGCTGATACAATTAAATTTACTTGCTATTGCAATGGGGGGTGAGGTAGTACAGTGAGACCTCTCATTAACGGACATTAATTAGCTGTGTTTGCGGTGTTTTTGCTGTGTTTTCGGTGTTTTTGGTGCTGTTGTTTAGTGCCTGCAATCACTATGCCACTCAAAAACCACTCTAAATCAACGGATTATTCACATCAACGGACACCGTTACCCCCCTTTTAGTCCGTTAATGAGAGGTAGTACTGTATGTGTGAGCAAAATTTGATGCAGCCTGAGGGGATTTCTCCCCGTCTTTTCCTTTTATGCGTGGGAGGATGGAGAGGGGGGGTCGCCGATTTAATGAAGCAGCCTTGCTGTGGATGTGCTGTGTCTTGCGACACTGCTTCTGACCCAGGGCAGTGGACAAGGTGAAGGGATGACCCGTCATCCAGGAGGTGCTAAGATAAGAGGGAGGGTGGAGGGGTGTGGAGTGTATTCAGGGATGGAATGGGTGGGAATGATTTTATGCCTTTTCCTTTTTGGCTACCTCCCTTGTAAGGGGGAAAAAGCCTTGGTATTTGTATGTATGTATGTGTGTGTGTGTGTGTCTATATATATATATATATATATATATATATATATATATATATATATATATATATATATATATATATATACAGACGCTCCTCTACTTACGTTCATTCGTTTTACGTTTTTTCGATTTTACGTTTGAACTGACTGTAAAAAAAAATAAAAAATAAATAAATAAAAAAAATTTGAGTGAATTTTTTAGTTTAGCGCGCTCTCCGTAGTTCAAACGATACTTACGCATGACGCTGCATCCATTGTTTACATTGCACAAACGACAGACTGAAAGTGCCTTGCCTCCTCCTCCTCCCCTCCTCTTCCACCATCTTAATTTATGTTGCTTGAATTTAATTTATTTGAAATTAATGTTATTATTTTACAATGTTATGTGTATAATTAATGATTTAGGGGTGTTTTGTAAGATACGGTAATAGAATTTACGGATGTATAGTACAGTAACAACTTACGTTCATTTTCAACTTACGTTCGGCCGTTCGGAACGTAACTAAAACGTAAGTTGAGGAGCGTCTGTATATATATGCATGCGACTGTCATAAAAATTATTGGATTGATGTTGCTGTTACTAGCAAATTTCTCTCATATATATATATATATATGTATGTATGTATGTATGTGTATATATATATATATATATATATATATATATATATATATATATATATATATATATATATATATATATATATATGTATTGCAATTCACTCGGGATCAATAATGAGCAGCTGCATATGGTGGTCCTGTGCCACCCATCTACAAAACTCACCACCACCTTTACCTCTATCTGGTGCAGTCTTCTCCAGATCTATAAAACACAAGTATAATCATTTCCCTTCTCATGATTTTTTCACTGAGTTGTCTTGAAATGAATATCTGACCCTCTCCTATCATCGCTATTTCTCTCATTATCTGATTTTGATTCTGATTTTTATGACGATGATGATGTTAATTGTTCTCAGATCTCTCAGAGAATTTTTTCTTTGGACTACTGTCTGTTGTATCATTATGGGTCTGTTTCCACATTTTTTGGGCCTTTTTGGATTTGAAAAAGGCTTATGACAGGGGAGACTGAAAGGCACTGTGGAGGGTATTGCAGATTTATAGGATAGGAGGAAAGCTGTTAAGAGCAGTAAAGAATTTTTATGAGAGTAGTAGAGCCTGTGCTAGAATTAGAAATGGAGAGAGTGAGTGGTTTGACATAAAGGAGGGACTTCGCCAGGGATGTGTCACATCTCCATGGCTATAAGGGGACTGGAGATGGTTAAAGAAAATGGAGAAAAATGGGAAATAAGCCAGTTGTTGTTTGCTGACAACATTGTGCTTGAAACAGGATCAGAGGAGGGATTAAGGAAGTTAGTGACACAATTTGGGAAGGTGTGCAAAAAAAGGAAGTTGAAGATAAATGTGAGTAAAAGTAAGGTGATGAGATGTACAAGGGGAGAGGATGGCAGCAAATTGGAAGTGAGTATTAAGGAAGAGACTGGAGGAAGTGGATAGCTTTAGATACTTGGGGGTGAATGTGGCACAAAAGGGAGCAGTGGAGGTGGAGGTAGAATGTAGATTGAGAGAAGCAAGTAAATGCCTTGGGAAATTAAAAAGTGTAATGAGAAATAGGCATTTGGGAATGGATGCTAAGAGGAGATTGTATGAAGGGGTGATTGTGCCAACAGCACTATACAGGGCAGAAACATGGAACATAAGAGAGGAAGAGTTTAAATGTGTTTGAGATGAAATGCCTGAGAAGTATGGTAGGGGTTACTAGGCTGGATAGAGTGAGAAATGAGGAGGTGAGGAGGAGAGTGGGGGTGAAAAGAGAGTTGGGAGATAGGGTTGATGAAAGAGTATTAGGATGGTTTGGACACATGGAAAGAATGAGGGAAGAAAGATTAGTAACAGAAGTGTGGAGGGCAGAGGTGGATGACCATAAGGGAACAACCAAGGATGAGATGGATGGATGGGGTAAAAAGGGCACTGGGAAAGTGGGGGATGTCTGTTGAGGGAGGAAGAGAGGAGATAGGGATGAGTGGAGAATGGTTGTGTATGGATGATGCTGTGATGCATGGATGGGAGTGGGTGGAGGATGGGAGGGGTTAGGGAGAATGTGTGAATGAGATTTTGATGCAGTCCAAAGGGATTTCTCCCTATCTTCTCTTTATCTGCATGAAAGGATAGAGAGGGGGGGCACTGATTAAATGAAGCTGTTTTGCTGTGAATGTGATGTGTCTTGCTGCATTGCTTCAGACCCAGGGCAGTGGATGAGATGCAGGGATGACCCATCATCCAGTAGAAACCAAGAAAAGAGGGGGGAAGGGGTGGTGAATGGGAGTGGAGTATGTGGGGATGAATTGGGTGGGAGTGGATTTATGCCTCTGATTTTGGCTACCTCCCTTGTATGGGGGAAAATGCCCTTGGTATATGTATGTATGTATGTGTTTCCATGTCACCAGTTTTTAATAGTAAATGAGGAGCAGTCACCAGCTGTTAGCTTCCCTAGGTGAAGAGGTGGAGGAAATACAAATGAATTTGATTGAGAGTTTCAGCCCAAAAATAGATAGCAGGAAGAAGAGTCTCTCTCACATCTGTCTTATAGGATCAACATTTGAAGCACCTGTCATTGGATTCCTTGGTGATGACAGGAAATAGTAAAGAAAATACAAATGAATGAATATTTTTATCCCTAAGAGGCTGCCACAGTCTCCACACTGGGCCCAAGAATGGTTGTGTATGGATGATGCTGTGATGCATGGAAGGGAGTGGGTGGGGGATGGGGGGGATGAGGGAGTATGTATTTACCTAGTTGTATTATACGGGAAGAGAGCTATGCTCATGGTAACCCGTCTTTGTATCACTCAGCATCAAGTTTTTTCTTAAAATCTTGAATAGTGTTTGCACACACTGTTTCGTTGTCTAATTTGTTCCAAGTATCTATCACTCTGTGTGGGAAGCTGTTCCTTTTCAGATCTCTTCTGTAACTATTCTTTTTTAGTTTCTTTTCGTGTCCTCTTGTTTTACCATTATCCCATATTAACAAGTCATTCTTATCTAAGACTTCCATTCCTTTCATTATTCTATAGATAGTCAGCAAGTCTCCTTTTTCCCTTCTTTGTTCCAAAGTTGGTAATTCTAGTTTGGACAATCTTTGCTCATATGTCAGTTTGGAAAGGGTTGGTGCTAGTTTCGTGAATGATATTTTGACAGAGCCCATTTTTAATGGAGTATCTATTACAGCTGTATCTACTACACTTTTTTACACATGAAGAGCTGATAACAAGTGACTGCTCTCCTCTTCTTCTTACCACTGTCGGCCTGTGGCCCAGAAACATTCCCACACTAATACAACACAGACAGCAGTCCAAAGTTTCTTCCCAGAGAGATCTGTGGGAGGTTACAGGGACCATTGCCAGCCACTGTGGGGCTGAGGGTTTTCTATTTAGTGAAAACTGAGGGAACAATTGATGGACTGACTCACCTTGAAATTATGTTTCCATGGCAGCACTTTTTTGGACATAAATCGCATCCGACTCTTTATACTCCAATCCACAACAAGACTGTCTGTCCAAACCACTTCAGGTTTTGATGAGCTCTAAGGAAATAAAGAGAAAAAATATATAGAGTCCCTTCTAACAAAACATAAACACACACACATTATAAGGGAGGTAAGTCAATGGGCACTAATCTGCATTATATGTCTAAAATATGGGAAGAAACTTTGGATTGATGTCTGCACTGTACTTGTGTGAGATTGTTCCTATGTCACCAGTTTGTAGTAGTGGGAGGAGGGGGACAGTTATTGGTAATAAGCTCTCCCTGTGTGAAAAGATAGAGGTGTTGTGGGGCTGCATATTTCCAGTTAGCGAAACTCAAAACAAGTAACTGATTGATTGTCAAGTTAAATAATACAACACATTTGTGATGATTTGATTTAACATCACAAACTCCCCCCTTATCAGAAGGCTAGGATGGTGCCCCTTACAGTGGACTTTGTAGCATGGAATTTAATGAACCCTGCCTTTAGATCAACTCACCCTGAGTAGGGTTCAAATAGTCATCATCTCAACCTTCGCCGCAAGTAACGACAATAACATCAATTTAGTTACTTTTTTCATCATTAACCTCTTCACTCCGGGGCACATCGCATGTCTGGCAGCATTAGCTGCCTGACGTGCGATGTTGCGTCATAATAATCGCATTATAAAAAATAAAGTCAGTGCTCAATTGTTCGTTCTCTTTCACCCGTGTATTTTGATAACCATAGAAAATTGATGAAGCCAGTTTAGAGAGAATCGAAATTACGTAGGTACGACTACAATAAATATAATCAAGATGGCGACGTCGGCATCATCGAGTACCCACTTGCACCTCATGCCGCCTACGTAGGCATCACCGTATGGAAGTGGTTAATGCAATCTCACTGAAGGAATGTAAATTATCAACATACCTGTTTTTCATTTTCCTTATTTCCAAGTACATGTGAAAAGTCACATGACAAATTTGAATCCTTCTGAGGAGTGCCAGTGTTGTTCAAGAGTTGGAAAAGTGTAGCATCACAAGATATTTCTGGATCATTATCTTCCTCTCGACCTTTCTTGTTAGGTGAATGTCTGGAAAGAATAAATATACAAAATATAGTTCTGGATAGAGTGGATAAAGAAATGTGGAGGTGAGGAAAAAACAGCAGACAGATATGGTAGATTTCTGCCATTTTAATAAATTGTAACTGCAAAATCAAGGAATTATATGAATGGAGTCAGCCTTGAACACATGAGTTTAAGACTGCTGTAGAAAAAATATGATACTGGACAGTAACATCATCTACAAGAGGGCACAAAGTTTGTATGCACAGTCTCCTCAGGACATGCAACCTCTTGACCTCTTCAGTACGAGTCAATTTCTCACATGCAGCATTGGGTGCCTGATGTACAATGATTCAATGCTGCATCATAATACTTGCATAATAAAATATAGTCACAGCTGATTTACTTGATCTCTTTCACTCTGAATATTAATAACCACAGAAAATATGATGAAGTCAGTTCACAGAATTTGGGGGTCACTCAGCTACAACTACAAAATAAATAAAATCAGGACACCATTGCCGGCACCTAGTACACCCAATTGCACCTCATGATGCCTACATAGGTTTCATCTTATGGAAGACGTTAACCCCTTCCATTTGATGATGCCTACATAGGTGTCACGAGGCACAAGGGGGGTATATGAGGATGCTGGTGTTGACATCTTGATTATATTTATTTTGTAGTTGGAGCTGAGTGACCCCCAAATTCTGTGAACTGTCTTGATCATATTTTCTGTGGTTATTGATATTCAGGGTGAAAGAAAATGAGTAATACAGCTGTAACTTTATATTTTATAATGTGAGTATTGTGGTGCATCATCCAATTATTGTATATCAGGTAGCTGATGCTGTCTGCGAAAATTTGATTCTCGTATTAAAGAGGTTAAGAAGTTAGTTTGATTGCTACAATAACCACGTCTTTCTATAGAACATGCAGATGCATAGAGAAGTTGCTTTTACAGATTATGAGGCAGTTATGGTGTATCCTCCAGTTCTCGTAAAATACCAAGGAGATAAAGTGATTGAGAAGTATGGTGGGTATTACAAGGAGGGATGAGGTGAGAAATGAGATGATGGGGAGCTGGGGTGGAAAGGGAGCTGGCAGATAGGGTAGATGAAAGAAAACTGGGATGGCTTGGGCACATGGAAAGAATGGATGAGGAAAAATTAGCTAAAAAAAAAAAAAAAAAAGTGAAAGGCAGAGATGGATGGAGTGAACTTGTGGGGAAGATCAATAATGAGATAGATGGATGGGATGAGGGGGGTTTAGAGCAAAAGGGGAATGTCTGTTGAGCAGGGAAGGAAGATGGCAAGAGATAGGTGCAAGTGGAGAATGGTTGTGAATAGAATATAAATTGACACAGCCTGAAGGGATTTCTACTTGACTTCTCTACTGTCACATGAGGGGGTGAGGAGGGAGGGTAGCTGTGTAAATAAAGAGGCTTGCCCTGCTGTGGATGTGCTGTGTCTTGCTGCATTACTTCTGGCCTAGGCAGTGGAAAGGAAACAAGGATAACCCTTCATCCCCATGGAGCTAAGATGAAAGGAAAATGGATGATGGATGGGAGCGGACTGGCTACCTTCCTTATAAGGGGAAAGAAACCTATTGATATATAGATAGATGCATATAGATAGACAACTAATTCTATTTATATACCAAGAGCTTTTTCCCCCTTATAAGGGAGGTAGCCAAGTCAAAGGCATGTGCCTTCTCCCACCCAGTCCACTCCCATCCACCACCCTTTCCCCTTTTCACTTAGTTCCTCATGGATAATGGGTCATTCCTGTATCCCATCCACTGCCCTGGGTCAGAAGCAATGAGAGTACAACTATTTACATAAAAATTTATCATTATGACAAAATTCATATCTATAACAAAATCTATAAAAGTAATAAATGTTATTGGCAAAATTTTGCATTCTCTTGGAGACACTTCCACTGTGAGATACGGTATAAGGAGTGCAGGTCACATGATTGAGATGAGGGGACATGGTGAGGTACTTGGCGCAAGAATGCAGCACAACCAAATCCTGCTGTGGGATATCTAAGATGTCTACCCATAACTATTATCATATGTGTGATCAGTTCCAAGTAGTCACTACAGTTATATAAGGAAGTGGTCATAGATAATATACATCATATGTCAAGGAGTAAATGTCTATATATCAGGGGTTTCTTTCCCATTATAAGTCAAAGGCATGCACACATTCCTACCCACTCCACTCCTACCTATTACACTCTCATCCACCATCCTTGTTTCCCTCTCATTTAAGCTCCTTGTGGATGAAGGGTCTTAAAATGAATTTCTGATCTATGCAATCTATTCCTTTACAGAAACTTACTATACACTGACCCTCTCCTATCATATCTACTTCTCTCATTACCCAATTTTGATTCGGATTCTTGTGATCATAATATTAACTGTTCTGCAAAGTTTTGTAAAGGAGTATCTGTACCACAGCATAAAACTATATACTTTATAAACATGAGTAATAACAAAAGATGCAATACATACTTGAAAGGGTTTTTTCTTTTGACACTAGGTTGACTTGTTAATCCAGCCAATGGTTTTGGAATAGCAATTTGAAGAGGAGAGGAGTTACTCATTCTGGCTTGCAAAGCTCTCCTCTTTGCTTTAAGCTTCCTCATCTTCATTACAGCATCTGGACGCAACCATCCTGGGGAGCCAGGGCCCGGAGATGGGGCACACCCTTTTGTTTCCATGCTCTCTGCAGGCACAAAAATATATTAAGATGAATCATTATTTCTCTAAAACAGTTTTGGTAGCATATTTAATATGTAAACAAACAACTGAACAAAAATTGTTAAGTGGTTTATGCTCATCACTCTCTCAGTTATCTATTCCACTGTGAAAAAAAGGTTGGTGCTCCCTGCCCTAGACCATAGTGAATCCCACTACCACATCTCTATACAGCTCCCCTGGATTTTTCCACTACCCCCGGGGGGATGGTGTGCAAGACAATCTACATGGACAGAAACACCAGTAAACCGCACACCAAGGGGTGGTACCAGCCACTTTGAGAATAAGTTATACAATTCTTCAATATCTGTAAATTGATGGTGAAGAAAAGAAGTATGCATACAGGATATTGATGTGATTTTTTTTTTTACTTTGGTGACAATCTCCACCTGACTTAGGATAAAGGCATGAAATTCATGCAGACTCATTTAATATCTCTAAGCAGTCTGTTCCATTAATGGACCTATTTTTGTTTTGAACTAATTTATTGATATTGCTATAAATGCCTTACCTAAATTAGGTTGTTCAAGCCAGTTACTATGCTCTGAAGTCTGATGAAAAAATCTTTATATTTAGCCATGACTGCTGATTGTGTATTTTGAAAAGAAAACCTATTACTACAAATACAAAAAAGTTTAGCTTATATTCCTTAAAACATATTCCAAAAACCTCAAATTGTTCCTTAGTTGTTTTTCCATTTTAAGAGTGTCTAACCCTGCCCTCCTTATATTTTAGTTCTCAAGCCTTTCCATAAATCTATCTACAAAATTTTATACAGTTGCCTGCATTGTACAAGTGTGAGATATTTCATGTCATCAGGTTATATAGTTACAATAGGTCCGGAGGAGGAAGGGAGCAGTTGTCTATTCTCCTTCTATAAAAAGGTAAAGACAATATATTATATGTTAACAGAAAGAGATCTTGGACCAATACTTGACTGTCATGGCTATCCCTCTAAATGAAAATGAGGTTGTTAATAGATGGGTCACAGGTAGATGATTCCCATGGCCATTCTGATATACATCTCTCGGGTTCATATTCTGAAGTACCCATCACTGATTTTTTTCAATTATAAATTATTATTTTACTACATGCTGTATAAGCTAAATCTTTGTGTCAGATAAGGTGAAGGTCGAATGGATGGTAACAAATTCTTCCAAAATCATAAAACTAAGAGGCAAGAGCCCTTTCCTCAGTACAATGGATGAACTTTATTTACAATTGAAATGTCTGAAGAAACTCAACTATAACTGGCACCAACTGTCTTTCTTATTACGGAATTTCCATTCTTTGTTAAACCTAGAAGAAGCTTGAAACAAGTTCGTATGGCTATGTTGGATAAAACATTTTCTTGCCCTAAAATATGGTTGTGAGGTAACAATTACAATGCTCCAAATAATCCTGAACAACTCAACTAGGTTATAACTCTGAACATCATGGTTTTATCGTTTTTATTGGCATTATGCAATTATAGATCAAACACCATTTAGTATCTTAATAATTCTCTCTTATTTCCATAGATTTGACCCATTACATGGATCCTACTAAATAGTGTTACCTTAAATTTTGAGAAGATTGTGTCAACGTTGTTTTCGAAGGCACAATTTGTAAACATCCGCTCCTCTGCAAAACAAAGGAATACAGACATCACTGGATGCGAAGACAAAATTATGCAATACATATTATAGTTTTGTAAACATGTGTGTTTTTTTATCACGATTAAGAGGCAAAAATTAATATCTACATAATACTGTAGATTCTCCAGTTTCATAAAACAAGTGCAGCATAACAACAATTATCATACATACAGTTACATCATAAATACATACATAATAACACAGTTACATCATAAATACATACATCAAACATTTACAAACATGCATCACACACACATACATCACACATACGTACCATGTGCAGGGCCGATTCAAAATTCCATGACCATTTTCACACGAAACATTGTTACAGTGAATAAAACTTCGGTTTAAGTATGCTCATCAGACAATTTATGTACTACTTCAAATTAAAATTGAAAGAAAGGAAACGTTTACTACCTAACCATTTGATAGCTCACCTCGAAAACATATGGGAAAATAAAAGATTCTCTGGGTACGTGGAATGTGCGCATTGGTTGGCTGTCGGATAAGGACCTTGTCCACTGTACATCTCTTGGTTTGGAGAGTGGCTTACATAGAATAAGAACGATTATATGGAAGTGATGACAGAAGAGAATTATATTAGATATACAATGTTTAAAGAGTGCAATAAAACGAGTGGCTTTATAGTTTAGAACCCAATTTCCACCCTGTTTAGAACTGAGTAAGCCCCATATGATTCTGTATTTATTTATCATGGACTAGTAATACCCTTACGGACCAGAATTTAAATATTCTTTCATGATTTGAGACCAATTTCCACTCCTTTCTGCTAACTTCCTTGTTATCAGCGACGAAATATACAGGGAGTGCCGAAAAAATCATACATAATGATATGCATACATACAAGGGCAAATGAAAATAAAGTGAATGTATATTGTAAGACCCTTTGCTTCGAAACAAGAACAGGTTATGCCAGACATGACAATTCTCGTCCGGCAGAAGTAATTCATGAATCAGGTCTCCTGAGATATAACAACCACATGAGGCTCTAGGTCGTCTTAATATTAATGTTACTCCTTACTAATTTAGTTTTTTCTTATTTCTACTACAGCGAAGACATAAAATTAACTTTGTTTAGGGATGACCTCAGCATTTGATCCAGCGTACTCTAAATTGATTTACATATCATATAATCCCTCTTCAACTATTCTTTCAGGATTCTTTTAACGGACCCCTGCGGATTCGAAGTTGTTGATAGTAACTCCTGGACTCTCCCATGCTTGTCTCAGACAATCAATATTTCATTCAAGCCTGGAATAGCCAGCAAAATAAAGACTTCCTTAGGCCCTCTAAAAAAGAGGGCTCCTCGTTTTCCCCAGGCCCAGTACTGGATTTGTATTGGACCATGGCACCAGGGCCGGATTCATAATTTGGCAAAGGGTGGTAATAGCCCCAGGCATCTTAATTGAGGAGCAATATCTTCTTGATTAAAATGCTATAATCATAAAGATAAACTTTTTTTTTAAACTAGCAGTGTGGGTGTGGGGAAGGGGACGCCAGATAAGAATAAATAGGCTAAATAAATAAATAAATATATAAATAGATAAATGAATAAGTAATTAAATAAATAAATAAGCTAATAAACAAGTAAATATATATATATATATATATACATACATATATATATATACATATGTATATATATATATTTATATATATATATCTATATATATATATATATGTATATACATATATCTGTGTGTGTGTATACATATATATACACATGCAGAAAAAACCACTGGGAAATAAGAAGCTTAGTCCGAACGTTTTCGTCTATTTAAGACATTATCAAGGAATACACAGTTACAGAGACAAAGGTGGATGTATATACATAAAGTAAAAGACAAGCTAGGAACATGGGAAGTACACACAAGATGCTTCACAATCAGGTAGAGCCGATGTTTACATATACGGACGTTTGGTCCATGACGTTACGTCACCCTCGCTTAGTAGCACTTGGAGAAGTTCTTACAATTTTATCAATAACAAAATCATCAAGTTTAAATAATCCTAAACTTAAATTGATATTATGGTCAAAGGTTTGTTTAATATGACTGGATTCGATGATGTTTCTTTCTAATAAGGATCTACAAGAAATTCTTACATTCGAATTATCCCAGTCAATAGGATGATTGTGGTCTCTTACATGGACAAAAAGGCCACTGGAACTTTGCCCACTCCTTACACTATATTTGTGCTGATTTATCCTAGTTTTTAAGTCTTTACCAGTTTGGCCGATATAAAATTTGTTACATTTAAGGCATGGAATAGAGTAAACACAACCCTCGTTTGCTTCAGGTGAATTTTTAATGAGCTTACTTTTTATAGTATTATTTTTGAAAACCAAGTTGATGTTGAATTGTTTGAGAATATTAGGCAGACCAATTAATTTCACAGATAAACAAATAAGTAAATGAATGAATTGCTAAGCAAATAAATGAATCGCATTAGTCTGGCTTTCAATACAATGAAATTTGAGAACTGTTCCGAAGTAAATAGGGCGTTGATCTTAGTGCTGTCTCCCTTTTTATGCTTTTTTGTGTTATCCTCGGCATTTGTAATTGTTATTTCGAACTATGTGTTCTTTTCATTATCTGCACTTCATGTATGTTGATTCAATGCCAAATAAAATTATTATTATTATTATTATTATTATTATTATTATTATTATTATTATTATTATTATTATTATTATTATTATTATTATTATTATTATTATTATTATTATTATTATTATTATTATTATTATTATTATTATTATTATTATTATCATTATTATTATTAATTATTATTATTATTATTATTATTATTATTATTATTATTATTATTATTATTATTATTATTATTATTATTATTATTATTATTATTATTATTATTATTATTATTATTATTATTATTATTATTATTATTATTATTGTTATTATTATTATTATTATTATTATTATTGTTATTAGTAGTATTATTATTTCTATTATTATTATTATTATTATTATTATTATTATTATTATTATTATTATTATTATTATTATTATTATTATTATTATTATTATTATTATTATTATTATTATTATTATTATTATTATTATTATTATTATGATCATCATCATCATCATCATCATCATCATCATCATCATCATCATCATCATCATCATCATCATCATCATCATCATCATCATCATCATCATCATCATCATCATCATTATTATTATTATTATTATTATTATTATTATTATTATTATTATTATTATTATTATTATTATTATTATTATTATTATTATTATCATTATTATTATTATTACGATTATGATTCTTATTCTTATAACTATTATGATTATTATGATTATGATTACTGTTATTATCATTATCATTATTATTATTATTATTATTATTATTATTATTATTATTATTATTATTATTATTATTATTATTATTATTATTATTATTATTATTATTATTATTATTATTATTATTATTATTATTATTATTATTATTATTATTATTATTATCATCATCATCATCATCATCATCATCATCATCATCATCATTACATCATCATCATCATCATCATCATCATCATCATCATCATCATCATCATCATCATCATCATCATTATTATTATTATTATTATTATTATTATTATTATTATTATTATTATTATTATTATTATTATTATTATTATTATTATTATCATTATTATTATTATTATCATTATTATTATTATTATCATTATCATTATTATCATCACTATTATTATTATTGTGTATACATTGTGACGAATGTGGATAGGAGGTAAAGGGAACACGGGATGAGGGAAATACTTTTATTCCTGACTAGTTTCGCCTGAGTATTTCCCTCAGCCCCTGTTCCCTTTACCTCCTATCCACATTATTATTAATATTATTATTATTATCATTATCATTATTATTATCATTATTATTATTATTATTATTATTATTATTATTATTATTATTATTATTATTATTATTATTATTATTATTATTATTATTATTATTATATTATTATTATTATTATTATTATTTATTATTATTATTATTATTATTATTATTATTATTTATTCTTATTTTATTATTATTATTATTATTATTATTATCATTATTATTATTATTATTATTATTATTATTATTATTATTATTATTATCATTATTATCATTATTATTAATATCATTATTATTATTGTTATTATTATCTATTTATATAACTATTTATTTTTTATGTGTTTATTTATATACTTATTTGTGTACGTATTTGTGTATTCATTTATGTTTTCTTTATGTTCTTATATATGCATTTATTTATGTGTTTAATTATATATTTCTTTATCTATATAATTATTAATAAATAAATAAATAAATATGTTATCTAATTAAGTAATCAATTATTAATTTATATATATCTATTTATTATTTGTTTATTTACTTGTTTATTTATGTATTTATTCATATATTTTTACTTATTTATTTATATATATATATATATACATATATATATATACATACATACATACATATATGCTGAGACATTCTGACAGGTTGGCGTAAGTGGAGCAGGAAACACAGTAGGCTTAGTCTGAGTTTATTCCTGACTATTTTCGAGGGTATGCTTTTTCAAAACGTACTTGCGAAACTAATCAGGAATAAACTCAGACTAAGACTCGTGTGTTTCTTACTCCATTTACATATATATATATATATATATATATATATATATATATATATATATATATATATACATATATATATATATATATATATATATATATATATATATATATTTATTGATACACTTTTTTATGCATTCATTTATTCATATATTGATTTATTTACTTATTTATCTATTATTCATAAATCTATTTATTTATTATGTATTTACTTTATTTATTTATATTATTAATTAATTTATTTATTCTTTTACATATCTACTTATTTACTCATTTGTTTATCTATCTACGTATTCCATTATTTTCATTTATTTATTTATCTATCAATTCATTTATATTCTTTTTATTTACTTATTTATTCATTCATTCACTTATTTATTTGTTTATTTATTTTATATTTATCTGCATATCTATTCATCTATTCATTTATCAGTTATTGTGTATTTTTTATCCTACTTATTCATTCATTCATTCAATTATTTATTCATATATCTATTAATCTACATTTATCTACTTTTTCATTTATCTTGCTATTTATATATTCGTTATTTTATTCAATCATTCGTTTATTCATTTTCTTATATACTCGTATTTATCTACATATCTATTAATCTACTTATTTATCTATCTATTTATCTCTGTTATTTTATTAATTCGTTCGTTTATTTATTTTCTTATATATTTATTCATTTGTTTATTTACTTAGTTTCCGTGGCAACCCAAATGGCAACCCAAGAGTCGGTGCGACGACTGGGGAGGCCATCGATCATTTCAAATAATCACTTCAGTCAGTCCGAAAATGGGGGATGGAAATAAAGGAGCTTCTTGATTGTATTACATTACATTGTATTGTATTGTATTGTATTGTATTGTATTGTATTGTATTGTATTGTATTTGTATTGCACTGCATTATATTGTATTGCATTGTGTTCTGTTGTATTGTATTGTATTAATGTATTGTAATGTATTGTATTGTACTGCATTAACTTTATTGTGGGAAACGCCAGGAATATTTGATCCTACAGAGTACTGATCTCGGCCTAAACGGGTCTAGATCGATTAAAACCAGTTCAAGTAAGATTTCAGCTAATATATATATATATATATATATATATATATTCTCGTACACACACACACACACACACACACACACACACACACACACACACACACACACACACACACACACACACACACACACACACACACACACACACACACACACATATATATATATATATATATGTTGAGACATTCTGAAAGGTTGACGTAACTGGAGTAGGGAACACAGGAGCCTTAGTCTTGAGTTTATTACTGACTAGTTTTGCAGGTATGCATTTTCAAAGGCATACCTGCGAAACTAGTCAGGAATAAACTCAAGACCAAGAGTCCTGTGTTTCCTACTCCATATATATACATATATATATATATATACATACTTACTTACATATACCAAGGATTTTTTCCCTCTTATAAGGGAGGTAGCCAAAAAACAAAGGCATAAAAACCACTCTCACACATTCCATCCCTATCATACTGCACTCCTATCAACCCTCTTCCCTCCCTCTTATTTTGGTACATCCTGAATGACGGGTCATCCCTGTATCTCGCTCACTACCCTGGGTCAAAAGCAGGGTCACACGACACAGGGCATCCACAGCAAGGCCGCTTCATTAAATTGGTGACTCCCCCTCTCTGTCCCCTCGTGTAGAAAAGGAGAAGACGAAGAAAAATCCCTTAGGGCTGCGTCAAAATATTTCTCATACATACTCCCTCAACCACACCAATCCCCAACCCATTCCTCCTCATGCATCACAGCATCCTCCATATAGAACTATTCTCCATTTACTCCTGTCTTCTGTCCTTTCCCGTCCTTCCTCAACAGACATTCCTCTCTTTCCCAAAGCCTCTTTTACCCCATCCATCCATCTCATCCTGGGTCGTTCCCTCATGTTCACTCTTTCCACCTCTGCCTTCCACACCTCTTTTACTAGTCTTTCTTCACTCATTCTTTTCATGTTTCCAAACCATCCTAATACTCTTTCATCAACCCTATCTCCCAACTCCCTTTCCACCCCCGTTCTCCTGCTCACCTCCTCATTTCTCACTCTATCCAGCCTAGTAACCCCTGTCATACTTCTCAGGCACATTCAAACTCCTCCTCTCTTCCTCTCTTATGTTCCATGTTTCTGCCCCATACATTGCTGTCGGAAAAATCATTCCTTCATACAATCTCCTCTTAGCATCCATTCCCAAACGTCTATTTCTCATTACATTTTTTTTTTCAAAACAGGATTTGCATAATAACTCCCGGCAATGCAGGGATTAAAGACAAACAGGGCAAGTGCATCGATTTTCAATAGTGGGTTCTCCTGTGGAATGTTTTGGGATTGAGCCAAAAGACAATGGACGTTCCAGTTGGATGGCTACTGCGGCCTGGCATCATTCGATTAGAAATGATAACGTGATGATGGTTTGTGAGATATATTATTGTGATGTGGTGCAAATTTATTGAGTTCGTATACGAATAAATATATATATATATATATATATATATATATATATATATATATATATATATATATATATAAATATGTATGTATGTATTTGTGTATGTGTGTGTGGTTCGCCATGGTCTTGGATCACGTGTTGGATACGTGATTGACGGCTATCACCCTCCCGGATGAGAGCTCAGAGCTCATATATGACCAACTTATGGGTAATGATGTGACCTTACACACACACACACACACACACACACACACACACACACACACACACACACACACACACACACACACACACACACACACACACACACACACACACACACACACACACACACACACACACACACACACACACACACACACACACACACAAAACTCACCGCCCACGAGTGTGTGTGTGTGTTTGTATTCACTTGGTCTTTGGATCACGTGTTAGACTCGTGATCGACAGCTATTTCCTTCCTGGAAAAGAGCTCAGAGCTCGTAGGTCCGATCTATGGGTAATGCTATGACCTTACACACACACACACACCCAACTCCCCGCCCACGAGAGTCAGAGTAACGACCCGAAGCGCAGCGGTGTGTGTGTGTGTGTGTGTATTCACTTGGTCTTTGGATCACGTGTTGGACTCGTGATCGACAGCTATTTCCCTCCTGGAAGAGAGCTCAGAGCTCGTAGGTCCGATCTATGGGTAATGCTATGACCTTGCACACACACACACCTCCAACTCCCCGCCCACGAGAGTCAGAGTAACGACCCGAGGCACAGCGATACCGGAATAATTTCGTCCCTGGGCAGGATTCGAACTGGCTACTGGGAGCACTTCTGCTTCCCAGTTCAGCGCTCTACCAACTGTGCCACCGAGTGTGAGTGTGTGTGTGTGTGTGTGTGTGTGTGTGTGTGTGTGTGTGTGTGTGTGTGTGTGTGTGTGTGTGTGTGTGTGTGTGTGTGTGTGTGTGTGTGTGTGTGTGTGTGTGTGTGTGTGTGTGTGTGTGTGTCTGTGTGTGTGTGTGTGTGCTAGTTTGTGTGTGTATGTGATTCACCTTGGTCTTTGGATCACATGTTGGACTCGTGATCGACAGCTATTTCCCTCCCGGAAGAGAGCTCAGAGCTCGTATGACCGATCTATGGGTAATGCTATGACCTTACACGCACACACACACTCAACTCCCCGTCCACAAGAGTGTGTGTATTTACCTAGTTGTATTTACCTAGTTGTATTTTACGGGAAGGGGAGCTATGCTCGTGGGTTCCCGTCTTCATATCTCATTTTATCTAAACTATTTTTAAATTCATGTATTGTTTTTGCACACACCACTTTCTCATCTAACTTGTTCCAACTGTCTATTACTCTGTGAGGAAAGCTGTTCTTTTTCAAATCTCTTCTATAGCTGTCTTTTTTTATTTTCTTTCCGTGTCCTCTTGTATTTCTGTCATCCCATTTTATCAGATTCTCTCTATCAGTAATTTCTATGCCTTTCATGATTCTGTAAAAAGCTATCAAATCTCCTCTCTCTCTTCTTTACTCTAGTGTCTGTAGTTCAAGTTTTTGTAGTCTCTCTTCATATGATAGTTTTGAGAGTGTTGGTGCGTGTGTGTGTATGTGTGTGTGTGTTTGTGTGTGTGTGTGTGTTCAGTGTGCTGGCTAGCAGTTCAAGTGCATTATATCACAGGGCAACTTTATGCATTATCTAAAGAAAGTCATAAGTTATCATTATTATTTTTTAATCAAAGAAAGACAAAAAAAAAAAAAAAAAAAAAAAAGGAAGTCATGCTGCTTATCACGTAAGACTTCTCTAAGTGCAATTGCTCTTGCCACTCCCAGCCATAATTGCTTCAAATACTGTTGCCAGCCCCTTGACAAATAGGAATTGATAAAAAGTTGTTGAATCAAATAATTTTCTAGGTACTGTGTATTCCTTCCCAATTTTCCATGCAGCAACTTTCTACCATCAACTATCTAGACTAGCAGATTTCACAAGGAGCAGCCAGATTCTCTTATAAATACCACTTTGAGAAAACGAGAGAAAGGAAAAAGAAAAAGACAGAAGAGACAGAAAAAGAGAAAGAGAAGGAGAGACAGAGAGAGAATCATAACGCACTGCTCTGTAGAACTGTTCAACTTATCATATTTGGCTACCATTATGTACTGATCCTGCATGTGTTCCCTTCTTCTGGCAGGACACTGGGATTGCACACACCACACCACACTGTCTTGGTGGTCCTCAGACAAATGGGTATAGGTCGTAGCTTTGGTGCTTACGCAAATCCAAAGCCTTCAGAACATTCATGGATGGCCTTGAGGAGATAGTGCCTCAATTTGTCATATGTTTCATAAACAGGGAGATCTAGTTGATTGAAGCAGGTGTGAGCTGAAGGCAGTCTGTCTGTTGACCGGTCATCACGATGAATCTGGAATTTCTGAGTGCCATTCATGCCTTCAAGAGCAGCAAAGCCTTGCAATGGAACTTTACTAGTGCCAGTTACAAGTAAAGTTCCATTGCAAGGTGTGTGTGTGTGTGTGTGTGTGTGTGTGTGTGTGTGTGTGTGTGTGTGTGTGTGTGTGTGTGTGTGTGTGTGTGTGTGTGTGTGTGTTTGTGTGTGTGTGTGTGTGTGTGTGTGTGTGTGTGTGTGTGTGTGCGCGCGCGTGTGCGTGTGTGTGTTAAGGATTTCCTCGTTCTCAGCCTGGACTCGAAAGACGGTGCTGGATAGATCGTGGGATAACTTTTCCCGGAGCGGAAGTTTGTCGGCGTCGCCACCTCTTGATGGCACTTGGATGTTCACTGATTAGCTCCTTGACCTTAAGGGCCGGGGGCAGAGTCTTCCTTCAGTTCGCTTTGGGGATCAGAACGGAACCCTTAAGAAGTTAATGATAACAAAAGAAAAAGTTAATCCAGATGGGTGTAGATTTCTACTCAAATAGAGTTCCTTTCGACTGATTAATATCGCCTGATAGGGAGAAGAATATACATAGGCAAACACATACACAGACGCATACACATACATATACATTTACATATACAGACGCTCCTCTACTTATGAACATTCGACTTACGAACTTTCAGACATACGAACGAAGACTCAAGCCTACTTTACCAGTTTCACAAATAAATCCCACATTAAAGTAACATTATTTCAATGTATTATTGCTTTCTGCATCATTAGTAATGTATTTTAGGATAAGAAAACCTGTATTGAGTTTATATCATATTTACTTATGCATGTAAATTTATGTACCTTTAAGCTGATGTTGAATAACGACTTACGTACATTTCGAGTTACGAACGGCCGTTCAGAACGTAACTCGTTCGTAAGGTGAGGTGTGTCTGTACACATACACTCATGCACATGAACATACACATATAAAGGCCTTAATTATGATGGGGTGGCCAAATCAGAGCATATTTTTTGTCCTGACTGTAAATGGGAGAAATACATGAAAAGAGGGGTTCCCTGGTCTCCTTATTCCACTCCACATAGTCTTTAACGACACATTGGGGAACAAGGCGGCGGTATTCTTGCATTTCTCCGCAGGGAGAAGCAGAGAGTAAAGGATCGAAGGCGAGTAGTGACAAGACACTAGGGATATCTATGTAGATTTCTGGTGGCAAGAGATGATTTTTAAAATGAATAAAGCTGCCTGATGATTGCCTTACCTAAGGGCCCAGTCACACCAAACTTACGACCGGTTTCCGACCACCGGTGACTATATAGGTGGTCGCCGGGCAGTTGCAAGTAGTCTTTGGAAATCGCTGGTAGTCGGTAATAAGAAAGATAGATAGATAGATAGATAGATAGATAGATAGATAGGTAGGTAGATAGATATACAGATAGGTAGATAGATAGATAGATAGATTACAACACATACTGAATAGTCCCTGGTACATAGATATTCGTCTTATCAACCACATTAACTTTTTCCATTTCATTTCCTTGCATAGGTTTTGTGTCGCCGACCGATCGCTTGATTTTCGGTCGAAGGGGGTCGGAAACAGGTCGTAAGCTTAGTGTGACTGGGGCTTAAATCATTAAACTAGTCAAAGGGTTGACCAAGACATTTATTTAGTTCCTGAGAACGAGACATTCTCAGTGAGTTGAACAGAATCGACCTGGCGTTAACCAGAATGTCATGAAAGTTGGACTTTACAGGTGAAATGAAATGTTTAAATAATCTTTTGTACTTTATGTGACGTTTGGATGAAGACCTGTTTGCAAAAGATTCTCAAATCACTTGATGTATTCTTTGTTTCTCTTATGTTGCTCCACATGTCAAAGAACAACTGGGCATATGCCCTGGGGCGGCACATTTAGGGGGACGGTAGTTCTAGTCTGGACATGCCGCTCACAAGGTTGACAAAATAATCATAATAAAAAAAAGTCAAAGGAGCCCTGAATATTTTACCTCAATATACGAATTTTGCGTTAGAATCAACAGAATATGAAATATTTTTCTCTTATCCTTTCTGTAATAGAGACATATTTTTAAAAATCTGTTTAAATATTTCGCAAGCTAATAGCTATAATAGGCAGTAAGGAATGATGGAAATGGGAAGTGGTGATGGGGGGAGGGGGGGGTGGCGTGTAAAGGCTGTGTGCATGACGGAAAGATAATTTACGATTGCAAAGATTACAAAGGATAACAAAGGCGGAACATGCCGACAGGAGACCTTTTGGTCCATATCTAGGTCGGATGTGAAAAAAATCATAATATTAATAAATGAATAAATAAAAACTATAATAATGCAAATAACGAATAAAATAAATAAATGCATAGGTATAGTTGAATAATAAACAAACAGGTAAATAGTAAATAATAATAAATTGACATATAACTAATAATAAATGAGAATCAAACAGGCAAATGATAACAAAATAAAAACAAATAATATAAAACAAATGAAAATATTGTATCCTAAGTCGTTTGCACTCAAACGAACTCTTAACTGTCAACGTTGGTAAAGCTACAAAGTAAAGACAATATGCATATTACTACTTAGCACTGCATTGCTTCTTAATTAATTTTCATACAAAGCAAGTCAGAGAAAATCCAGTTTATTTTTTCAGGTCATCAACATGAAAGTCTTTATTCTTGGTGAGATACACCAATGAGATATACCTATTATGATAAAACAAAAGTGAGAAATGATAAAGAATTGCATGTAATACAATATTAGGGAATTATGCCACATTAGAATGTAATTATTTTTTGTTGGTGGTATACAATCCCACTTTAAAGAATGTCAAAGCAAGCACTAAAGGAACTATAAACTTGATATTTACTTAAAAGAAATGAGAAATGAGAGGCATTAGGGATGAAAATGTTCGTTCATTTCGACTAGTGTACAAATCCTTTATGTAGTGAGAATATATTTCATAGGGTATTTGTAAATTAAATGTAAAAATGCAAATACAATTATTTTATTTTTCAGTGCATGTAAAATAAAATCCAGAACTTCATGAAAGTATAATTTTCAAATAAGGTGTGGAAATAAACACAAAGGCATCTAATTTTGTTTAATCACGTTATTTGTGAAAGAAAACTTAAAACTGCATACATTTCAATAGTTCAGATTTTGTGAGAAAAGGCTCCCAAAAATGTGTACCATTTTATTCTCCAGAAGTCTTCTAAAAAAATAATAATAAATAGATAAATAAAAAAGCGACGTATTGCATGAAATATTGTTTTCATTGTTTTATTTCAATCTATTAAATTTTATTCAATTTCATTATTATCATTATTGTTATTGTCATCATTATCGTTATCATCATTACTAGCATTGTTATACTTATTATCATTTTTATTTTTCTAAGTGGATGTTTGTGAAAGGAAAGTGAAAGGCAATTTGAACTTGTGTTTATTACAAGAAAGGCACAGTAACCTGAGGCCGTGTCATCTTGTTGGCACAGCCGATTCTGACGTCACCATTTCCTTGTAAAATCAGACTTACATCTAAAGTATACACACATATTATCATACTAATTCACTCAGGGTTTCGCTTCCTACATTGGTGTAAAATTTTCACTGTCGTCATGGAGATAGAGTCTGTTGTTGTGAAAGTTTTGCGATGATTTACAGGACTTGGAAATCGTTCATTAACAACCTGTAAATTTAACGTAACAGTACATATTCTAGTGAACTTGGAAACAGTCGATGCATTTGGAGTTTATTTGTAAACACGCGGAACTGAATGGTAGATCGATCCAAAATCTGATGCTTTTGTGATCGATCAGTGTAAATTTGCAGATGAGCAGGGTCATGCTGCATCCTCTATATATGTGTTAGATTTTCCCTCTCTTTGTCAAAAGATAGTAAAACATTTTTTTACAAGACAGCGAATTAAGATCAAGGACACCATTGCCAAAGTGTTCTAGATCGCGTAAGAAGCGACTGAACCATGTACTGCGTGCTCGATAGATTTGTTGTATATATGATATCAAGACTTTAAAAAGAAAAACGTAGAAAATTACCCATGGTAACAGAGACACATGATAATGATATAATCATATTATTACTTTGAACAAAAACTTCAAACTCAGGCTGTATTGTACATGATTTTAAATCGTGTTTACACTTTTTGAATCGAAGAACTTGCGCATCACTTGGTGACTTGGAGCAAAGAAGGGAAAGCCAAATCACAGATACGATCAGTTGTCAGTGATGTTTTGATTGTTTGCAAATTGGCTTAGTTTTGTTGAAAATATAGTGGACTGCTAAAATGAAATAGAGGTTGGTAGCGCAAGCGAGACTTGTAATTAGTGGTTTACCCCATATTTACTAGAATATGTATCGTCACATGGAATATATAGCAGTTGCTGCGTATCCCTTCCATCTGATTGTACCGTTTCCGGAGAAAGTGGTATCAGTGCTCAAAATAGATTGCTTGAATATATATTTTTTTTTAGTTATTCTAATTGACTCTTTTAACTTTTTAAGAGTACAGGGAAATTATTCAAAACCACTTGCAGAAACTATCACCGACAATCTCGGTTGGGGTTGCTGCTCCAGTTGTGTATTTGGGCCCACGCATCTGCTCACAAACAGTGACGAGCAAAAGCATATTTGTCCTTTAGTCTAGCATTATCAACATACCTCAAGCAGTGATATTTAAGCACAATTCAATTAACACTTCATACATATCTGCTTAACTTAGGATAATATTCTACATGAAACTAATAAAAAATGCTGATGATGTGCAAATAAACCGCTATGTGATATTTGGTTAATAAATGTTTTGGGCTTGAGGTGTATGCCACACTGCCCTTGTGCACAAAGCTGCTATATACCATTCACCCTTGTATATGCTCACAATCAAAATATATATTTTTCAGATAACTAAAAGGCAGGCACTGATTACATTGCGCTGTGGGATTAATATGCTACATTCAACAGTTTCTTTCACATGACCGCACTGCATATCCACAATCAACACGCATGTACATATACATATATCCATCCTCGATAACTATGATATGAGGACCATATAAAACAGTTGCCAACACGTAAAATACCACAGGGTATTATGTATACTGTACTACCGGATATTTCTCGTTAGTACTGGACTTAATCTGATAATTTTTAAACTACTGTACATTACAGAGGACTGATAGATGGAGGCCTTTTATGTCACTTGACAGTTTAACCACAAGTGAAAAATCTATATTTTACATAAAAACTTAGAATAGTTGCCTAGTTCCTTTAAGTACCTATGGAAGAATTCTGTTCATTGATATTCTTGTAAAATACAACAGCCACGAGAAAATGTAATAGTGACATCTTTGTTTACAATATAAAACCTTTACTAGCACAAACGCAAACATAATTTGTATGCCTAGAGTAACGTTACTAAAGTTTATAGTTTTCCTATTCATCTAGAAATATCATAGGCCAAGAGTACATATTCCTCTGATTCCATGACATTAGGTATAAATATTTTTCTTATTCTACCTAAGCTGTGTTGAAGCGGTTCACTTGGATATTCCTGAAGAGGCATTTTTTTTCTGAAATGCACCATGGCTAAGGACATGCCAGGGTGCGCCCGTTGGATTATAAGGTCCCCATGCTTGCCAACTTCCCGAATACATAGGTACCACTGTCCTCCTTAATTAAAGCTCCTGGCTACGCCCCCACACACGACTCATGAGAATAAAATAATTTGGCGCAAAAGCCAAGGACTTTGGGCTCAAAATAGCTACTTAGCAAAAACTAGTCATCAAAGAACAATATTTATAAAACACTATCAACAGGGGGAATGATTCATACGAAACATGAAACAGCTATTAGGCTATTTTCCATTTCCTTTCTCTTTTTAGCAAATAGTGCTTGGTGCAGAAAAGCTTGTGTTTTTATCCACTCGCGTTGCTAAACATAAGCTTTAAAAAGGAAAGTATTTTGAATTCGTCATAAATGCACTGCTCCTCATATTATGAACACCAAACGTATGTCAGGAAAAAAACCTTTGCTAAATAGAAGTCTCGCGAGAGCTAAGCTTCGATGCACTTATCATGGCGCAATAAAGAAAACATAGGCTAGCCTACATAATTACTGTACAATCATGTAAGTAATCATTAGTAACCTCTATATTGATTTCCTTTTGGGATATGAAGGCCACTCACTTGCTTTGATTTAGATGGCATTGGAAGGCTTGAACAGCAAACCATAGTCATTTGCATGAAAAATGCTCAATGGCTTTGTTCAGCATATTCGTGGTTCCGGCCTTTGCCGGGCGTCAGAGACCAGACATCGAGTAGAGCGGGTGACGGGTATTATTGATGGGAACGAGTTTTGTGGACTAGGAATATGCCTAAATAAGTACAGTGGTTGAACATGAAAAAAGAACTAAAGTATGTTTGTTTTCCCGCGCGCACCACCTCCATCACACGAATGTGCATTGTAGTTTACATTCGTACTTCCACCAGCCACAGGTATTGGGTTGAAGTGAAGAAATCACACTAGGAGGGGTTTGGTTGGGCCAAAGCTCCCATCTTCGCTTTAAGTACTAGGATAACAAATGTATGTATCATGGAAAAATGTATTGCACAAGAATGTTACGCATCTCTTAAAACAACAACAACAACGAATGTCTGCCTACTTTGTTACTATGGTGGGTGGGTGATGGGTATGGAAAATAATGACAGGGCGCCAAGCTGACATCAGGTTCTTGTTTAAGTCAATACGTTTAATTAGGTAGGAAGAAGCAGATAGCGGAAAGCAATGAAAGGAAACAAGCTTCCGTATTAGATGGCGTTGAGCGAATAGCCAAAACAGGTTCCCTTGCAAAGTTGACCGATACGTTTCAAAATGAATGGTACGTTCTCCAGACTTGTTACTTGTCCATTGTCATATTCATAATAACACGGAAGTGTACTTCAGTAACTTTAGTTTAGGCTCTAATTCAGTTGGACGCATCTGCACAGTGATTTTTTTTAATACGAAGTGAGAATAATAGTTGGATAATACCGATCAGGTCTTGAAACAGTGTTTGCACAGCGTGAGTTCATTGTTTTAAAACATTCTTAGGTCTTCAAACTGACTTGATTGGGATTTATAAATTGAAAGAGTGGACTAAATATTGAAATAATGTTCACTGTGAAAATTAGTACATTAATTCGTTGAGGAATGAAAAAAATAGAATGATTGAGATCAGTGATTAAGATTTGAGTCACTTGGTATTTGAATATGGTAACACGTTATCTGTCAACACTTTCACTGCTAATAACAACGACTTTAGTATTCAGCTATCGTCAGGCGATTTTATTCAACCCAGGAAAAAAGTGAACAGCGGAAGGGTCAATATAATTTCATTTGTCCCTTATGGAATATTAAATTTATACCTAAGGTTAATATGTTATAAAAATTAATTATCCTTCCACACATTCCTCCAGTGCAGGTAAAATATAGATAATTGAAATAACGCTGGAATTCAATTAGCAACTTGCAGTGTCACGTTTCTTGGTAGAGTATGATTCTTGGCTTAAGCGTCGTTTACACGGAACTGCTTTTATTCGCTTTGGACAAGCGTCCTAATTCGCAAACGACTAAAATAATGAATTCGCAGCAT
>NC_134791.1:21245615-21253115 GCF_046742065.1 Oratosquilla oratoria | reverse complement strand
GGGTTAGGTGCCTGTGGACATGTCGTTCCGTGGTGAGGCACATTACACTGTTTGGGTGGAGGGTTTGGCGGATTGCACTGCTGGGCGTTGCACTGTGGAGGAGGGGCCTTGTGCTGGGTGGCACTGCATCGGTGGGGGACACTGGTGTATTCTGGGGCACCAGGTTCTCCAGGAGGTTTCTGGTGCTGAGGGTTGTGGTGCTGGTGATACTGGGGCGCTTGTTGTTGATGGTGCTGGTGCTGACACTGGTGCTCTGGGCTTTGGTGGTGCTGGTACTGTGGAGCATTGTGTACAATGTGGTGGCGTGGGTGGGGCGGGCAGAACTGGTGTTCGAGCACGTCATCCTTGGCAAAGGCTATCAAGTCATCCTCCAGGCTGTCGTCGCCATCGTCGAGACCATATCTGAAACGGGAGTAGAAGCAGATTATAATATTGCAAAAAAAAAAAAAAAAAAAAAACGTGGTCCAAGGTAAAGCTAAAATGATATATTTAAAAATAATAATAGGGGGCGGGGAATGTCTTTTATCAGTGAAATTTGTTTTAAATTCTACACGACCACGTATGTGGTGAAGCATCAACATGGCGACTGCAACGGTATCCGTTTCCTGCGACTCTATTGACCTCTACATTTGTCCTGGCTGACGCTAAGCGATTTCATTGGAGCGAGAGGAAATCCTCTTCCTTGCGCAAGAGTTAAATGGCCGTTTACACGGTCAAACGGTTTGTCAAACAAGTGTTTGAAGTTATGTTTGACCGTATGAATGGGGTATTTGGTTGTCAAACACGTTTGACAAACATGTTTGACAACCAAATACTCCATTCACACGGTCAAACGTCACTTCAAACACTTGTTTGACAAGCCGGGTTTGACAAACCGTTTGACCGTGTAAATGGCCCTTTAAAATTATCTTGATTTACAATTCCATTATTTATCAGGCTGCCACCAGGCTAGTCTAGTCAGTCGAGGAAAAATCCCATGCGTAGGGAACAGAACGCAATTCAAGAGAAACCTTGACTTAATTCTTAATGTACAATGTAGTGTTGTTACAGACATGTGGTCATGAAATATGACCTTTAGTCAGATAAGGGTGACCAGATTTAGCATAATTGCACTGAATTTAACCTATTCCCAGTATCAGTAAAATATATATATAGTAGAAACCGAACTGTCAAGAGGAACAAAATATACTCGTACAGCATTACTTTTTGCTAATCTAGCATAATATCTGTTGTTGTCTAGTATATTCCCGCTTGAGAAATCTGGTCACTTTGTTTGGAATGTGTTTAGCGTCCTCCCATGCGAGTGCCATCATCGTAACCGCGGTGTCATGCGGCTGAAAATATGGTTGGAAGTCTTTGTTTCCTCTACAGGAGGAAGCCGTAATTGCACGGCGCAATGTTGATGATGATAGCTGTTTTGCAGCCACTCGCGGCGCTAGTGGGCGGGAAATATATTTTGCTTTTGTTAAACGTGGTGGCACACTAAGCATTTCTCGGTAGCATGCTACTTGCTTTTGCTACTTCGTTTGAGTAGAAATGACTTCGGTTACTATCTTTTGCTTTCCAAATTTCTAAACTTCTGCATCATACAGTGAAAAGCTGAATGACGAACAAAGAGAACCTTTACAAGTGTTGCATACATTGTTGAGATGTTCTTACCGAAGTCTAGAATATTGTAACCGAAGTCGTTTTTACTCCAACGAAGTAACAAAAGCAAGTAGCGTGATAGCCTAGAGTGCCGTCACCTTAAGGGTAATGTCGTACCAAATGTTGACACTTTATAACTTGTATTTACTGTTCATCAACGACAACGTGCAGTGGAAGAATACTTCGGTAGAAGACCATTTATTCTGCGCTGAGAAAGTTTTAAATAGAAAAAAGGACCAATTATAGAATTCCACCCCGCCAACACTGATCAACTATAGAATCTGTCTCCATCCCAACTAACATAGGTTAGGTTAGGTTATGTATCACGGGCCATAATCAACTGTACAATATCCACCACAGCAACACTCAATTGTACAATCTCTATCCCAAGCACGCGGGTGTGGGAAGGGGGCGTCCCACAATTGATCCAATAAGTAAACAACTTTTAAAAATGATAAAATTGTAAATGAAGTAGACAGGTGTCTAGTGATGGTAGATAATAAAAAGGAAAAAGATGACAATAACGTTCAGTCAAATGATGAACGAAACATTGTTGGAAATGTTTCGGACAGTAATTACTCGTGGAGGCGGATCGTTGCTGCCCACCGCTGTGCTAACAAAATCCTAACAGTGTCAACTTGTTGTGGTTCACGCCTCAGGGGGGGAATGTCAAAGCACCAAAAGAAATACATTATTGTAAATATCGCAGGCATAACCTGTTGGCTAATTTACTGCAGTAAATTGGACGCGCCAGTGTAAAAGGGTTATCACACTGGGCAATTTTTCCTACGACATTCTACCTCCAACCTCCATTTGGATAACTAGAATATGACTTCGCTTACTGAACTCTAGACTTCTCTAAGAACATTTCAACAGTGTGTCGAACATTCGAGTAGGATTACAATCTCTTAGTTCGTCATTCTCTTGTGTTATATATGACGGAAAGGCAATTTTATATTTGGAGATTTGAAAAATAATATATTATAACCGAAGTCGTTTTAACTCAAACGAACTCTGAACAGTCGGCTTTGGTGAAGCCCATGGACGCTCAGTGTGATAACCCCTTAAGAGTAATTCGAGTTTCGTTGATTTCGTGGTTAAGACTTCGCCAATTGTGCCGAGGGCACCAAATTAGAATGTGTCAATTTTCGTGTTTCATGCAGTATCTGCTTTGGAGTGTCGAGACGTAAACATGTTGGGAACGTTTATCAAGGACGAATGCGTAACGAGAATTGTTTGGAAGGGGAAGGGTGTCTGCATGGGAGCTTACCCGGTGTGTGTGTGTGGGGGGTGAAGCGACACGCCTCTTCGGCGTTTACACTTCCCATTGTTGACGATGGTGATGGTTGCCGTATCACCTTGGTGAGGTGTCACACTAAGCGGCGGCGCCGGATGCGGCCAGATGATGGGCAAGCTCAATTAGCTTAATAAAATCACCTGGCGACAGCCAGAAAGTTATATAACGGCCACTATCTCCCCCTGGTTTAAATACTCTCATAACCTTTCGAGTCTAAAGGACTCATAAGGGAGACTTTGCTACAGCCAACAAGCCGCAACGGCGCGGCGGCGCCGGACAGTGTGACACCGGCATTACACTAACCTATTCCATACCCGTTGGTATCTTATCTTTATTCTGGTAACGTACAGGAGCCTATCTTGATTAACCCCTTCCGTGTCGGGTGGTACTTGTACCGTGTTCTGGGCGCTCTAGTCTATTTCAGTCACATCCGTGGCATTCCCTCGATAGTGAAGGAATTGAATTCAGATGGGATGATATGATTTTAGTCAGGTATTGTACAGGGGCTGCGCAAGTAGCGTTGGTGCGTAGTAAGTATGGCAGGAGTCGACTACTCTTTCATTATCTATTTTTTTTTTTTTTTTTTTTTTTTTACATCCGACCTAGATATGGATCAAAAGGTCTCCTGTCGGCATGCTCCACCTTTGTAATCCTTTGTAATCCTTTGTGACTTTATACCTGTCTGTATGTTAAGATACTTTTCCCCCTTATAGGGAAGGTAGCCAACCAAGGCATGCCACTCTCGCCCTTCTTACTCCCATCCGTCACCCATTTGTTTCCCTTTTTGGCCCTCTTCACACTAGCGGTTTCAACCGCGACGGTTCAGTTACAGTGCAAGTCAGTGGAGGCGTTCACACACAACCGCGCAGTTTTTCCTTGACTATGTGATGTCGCTGAGGTTACCGCGCGGTTCAAACCGCTAGTGTGAACAGGGCTTTTATGTTATCGCCTTGTTTATGAAGGGTCATCCCTGTCTTCCGCCCGCTCCTCGGGTAAGAAGAAATGCAGCAAGGCACAGCACACCCACAGCCAGGCCAGGCCAGCTGCTTCATTCACATGGCGACCCTCCTTCCCTCGTCTCCTCATGCGAAAATAGAGAAAACGAGAAATTCCTTTGGGCCGCGTCAGGTTTTAACCTATCACCTATCACTATGTAAACAAACAATTGTTAGATTTCGTGAAACACACCACCCTCTGCTCTCGTTCTAAATGTAGGCAATTTTACACGCCGCACCGCGCAGCTGGTTGGGAGCTCATGTATAATATGACGCACCACCTGTTGCTCCACATTGTAGCGTGCCATAGCCTCTTCGCTTCGGTGACATTCCAACCATCTGAATGGAGCCATCTGACGTTGTTCATAATTTAATATGTAGAGTACATCTCCGTAGCTAAGGGTGGCTGATCGACTCTGACATGAACCCCAACCCACCTCACCTTCAATGCAGCTGTGTCGAACGGAATCGCATGGCTTATCCAGTATTAAAGTGAGGAGTACATTACTGCAAGAGTTTGGTTCGCAACAGTATTACATTGCTGTAGACACATCTTACCGTCGGGATTGTTGGCAGGAAATCGTATGTTTAGATGCGTCAGGGATACAGTGTTGGAATTCTTATGACGACTTGTCAGCAGTTTGTTGTAGTCTTAAATTTTTAACCGTTTTAGTGGACCTTAGTGCCAGGGCTCACCCTCAGCTGAATAAAGCCGTATGACGTTCGCCAGAACAAAATCTGTAAAGTGCGTCCCTAGGGTCTGGCCCGTCAGCTGGAGAACATTGTTTAGTATTAGCCCGAAGTTAAGCTTTCTCCCCGTTTTCTCTGTCTTCCGCTTCAGGGGACGAGGAATGAGGGTCGCTGTGTAAGTGAAGTGGCCTTACTGTGGATGTGCTGTGTCTTGCTGCATTGTTTCCGACCCGGGCAGTGGGCAGGAGTCAGGGATGACCCTTCATCCAGGAGGAGCTAAGAGGAGAGGGAGGAAAGCGTGGTGGATGGGAGTGGAAAGGGAGTGAGTTATTTATTTTTATTTGTTTGTCATTATTGTAATTGAACTACGCAAATATGGCTTTCGTTGCTGAGTATTTTGACCTATTTCTAGGTACTGCACAGTATAGTAATTTCTACATAATCTAAGTGATTTTTCAGCATAATTGTATTAACGCAGCACCAGTGAAAGATATATTTGTATAATGCAAATGTGTGTTTCACTGTTGTATCAATACAGCTAAAGTAATAATAATCAATAATTAATGATAATAATAATAATAATAATAAATGAATTATAATAATAATTATAATAATATTAATAATTATAATAATTCAATCAATCAATCAAATCAGCCATCCTGAGTCCACTGCTGAACAAGGGCCTCCTTCATAGCATTCCATGAATCACACGACCGTGCCATCCTCTGCCACGTCTCTCCTGCAAACTTCTCGATCTCGTTTCTCCACCTAATAAGATAATGGGTTAGGTTCGGGTACCTACTGGGATCTAAAGAAAACGGGAACCCGGTTCGCTCCTTTGCTTACCTCCAGGCGACGGCGCAGCTGGCGACGATGGCGAAGATTCCCGCGGCGAGGAGCGCCAACGCCAAGGGCGCGGGGGGCGTGTGCATCGCGTGGGTGCCGCTCATGGGTCTCATGAGGATCAGGTGGTAGAAGATGGACCCCGCCGTCAGGAGGAGGACGCCAATGAAGAAGGAGAAGAGGACGCAGTAGGCCCGGTGGGTGGGCGCCATCGAGGAGGTGAAGAGCCCCTTGTACCGGAGCTTGGCGCTCACGGTCGGGCCGGACCCTCGAGCCCGCGTCGTCATGGTGGCGGCGGCGGCGGCGGCCTGGAACGAACCGGAAAACTTACGTTGTTTACTCGAAAAAATACAAATGGATAAATAAAGTGGTTAACGAATGGAGTAGACTCAGTAACCATGTAGTAAGCGCTGAAACAATGGGTTGTTTAAAGAGGATAGGCAACTTCATGGATGGGGATGATAGGTGGTAATGGACATGAAACTGTCTAGTGTAGGCCTTATGGTTTCTTACAGTCTCCTCCATTGTTATGTTCTTATGTTAAATACATACATAGATGAATTAATAAATTGTAATTAATCCACCAAGTGACAAAAGATCACGGCAACTTGGGGTATTCAGTATTGAAAGATGATCGTCTTTTCAAGAGTTGAAGCAACCTTAACATCTTCACTACGGTGAATAAAATCGTGTGGCATTAGCCTGAGCAAGACCCTTTATCCAGAGATTTTGAAAAATAGGGATCCCGTTTGATTTGGGGTCCCTATTCTTCAAAAGGGCAAAAATGGGACCCTTGTTCCTCAAAAGGTCTTGTTTATACATTTACAATAATTATTTCTTTCATCCAATCAGCCACTGAAAGCGAGTCTTCAGTAAATAATACCTGACCTAACCAAACCTAACCTTAGGTTAGGTCAGGTCAGGTCAATATATTTTTTTTTTTTTTCTTACATGGGACCATTCTTCTTTAAAAGCACGAAACTGGAACCGCTATTGTTTAAAGGGGGCAATTGGGGCCCCTGTTCTTCAAAAACTCCTTTTATCTTTTGGCACGATTGCGAGTTCATGTCGGAGACGAACTCGTGACTGTGTAAACCCATATGGGTAGTTCACGACGTTAAACCGAATCAAGTTCTTGTCCATCCCAATGAACTTCGACCCCTCTCTTCAGTGACGCTCTTTGTAGCATTGACTCTGGTGAGCTTATTTTACTCAGTTGAGGACACCTAAGAACCACACTGAAGAGGTTTAAGGCGTCGTGGTTAACTCCTCCGTGACAATGACGCCTTGACATATTTACTTCTGGCTAGTCAGTTTTATGCGGTTGGTCTATGACCTCCATTCTTCAAAATATTGTCAATTTTCTCGATCAGAGTCGATATCTTGGAAGGTTTTATTCTGGGTAATGCCAGGCCATTTTATTCAGCTGGGAGGAAGGCCTCGCTCTTCATAGCACAGGGGTGGGCAACCCTTGGCACGCGTGCAAAGCCTGGCACACTAACGACATTTTTCCGGCATGCGAAACCCAGAGTTCATCTTAAAACATTAACCAGTTAAAATTCAACTTCTTTTGTATGGTCATTGGTAAATGTATGTTGCGCTGGGCGGAGGATTGTGTCATTAGAAAGTGATAGGAGGGGACCCATACTTGTTTGTAGGCTTATAATCTTATTCCGTTGTAATGCAAGGAATTTTTGTATAAAAGATTTGGCTTCTTTTGGCACCCACGCCTAAAAACGTTGCCCACCCCTGTCTTAGGGTTTCACGCAACAGTCTGTCATGATTGGAGACAGATCTCAATTTTTTTTTTTTTTTTTTTTTAAATCTCTACGACCCTTCGAGCTCTCCTTTACCACGGCTATGGCTTCTCTATTCGGGGTCATATTGTTTCTATGGGAAGAATCACTTGTTATCACCAACACAATACTAATGTCATTTAATGTTGAAAGGGCAAACGCCCAAACCCACGTGAGAGGAAGGATTTTATTCTGGTTAACGCCAAGCGATTCTATTCAGCCAAGAAGATTC
>NC_134791.1:21225615-21230615 GCF_046742065.1 Oratosquilla oratoria | reverse complement strand
CGATAGTGATCTGATTCGAGTTGAAATTTATTCCTACTGCTATGATCCTGGTCACCAGAATTTTTGTTAATTTTGTTCATACTTTATTGATTGGTAGCCATTTTTTTTATCTTGATGACCAGCTTGTGAGTTCAATCTAATTTGCTTTAATTAAGTCCTCTTGGTGAGCTGCTTGCAAGTTGAATTTTGGTGACCAGCTTGTGAGATGATATTGATTTAATTTGCTTTAGTTGATTTATCTTAGTGACCTGATTGTGAGGTGAATTTTACTTGTACTTCTTTGACCTTGGTGACCAGATTATGAGTCTATTATAGGCCAATCAGTTCAAATAAAATCAAGTACCGGTTATGTAAAGTAACAACATAAAGTAACTTACTGTTCAAAGAAAATTATGTAAAGTGTAACCTATGCTTACTTTCGTTTCTCATTTGTACGCAACCCTTCGTCAAGGGTAGATACGGTCTGTAACTTGAGAGCTGTTACTGGGCTAGTGACACAGGGAGAGATTGACAGTCGGTTTAGGTTAGGCACTTTATTGGAATAACACTGGTATACACACATCGACGCATGTTGGCAAACCCGAGTCTGAAAGGACACTGACCGTGACCTGACCTCACACGCCTTTAAGTACCCTCGGGGCGTACCGAAAAGTAGCGTCCCTCTGGCTGGGACAGGGTTGCCGGTCGTAGCCCGGAATTGTGCTTTTGGTAGCCTACAAATATGTTTCTCACAAGAGTATTATGGCCGTAGCCCAAAAATACATGCTCTGACGCTTAAGGCTTGTTGTCCTTACACTTTCTCCCAAGAGGCTGCTCACCCACATGCTGCGACTATACACCTATGCTTCAATATGTTCTTGTGGGAGACTCTGTTCACCACTGATCTATTCCTCTCAATAGGCTTTCATCACATCATCAAGAACGTTATTCTAATAAAAAAAAAGACCACAAGCATGAGAGGCAGTAAGAACAATGGACCCTTTGGCAAAAGCTGTGGACGTTTTGACTGCGTAAATATTGACCTGTGGACGTTTTGACAAGTGGACGTTTTGACATGTGGACGTTTTGACATGGGGACATTTTGACATGTGGACGTTTTGACCTGTGGACGTTTTGGCCTGTGGACGTTTTAACAAGTGGACGTTTTGACATGGGGACGTTTTGACATGGGGACGTTTTAACATGTGGACGTTTTGACATGTGGACGTTTTGACATGTGGACGTTTTGACATTTGGACGTTTTGACATTTGGACGTTTTGACATGTGGACGTTTTGGCTAGTAACCCCAGGATAGGATCGGAACGTCGGGGAATAAAGACTTCCTCTCCTCTAGTCTGGGTTTTGTCTTCGTTTTTCGTCCTGAATCTCAGACAGATTCTGTTGATTTTCCTGGAATCTTTCTGTTTGGTTCAGACTTACTGGAACTTTTGTAATGATCCGGCCAGTTCAAGAATATATATACTATGTGTATGTGTGTGTGTGTGTGTGTGTGTGTGTGTGTGTGTGTGTGTGTATGTATCTGTGTGTGTGATTCACCATGTTCTTGGATCACGTGTTGGACTCGTGATCGACAGCTATTTACCTCCTGGAAAAGAGCTCATAGCTCATACTGTATATGACCGATCTATAGGTAATGTTGTGACCTTACACGCGTGCACACAATTCCCCGTCCACGAGAGTTGGAGTAACGACTCGCAGCGCAGCGATACTGAAATTATTTCAGCCCTGGGAGGGATTCGAACCCGGACCGCCGTAGTGGCGGCCGCGAACGCTACCACTGCGCCATCGAGTCGTGTGTGCAATGTGCATGCATGTGTGCGTGTATGTGTGATTCATCCTGGTCTTGGATCACGTGTTGGACTCGTGATCGACAGCTATTTCCCTCCTGGAAGAGCTCAGAACTCATATATGACCGATCAATGGATAATACCGTGACCTCACAAGCACACACACACACACAACTCCCCGTCCACGAGGGTTGGAGTAACGACTCGCAGCGCAGCGATACTGAAATTATTTCAGCCCTGGGCAGGATTCGACCCCGGACTGCCGTAGTGGCGGCCGCGAACGCTACCACCATGCCATCGAGACGTGTGTGTGTATGTATGAGTGTGTGTGCGCGTGCACGCGCGTGTGTGTGTGTGTGTGTGCGCGCGCCCGTGTGTGTAAACAGACAAAGCCGGGGAAGAGAGTGAAAGATAGGAGGCCAGATAAATATGTATATGTTAATTAGGGCTTCAAGTTTTGGCATAACAGATTATGAAAGAACCGTATAGAACCCAAGTTTGCAAGTTAAACGAACACATTACTCAAGTGGAAGGAGAATTACTCTGAAAAAAATTAAAACTTTCAGCACAGGTGCAGTAGGACACGTGATAAAGATAGCAATTTGGTCGTCATGCAGAAAGTATTGTGTGAAGGATAAGTCGATTATTATGATGGACTACGCCAGGGGTGGGGAACCTTTGGCACGCGTACAGAACCTGGCACACTAATGACTTTTTTCGGCACGCGAAACCCAGAGCTTACCTTAAAAAGATAATAATAATAATAATAATAACAATAATAATAATAATAGTAATAATAATGATAATGATAATAATAATTATCATCATCATCATCTCCGACTTCATTTGTATGATCATTGGTGAACGCGTGCTGCGTTTGGCGACGGATTGTGGCCCTTACAGGAGGTAAAGCGAGGGGCCCCATGCTCATATGTAGGCTTATTAAATAATTTTACTCCGTTGGCACGCGATAAAAATGTATATAAAATATTTCGCTGATTTTGGCACCCACACATACAAAGGTTGCCCACCCCTGGACCACGCGGTGAGACGTTGCATGCCGTGCAGTGTCAGAGTGGCGAGGAGATTGGTGAGAGTGGCATCACCTGAGCCAAGTTTAGACAAAGTAAGGAAGGCCATCCATTGTGCCGAGAGTGACGAGGAGGCGAACTTTATGAGTATAATTCCCTTCCCAACTTCCTGCAAAGCCGCTGTGGCGCGTTGGGCCTCTTGTCTCTTGTTTACTACCTGGGCTTGGGTTCGGTTCCTCAGCGTGTCCAGGAGACAGTTTCTGGTCTTGGAAGAACGAGCACTCCGGGCAAAGGTGCTTATCTGTATCCACTAATCTTTTATATCTTAATTTTATAAAGGTGGCATGAATATATTTTTTGGAAATGGTCACCATGTTCTCATTTCCTGAAAGAAGGAACTGAATATTTCCGTGCATGTGTATGTGTAGTTGTTTCAAAGAAAAAAACCTTACTGAGGACAAATTTGAAAAAGAAAAGAAAATACCTCTGTGAGGTCATCCATCGGCATCGGGAAGACGTCTTGAAAATAAAATAAAAACCATAAACGGAAGGAGTACCAGATATAAGAGAACTCCAGAAGCTTCTTAGCGTACTGGATGACCTTCGTCGAGGTTCTTCACAAGGAAAAGAAGCTAGACATTGTGAAAGTCTAGGGGCAAGGAGCGTAGTAGAGCAATCAATAGACTTGGAGAAAGTATTTGCACAGGTCGTATTCCATATTGACTTAATTACTTGGCTGAAAAGAATTGGAAGTGACTGTCGATCCCGATTTCAAAGGTCAACCACGGGTTATGTGTTTACTCATCATCAGACATTCGAGAAATTATGAGAATTAATTAGTCTTCACTTGTTAATTGATTCCAAGCCAACATACTTTGATCTGCACAGGAATGGTTAATGGAATTTACAGAATAGGAAATATGTCGGGCCCATGGTTTGATGAGAGGAAATTAAGCCTTTTAGGAAAGACTTCGTCTGAAGAACAGCGCATGGAACTAAAGTTTAAAGTGTATAATTTTTTTTTCTTTTTTTTTTTTACTGGTGACTTTCGTACTAGGCATCGCCGGCAATGATCTATATTTTTAGGGAAATCGTTTAATTTATTTACAATTTTTTCGACGTTATCACGCCAAAGAAGTGGAGTGGTCGACGTAATAATGGACAAATTGAAGGAGATTAATATTAGAAATGAGGAACAGCAAAGGTTGAAAGTGATAACATTCTTTTCTAAGTGGACAATAGTCTCCAATCATCAAAGAATGCTGCGTAACTGGTTCGTGTGGATGTCACTAAAGTCCTTGACATAATGACTGTATAAGTTTTATGTAGTTAATACTCCATGCACGGAATTTATTGAGAGAGAGATATTGATCTAGAGATTGGTGATCAAACTGCATGAGAAATAATAATAACAAAGACAACAATAATAATAATGATGATACGACGACGATGATGATGTTGATGACACGACGACGACGATTATGATGTTGATGACGACGACGATGATGATGATAACACGACGACGATGATGATGACACCACGACGACGATGATGAAAATGATGACGACGACGATGATGATGATGATGATGATGACAACAACGACGACGACGATGATGATACAATGTCCATGCGGAGACGGGGGCGGGGCTTACGTGACGTCATGTCGATTTTGGGGACATTTTCTGCAAATGTGGAGAGCCATTGTGTGTTTAGATTGAGATGAACGACAAAAGGGGGCCTTGTTCACATCAACGGTTCGAACCGCGCTGAAACCTCGGAGGGATCGTATAATCAAGGGAAAATGCGCGGTTGAGTGTGAATACCTCCATTGACTTACATTGTAATTGAACCGCGGCGGTTGAAACCGCTAGTGTAAAAAGGGCCTTAGGGTAGGTGTTTTTGTGTATCTGTGTGTGTGTGTGCGTGTATGTGCGTGTGTGTGTGTGTGTAAGTGACTTGCATGACAGAAAACGCGTTGATGTGTGCAGGCATCTATATATAAACGTGCATGTGTAAAACTGCACGACGAAATCCCGTCAAATTCGATTTAGTAGTCCATCAAAAATGGTAATTCCCAAGCACGGTTCGACGTATCAACAAAACGAAACAAAACTCGCGTCTTCCTGTCAATACATTTAACCCATTTGTGCTTGCAGCCCAACCTAGTCAGCCGAATCAAA
>NC_134791.1:21195615-21220615 GCF_046742065.1 Oratosquilla oratoria | reverse complement strand
CATAAGAATATGGTCCTCCTTAATCTCCTAGGGCCCCAATCCGCCTCCCAAAGCATCATGCGGTTACCAATGGTCATACAAAAGAAGTTAGAGATTTTTTAGTTATCTTTTTTAAGGTGAACTGTGGGTTTCGCGTGCCGGAAAGAAGTCGTTAGTGTACCAGGTTTTGGCACGCGTGCCAAGGGTTGCCCACCCCTGGTCCAGTGGGTCACCGTAACGGGGTTAATCGAGTTAGTTTTAACCTTTTTGATTAGGTTATGCCAGCTGAAGTAAAAATTTCACTTGTTGATTTGGTTTAACGTCTCAAACTCCTATTAGGCGGCTAGGACGGTGCCCCATGCAGAGGACTTGGTACCGTGGAATTTAATGAACCATGCCCTTGGTCCAACTCGCTGGCGGTAAGGTTTGAACTACCGTCAACTCGACCTCCGTCGCAAGTAGCGACGCTCTAACCCGCTCGGCTAGAGAGCGGGTTAAGTGGTTAAAGGCGTTATCACACAGAGCTATCTTTCCTTCGACTGTTGAAGTAATCAGATATGCTGGAGGAAACTAACTTTCCTCCAGCAGATCAAATAATATTCTATTTCTATTTTCAGTATTTATCTATTTATCTATCCCAATCAGACCCAATGTCGATCAGAAGGTTATCTTAATCACAAATTGATATTTAGTGTGGGTATCTGTTGACAGTTCTAAGATTATTTTTATTTTTTTTCTTCGAATGATAATGAATCTTATAATATTTTTCTTCCGTCGTCTGTGCCCAAACGGCCGCGGCAAATTGGCTTCGCCCAACTGCTGTGTGTGTGTGATTCACCATGGTCTTGGATGACGTGTTGGACTCGTGATCGACAGCTATTTCCCTCCCGGAAGAGAGCTCAGAGCTTGAATATGACCGATCTATGGGTTATGCTGTGACCTTACACGCACACACACACTCAACTCCCCGCCCACGAGAGTTGGAGTAAGGACTCGCAGCGCAGCGATACTGAAATTATTTCAGCCCTGGGCGGGATTCGAACTCGGACCGCCGTAGTGGCGGCCGCGAACGCTACCACTGTGCCGTCGAGTCGTGTGCGTATGTGAGAGCACTACAGCTGATTGAAATCGTCTGGTGTCTGTCAGAAATGAATATGTAAGATGACACTGATCTCAAATATATTAATTATGACGAGTCAGTGAAAATAGCATGGAAAGTTATCTTCCCCGTGGGTCTTTTTTCGGAAATGGATCAAGCGATATTTCGTTGATTATTTTGGGTCACTAATTTTTTTCGCCAGAAAATTGGCTCGAATTTCTATAAAAAGAAATAATACACGAATATATATATTGTTTGTGTTTGATAGACTTCCAGCCGAAAAACACATTACATCAGTGGCGATATTATATATCGTTCTGGCTGAAATCCACTAAACCTTATTCTGGCCCACCCAGACAATTTCAAGAAAAAGTATGTATATATATATATATATATATATATATATATATATATATATATATATATACATATATGTATATAACACACAGGAAACCCACAGTCGGAGAAAATAAACTTTGAATAAAGAAGAATCCTATATTTCGGCTATCAACTGAAGAGGGCTACAGCTGATAGCCAAAAAATAGGATTCTTCTTTATTCGAAGTTTATTTTCTACGACTGTGGGTTTCCTATATGTCATTTACAAATGTGCTACTACATTTCTGTTTAGAAATATATGTATATATATATATATAAGAATATATTATATATATATGTATATGAGGAAATACGCTATGGCAGCGACATCGAACCCTGCACGCAACTGTCATAAAAATTATAGATATATATATATATATATATATATATATATATATATATATATATATATATATATATTTATATATATATATCTTTGATCACAACTGGGAAATGACGTTACCTAAGATGATTCAGCAGACTACAGTCATTATACGGTTGAAATAGTGGATCTCCAAAGTCACTGTACGGTGAAAATTACATTATCTTAAGTTTTAACACAAGTGAATGGAAGTTCCCGCAACTGAATCAAATCACTTGACAGAAACCAAAAATATATTTATGACAAGACGGCAATTCTGAAAGGGGGGGGATTGTTAGAAAACCCCCCACAGCTGTCAAAGGGCTCAGCGCCTCCCCCCCCCCCTAGCTCCCCTTGGGGAGGAAAGAAGAGGGGGGTTGAATTCCTCCCGTAAATGCCAATTTCCGCGGGTCACTGAGAGCTCTTTCGACGCGTCACCGCCAGCGGTCAAGTACCCCCCTCCCGCCTAGTGAAGTGGAGGAGGTGGGGGGGAGGAGGTGTGGGGGAAGGGGGGAGGAGTCTGTGGGTGCAGGAGAGCTGTGTCATCGTGACAAAACCCATCTGAAACCAGTTCGGAACCAATCTGCCTGTATTCCCATTTGCGAGATGGGAGGGGAGTGGAGGAGTAGGGTGAGGTCGAGGAATAGGGTGAAGTCGAGGAGTAGGGTGCGGAGGGAGAGAAAGGGAGAATAGGCTGGCATTGAATAGAGATGGAAAGGTAGGGGATGGGATGGGATGAGATAGGAAGAGATATTTTTTCATGTTTTTGTTTTTCTAATCTAATTCCAAAGAGAATTGTCTGTAGTGGGTGTATTAGGTCAGGGGAGTCAAGGGATCGGGAGTCTGTCTCTGGTTTCTACAGTATATAAGGACGCTATGGAACGCTCATGTCGGTGTCACACTATGCGACGGCGCCGGATGCGGCTAGGTTATGTTTGCAAGTTCAATTAGCTTAATAAAATCACCTGGTGGTAGCCAGAACGTTATTTAACGACCACCAAACCCCCCCCCCTGGTTAAGGTACTATCATAACCTTTCGTGTCTAATGACTCTACAAGGGCCCAGTCACACTAAGCTTACGACCTGTTTCCGACCAATGGCGACCAGGCTGATTTGTGCTGTTCCTCTGTTTATTATAAAAAGAATTCAAGACAATGCAATTGGGAATGAATCCCTCCTCCTCCCAGTCATGAAGATGAATATAAGATAGCCACCAGGCGCTAACCATGAGAGGAACAAAAGTGTCACCGTCCAAGGTGGTCGGGAACAGGTCCTAAGCTTGGTGTGACTGGGGCTTAAGGGAGACTTCGCTGTCGCCTACAGCAAGCCGCAACGGCGGCGCCGGACAGTGTGACACCGGCCTAACCAATCCATCGTGATGGGATGTGGTTCTTGTATTGGGTGGAGTTGCGTGCATTTACCTAGTTGTAATAGTTGGAGTTGTGTTCATGGGGTCCCGTCTCTTTACCTTCACTCATAAAAATTCCTTAAGTTCGTTTGTGTTGTTGAGCTGCATAGTAACGTCATCCAGTTTGTTTCGTAAATCTGTACATCTTTGTGGAAAGCTATGCGTCCTAGTATTTTTCGAACATTTTTGCATTTTTCGATATTTTACCCTGTGTGTGTGTGTGTGTGTGTACAGTGTGTGTGTGTGTGTACAGTATGTGTGTATGTGTATATATGTGCGTGGGTACAGTATGTGTGTGTGTGTGTGTATGTATGTGCGTGGGTACACTATGTGTGTGTGTGTGTGTGTATTCACCTCGGATCTGCTGCAGTCTCTGTCGAGACAGCCAGACACCACCCTACGGCAGTGAGCTCAGAGCTCATTATTTGCCGGTCTCTGGGTAGGTCTGAGACCACTCACACACCACACACCGGGACAGCAAGGTCACAACTCCTTGACTAACATCCCGTACCTACTCACTGCTAGGTGAACAGGGGTTACACGTGAAAGGAGACAAACCCAACTTATCTCCGCCCGGCCGGGGAATCGAACCCCGGTTCTCTGCCTTGTGAGGCCAGTGCTTTACCAATCCGCCACCGAGCCTGTGTGTGTGTGTGTGTGTGTGTGTGTGTGTGTGTGTATACTTGGGTACAGTATATCTGTGTGTGTGAGTATGTGCGTGGGTACAGGATGTGTGTGTACGTGCGTGTGTACAGTATGTGCGTGCATGTGTGCGTGTGTGCGTGCGTACGATATGCTTGTGCGTGTGTGCCGACGAGGCATCCTTTGATGCTCATGCCTAGCATGACTACACAAAACAGATCATCCCCAGCGGGGGGTGGGGGGGGATCATTGATGAAGTTCACTCCACCATTCCCATCACCCGTTCCTAATCTCCCCCCTCCCTCCCCCTTCCCCCTCCCCCTCCCCTCCCCCTCCTCCTCCCTCCCCCCCCACGCCCGGTTTCCCAAGCCCATCTCTTTCCAGATTGGAAGTGAATTCAGTCAGTTTAAGATTTTTCGATTAATTACTTTTACAACGGGAAAATGATTAAGCGAGGTAACTTATGCATATGCAAATACATGGGTGGGTACGAATGAACACACACACACACACACACACACACACACACACACACACACACACACACACACACACACACACACACACACACACAAACGCACACACATACACTTAGAACACACAGATACGTGACTTGCTGGTGTAGTAGTTAGCTCTTCGGGATCCCATGCTTGAGGTCTGAGTTCGAGTCGCGCTCCCGATTTTGAAAAGATTTCGCTGAAATTACATACAAGCTGTTTCTGTCCCCATTGAACTGAACTCTCATCTGGGAGGATAATAGCTGTCGATCACAAATTTAGCACTTGCTCCAAGACCATGGTGAATCACGCACACACACACACACACACACACACACACACACACACACACACACACACACACACACACACACACACACCGACAGACAGACAGACAGAGAGGGAGATAGAGTTGTAATGTACATTCTAACATCTTTTAATTCAGTTAATAACTTGAGGGTATGGTATTATCCTTATATTTGTTCATTTGATTGTTGAATACATTTTTCATCTTATCTAGTTCGAAATTGAAAGGCTTCCTATACTTCACGTAGGAAACCAATGCATAGTTTTTGTCTTTCACACGTATCGACTTTTCGCCGTGCGCCCTCCACGACACGACGTCGTGCTGTCAAATAACTATGGGTGTCTATAGACTCTTTCATATGTGGTCGTATTCTTGACGTGTAAAAGCGTCCATTGACACTCATGGTTATATGAGAGCACGACGTCGTGTCGTGAACGACGCACGACGAAAAGTCGGTGCGTGTGAAGCGAGCTTAATTAGTGCAAGGCGGCCGACTCATTTTCTGTTTGTGTTTGGATATGGGCCACAGCTGAATAAAATTGCTTGGCGTGTTAAGGGTCATTTACATGGTCAAACGGTTTGTCACACGGATTTGAAGTGAAGCTTGACCGTGTGAATGATTGTCAAACACGTTTGTCAAACATGTTTGACAACCGAATAACCCATTCACACGGTCAAATAATACGTCAAACACTTGTTTGACAAACCGGGTTTGACAAACCGTTTGACCGTGTAAATGACCCTTTAAACAATGCTTATACACAAGAAGTACTTAAACTCATGAAGCTGAGTATTTAGAGGAAACGAAAACAACCCGTATAACCCACTGGCCGAGCGGGTTAAAGCGTCGCTACTTGCGGCGGAGGTCGAGGTGACGGGAATTTGATTCCTGTCGCTAGCGAGTTGGACCAAGGGCATGATTCACTAAATTTCACGATACAAAGTCCTCTGTAAGGGGCACCATCCTAGCCTCCTGATAGGGGGAGTTCGCGACATTTATACCAGTCACAGTGGAGTACATTGAAAGGAAATGGTGACTTTTTGGTCCACAATGAGGCCGGATGCAAAAGGGTAGACAAGCAAACAAAGGTATGGGCAGGTAAGGTGAGGTGAGGAGCCTATGCCAAGAGGCGCTGAGTAGCTGCGACCGAAGGCGTCACCTTTGCCCTGTGTACTTGGATTCTTGGGGCAGGTAATGACAGAAGTCATTTTTGTTTCCTTCGAAACCACATTTTTTCTTTTATCGTTTTCTTATTTCTTTTTCAGCCACTGATAAAGTTTAGTTAGGTTAACCTAACCTAACCTAATTTAACCTAACTTAACCTAACCTAAACTAACTTAACCTACCCTAACTTAACATAACTTAACCTAACTTAACGTAACCTAACCTAACCTAAAATTACCTAACCTAACTTAACCTAATTTAACCTAACTTCACCTATCCTAACATAACCTCGTCAGCCTTGGTGTCGAGAAAACAAAAATTATCCAATAGCAGTCACTGCTGGAATGAGAAGTGCGGGATTTGAACCCACAACTAAGTGAATGCGAGATCCCCGTGCTTCCGATTACGCCACTAGGGGAGGTAAGCAAAGAAGCGAATAAGTAAATTGTTGGAGCGACCTTGCAGTGATGATTCTTAGTTTAGTGTCACACTATGCGGCGGCGCCGGATTCGGCCAGATTATGTTTGCAAATTTGATTAAAAAAATCATATGGCGATAACTAGAACTCGATATAAGGACCACCATCTCCTAGTTAAAATACTATAATAATCTTCTGATTCTAATGACTCATGAGGGAGACTGTTAGAGCCAATAGCAAGCCGCAACGGCGCCGCCGGACAGTGTGACATCGTCCAGTTTGGTCTTCTTGACTCTACGAACACTCCATCACATCTGCGAGGAATATGTTCCAGTCATCATCAAATACACGATTGGCGAAGTTGGATCCATCTACGTACTTCTAGGTGGAGGGACGGTTGCCATAATGGGTGAGATGTGATTACTCACACAAATCCAAAAGGTCTGGACATCCCGAATGACCCCATCGCGTTGCATGTGGAGGAGGAGCAAGAGGAGGGTGAGGAGGAGAAGGAGGAGGAAATGGAGGAGGAGCAGTAGGAAGAGGAGTAGGGTAAGGAGGAGAAGGAGGAGGAGGAGGAGAAAGAGATTCGAGGCGTAAGCGAGATTGGAAGAAGGAAGGAAGACGATCAGGAGAGGCGAAGGAGAGAGAAAGGAAGGAAGAGATGGGAGAGGCAAAGAGAAAGAGAGGGTGGAGAGAGAGAGAGAGAGAGGTAGGTAGGAGGAAGAGGGTGAGAGTGAAAGAGGAATGGTAAGGGAAAAATGAGAGAGGAAATTATAGAGAAAAAGGGAGGTAGAAAGAGAGAAAAAGAGAGGAAGAGATAGAAGAAGAAGGCGCGCGTGCCGGAGGGACGAGTAATTACTTAGAGAGCAGCAGGGAGGAAATAACAGAGAAAAAGCCAAGAGTGACCCAAGTTGAAGCGAGGTGAGGGGGTGGAGGAGGAGGGGGAGGAGAGGGGGGGGATAAGAGGAAGGCTGCTGCAGTGCCGCAGCCGGTCCCCCCACCCCCACCCCCAGCCCCCCTAACCCTTGACACGTGTCCTATCCTCCCCAACAATGCCGCAGATGCGGGAGATGCGCAAGTACGCCGCGGTGGCTGCGGTGGAGTGTCCTCCTCCCCCCCCCCCCCACACCTCCTGTGTGCGGCGGGAAAACATGACGTCACCTGGCCTCACTGGAGAACCTACGACTTGGGATTCGAGTGGGAAATTTCGAACTTTATACAGATTCAGCACCTTCATTAGAGTTGTTGCTTTTATTCTGGTTAATACCGGGTGATTCTATTCAGGTCGGAGACGTATTTGGGTTTAATCAGAGTTTCGAACTCCCGAAACTGTTTTGGAGATTTATGTAGAATGCTAAGCAATAGGCGCCATAATGGTTTTCTTCTAAAAAGTGAAGCAAGTGCATTACAAAGGATTAAAACCAGACATTAATCATTACGCCATCATACTCATTAATATCCACTACGCGCTCGCGCGCGCACACACACACACACACACACACACACACACACACACACACACACACACACACACACACACACGCGCACACACACACGCGCACACACACACACACACACACACACACACACACACACACACACACACACACACACACACACACACACACACACACACACACACACACACTCACACACAGTCATCACTGCGGTCCGGATTCGAATTCTGCCCAGAACTGAAATAATTTCAGTACCGCTGCGCTTCGAGTCGTTACTCCAACTTTCGTGGGCGGGGAGTTGGGTGTGTGTGTGCGTGTAAGGTCACAGCATTACCCATAGATCGGTCATACGAGCTCTGAGCTCTCTTCCGGGAGGGAAACAGCTGTCGATCACAAGTCCAACACGTGATCCAAAGACCAAGGTGAATCACACACGCGCGCGCGCGCACACACACATACACGCACGCACACAAGCGCGCACACGCGCACATGGCTTGCTGTTGCAGTGATCAGTGTCTTCGGCTGCCACATTAGAGGTTCCGTGTTCAACCCGCGTTCTCGGCGTGAAAATATTTCACTAATATATAATTTTTGAGTCCGATTTCACTAATACTACAAGGTGGTGTGTGTGTCTGTGCGTGCGCGTGTGTGTGTGTGTGTGTCTGTGTGTGTGTGCGCATGTGTGTGTTTGTGTTTGTGTGTGTGTGTGTGTGTGTGTGTGTGTGTGTGTGTGTTTGTGTGTGTGTGTGTTTGTGAGGGAGGGAGAGAGAGAGAGAGTGAGGGTGGGAGAGAAAGAGGAGAGGGGGAAAGAGAGAGATTACCCATCAAATGGACTGCGAGCTATGAACTCTCATCCACGAGATCAATAACTGTCGGTCATAAGTCTAGCACGTGATACTAGACCATGATGGGTCACACAGGCGTGATTTGGGTATCCACTTTATATAACGTTGTTGCTGCCGCCAGGCGATTTCATTTAACCAAAGAAAGACTGACAGTGCAACGTTCTTCTTTCCTCATCACCTCTCCTTACTTCCTCTTTTCCATTTTTTATTTTATCTTGCTTTCTTCTCCTCTTCTTTCTCTCTTTTTGTGACGGTAGCAGCCTCGCAAGCTATCTCGTGAATATGGTGGACTTCTTGTGCAGTAATCGTCATTCGCTGCCCCCAAGGTGGTCGGTCTTCCCCCACTCCCGCGATCCCTTTTCCGGGAATTTCCTTTCACGCCCGGTGCCTGAGGGCAGCCGCCACCGCCGCGGAAAAAAAGGTAAAAAAGAGTCATGGAAATGCAAGGGTTGGGGGGAATCTGTTCCTCGCGGAAGTTTTAAGTCCATTAGGGCTGATGCAAATGCGTTTTGCATTTTTTTTCTCACTCTCTCTTTCACGCTCTATGTCTCTTCTCTCTTCTCTCTTCTCTCTCTCTTTTCTCTCTCTCTCTCTCTCTCTATATATATATATATACACACACACACACACACACACACACACACACACACACACACACACACACACACACACACACACACACACATATATATATATATATATATATATATATATTCACTTATTGATTGATTGATTGATTGATTTGTTATAACGAACGAATCCCAGGATGTCCCCGCCCGAGCTTCCCCGGGGGCTTGGCTTCGCCTTTAGTGGCCTTCGGCGGCTAACTGTTCATCGTTCAATAACTTAACATTCTATTCAACAAAATAACACATTTTCATTCTGTATTACAGTAAACAATTTGTGACATCATGTCGCCTTTTCTTTTGATTGGCTGGCCTTCAGTCGTGACGTCATGTCGCTTCTTCTTGTGATTGGCTGGTTCTCAGTCGTGACGTCACGTCTCCTGTTCTGATTGGCTCCACTTCAGTTGTCACATTATACAACATATTCAGATTTCGATTATTTCTAAAAACTATTTTTTATATACTATATGACATCTCTTCATAGTTTTGTTACATTTGAGCATAAAGATTTTATATACGTATTTTCGAAACATCCATTTTTTTTTCATTTCTTTACACTTGCATGTGTAACGTGTCTATTTTTATTTCTTTTTTACCTGTGGGTGTATATATTTTTTCTCTTGCCATCTTTACTTCTTTTTCAGTATAATTATCCTTTTAGAATTTTTGTATTTCTGACATATATTTTTCGTACTCTCATTCCTCTTACTGTATTTCTATAAGTGTTATTACTTTTTTTTTAGTATCATACATTTTATGATTTTTTATCTTTACATTTTAACATAACATTTTTCTTTTACATCCCTAATTTTCTTTTGTTTGTGTTACATTTCAGCATTATTTCTTACTTTCTTTGTATACATATTTGTCTTTTTTCATCCATTCATACATTTTATGATTTTTTATCTTTACATTTTAACATAATTTTCTTTTACATCTTTTTATTTTCTTTGGTTTGTGTTACTTTTCAACATTGTTGGCCCAAACACCAACAAAGTATATACATATACATACATATACTTTGTTGGTGTTTGGGCCGCTCGCTGACCCCTCATCGCTGATACTATCCGCCTCCATTGACGTTGGTTACTATATTTTCATGGATGGATGGACGGATTTATATATATATATATATATATATATATATATATATATATATATATGTATATATATATATATATATATATATGTATATATATTTTTTTTTTTTTTTTTCATTCTTCGGGGGTCGGATGTGGGAAATGAAAGAAAATCCGCGGGCGGTGGCAAATAAAGCAGGGGGAGGTCGAAGTGCAGGAAGCCACCACCTGACCCTCGGGGCCCCACCAGGTTATTAACCTCTTCAGCCCAGCAACACTCCCTCACATATCTCCTTCCAGGGAACGCCTTTCGGGCGAAAGGGACAGACCTAGGACGAAATGGAATCGTGTGTAAGATAAGGTCCTGTTCACACTAGCGGTTTCAACCGCGGCGATTCAGTTCCCGTATAAGTCAATGGAGGCGTTCACACACAAGTAAGCAGGTTTTCTTTGACTATATGGTACCGATGCGGTTTACGTGCAGTTTAAACCGCCAGTGTGAACAGGGTCTAATGCCGGTGTCACACTATGCGGTGGCGCCGGATGCGGCCAGATTATGTTTGCAAGTTCAATTAGCTTAATAAAATCACCTGACGACAGTCAAAACTTGATATAAGGACTTCCATCTCCACCTGGTTAAGATACTATTTTAACCATTCGAGTCTGATGACTCTATAAGGGACTTTATTGTCGCCAACATCAAGCCGTAACGGCGGCGCCGGACAGTGTGACACCGACCTAAGAGGCCAATACTTATCGCGAAAGTATCCGCGTTCTTGCTGATGATTTTGTTTTCTTCAGGATGCCGCCAAAGGATTTTATTCAGCTGAGGGGAACCTCACGGATAAAGAGCGCTATAGCGTCTTCGGATGAGCGTTTTTTGAATCGCGTGTTTTATTATTCTTGCCGAGGGAGCTCTGGAAGACCTTTCTCCCCCACCCCCATATTTTAGTGACTTTAGTGACCCACTTACGGATCAGAGTCGCGTTTTTTTTGTGTGTGTGTCCTGCCCAACTTAATTATTTTCTTTCCACTTCTTCGGTGTGATATTAATTCCATGGACACACACACACACACACACACACACACACACACACACACACACACACACACACACACACACACACACACACACACACACACACACACATATATATATATATATATATATATATATATATATATATATATATATATATATATATATATATATGATCAACACTGAATGGGTCCCAGTGAGCAGATTTACATTTATCAACCACAATTCACTTTAATTCTGTACCATGTTTCATTTTCTGCGTGTATGCCTCCTCGAGTTTCTCGATGTTGATGGCTTAGAATTAAAGTGAATTGTGTTTGATATCGCAAATTCACCATAAACTTAGCTCATTTATGTAAGTTTTCCGGTGTAGTGTATTTATAATAGTTTTGAATGAAAATAAATTTGGGGGGCTAATTGGATTTTGGGGGGTTAAGCCCCCCATAGCCCCCGTCATCCGTGGCTACAGGCTACAGTCCTGTTTTGCATACGTCCACTGTAGCCACGTCGCATGATTTATTCAGGAATTGGGAGATCCTGGAATGATTGTAATATCATGTAACCCGTACGTACCCGGTTGCCTGTGCCACACACCTGTTGGGAATCGAACCAGATACCTGGCAGGGCGAATGAATGGCTGATTAACTTTATTCGGTGTAGCAGTGTTTAAAAAAAAAAAAAAAAAAAAAATCCCGAGTCTGCTCTTGGCACCTGCCAAATTGCGTAGATGTCATCCCTAGGCCGTTTGGTACACGAGAGTTTATATCTATTTATTTTTTATTTATTTGTTCATAATTATTTATTTGATTTTTATTTATTTTATTTATTCATTCTATTAGTTTATTTTATTCATTAACTCATTTACTTTAGATATTGTTTACTTATTATTTATTTAATTAATTTATTTATTCATTTATTGTTTTTATTGATTTAATATATTTATTATTTATTTATTTACCTATTTATCTATTTATCTATTCATTTATTGTTTTTATTGATTTAATATATTTATTATTTATTTATTTATCTATTTATTTATTTATCTATTTATTTCTACATATTTTTATGTATGTTTTTAGTTCTTCCAACACTGTGACTTGCGTTATAGATTTATATATACTTCCTGGCAAAGACATTATTTTATGGAAATAAGATGTAACGCAGAACTGAATCTGTTTCGAGCAGTTGCGGTCTCTTTCAGCCCCAGACCACATCAATATCAGAGAGATTTTAGTGACACCCTAACGGACCAGAATCACGTATTATTCTTCCATGGTTGGAGCCTAATCTCCTTAAAAAAAAAAAAAAAAAAAAAAAAAAAAAAAAAAAAAAATCGCAGTGACCCCTTGGCCGTTACCTTTGCCCTTTGTGCTGCGAATGCCGGGGCAAGGAGCAGTCACCGGTTGATGTTGACGTCAAAACCTGAGTGGCTTTGAAAAGGCACAATGTTGCGGATGGAAACACGGTAGGAAGAAGTCACCGTGAAATGAAAAGGAAATGAGGATTTTATGTTTTGAATTTAAATTCATTGGACTGAGAATGACAAACAAGAATGAATTTGTAAGAGACGAAAGCGTCTTGGAATGATATCAAGTTTCGTCAATTGAAAAGATGCATACAAATTTCCTCTCCAGAATTTAATTAGAAGTTCATCAGAAATTCATAAGTAAAACCTATTGAAACATGAAGAAGGTTTAGTAAGAAATCTTATTCAAAAGTTATTATTTACTTAAGAAATGTCAGCGAACACAAAAGATTAAAAAAAAAAAAAAAAAAATTACACGTGGAGGGGACCGAAGCCGAATCTAACAAAGATAAGAGAGACGGGGTTTGGTGGGGGGTTTGGGGGGTTGGGAAGGGGAGGATCTGGGTTTGAGACAATCTCCCCACTCTCCCCCACCCCCACTCTCCCCCACCCACTCTCCCCCACCCACTCTCCCCCACCCCACACTCTCCCCCAACACCCTCTTTCCCCCAACACCCTCTCTCCCCCAACACCCTCTCCTCCACCCCCACTCTCCACTTCGCTTCCCACACCCCCAATCTCCCCACACTCTCCCCCAACATCCTCTCTCTCCCTCTCTTCCCACTCCACTCTCCCTCATCCTCCACACTCCTCCACCCCACTCTCCCCCACCCACACTCTCCACCCCCTAGTCTCCACCCCCTACTCTCCATCTCTACTCTCCATCCCCCAATATCCATCCCTACTCTCCACCCCCACTCTTCACTACCTCCACTCTCGACCACCACTACTCTCCATCACTCCTACTCTCTGCCCCCACTCTCCACCCCCCCATTCTCCACTCTCCACTCCCCAAACTCCACCCCCACTCTCCACCCCCCATTCTCCACTCTCCACTCCCCAAACTCCACCCCCACTCTCCACCCATCCTCCATCCCCCCACACTCCATCCCTCCCACTCTCCATCCCCGCTCTCCACACCTTACTCACCACTCCACCCCTCTTTACTCCCCCCCACCCCGGCCCTACTCTCCACTCACTGTTCTCTCTTCATAGGGATACTCCGTAGATAGGACTGGATGATGGGGCGGGCGTTATCTGTCGGAGGGATGTGGAGGAGGGGAAGGGAAAGAATGTGGAGTAGGGAGGAAGAGGGAAATTGAAAGGAGAGAGATAGGGGAGGGGGTGGAGGAAGAGAGGAGGGGCAATATAAAGAGGCGGGAGATAGACATAGGCAGAAAATTGAAGAGAGAGAGAGAGAGAGGAAATAGGGCAGGAAAAGGAGAGGCTGGGGGATGGATATAGGTAGAGAGAGAGAGAGAAAGAGAGAGGGATAGAGAGAGAGAGAGAGAGGGATAGAGAGAGAGAAAGGGTGGAGGTTGCGGTGGATTCTGGCCCGGCTTATTCAACTCCCGAGAGCGGACGGCAATTGACAGACGTCAATCCATCGATTGACGTCACGGATGGAAATGGTGCAAATCTGTGGTTGGACGGGAATGGGGCCCGGGGGGGGGGGCGGTCGCTCAGTACTGTAAATGCACCGCAAAGTGAACAATTTAACCCAATTGAGCCTGTGTCGTACTTGAGAGATTTTATTCTAGCTAGCCCCAGACGAAAGGAGGAGTGTTAGTGGTAACGGGGCTTGGAGCACTTACGCCCTGTTCACACTAGCGGTTTTAACCGCGCGGAAACCGCGGCGGTACCGCATAGTCAAGGAAAATCTGCGCTTTTGTGTATGAACGCCTCCATTGATTTATACTGTAACTGAACCGCCGCGGTTCAAACCGCTAGTGTGAGCAGGGCTGTAAGGTTCCATTGGTCATTTCCCATCTGTGTAACATCGGCTGACGTCAGCCGAACTTAATTCCTTTGCAGTTAATCGACAAATACATTCCTTTGCTATTGTTAGGATACACACAGCCATAGCATAGCCTGGCGGAAGTATCGGCGATTCTATTCTGACGTATGGCGGTTCCCGTCTGAAGGGGCCAACACTCAGTGATCCGTAACGTACCGGGGGTTTATACGATGGTGTTCTTAAAAAAAAAAAAATCCTTATATAAATCCTTGGGAGGAAAATATTTATATAAGGAAAGATTTTTTTTCAAGAATACCACCGTAAGATTAAAAAAATATATATATATTTATATAAATCTTTCCCTTCCAAGGATTTACATAAGATTTATATAAGGATTTTTTTTTATTTTTATTATTATTTTTTTTTAAGAACGCCATTGTATAAATCCCCTGTCACTGAGTTTTGGTCCCTTCGGACGGGAACCACCCTAGGTCTGAATAAAATTGCTTGGCATCATAGAGAACAAAGAACATAAAAGAACAAAGAGAACAACTTCTGTGCTGTATGAAGGCAGGTCGTTGGGGATTTACCTATTAGCTGCTGAAAGTCTTCTTCGGAGGAATTGAATCATCTCGAACTGCAGCCGGAGTAAAGCACATATCTCATGAAATTGATCAGAGGGGATCCACTTCAACTGGTAGAGTGATTGATATGAAGTGCGTGGGAGGAGGAGAGAATGGAGTCTTAATTCGATTTTTTTCTTAACTAGTTTCGTTTCAAGTTTGTTCAATAAAAGAAAAAAACTTGTAGCGAAACTAAGTCATGAATAAAACTCGGATTAAGACTCCAGTGTTTCTCTTCCCGTCTATTAGAACGTGTCAGAATGTCTTGACAATATATACGTATATCTATATATATATATATATATATATATATATATATATATATATATATACAGTATATATATATGTATATATATGTAAATATATTAATATATATATATATGTATAAATATGTATATATATATGTATATATATATGCATATATATGTATATATACATATATTGTATATATATGTATATATATATGTATATATATATGCATATATATGTATATATATATACATATATATGTACATATATAAATGTATATATATATATGTATATATATATGTATATATATATATATATATATATATAAAACCCCAATTGTGTAGAAATAAATAACATGTAGAGAGTAGACTGATCCTAGGTCGGCTAACGCCAGACATTTTCATTCAGCTCGCGTAATGGAAATCTTAACCCCGCCCCCAACTCCCCACCCGCCCCGTCCCTAACTCCCCACCCGCCCCGCCCCCACAGTTACAAATGGGAAGAGCTAGAAAAAAGTCCGCTCTTTTCCCGGTGATAGGACGGGACAGGAAGGGAAGGGTGGAGGATGAGGAGAACAGTGAAGGGATTGAAACTATTAACAGATTCAACAAATTTAACCAAAGCCTCGGTGCGCTATACCCACTCATTAATGACAAAATAAGCCGGTTCAGTGCAAAATCATAATGTATAACACAATACTCCGACCACTTCTAATATGTGGATCAAAATCATGGTCACAACTAAAACGAAGTCAAAAATAGGAGCAGTGGAGATGAAATTGCTTAGGAGTATAAAAAGGGTGACGAAAATAATCAGAACTAGAAATGCGCAGATAAGGGAGGAACTTGGAATAACAGATATTATAGAAATCATAGAAACAAACAGACTTAGGTGGTACGGACATGTTTTGAGAACGGATCATGAAGGACTGCCATGACGAGCACTGACATGGGAGGGTAACACAAGAAGACCAATTGGTAGATCTAGAAATAGACGGATTGACGGTGTGGGGGAAGTGCTAGAAAGAAGAGGTGAAGATCTGGAATTGGTGGAAGTAGAGGAAAGATGTCAAAATAGAGATGAATGGAGAAAAATCGTTGAGACGAGGTCCGCTAGCTGACAGGAATACCCTACCAGGTGTCGGGTTAAAGGTGAGATAATGATAATGATGATGATGATTAATTATAATTATGATGATTATTGTTATAATTATTATTATTATAATTATTATTATGATTATTATTATTATTATTGTTATTGGCATTATTGTTATTATTATTATTATTATTATTATTATTATCATTATTATCATTATCATTATTTTTATTTAATTCCGTTATTATTGTTGTTTTATTATTTTTCATCATTATTATTTTATCATTATCATTAATATATATGTTTTTTATTAATGTATTTAGAAGTAAATAATTCTTGGGGAGTTTTGAGCTCGGTAAATGTCGAGACGTTTTCTGAATAAATCTACATCGGAACAATCGATGACGCTGGGTGGTAAACCATTCCGTATATAAAGAACGCGATTGAAGAGAGAGTATTTTGCCACGTCTGTTTGAAATCGTTCTCCTACCATCCTGCATCCATTACTCTTAATTGCGTTGGAGAAGTTAATAATGATAATAATAATAATAATAGTAATAATAATGATAATAATAATAATAATAATAATAATAATAATAATAATAATGATAATAGTAATAATGATGATAATGATAATAATAGTAATAATAATGATAATAGTAATAATTAATAATAATAATAATGATAATAATTAATAGTAATAATAATTAATAATAGTAATAATTAATAATAATAATAATGGTAATTAATAATGGTAATATTGATATTAATAATCAATAATGATAATAGTAATAATAGTAATAATGATGAAATGATAAAAATAATTATAAAAATAATTATAAAATAAGTAATGATAAATGATAAGAATAATGATAAATGATAAAATAATGATAAATGATAAAATAATGATAAAGGATAAAAATAATGATAAATGATAAAAACAATGATAAAAGTAATGATAAATGAAAAAAATAGTGATGAATAATAAAAACAATGACAATAAAATTAATAATAATGATAATAAAAAAAAAATCCATGTCTATAGCAGGAGAGGAAAGATGAAGTTTGTTGCAGATGTACTGAAGGGAGAGTAGAGCGGATTTCCTTCCACACTTCAGAGGAGGGCTTTCATCGGCGGAATAAAATCGCCTGGCGGCAGCCAGAGCCAATGTTTAAGTCTTGAAATTAGGGATAGAGTGAGTCGACGGATTTTAAGAATGATGGGGATGGAAAGAAGGCAGGAAGGGGAGGAGGAAGAGGAGAGGAGAAGAGAGCGAAAGTGATAAATATGAGAGAAAAAGAGAAGGAAAAGAGGAAAAGAAGAGGGGAGAACGAAGTCGAAGAAAAAGAGAGGGGAGAGAGTAGCAGAAGAAAATGGAAGAGAAGAGGGGAAGGTGATAAAAATATGAAGGGAAAAAAGGGGAAGTAAGGTGTCAAGGGAGAGAAAGAAAACGGAGGAGGGGGATACAGAAAACGGAGGAAAGGGATAGAGAAAAGAGGGGAAGGATGGAGATAGAGAAAAGCGGGAGGGAGAGGAAGGGAGGAATGAAAGATAGAGAATGGGAGAATGAAGGAGATAGAGAAAGGGGGAAGGAAAGAGATAGAGAAACAGGGAGGGAGAAGAAGGGGGGAAGGAAGGAGATAGAGAAAGGGTGGAAAGAAGGAGACAGAGAAAAGGGGAGGGAGAGGAAGGGAGGAAGGAAAGAGATAGAGAAAGGGGGAGGGAAGAAAGGGGAGAAGGAAGGAGATAGAGAAAGGGAGAGGAAGAGGGAAGGAAAGAGATAGAGAAAGCGGGAAGAGAAGGAGATAGAGAAACGGGGAGGGAGAGGAAGAGCAAGAGAGAAGGAAAGAGATAGAGAAAGGGGGGAGGAAAGGAGATAGAAAGGGGGAGGAAGACAGGAGGAAGAGGGTAGAGATAGAGAAAGGGGGGGAAGGAAAGAGATAAAGAGGGGAAGGAAGGAAATAGAGAAAGGGGGGGAGGGAAGACAGGAGGAAGAGGGTAGAGTGAAGGGGGGAAGGGGGGGAGAGCCGTAGAGGAGGATCCCGCGAGGCGGAGGCGCATTTCAAATCGAAGGTTCTTAAAGTCGCGTTTTCCTACGCTGGAGGGCGCACGTACACGTACGCACACACACATACGCACACACACGTGCGTACATGGCGTGGTTGTACGTATGCAGACACGAATGGGAAGGGGAGCGTGTTCGTGCATTAACACACACACATGCACGCACGCACGCACTGACACGTACACACATGCACACATACACACGCGACTCGGTGGCGCGGTTGATAGAGTGCTGGACTCCCAGCACGGAGGTGCGGGAGTACTTGGTTCGAATCCTGCCTAGGGCCGAAATTATTTCGGTATCGCTGCACTTCGGGTCGTTACTCTGACTCTCGTGGGCGGGGAGTTGGGGGTGTGTATGTGTGTAAGGTCATAGCATTACCCATAGATCGGTCATACGAGCTCTGAGCTCTCTTCCGGGAGGGAAATAGCTGTCGATCACGAGTCCAACACGTGATCCAAAGACCATACACACGCACACATATGCACATGCACACACATACACAGACACATACACACACACACATACACGCACACATACACGCACACGCATACACATACACACGCACACACATACACACACACATACACGCACACATACACACACGCATACACATACACACGCACACACATACAAAGACACATACACACACACACATACACGCACACATACACACACGCACACACATACACACGCACACACATACACATACACACACACACATACACGCACACGTACACGCACACATACACACACGCACACGCATACACATACACACGCACACACATACACAGACACATACACACACACACATACACGCACACATACACACACGCATACACATACACACGCACACGCATACAGATACACACGCACACACATACACAGACACATACACACGCACACATACACGCACACATACACGCACACATACACACACGCACACATATACACATACACAGCATTACCCATAGATCGGTCATATACGAGCTCTGAACTCTCTTCCGGGAGGGAAATAGCTGTCAATCATGAGTCCAAAACTTGATCCAAAAGACCATGGTGGTGAATCACATACACACAGACACACACACACACACACACACACACACACACACACACACACACACACACACACACACACACACACACACACACACACACACACACACACACACACACACACACACACACACACACACACACACACACACACACACACACACGCTTGCTTGCTTGCTTGCTTGTGTAGTCTTGGGAACAAATTTAAAAAAAAAATGTCTAAAGGATGTAGAATAGAAATTTATATGTAGACCCATCAACTTCTGGAATAGCTTAGATGATATATCCCAAGCTAAATCAAAAGCGAATTAAAAACAAAGTATGATTGTTAAAGAAAAAAGAGACAGGAAGCCACGATTGTAGTTCCTTCCTGTATATCATTATTAGATGAAAACGAACGCATACACACACGTACACACACACACATGTACAAACACACACATACACACACACACACACACACACACACACACACACACACACACACACACACACGCGCACATTCACACACACATACTCTCACACACATTCACACACATACACACATACTCACACACATTTACACACACGCACACACACACACACACACACACACACACACACACACACACACACACACACACACACACACACACACACACACACACACACACACATACACACACACACATTCACACACACATATACTCACACACACACACACACACACACACACACACACACACACACACACACACACACACATACATACACACACAGCTACATAAACACACACACATGTACACACACGCGAACACACACGCACGCGTACACACATACATACACACGCACACGTACACAAACACACGCGTACACTCACACACACACACACACACACACACACACACACACACACACACACACACACACACACACACACACACACACACGTTCATGCAACGCAAATTTACATTACGTCTTTATGCACGGGGAGACAAGCCTGCAGGTAATCGCAAAAATTCATATGCAAACAAGTCTACACTCTAGCACGTATTCTCCGTATGCGCATTCAACGAGATGCGTAAAAATATAACGAGCGATCTCCCCGCATGGCCGAAACGCATAGCTGACTGCACATACTCGCCTCATGTGAACTCACAAACGTAACCTTTGAACCACATCATGCTTTACTGGGCAAATAATTGTAACCTTGTGTTGAATGAGGAATTTTATTTTCCTGTTTCTAACAGCTGATTATACGGACGTACGCACATACGTACATATGCGCGCGCGCATACACACACACACACACTCACACACACGCATACACACGGCTCGATGGCGCAGTGGTAGCATTCCCGGCCACCATTACGGCGGTCCGAGTTCGAATCCCGCCAAGGGCTGAAATAATTTCACTATCGCTGTGCTGCGAGTCGTTACTCCAACTCTCGTGGGCAGGGAGTTGGGTGTGTGTGTGTGCGTGTAAGGTCATAGCATTACCCATAGATCGGTCATACGAGCTCTGAGCTCTCTTCCGGGAGGGAAATAGCTGTCGATCGCGAGTCCAACACTTGATCCAAGACCATGGTGAATCACACACACACACACACACACACACACACACACACACACACACACACACACACACACACACACATATATATATACACACACACATATATATATATATATATAATATATATATATATATACTGTATATATATATATATATATATATATATATATATATATATATATATATCCATAGATTCCACGGAGATGAAGGAAATAGCCTGGCGGCAGCCATATCAAATTCAGCAGTACCGTCCGGTACGAAAGGCTTGAGCGCTGTGGCTCTTAACCCTTTTAGTGCCACTTCTCGTCTATGAATTTTCTTTCCCTCGGCGCCCCTTTTGCATCTATGGATGAAAGTCCCTCATAGATTATAAAAAAGACTGAAAATACGTTTTCTCACGAAAGTTTTTCTGAAAGTTTGATACATTATGAAAAATTACTGGTGCTTTTGTGCAACTTTCTGTGGGGTGACAAGAGTATTTCCTCTTGTAAACAGTTACATTCATCAAACACGAAACGAGCTTTCCTAAATTTCACTGTCAAATGAGATACAGTCAAGGGAAGGATCGATGAACTGTCTCAATATATCAAAGATCAAATTCTCGATCAAGTATGAGATTCTCCTGTTTTTGACACTCAGTGTGACGAAACGACTAATATCTTTCAGTGTTTTCAGCTATTAGTACATATGCTCTCGTTAATAGAATAACAAATATAATTAGTAAAATTCCTGTTTTTATCCCAATGGTTCGTCCCGGATTAAGAACCATTGCTTTAGTGTATTATTGTCCGGTATATGTTAACCCATTAGCACCCCGGGGGGGGGGGGCGTCGACCCCGAGGCTAGTAAATTTACTTCGCCTTCGTCATAAAGATTTACTAACGATACCACAGTAATGAAGGGGGTTAATGGAGATGGTTTCTGGTCTTTAAACCGGGGTTTACGGGTTTAACCTCTCCCCACCCCCGGCTCATGTTGATAATGTAGTCTATGATTAGTTAGAATAGAATATATACTTCATGCCACCTGCTTGAAGTAGTTAAGTTTCAGTGGTTCATTAACTTCCCCATTCGAAATTGTCTTGCTGTGATAACGTGACCTGACACCCTTTTTGAAGGTTTCTTATATGCTCTGTCCCTCTCCCCTTCCCTCTTTCTCTCTCTCTCTCTCTCTTTCTCTCTCTCTCTCTCTCTCTCTCTCTCTCTCTCTCTCTCTCTCTCTCTCTCTCTCTCTCTCTCCGTCCCTTCCTCTTACTCTTTCTCTCCCCTCCCCCTCCCTCTCCCCTCTCTTTCTCTTTTTCTGTCTCTCCTCCTCTCCTTCTCCCTTTCTCTCTCCCTTTCTCTCCCTTCCTCTCCCTCCTTCTTCCTCTCTCCCTCTCTCTCCCCCTCTCCCTCCTTCTCCCTCTTTCCCTCTCTCTCCCTCTCTCCTCTCTCTCTCCCTCTTCCCCTCTCTCTCTCTCTCTCTCTCTCTCTCTCTCTCTCTCTCTCTCTCTCTCTCTCTCTCTCTCTCTCTCTCTCTCTCTCTCTCTCTCTCTCTCTCTCTCTCTCTCTCCCTCTCTCTCATCTCTTATCTCTCATTCTCTCTCTCTTCCTCTCCCCTCCCTTCTCCGATTCGCCACGATAACCTAACGCGAGTTTGTTCACTTTCTCGCTAATTTTGTGTTCACAACTGTTCAAACTTGACTGAACGCGCACCGCGTTCGCACCTTGGCGCATTTACACTGAAGTGAACACCCTTTCGGGAACGCGTGTGTACACGCGCGTGTACGTTCGTGTACGTACGCACACGCACAGAGGCATTGATTTGCAAATGCAGATTTCCTCTCCTACACTCGAAGGCAATGGCAAGTGAACTTAGACCTTGACGCTGAGAGGGAGTATTTCATCCCATTCCATCCCATTCCGTCCCATTCCATCCCATTCCATCCCAATCTAAGAACTGGTTTACCCACAGACTGGTTAACGAATGGAATAGACTTAGTAACCATGTAGAGAGCGTTGAAGCAAATGGTTGTTTCAAGAGAAGATTATATGACTTTATGGATGGGGTGAAAGGTGGCAAAGTGACATGGAACTACCTAGTGTATGCCTTATGGTCTCCTGCAGTTTCCTCGATTTTCATGTTCTTATGTTCTATCCCATCCCACCCTTTTCCATCCATTCCATCTTATCCCTCCCGATTTCATCCCATCTAAGCTTATCCCATTTCACTCTATCCTATTCCCTCCCATCCCATCCCACCCCAACCCTATGCCATCCCACTTAATCCCATCCCATCGCATCCCCACCCCAACCCTATGCCATCCCACTCAATCCCATCCCACCCAATCCAACCCCATTCCATCCAATCCAATCCCATCACATTCCACCCCTCCAATCTCATCTCATCCCATCGCACTCCCACCCCAACCCATCCCACCCCAACCCTATGCCATCCCAAGTCATCGCATACCACTCAATCCTACTCCACCCCATCCAATCCAATCCCATCACATCCCACCTCATCCCATTCAATCCAATCCCATCAAATCCCACCCCACCCCATCCTACCCAATCCCATTCCATCCCATCCCCTCCTAACCCATCTCACCCCATCCCATTGCATCCCATCCTATCCCATCCCGTCCCACTCCCGTCCCACTCCCATCTCATCTCACCCCATCCCATCCCATCCCATCCCACCCAATCCAATCCCATCCCATCCCACCCAATCCAATCCCATCTCACCTAATCCCACCCCATCCCACCTCATCCCGTCGGTGTACTCTGGCCAGGAGCCCGGGCGAGCAGAAGACACCTGAGGGCATAAAACAGTCGAGTGCCCTTTATGGGTTTTGTTATGGCTAATAATGCTCGACGATTTTACGATGTGGCGGCGTGAAGGGGATCTCTCGATCGATCCGCCTCTCAGCTGTGCAATAGAATCATCTGCTGATAACCATGGCAGAAAGCGTCCAGTGTTCCTCGACAGTGCCCAAGTTACGACACCCGTGCCTGGAGAGAGAGAGAGAGAGAGAGAGAGAGAGAGAGAGAGAGAGAGAGAGAGAGAGAGAGAGAAGATACTATGATGTCGGCCAAAAAGGCCACAACCCATTCGTGGCTGAGGTTCCTCTTCAGCTGAATAAAATCTCCTGGCGCTAGCTGGAAGAAAACCCTTAAAATACAATTAAGAAAAAAAAAACAATTAATCCAATTAAGTTGTCTGGTGTTAGGTGGTATAAAGTGCAACGCAAGAGAAGAACATTCCATGAAAACTCTTTAAGCGTCCCCTACACAATCAATATTATTGCGCAATATTCCGTATTGTACAATATTATTGACGGTGTAGGGATGGTATTGAAGAGGCACATGTGTTTGGCTTGTACATTTGACATTTTGAATAAGTTGTGTCATTCTTCAATATCTTGCTTACACCGTCAATAGTATCGTGCAATACGGAATATTGCGCAACAATATTATACAATACGGAATATTGCGCAATAATGTTATACAATAAGGAATATTGCGCAATGATATTGGTCAACTGAAAGAAATCACCTGTGTTAGCTGCGACCGCCCGGAGTCCTCACTTTTGCCCTGTGTGCTACGAGTGGAGGACTCTGACTTCGGCAGAGGTGGCTGTCGCCCGGCGATTTTAATCAGCTCAGAAAGGAACACCGGTAACTGCTGGACTCGAACGCGGGTTCGCGTGATGCGAAGCACGATCGAAACCAACCCGTTACTCGGCATACAGGATAAACAAAAATGAAGAAGAGGTGTAGGTGGATGAAAAAAGATAGGCAAAGGAAA
>NC_134791.1:21188115-21193115 GCF_046742065.1 Oratosquilla oratoria | reverse complement strand
CCCATGGTCTTCAGTAGCCTGCCTCCTGATAACAGGCTCTGATCTCTTTCCCTAGCAAATCATTGAGTAGTTTTTTAATCTCCTGATAAAAGATTATATCTAAATGAAAATCCGTAGGATTATTTTCACGAATATTACCACGAGTTTCGTTGACTGGAGACCCGCAACCTCACAGCAGTTGACAACGATCCTTAGATTCTCACATATATCTCCGATGTCCGCGTTGCATTAGATCCTGTTCACACCAGCGGTTTGAACCGCGGCGGTTCAGTTACATTGTAAGTCAGTGAAGGCTTTCACACACAACGGGGCAAATTTTCCTTGACTATGAGGGACCGCCGCGGTTTCCGCGCGGTTTAAGCCTCTCGTGTGAACAGGGAGTGTGGGACTTTCTGTCACCGGTTTGTAGTAGCAGGAAGAGAGATGTAAGAAAGAGGTCTTGGACCCATTACGGGAACCGACTACCAGTCCCTCTGGGCTGCACCTCTAAATGGAATTCAATAGTTTAGTACAATGCAGAGTACTGTGCAATGCTGTCCAGGGTCCGCTGAAGGCCCTGCGTAGAGGCAAGGCCCTTTTCACGCTAGCGGTTTGAACCGCGTGGAAACCGCGGCCGTAACTCATAGTCAAGGAAAAACTGCGCGGTTGTGTGAACGCCTCCACTGACTTACAGTGTAACTGAACCGTTAATGTGAACAGGGCCTAACTCTTGTATACGTGGACGGGAAACCGGTTAACCGTGGCTTAATGACTTCATTAAACAGGGAAGGGGTGTTACTTTGGCTAAATAAAATCGTTTGGCAGCAACTGGATCAAGTGTATAACGTGTGATTGACAATGAAAAGGTTGAGGAAGACTCGTATAGTGAAAAGTTCCAGTGTGTGTGTGTGTGTGTGTGTATGAGATAGGTCTGAAATAATTTCAGTATCGCTACGCTGCAAGTCGTTACTTCAACTCTCGTGGCCGGGGAGTTGGGTGTGTGTGTGTGCGTGTAAGATCAAAGCATTACCCATAGATCGGTCATATATGAGCTCTGAGCTCTCTTCCGGGAGGGTAAAAAATTTCGATCACGAGTCCAACATGTGATCCAAGACCATGGTGAATCACACACACACACACACACACACACACACACACACACACACACACACACACACACACACACACACACACACACACACACACACACACACACACACACACACACACACACACATGTACACATGCAAGCGCCTGCAGAGAGAATGTGTGTGTGTGTGTGTGTGTGTGTATGAGATAGAGAGAGAGAGAGAGAGAGAGAGAAGGAGAGAGAGAACTGAATGGAGGAACGAGCCGTCCCGCAAAACTAAACGCAAGAAGAGCATGAATTACTTAGCTCTAATGCGAGAGATCCAGGCAGGCAGGCAGAACGTGAGCAGGTGATTAGGAAGACAGCTCGGCAGACTTTCTAAATGGGCACGAAGGCAGGAGTGTATGTAGGCAGACGTGCATCGTGGTATACAGGTAGACAGGCAGGTAGGCCTCCATAAAGGTTGATCAGGTAGGAGGAATGCAGGTAGGAAGATCAGTAGAAAGGAAGGCAGGTCAACGACGTCCGTAGGTCATAGGCAGACTAGCAGGTCACGAGAAGGCTGAGCATGTGTTTGACAGGATAGCAGGTGTTGGAAAGGATAGCAGGTGTTGGATAGTACAAGTGCTTGGGAAATAGCAGGTGTTGTGTAGGATGAGTGTAGGATAGGTGTCGGGTAGGGTGGTACTTTAGGTGCTGAACAGTTTAGCAGATGCTGAGCAGATTTGCAGGTTGGCTGGCAGGATACGTCATCGGGTAAAGGTTAAACACTGTGCGTGATCAGTTTGCACGTCAGTTTATTACTTAGTTAATTGTGATTTTTAACTGGGTTGACATCAACTCGTGATTTCTCTTACCCTTTATATTTCTACTCGTGTTGTGCTCGCTCACAGTGGGTATAGTTGTGATATTGAGAGAGAGAGAGAGAGAGAGAGAGAGAGAGAGAGAGAGAGAGAGAGAGAGAGAGAGGTGGGGAGAGGGAGAGAGAATGAGAGATGAAAGAGAGAGAAAGAAAGAAAGCGAGAGAGAGAGGTGGCGGGGGCTAGGTCTTGAGCTTGGTTAGATTTATTTATGGAAAGGGATGATAGATGGTAAGGATCACGGAACTGCCTAGTGTAGGCCTTATGGTCTCTTGCAGTTTCCTCCATTCTTGTATTCTTATGTTAGGGGACATGAAGGTGTTGATGGCTTTTGGAGGCGAATATGTACGGTGGTATTCTTAAAAAAAATCTTACATAAATCCTTTGAAGGAAAATATTTATATAAGGAATTATTGTTTTTAGAATACCGCCGTAATAATCTTACGGTGGCATTCTTATAAAAAATCCTTACCTTATATAATCTTTCACTTCCAAGGATTTATATATAAGATTTATATAAGGAAATATTTTTTTTAAGAATACCACCGTAAGATTCTTACGGTCGTATTCATATAAAAAATTCTTTCCTTATATAAATCTTTCCCTTCCAAGGATTTATATAAGGTTTATATAAGGAAAGATTTTTTTAAAGAATACCACCGATAGTCTGTTTCGATCTAGTCACCATCCTGAGTTCTGCGGTAATTGTAAAAGCAGACCACTCACTCACTTCGTCTCTATGGAATAGGACAGAACACCCCCAACTCGACTTGGATCACCACCTCGAGTTCTTCGTTTACTTCATCTGTGTTGGACGAAACTCGAGCACTAGTTTCCGAGATATCAAATATCATCGACCACATCATCTTGAGTGATGTATCAGGTATATTGCAGCCTGCTCCTCACCCCTTCCCCTCCACCGGCAGCGTCCAGCACGTCTAATCTCAAATCCGCCTCGTAAGGGGAATGTGTTGCCGATGCTGCAGTATTGGCGGCTCCTGAGACCACCGCATCATTTCAAGAATGTATGAGACCAACAGTGCCATGAAATCGGGCTCGAAACACGACGGAAGGGACCACTGGCACTCATGGGGTGGGGGGGGGGTTGGACCACCTGGTGGGCCGCACCCAAGGGCAGGTCACCAGATGTTTAGGCCGCACCCGAGGCTAGGTCACCAGATGCTCGGGCCGCACCCGAGGTCAGGTCAAAAACTGCTCGGGTCGTACCCGAGTTCAGGTCACCAGCTGCCTGGGCCTCATCCAAATTCAGGTCATCTGCTGTTTGGGCCGCAACCGAGGTCAGGTCACCAATTGCTCGGGCAGCACCGTAGGTTAGGTCATCATATATTTGCGCCGCACTGAAGTTCAGGTTCACCAGCTGTTTGGGCCGCATCCAATGTCAGGCCACTGGCCACACCGAAGTATAGATCAAATGCTGCTTGGAGGACGTCCAATTACAGGTTATCTGCTGTTAATTAAACTCGCCACTATAGGACCATCTGCTTTCTGAATTACATTCGAATCCAGCACCTATAATACAATGGTCATCTGCCAGGACCACACGCAAACATAACCACCAAATCCAGTCCATATGCCTTAACTAGACTCGTATCCAAGCCATGCGCTTGATGGATCACGTGCATATCCAGGTCATCTGGTACATTGGCCACTTCATTATCCAAACCATCACCATCTTGGGGTAGGCTCGTATCCAAGCTACCTGCTGCTTAAGCCACGACCACACCCGGGCCACTGGCCATCTAAGCCTACATGTCGAGAGAAAACGGGGTGGGGGGAAGGGATAGAGTCTGCTGATACCTGTGCGGAGTCTAACTGAAGAAAAGTCAGACTAGTGTGGTTCAATCTCGTCGGCTGCTGCAGAGGGAATGAAAGTGGGTACACATCTGTGTTCTCTCTCTCTCTCTTTCTCCCCCCCTCTCTCCCTCTCTCCCTCTCTCTCTCTCTCTCTCTCTCTCTCTCTCTCTCTCTCTCTCTCTCTCTCTCTCTCTCTCTCTCTCTCTCTCTCTCTCTCTCTCTCTCTCTCTCTCTCTCTCTCTCTCTCTCTCTCTCTCTCTCTCTCTCTCTCTCTCTCTCTCTCCTCTTTCTCTCTCTCTCTCTCTCTCTCTCTCTCTCTCTCTCTCTCACTCTCCTCCCCCCTCTCTCTCTGTTTCTCTGTCTCTCACTGTGTGTGTGTGTGTGTGTGTGTGTGTGTGTGTGTGTGTGTGTGTGTTACCAGTGATAAGGTATGCGAATCGAAAAAAAATCACATGGAGAATTGTAACTCGGCCTAATTCTAGACAGCCTGACCGTGCTATTCCGCAGGGTTAAGAGAGTGAGAAAAAAGAGATTTCAGATTTCTACATTTCAGTCTAATTGGACCCTTCTGAAGTTCGAGAGGAAGAGAGAGGGAAGAGAGATTGGGAGTGGGAGATAGGATCTCTTAACTGTTAATATTTTCAAACCTGGAGGTATACGTAATCACTCCCTCAACGGCAGAAGTCTTTATTCACCTGATAGTTCGACCCAGAAAGTCTTTGTACTGATAAACTTGGACATCGGGAGGCGGGGCGAGTGAATCGGTACAATTATTTCCCGGGAAAGAAAACTTCGGAACAAAGAACGAGAAACTCCACTCGAACTGTCGCCGTTCACTCAAAACGAAAAAAAGAAGACGACGACGAAGAAGAAGAAGAAAATGCTTCTCCGGGGGTGAAAAGTCGGTGAAGCAATGATTGACTTTTCTTTTTCTTTTCGCCAAGGGAGCTCTGGCGAGCGAGCGAGCCAGAGAAGGAATCTTTGTACTCTTGTTCTTCAGTTCTTTATCTCCTTCAGTTTGATGGCGTGCTTTGTCGGTCTGTTTTCACAAATGATTGATGGAGTCTCTCAAGGGAGGCGCAGCACGAGGTGGGTGGGGGAAAGTGGGGGGGGAGGGGGGAAGGGGGTAGGTCTTCTATCTTGATCAATCCCTCAAGCTCTGTGGCAGTGTATTACTCTAAACGACTCCAGTTGATTTCATTCAGCTGCGGCATGGGGTTTAGACTGAAATGGTTCGGTGACCACGAGGGAGAAAA
>NC_134791.1:21168115-21183115 GCF_046742065.1 Oratosquilla oratoria | reverse complement strand
TTTCTACTCTGAAACCCTCTTGCCCTCCCATCTTTCACCAATACGTTTAGGTCCGTTTTAACTACAGAGACAGCGCAGGGCGGCCAACACCTCGGAATCAGAATTACCAACCTTTTCGATGCGTAAACCACACATTGGTAAGCCTGCATGCGTATGTAATATCCTACTTTAACACAATCTCTTTGGACCAGCGTCATCCAGCACTTTTATTATTGTTGACTAATTCCCGCCCATAAATAATGCTAATCACTTTAAACTCCTACCGTCCTTCGTTTATATTATCTCTATACTAAGAACATTTTCCCCCTTATAAGGGGGGTATCCAAGTCAAAGGGACGAACCTTCTCACACCCATTCCACTCCCATCCACCACCACCCTCCCCCCCTCTCATCTTAGTACCCCGTTTATATTGCCTCGATTAAATCCTTCCTTCTCCACGCCTGTGAGTCTGCCTCTAGGATAGAAGTTCTGGTTATTTGATGAAATACTTGGAAATCCTCCCATCACTTCATTGTGACTCCAGAGATTATAATAGTTTCAGATCATATCACCGCCGTAGGGGCCGCGAGAACAAGACTTTAGAAATACTCTAGTCGATTGTCTAGCCTACTTAATTAATTTACTGTAGACTCGTGGAAGTTCAGTACGAAAGATTAAAATTACAGAAAATACATACATATATATGTATATATATATATATATTATATATATATATATATACATATATATTATACTCCTTCATGTCCTTAATCTGGTCTGAAAAGGGCACAAATGTGTGTGTGTGTGTGTTTGTTTGTGTGTGTGATTATGTGTGATTGGATGTTGAGAGAGAATTCTAGAGATTAAAAAACGAGTTTTTTTTCGTGTGAGCTTATCTCCAACTTCTCAGACAAGATCATGTGAGTATCGAGCACCTTTGGGAGAATCCGTTAGCCTCATCTGATGTGGATCTTCAGTTGGATTTAATGTTTACCAATCAGGGGTCGAACATCACCATTGTGAACATATATGACATGTGTATATATACATATTATACACACACACATACATACATACATACATATATATATATATATATATATATATATATATATATATATTGTGTTGTTATGATAATTGGATTAATAAGCTCCGCCGCTGGGACTCGAACCCTTGCATAAGCGACTTCTTACAAAACAAGGACGCTGCTTATTCTTTCATATTCGTGCACCAACTGCTTCCCCCCCTATAAAGGAGGTAACCAAAGTCAAAAGGCATATACCCACTCCATCTTAGCTTCTCGTGGATGACAGGTCATCCCTGTATCCCTCCCACCACCTTGGGTCAGAAGCACTGCAGCAAGACACAGCACACCCGCATCAAGGCCGCTTCACTTAATCGTCGACCTCCCTCTCCGTCCCCTCGTGCAGAAAAATAGAAAGAGAGAAATTTCTTCGCGCTGCGTCAAAATATGATTCACACATAACCACTCCCTAACCTCCCTCATCCCCACCCACTGCCTTCCTTGCATCACAATATCATCTATACATAGCCATTCTCCATTCACTCCTATCTCCTACCTTCTCCTCTTGCTCAATGCCCCTTTCACCAAATCTATCCATCTCATCCTCGGTTGCCCCCTCATGTTCACTCCTTCCACCCCTGCCTTCCCCACCTCTTTTATCTCTCTTTATTCATTATTTCCATGTGTCCAAACCATCCCAATGCTCTTCCATCAACCCTATCTCCTTTACCATCCCCGCTCTCCTCCGCACCTCCTCGTTTTTCATTCTATCCAACCTTGTAACCCCTACCATACTTCTCAGATATTTCATTTCAAACACATTTAGAAAATTTCTTCTCTGCCTCTCTTAAATTCCATGCCTCTGCTCCATAGAGTGCTGTCGGCACAATCGCCCCTTCATATGATCTCTTTGTATCTATTCCCAGAAACCTATTTCTTATGATACTCTTTAATCCCCCAAAGCACTTACTTGCTTCTCTCAATCTACAATTTACCTCCACCTCTACACCCTTTCCAGCTTCATACGACCACAAATACCTAAAACTATCCTTTTCCAGCCTTCAAGACTTACTTCCAAATTGCTGCAATCCTCTCCCTTGTACATCTCATCACCTTACTTTTACCCACATTTACTTTCAACTTTTTCTCATCACATATCTTCCCAAACTCCGTCACTAACTTCCTTAATCCCCCTCTGGCCCTGTCACAAGCACAGTGTCGTCGGCAAACAACAACTGGCTCACCTCTCATTTTTCTCCATTTTCTTTAACCATCTCCAATCCCCTGCCTATTACCCTCGCATTTACCTCCTACACCACCCCATCCATGTACACATTGAACATTCATGACATATTATTAATACATATACTCGTATGTATATAAAAATATATGTGTATGCAGTATATCTATACATACACATAGAAGTAAAATCAAGATAGTCATATATTCTTCACCTTACCTGAATAGAATTTACTATAGGCTTCTGGCGAAGTGCATGACTACCAACTCTCCTTGTGCTGAGTAATATGGTATGACGGCAGCCAGAATAAAGTATATAGATACATGAGTCATAAAAACGGGCCAAAGACGAACCTCTCGTTGCTGTACCCATTAGAACCCCCCACCTCACCCCCCCACCCCCTCCTGCTGCAGATGGCTGCAGATGGCTGCTTCCCGTGAGGGCCTCCATGGTGATGGTGTGTCTGCAAAACACTACACACAATGGGCGGCAGCAGAGGAAAAAAAAAGAAGAAGAAAAAAGTTGAACTCAAGTTTTCACGAAAAAATCGGAGGAGGGGAAGGGGGGCAAATTATATTCGCGTGGTTGCTACGGAAGAGTTAGGGAGCGTCGTCGGTAGACACACACATACATACACACACACACACACACACACACACACACACACACACACACACACACACACACACACACACACACACACACACACACACACACACACACACACACACACACACACACACACACACACACACACACACACACACACACACACACGGGATATTAATCATAAAGGCAAAGAGAAAGATCTTGGAGTGTATACAGTATACTCGTATGTCTATACACTCACAGATATATACACAGATACTGTGTCACCTGACGAATATATCAGCAAAACCGGAGTTGAAATATACAACCTACTGATGAACATAAAGGGTTAAAAGTGGCTTCTCACTACACGGACGAGATGATGAAAAAAAAAAAAAAAGATCCGTCCTAGATCAGAATATGCATCAATAATATGGTTTCCATACAGTTTGATGGATACAAACAAGATCGAGACAATACAAAGAAGAGCGACCAAGTTGCTTCCCAGCCTAAAGCCTCGTTTACACGGGGCAAGATGAGAGGCAAGTCAAGTGTACAAGTTACTTGAACTGGAGAGGAAAGCGAGGACGTACATGTTCACACAGGTCAAGTCAGACAAGTGGCCATGTACTTGCTTTCTTCTTCAGTTCAAGTAACTTCCACCCTTGACTTGCCTCTCAACTTGCCCCGTGTAAACGAGGCTTAAAGATGAAACATGCGAGGAGAGATTAAAACTACTAGATTTGCCATTATTGAACAAAGAAGAAAAGTTGACTTCATAGTAGTGTTAATTCTTTTTAAAGGGAATAGAAGAAAATAGAAAGAAATCTTGATATAGGACTGAAGGAGAAATTGAAGACCATTTGCCTACGATATATGATAGATTACAGCTTTCCATGGAGATAGATCAGTTCCTGGAATAGTTAAGATCGTGAGCGAATTCGAAACTAGGTGTGGTAGTTGGAGAAGAAGGCAGGATGGCACGGGCGTAACTACTCTCCTGTATATTGTAATTAGGTTAACAAATGCACGCACACACACACGCGCACACACACATACGCGCGTGCGCGCACACACACACACACACACACACACACACACACACACACACACACACACACACACACACACACACACACACACACACACACACACACACACACACTCACACTCTCTCTCTCTCTCTCTCTCTCTCTCTCTCTCTCTCTCTCTCTCTCTCTCTCTCTCACTCACACAAAAAAACACATTATCTTTCTCTCTCTCTCTCTCTCACACACACACACACACACACACACACACACACACACACACACACACACACACACACACCTAAAGAGAGAGAGAGAGAGAGAGAAACTCTAACTGGCTATCTTTCTCGTTCCCTCCTTTTCTCCCCCTCCCTACTCTCTCTTCTTCCATCCCTCTCTCCCTCCCTCCCGCTTTCACCCCTCGACCTGCTTGACCCTCCTTCGCACCTGCCTCCCTTCCCTCGCTCCCCTCCTCTCCCCTCCAACGTCCGTATTTTCTCGTCATGACCATATCTTCTCGCACATGGACCTTCCTTCCTCCCTCTTCTTCACACGCGCCGTCCCCCCCTCTCTCTCTCTCTCTCTCTCTCTCTCTCGCGCGCTCTCTCTCTCTCTCACTCGCTCGCTCGCTCTCCCACTCTCCCACACACCACGCCCCTCCTACATGGTTTTCTTTTCCGTGTAGTTTTCCTTTCCACTTCACACTTTTTTTTCCCAGTATCGTCTTCTGTCCACGTGATAGGTTTTACAACGTACCGGCCCCTCTTCTCGTAATTAATTATTTTTCATTATTATTATTTCCTTTTCGTTATTTTCCTTTCCACACACCGACTTCTTCCACGTGATGTTGGCACCCTTCCACGCGGCACTCTTTCCCTCTCGCCGTTTCCTGTCAGTGCCACGCGCTTTTTTCCGTCTTCCGTACTTCGTCAAGTTGTGGTTGGCGGTCCGGCCAGCAGGGGCCTGCCGTGGCTCAGAGGTATTGCGCCCGTTTGGTAATTTGTCTGGGATTTCGGCCTCTGTTCGAATCCTGGCCGCGGCTCAGAGGTTAGGGAGGGCATCTATTCTGAGTGATGGTCCTCGAACGCTGCTTATCTCGGACCTGAGGTGAGTTGGTGATTTGACTGTGTGAAGAAGCATAAGCTTCCCAGGGTGTTGTCACTGCAATAGTGGCATACCAGGGATATACCGTCTCCTGCGTTCATATATGAATTGTCCCGGACCACCGGTAAGATTGAGGTCCGGACGGGTACCAGCCGGTACCAGCCTCACAAACCACGACAAAAATAAATAAATAAATAGATAAATAAAAAATAAATAAAATTAAATAAGATAAAATAAAATAAATAAATAAATAAATAAAATAAAATGAAAAAATAAAAATGAAAAATAAATAAATAAAAATAAATGAATAAAAATATAAATAAAAAGGCTCGGCGAGTGTTGACGCTGATTTTGGACAAACAAAAACTGCCTTGGTCGTGACAAGACGATTGAGGTAATTTCGCTTGTGGAGGGTAAGAGTATCGGGAGTTGAGTATATTTCTGGCCGAGCGGGCTGGAGCGTCCTACTTGCGGCGAAGGTTGAGATGACGGCAGTTTGAACCCTGCCGCTATAAGTTGGACCAAGGGCATGGCTAATCAATATCCACGTTACAAGATTCTTCTGTAAGGGGCACCGTCCTGGCCTCCTGATAGAGGGTAGTTTTCGACGTTAAACCGGATCATTGAAATCATACACACACACACACACACACACACACACACACACACACACACACACACACACACACACACACACACACACACACACACACACACACACACACACACACACACACACACACACACACACACACACATATATATATATATATATATATATATATATATATATCTGTATATATATGTGTGTGTGTGTGTGTGTGTGTGTGTTTGTGTCTGATGACGGATAACAGTTCCCGGTGAGAAGAAAAGAATCTCTTAGAATTCACCTCCCTCCCTGACCAGGGTTGTCGGGATCCAACACGACAAAGCCCGCAGAGGGTCCCGGGTATCGAACTCATGATCTTTCATATCTTATCCTCCGGATCGAATGCCAAATATTTGTCAGTTATCTTGCCAGATGAAATTTTTCCATCGCCCTCGGTCTTCGGCACAAATTCTGTCCTTCAATCCCCACCAGATATCCTTCTTTCGCCTCTATAGACGATTTCACGCCGTTCCTCCATCTCTTTCTTGGTCTTCTTACTGCCTTCGTCCTTCAGGTCTCCATTCATAGTACTTCTTAGGGTACTTTCTTATACCCATCCTTTTGACATGACCGAACCATCGTCATTATCCTCTGTCAATAAAATACAGAATATTTTTCACTCACGACCACCAGGAGAAACCTGCCCTTGATCAGCGCGTGACGGACGTCCGCCGCAACTTCGACGACCGAGGAGAGGAGAATCTCCGCCTCGTCCTTCTTCCAACCCGTCGAAACCTCCGCAATCTTCGATAATTTTCGAAACGCGTTAACCAGCATGACGCCATTCCCTTGTGGGTACTTTCGTGTATCCACCAGTCGCATATACCATTTCATTCCTGGAGAACAAGCCGGCATTTTGGTCGAAAGACGTGTAGGGAGACGGGGGATAATAAAAGGATTCAGAGGTCTTTAGGATTATGGTTAGTTATACGATCTTAGCCTTTCGAGAAAGGTATTGTTTGGTCTCATAAGCGATCTGGATTAAAGTACCAATACAGACTGTTTAAAAACATCCGACTTACGAACTTTCAAAGATACGAACGAAGCCTCAAGCCTACTTTACCAGTTTCAGAGGTAAGAAATCCAACATTAAATCATTAGTATTACAACTTATTTTTCTTTTATGTATCATTAGTAGTTTCAGGATAAGAAAACATGTATTGATTTTATATCATACTTGCTTAGACATGCAGATCTGAGTACCTTTAAAATGATGTTCAATAACGGCTTACGAACGCTTCGAGTTACGAACGGACGTTCGTAAGGCGAGACGTGTCTATATACCCGGCGCTTGTGTGCACTATTGTAGGAATCATTTCTGCCTCCAGGCCTGAATTAGAAGACGGAATGTGGTTTGTACGGGAGGAAATGTCAGAGGCGAATGAATTAATTCCAATAATGCTAGAGCATGAGGATATATTTAATCAGAGGAGCTCTTGGATACTGGCTCGAATTTCTTACCCTGTACATCACGAAGCTATCTCGTCCCTCCTCTTCTCTTTCCATTACCCCTCTCCCTATCTCTCTCTCTCTCTCCCTCTCTCTCTCTCTCTCTCTCTCTCTCTCTCTCTCTCTCTCTCTCTCTCTCTCTCTCTCTCTCTCTCTCCCCCTCCCTCCCCCCTCCCTCCCCCCTCTCTCTCTCCCTCCCTCTATCTCTCTCCTCTCTCTCTCTCCTCTCTCTCTCTCCTCTCTCTCTCTCTCTCTCTCTCTCTCTCTCTCTCTCTCACCCACCCTCAGACACACTCTCTCTCTCTCTCTCTCTCTCTCTCTCTCTCTCTCTCTCTCTCTCTCTCTCTCTCTTTCCCCTCCCTCTCTCTCTCTCTCTCTCTCTCTCTCTCTCTCTCTCTCTCTCTCTCTCTCTCTCTTCTTCTTCTTCTTCCCCTTTTGCCCTTTGCCCTCCCTCTTCTCCCCTATCTTCCTTTCCCTTCCCTCCCTTTCCTCCTCCCCCTTCTCTCTGTGACCCTTTTGATCTCCCCCTTTCCCCTCTCTTCCTTTGCCATCCCTCTTTACCCCTCCTCTCCTCCCTTCCATTCCCCTCTATCCCTTTACCTTCTACCCTCTTTACCCTCCCTCCTATCCCCTCTCCTCCTCTCCCCTCTCCTCTTCTCCCCTCTCCTCGTCCCCATTCCTTTTTTACCCTTCCCACTTTACATACACAGTAGCATCCAAAAGGACATTTCTACCAAAAGAATTCATCGAAATAGCTTTTAGTATGGAACCCCTCGCGACTGAATAAAATCGTGATTTTCTTTTCGGGTGTGTCTCCATTTCCGGTCCCCCAGGAGCCTAAGGAGAAACCTCGTTAGACTCTTTGACGCAGCTCGAGCGTCTTTGGAGTGACGCAGAAGCTGAGGTCTCCAGTTCAAGAATGCAGTTTTACACATTATGTGAACTCTTGGGCGTCTGAACTCTTTGTGACCGGAAATATCTTGATTTTTTTTTTCTTCTTAAGCTTCTCTGCTTCCTTGCGATGGAGCTCCTCACCTACTCCTTCGCTTCTTCCTCCTCCTCCTTCTGTTCCTTCTCCTTCGCCTTCTTTTCCTCCTCCTCCTCCTCCTTCTGTTCCTTCCCCTTCATCTTCTCTTCATCCTCGTCCTCCTCCTCCTCCTCCTCCTTCTGTTCCTTCTCCTTCATCTTCTCTTCATCCTCCTTCTCCTCCTCCTTCTGTTCCTTCTCTTCCTCCTCCTCCTCCTCCTCCTCCTATTCCTTCCCCTTCACCTTCTCTTCCTCCTCCTCCATCTCCTCCTCCTCCTCCTCCTCCTCCTCCTTCTGTTCCTTCTCCTTCACCTTCTTCCTCCTCCTCCTCCTCCTCTTCTCCTCCTTCTTTTACTCCTCCTCCTCCTCTTCTTCTTCCTCCTCCTCCTGACCCCGGGGCTCCTGCAACGCAGGCCGACTCGCCTGACTGCGTCTTGCTCCTTCACCATCTCCTCCTCCCCCTCCTCCACCCCCTCCTCCTCCTCCTCCTCTCCCTCCTCCTCCCTCCTTTCCCTCCTTCCCCCTCCTCCCCTCCTTCTCTTACTTCTCCTCCCCTTACTTTCCCACCTCCATTTCCTCCCTTTTTTTTCCTCTCCCCCAGTGGTGGAGGGAAGGAGGAAGAGGCGGTAACACTAAAGGGCCATTCACACGGTCAAACGGTTTTTCAAACCCGGTTTGTCGAACAAGTGTTTGAAGTAATGTTTAACCGTGTGAATGGGGTCTTTGGTTGTCAAACACGTTTATCATGTTTGACAACCAAATACCCCATTCACACGACCAAACGTCACTTCAAACACTTGTTTGACAAACTGGGTTTGACCATATGAATGGCTTTTACCGAGACGGACGCTCCTCGTCGCCTTTATAAGGAAATGATGTTGACGCAGACGAACTTTATTTTGGGTTTGTCCCCTTCAGGACCCGACACTCGTGTAAGATACACTTTGCGCCAAGCACGAGCCAGGAGGAGCTCTCTCTCTCTTTCTCTCTTCTCTCTCTCTCTCTCTCTCTCTCTCTCTCTCTCTCTCTCTCTCTCTCTCTCTCTCTCTCTCTCTCTTTTCTCTCTCGAAGGGCCGCCGTGGCGAGCGAGTAGGTGTGTGTAACTCGTCTCTCTCTCTCTCCCTCCCGCCCTCCCTCCCCCCTCCCCCCCTCTCCCTCCTTCCCTTCTCCCCCCCTCTCTCTCTCTCTTTCTCTCTCTCTCTCTCTCTCTCTCTCTCTCTCTGTATGTGTGTCCTGTCTCCTTTCTCCTTCTCTCTCCTTTCTAATTCTTTCTCATTCTATTTATTTCTCTTTCTCTTTCTCTCCTTTCTCACTCTCTCTCTCTCTCTCTCCTTTCTCTCTTTCTCTCCTCTCTCTTTCTCTCTCTCTCTCTCTCTCTCTCTCTCTCTCTCTCTCTCCTTTCTTTCTTTCTCTCCTCTCTCTTTCTCTCTCTTTCTCTATCTATCTCTCTCTCTCTTCTCTTTTGTGTGTGTGTGTGTGTGTGTGTGTGTGTGTCCTCTCTCCTTCTCTCTCGTCCTTTCTACATCTTTCTACTTCTACTTATTTCTACTTTCTACCTCTCTTTCCTTTCTCCCTTCCCTCCCCTCTCTCTCCCTCTCTGCCCCCCCCCCCCCCGAGTGGTCTTCCTTTTGGCGGCGTACGTGACCTCGAAAACAAACAACCTTTGAAGGACGCAGAAGCTTTCCCCCTCCTCCCACCCCCTCTGGCCGCCGGCTGGCATGCATGCATGCAAGCTCTCCGTATGTCAGTGTGTTCGTCATAGACTGGCAGTGAAACCAAGCCCACTTTTTTGTTTTCTGGGGCGGTAACCTGTTCACGCCCATACAGAACTCCCTTCCCCAGAGCGAGGTAAAACTCCCCCAGAGCGAGATGAAACTCCCATAGCGTTAACTAAACCAGAAACTCTGAATTCGGTGGTTCTTGGATTGGAGTCCATGGGGAACCTCGAGGTAGCCGTGACAAGAGTTTAAGGGGAGTCATGGGCTGATGTTAGAAATTATTCATTTGTATATAATGTGAGGGATTTGAATAAAAAAAGACTTCCATCACTCTGTTCTGGCAGAAAAGAATATAAGATAATTTTGATTGTCAACTTTGCAATCAAGGTAAGTACTTATCATCATCATCATCATCATCATCATAATCATCATCATGATTATTATCATCATCATCGTCGTCATAATCATCATCATCATAATTATTATCATCATCATCATTGTCGTCATCATCATCACCATCATCATCATCATCATCATCATCATCATCATCATCATCACGCATCATCAACATCATCATCATCATGACGCATCATCAACATAATTGTTTTTTCTCTTTCTTTGGGGGTGGGTTGGGATTTGGGAGTTTCTTCTTATGTCGATAAAATCACATAATGTCAGATGAAACAAATATATTTATGATGCGCTTAACTTTTTGTAGCATTTTAGTTGCTGAGTTATATCTGCGAGAAATAGTGAGGACATACAAACTTTTAATCTGGGAAGAAATTAACTCGACCAATCAGGAAATAGTGATTCACGAAGGGGGCGTGGCTTGAGTACACGGACAATGCATGTTTATATACATATATATATACATATATATATATATATATATATATATATATATATATATATATATATATATATATATATACATACATACAAACAAAAATCAAACACAAACAGAAATACAAATGTACATTTAAAGTTATCAAAAATACATACAAATATACATGCATACATACAAAAACACACACATACATATACAAGTATATAGACATATAGCACTCCGATAATAGGGACAAGCTGAACGTCGCTTTGTAAGGTGAACCCAAGAGAGAAATAAGGAAAGGCGCCGCGCACCATTAGGCGTCCCTAACCTGACTTCAGAGTGGCTGTCGGTGGCAGAAATTTGATAAACTGCCCGGGGATCTCTGGTAAAAAAAAAAAAAAAAAAAATTAGACTACGTTAGGATTTTTTTTTTCTCCCGTAGTTTTTCCTGTGACATTTTTGGAGTTTTCCTGGATTTTTGGTCATAGACACCAGGCGAGGGGTCTTCTTGTAACGAGAGAAATATTGAATAAATGGCATTACACGTGTTCGAAGCTGCCCCAAGACGAACTGAATAAGCCGTCCCTTGTCCCTGTCCCACATTTTTTTTTTTTTTTTTTTTTTTGGGGGGGGGCTGGGAATCTATTTCATTGACCCTCGTGGAGTCTGCTCAGGTCAAGAGTACAGAGTAAGGAACTCTCGCCTTCATCGGACGTTTGGAGTCCAGCAATCGACTCTGAGACTTCTTCGAGGAAGAGTTGTGAGAGACGGAACAGCTGTGGTCTTGGTATGCGCAGCGTGAAACGTTGTTTTCGTCCTCTCAAAAATCAAATTTATGAAACGTTTTCGCCAACCCTGGCGAGAGCGAACGCTTTCTACCCTAAGGGAATATAATTTTACTGACTTCATTCGTTCTACTTATAAAAATGATCGTTAGGTTTTATAGATAAATCAGGAAGATAAAAATAACTAATTTGGTGAAATTCTATTTTTTTTAGTATCTTTTCAGATTAATGAAATTACTTGTCTTGACGAAGAGGTGCGTCCGAAAGGCGTCTGAAGGAGAGTTTTCCCTATCTATGTCCTCTCTCTCTCTCTCTCTCTCTCTCTCTCTCTCTCTCTCTCTCTCTCTCTCTCTCTCTCTCTCTCTCTCTCTCTCTCTCTCTCTCTCTCTCTCTCTCTCTCTCTCTCCATCCCTCCTTCTCTACTTCCTCTCCCTCCGTCTCTCCCTGATAAAAAAAAATTGTGTACTTTTTTCTTTTTTTTTCTTTATTTTTAACCCTTTTGGTACGGCAGGGGTACCACGGAAACGAATAGAATATCCTGGCAGCAGCCAGAAGAAGAAGAAGAAGAAGAGGAGGAGGAGGAGGAGGAGGAGGAGGAGGAGGGCATCCGGTCCGGAAAGGATCTCCATTTCTACGAAAGGATATCTGATGGACTGGCAGCAAATAAGGCGTCATTCACATAAAAGCCAACCCATTCGCTCTCTCGAGACGTCTTCCTCCAGACAAATAATAACGGCTACTGCGACACGCTTATACAACGACGCCATGTCTTATTTACTTTAAGTTCATATGTTTATATTTTTTCGTTTATTATTTCACCGTGACTGGATGAAACCCCCATGTAACAGTCGTAATAGACTTATACAATGACTCCATATTTATTTTATTTTATTTTAGTTATTTATCTTTTATCATTCATTTTTATGTATTCATTTGTTCAGCTATTTATAATTTTTCTTTTCCTTGACTAATTGAAACCGCTATGCAACAGTCATGATAAACTTGTAAGACTAAACAGAGAGGAGATTTTTTTCCCTGAAGAAATGAAGCTCTTTGTAATTAGCCATAACAAAATCTTTGAAGTAAATTAAATAATTTAGGGCAGCGTTCCTTAATCCCCAGTCACGTTATCACGATTCTCGTCAAATGTTGTGAATTTGAAAACCTGCAGGACGACTTTGCCTACAGTATTCTAGATTTTACTAAGGACATTTCAACAATGTGTCTAATATTCGTATAGGTTTAACTTCTCTTAGTTCGTCACTCAGCTTCTCAAGATATGTCGCAAAGGTAATATGATATTTGAAAATTCGAAAAATAAGAAATTGTAAACGAAGTCGTTTCTACTCAAACGAACTCGCTTTAGTCGTGATAGTGTGACCGGGGCTTTAGCCTTTTCCGACCCTAAGGGCATCCCTGTAGTCAGGTCTAGGCAGTCTAGCACCCCATAACTCTCGTTAACATTTGATTACTAAAAGGATAAAGGAAAGTGAAGTGAAGTGTTGCCATGTATTCAGCACTTCTATCAGCCTATGTTAAAGCCCTAGTCTTACAAACGCGACTCAAGTGATTTTGTTTGAGTGAAAACGACTTAGGTTACGATTTTCTATTTTTCGAATTTCCAAATGTAAAATCACCTTTGCGTCATATATATATATATATATATATATATATGTATATATATATATGTATATATATATATACATATATGTACATATATATATATATATATATACATATATATATACAAGTATATATATACACCCATATATATATATACAAGTGTATATATATATACATATATATATGTATATATATACAGTATATATATATATATATATATATATATATATATATATAATGTTGTTTGTATACACACACACACACACACACACACACACACACACACACACACACACACACACACTATATATATATATATATATATATATATATAGATAGATAGATAGATAGATAGATAGATAGAATATTCAACCCATGAGAGCACGGACAAGTTTCTCTGTGTCGAATAAAACACCGACTAACAATAGGCAGAACAAAATCCTTATAGTGGATTTAAACGATTCAAAGGATTAGAGAAATAAAACATCGATAAAGTGTCACTCGAAGAGAAGAGAAGCGCGGCCAACCGGGCTTCCCTTCAGGAGGGGAAGCCGACCCCTTCGCCAAGTTCCTAAACTACGGTCACAAGATTTTTTTTTTTTGTTTTTTGTTTTTTTCTTTAAGACTCAAAGTACAAAGTGTCACAACGCCGCACGGCAAAAGTTAACTCTTTATTCTCTTTTCCTGTCCCTTTGAAGGTTTAAGAGATTTTTTTCCATGCTGGCGTCCTAACACCATTATCTTCCACGTGGTACTCTGGAGGTGTTCTTCTGGAAATAGGCAAGAACCGGTTTACCAACGGAGCTGTTAACGAATGGAATAGACTCAGTAACCATGTAGTGAGCGCTGAAATAGTTTGTTGTTTTAAGGGAAGATTAGATTATGATTAGGAATGGCCGGTGGTAAGGGACATGGGACTGCCTACTTTAGGCCTTATGGTCTCTTGCTGTCTCCTCCATTCTTAAATGTTCTTATGAGAGTTTTGTTCAACTGAATGTGTCTCACCTTTGGTGGATCATCCAACGCCTGAATAAAAAAAGTTAAGACTTTCAGCTTCAGGTCCGCTTATCAGTGAATAGAATAAACATAAGAACATAAGAATGGAGACCGCAAGAGGCCGTAAGGCCTACACTAGAACAAGTAACTGCTGAAGAGGACCACAGCTAGTGGTCGAAGTATACGGTTTACTCTGTATCTCAGCTTATTCTTTCTCCGAGAGTGGGTTTAAGTTCTATTCTACTCATGTGCTACGACATCTACATTACTTAAATTTCTATTTGTTTATCAGTTGGTAGACCAAGGAAGGAGATGATAAAATACGAGTCTTTATGTAACAACGTTGATACTGTTTCGAAGGCGCAAGACACATCACGGAGCGGCGGTGAGACGGGGCGAGCTGGAGAACGCTCAGAGGACACGACATTATATGAAGATGAAACCTTTATTAAAAGTACAACGTTTCGCTTCTTGGAGCTTCTTCAAGGATATGTAATTGAAAGTTATATGTCCTTGAGAGAACTTCAACAAGCGAAACGTTATACTTTTGATTAAGGTTTCATCCTAACATGATGTCTAATCAAACGGTTCTGTCGTCGTTTGCCATTTTAAATCATCATCGTCTTGGACTCTGCCCCAAAGATGAGGAAAGGGAAAGTATGAACAATCGCATATATTAAATGGCGGTTCGTCAATACATCGAGTACTGATTAATTATAATCTAAATCGAAAGTAAGACATAAGAGGTGGAGTCTTGAACACATGACCGCTTCCAATTGCTCATTGCTCGGTGGTACCAATCTTCAGGTGATTTTTTTTATTTGTTTATTCATTCATTTATTTATTTATTTATTGCTGCCAGGAATACAGGTTCTGCCCAGGAAGAGGTCTCAGAAGGCGAGAGGGCTCTCCAAGCTGAATAGAATTGCCTGGCATTAGCAGAACAAATTCATGAAAG
>NC_134791.1:21160615-21163115 GCF_046742065.1 Oratosquilla oratoria | reverse complement strand
AGTGGGCAGACAACCTAAGGACGGTGTCACACTATCCGGCGCCGCCGTTGCGGCTTGTTGATGGCGACAGCAAAGTCTCCCTTATAGAGTCATCAGACTCGAAAGGTTATGAGAGTATCTTGACCAGCGGGGGAGATGGTGGTCGTTATATAACGTTCTGGCTGTCGCCAGGTGATTTTTTTTTAAGCTAATTGAACTATCCGTCTCCCTTCCTCTTCCTCTTTATCTGTCTTTCCCGTCCTCTTTCATTTTCTCTTTCTCTCTCTCTATCTCCCCCTTATATGTCTCTCTTTCTCCTAGATAGATGGTGTGTTGAAGAGGGAATTAGTTATAGCACATATGTTGAGATATCTTGGCAAGTATAAGTGGACAGTGAGGAGAAAATAATATGCTAACATTTTCTCTTTACAGCCTACTTGAGTTTGCAGAGTAAAAAAAGTATCTTTATGAATCTGTTCGACAGCATGAGCACAGGGAAACAAATATGTAAATGTCCCAGATTATTTTATTTTATTCTATTTTATTTTTGTTTTTATTATTATTATTATTATTTTCAAAGACGGGGAATAATGGAAAATAACGTCTCTCTCAATAAATAATGCGGATGGGGTTGAGCGCTTTCGTCTATTTGTTGGATGAGCGCTTTCGTCTATTTGCTGGAAACCTCTAAGACAAAATGAACAGCTTACGCCAGGAGGCTCTTACCCGAGCCCATCACCTTTATCTTATGTCCTCCGACAGCCAGGGCGAGTGGTAGTTATTGGTACCCGTTGGGGAATCGTAGTTTTACGAGGCGATGTCGAAGGCCTACGCGTGTGGCGGCACACTATGCATTTCTCGCTAGCATGGTACTTGCTTTTGCTACTTCGTTTGAGTAGAAACGACTTCGGTTACGATCTTTTTTTTTTTTAATTCTAAGTTACTCTAAGAGAAATTAAACCTAAAGTACGAATGTTAGACACATTGTTGAAATGTTCTTACGGAAGACTAGAATACTATAACCGAATTCGTTTCTACTCAAACTAAGTAGCGAAACCGAGCAACATGCTAGTGTAATGTGGCGCCATCTTTACACAGCAGCTTCGAACTTGTGACAAGGAATGGGGTGAAGTGGGGGCGATACGAGGGGGTGGAAATGTTGGTGGGGGTGGGGTGGGGTGTGTTGGCGGTGATGAGGAGGGGTGGAGATATGTGGGGGTGGGAATGTTGGTGGGGGTGGAAAGTGGGGGCGAGGGGTGGTGTGGGATGGGGGAGGTATGTAGGGGTGTCTTCAGGGGTTAGGGGTGTTGTGGGGGAGGTATGTGGAGGTGTTGTGGGGGTGGTATGTGGTGGTGGGGGTGTTGGCAGGGGTAGGGGTGGGGTGGGGGTGAGGGAGGTATGTGGGGGTGAGGGGTGTTGACAGGGGATGGGATGGGGTGGGGGGGTTATGTGGGGGTGGGGGGGTGTTGAAGTCCCTTTGGAGCTTCTGTCACAAGACGCTGAAGAAAAATAGTCCGGAAGTTAATTTGCATGTTTCTCCCCAAAGGATGAAGAAACTCCGTCTTCAATCTTGTTAATGTGTTGTTGTACCTCGCGGAGAATGATATTGCGTTTTGTCCTGAAATGGATGTTTCACTATGATGCACGGCTGCTCCCAAGTGTTCTTTCCGTTGTAGGTTTAATATTTCGACTCTAGCCTCGGGCTTGTCTTGGTACAATTTTCGTTCGCTTTAGTGTATGAGTATACATACATACATACGTATATATATATATATATATATATATATATATATATATATATTGTATGAATGTATGTATATACAGTATTTGTATGCATGTATGTATGTATATACAGTATATGTATGCATGTATGTATGTATATACAGTATATGTATGCATGTATGTATATACAGTATAAGTATGCATGTATGAATATACAGTATATGTATGCATGTATATATGTATATACAGTATAAGTATGCATGTATGTATGTATATAAGAACATAAGAATGAGACTCCAAGAGACCATAAGGCCTATACAAGGCAGCTCCTTATCCATCACCACCTGTCATCCCCATCCATATACAGTATATATATGTTTATATATGTATGTATGTACATATGTATATATGTATACATATGTATGCATATATATATATATATATATATATATATATATATATATATATATATATATTAATTATGTTTGCTACATATGTTGGAAAGATAAATTGATATTTGGAGATTTGAAAAATGAAATAACGTAACCAAAGTTGTTTTCACTCAAACAACCTCTCAACTGTCGGTGCTGGCGAAGCCCGTGGAAGCCCAATGTGATAAGCTTTTCATGCACTTGGACTAATGGGCAAGTCACAAACACTCACTGCTGGGAATCGGGAGAGAATTACAGGACTTGAACCCAGAACTAAGCGGATGCGAGCAGCACACTTACGATGACAATATTTTTAAATTTTTAATGGTGAAAGGGTCTCAGCAAAACTGACTGGAAACGTTTGGAGA
>NC_134791.1:21145615-21148115 GCF_046742065.1 Oratosquilla oratoria | reverse complement strand
GTACATATATGTGTGTGTGTGTGTATGTGTGTATGTGTGTGTGTGTGTGTGTGTGTGTGTGTGTGTGTGTGTGTGTGTGTGTATGCATATAATATCATCGCTATGAAGTGCAACGCTTCTTTTGAACCCATTAGTAATTTATATCTCACCATAAATCTAGTTAATGTGCTTATCGGGTGACATTATTTGTGACCAACACTCTCGGATCCTTTTTCGCTCTTGTACTATTTTACAAGATGGCCCAAAAGTCACTCAGGGATTTTGATTATTAATGACTGCCTTGTTGTTATAAATACATGTGTGGAATTTTAAATGAAATATAAAGGAAATAATGAAAATTAGTTTACAGTAGTTTTTTTTTATCAATACGAATGCATTGGTGAAATCGCTGAAAAAATAAAAATATAAATGAATTATCTCAGGGACTTTTGGGCCACTCTGTACTATTTTGTATATCTATTATTTTTTTTCTCTTCTCATTGAGTAAATCATTGACAGCCTCTTTGTATTTTTTATCTAATTCCAGTACTTTTGCACTTTGCATTTAGATTATTTTTCTACAGTGGATATTGTCTTGCTTTTTTTTTTGTTTTGTAACCATTAGCAATTATCGCTTTTTCATCCATTTCTTGTTTTCGTCTCATCTACAAACAGATTAGTGCAGCTTGTTCCTACCATTATGTCATTTACATAAATCAAGAATATTACGGGTGGCTGTACTGACGTATACAGGACTTGACTAGTGTGTGTGTGTGTGTATATACGTGCGCGCGCGCGTGTGTGTATGTTTCCCCTTGGTCTTTGGATCGCGTGTTGGACCCGTGAACGGCAGCTATTTCCCTCCCGGAAGAGAGCTCAGAGCTCGTATGACCGATCTATGGGTAATGCTGTGACCTTACACGCACGCACACACACCCAACTCCCGGCCCATGAGACTTGGAGTAACGACTCGAAGCGCAACGATGCTGAAATTATTTCAGCCCTGGGCAGGATTCGAACCCGGACCGCCGTAGTGACAGACGGAAACTCTACCAACCGCGCCACCGAGTCGTGTATATGTGTGCGTGTGCGTGTATGTGTGTATGCGAGCGTGTGTATGAGTCAGCGTATACAATATTTTTCATGTGCACCTGAGAGTTTCTGATTTTCTGTGTTGTCCAAACTTTGTTTTAGCAACAGCAAAGTCAAATGAATGTTCTTCTTGTTCTTGATAATGACCCTTTGTGTGCAATTCAATTTCACCCGTCCGTTAATTAAGTCATACTATGGTGGACTGGAAATATTTCTGGTCCGACCTTTGTTCTCGTGTTTATTAACTATTTCACTTTTTTTTTTTTTTGTGTACATAATGTCAATATCAACACCGTGGGCAAATTGGAGTTTCACGATTTGCTCTTATGTAAACCTTCTTCCTTGTTTTATTCCACATAGTAAGGACTTTTCCTTACTGAATGAAATCAACTGGTATACGTCACGCAAGGTTCAATTGTCGCATTCAATTGGTTTTGCTCAAGCTAATGATATAGTAGCCCAACTGTGGATGTGCTGTGTCTTGCTGCATTGCTTCTGACTCAGGCAGTGGGCGGGAGGCAGGGATAATCTTTCATCCACGAGGAGCTAAGATGCGAAGGGTGTAAGAGGCTGGTAGACAAGTGGGTAGAAAGAGAGGTAGATGAGGAGTGTTATATTTTTATAGTTTATGTATTTACATAATACCCGAAGGCGAGAAGGCGAAGGGAGTTGCACTACCTCGCTTCTCGTCTAAATGTTAACAAACATTCGCCAGGGGCCCGATTTCATCGCTGTATAATGTTCATTTTTATGCTGATGTAACAACATGTAAACTAAGTCAGGTTTGGATTGATTTCGAGATTGCTTGAGCAAGCAGTATTGCATGCGGGGTTTGTAACAACTTTTCTGATTGGAGAAAGGGTGGAGGAGGAGAAAATTCAATTGGTTCACGATTGAAAGATCACGCCCTTAGGGGAGGTACTTAAATATAAAAGTAAAGATCATTGGACTAAAGAAATCATTACGTCATTGCAGAACTGACCTAGTAACTAAGTTGAAGATTCCTGATGAGAATCCCTTGGTGTAGCTTGAGGAACCAAGTGTACTTATTCAGGAAGAAAAGAAAGAAAAATTAAGCTCCGTTTATGTACCCTCTCCTATACTTACTATTTGGAAATTGACTAAGCCGGATGATCTGAGACATGGGGCATAAAAAGAAAATAATGACTAATACGCAGCAAAGACAGTGGTGGAAGGAAATTGTAAAGTACATACATATACCATACATATACCAAAGGCTTTTTCCCCCTACATGGGGGGGTAGCCAAAAAGAAAAAACATAGAAACCACTCCCACCCATTCCATTTCCTATATATTCCACTCCCCTCCACCCTCCTCCCTCCCTCGTAAAAGGCGACAAAAAGGGGACGGGGATGGGATTAGGAGTCCTACTACCTGTAGCCCCGAAAGGGGACATTCCTAAAAAGAA
>NC_134791.1:21123115-21143115 GCF_046742065.1 Oratosquilla oratoria | reverse complement strand
TCCACACATATCGACTTCATGTGTCGTTCACGACACGACGTCGTGCTCTCAAATAACCGTGGGTGTCTATGGACGCTTTCACACGTCACGACCACGTCCACATGTGAATGTGTCCATAGACATCCAAGTCGATACGTGTGAAACAAGCTCTAGTAATCGACATGGGATTCGAATGTAAAGGCATTTAGTATGGTAACATATTGACAGGTTTCATTCTGGCCAACGTCAGACGATTTTACTCGTTCATAGGGCCAAGGTATCATGGTTAATGCTAGTATCACACTATGCGGCGGCGCCGGGTGCGGCCAGATTAAGTTTGCAAGTTCGTTTAGCTTAATAGAATCACCTGGCGGTAGCCAGAACATAATATAAAGACCACCATCTCCCCCTGATTAGAATACTCTTATAACCTTTCGAATCTAATGACTCTATAAGGGAGACTGCTATAGACAACAAGCCGCAACGGCGGCGCCGGACAGTGTGACACCGGCCTTAGGATATCATACAACTCCCTACCCCTTTTATAATGACGCCTTTGTAGATTTTGTTCTGGCCAACGCCGGACGATTTTATTCTGTCCTGGTGCCCTTTGAGCACTGAGAGGTGTCCCAATACTGAGTGTTAACTATGGCCGTTGTCACACTGTCCGGCGGCGCCGTTGCGGCTTGTTGTTGGCTATAGCGAAGTCTCTTTTATGAGTCATTAGACTCGAAAGACTATAAGAGTGTTTCAACCAGTGGGAGATGGAGGTCCTTATATCAAGTTCTGGCTGTCGCCAGGTAATTTTTATTAAGCTAATTGAACTTGCAAACATAATCTGGCCGCATCCGGCGCCGCCGCATAGTGTGACACGGGCATATTACTATTTCGTTGCCGATAACCAGCGGTTCCATCGTTGGGGACAATATCGCGCCAAGTAGGTGAGGGTATACAGGAATTTAGTTTAAGATAAAGAGCAATGTTCCTTGCAACATATCTTGTTAGCCTTCAAGTGTTTCTCTCTGTGTATTTTCATTGCAAAGATGAGGTATAGCGGGTATTTGTGAATTTTCGTCTCACCTACTATTGTTAGGTTAGGTTAGGTTAGGTTAGGAAGTCATTTCCTATCCTAACCTAACCTAACCTAGCCTAACCTAGCCTAACCTAACAATAGTGGGTGAGATGAAACTTCCCAAATCCCGTATGGTGAACTTTAACTCAACTGGTCTACTGAAAAGAAATTTGAAAGACTGACGGTGGTATTCTTAAAAAATCGTTCCTTAAATAAATCTTATATAAATCCTTGGAAGGGAAAGATTTATAAAGTAAATATTTTTTTGAGAATACCACTAAGATTCTTACGGTGGTATTCTTAAAACAATCTTTATATAAATCTCTCCCTTCCAAGGATTTATATAAGCTTTATATAAGGAACGATTTTTTTTAGCAATACCACCGTGAGTTTCTACACTTCAAGACAAACCATAAATCCAGTGGGACGATGACAAAAATATTTAACGATTCCGATACGAATTCCGATACTACTCTAGATATCCGATTCCGATAAGTAATTAATTAATGTATTATGTCCATAAATTATTTGTTCCCCAAACCAACTGCAAGGCCTGAAAATAACCGTGAATTATATTCATTGGAGGTATCGAAATCGGGTGTTTAGAGACCAGTATCGGAACTCGTATCGGAATTGATTTTTTTTTTGTATCGTTTCATCACTAATTATTATTACTATATTTATACAACCTCTGGTCCAGACTGTGCATCCTTCGGAATCATATGAAACCTTGTTAAGGAACTACGCCGGTCGTTTGCAAATTGGATTTGTCAAGAGTCTTAGAATGGAGTTCCAGGCCGGTGGATCAGTTTGGTCTAAGGACCCTGTGAGCTGGAATGGACGTTGTAGAAAGTCATATTGTCACAATATGGTTCTTTCCTAAAACAAACACGCTCAAACACTCGCCCACACACACACACGCGCGCGCGCACACACATACACATACACTTTCTCTCATTGTCTCTCACTCTCACACACATACACACGTATATGTAGATGAACGCATATATACAGTATATGGATATATATATATATATATATATATATATATGTGTGTGTGTGTGTGTGTGTGTGCGTTTGGTAGAATAAACGCTGGACTCATCGTAAAAAGAGTTTAATTCCGACGTTTCGAACCCTGTCCAGGGTTCGTCTTCAGGCACACAAAGGAAATCAATTATATATCGGCACGTGTGTCACCCTGGGAAAGGTGTCCCGTTACAGGCATCCAAAGTTGCACAAACTACGAACTCTGCAGGAAAAATATGTATATGTTTATACAGTATGTATATATGTGTATGTATGTGTGCGAGTGTGATGGGTGTGTGCATGTATGCATATACAATATATATATATATATATATATATATATATATACATACACATATCCATCAGCATGGAATAGATTAGGGCAATTTAATCGTTCATGGCAAAAATAGATAAATAAATAGATAAATAGATAAATAAATAGATAAATAAAATGAATAAAAGTTTGCTTTCGGACACTCATGTGATTGCCTCTGGTGGTCCCTTTTCTGTATTCCTCCCCTGTTTTCCAATTCGTTTACCTTAAGCGCGCGTGTTCGGGCCTCAGCCTGATTCACACCTGATGTTGTTCGAGCCGGGCTATCTACTTGAGCCACGTCGCTGCGAAATTGCTTGTTTTCGCTGGCGCGATTGCATAGCGTGTGAACAGTCCCGATGGACGAAATCAACACAAGTAGTCGTACGTGGTTTTCGTAGATAACCCAGTTTGTATTGTTACAGAATTAATCACGCGGGAACATTATTTATATATGTTCAATCGAAGCGTGTTTTATCACTGGGTAAAGCGTATGTATCGGATTCAACATGGTCTTGGATCACGTACTTGACTGGTGATTGATGTATATTACTCTTGGTTGTATGACTCGATCTGTCTGTGTGCAATGTTGTGAATTTACACACAGCTCATACACAACCCATCTCTATTTCAACCCCCTCCAAATAAATAAATAAATAAATAGATAAATAAATAAATAGATAAATAAAATTGAATAAAATCAAATACAAGGATATAGTCCTGTGCCTACCGTTTCTGTGGCGTAATCGGAGGCATGCTCAGTTGAAGGTTCGAATCCCGCACACCTTTCCGATTCCCATCAGTGACTGTTACCTGTTCCGACAGTCCCCAAAAATGCATAATAGGGCAAAGATGGCGGCCTCGGCCGCAGCTACTCAGCGTCTCTTGGCGTGGGCTCCTCACCTCTCGTTTCTGTATTTTCTTTCGTTTCACATTTGCTTGTGTATACAAGTCCTGTGCTAAGCTCTTCCATGCATTCTGAAATCTTGCATGATCATTTTCTCCATGCCTCTATTGTTCACACAGTCCGCATAGTTATGTGCTTGCTTGTTCTATGTTTGCCTGTTTTCTGTTTGTTTGTTCTCTGTTTGTTTGTTCTCTGTTTGCTTGCTCTCTCTTTGCTTGTTCTCTGTTTGCTTGTTCTGCTTGTTTGTTCTCTGTTTGTCCCCTGTTTCCTTATTCTCTGTTTGTTCCCTTTTTTTTATTTGCTTGTCCTCTGTTTGCTCGCCCCCTGTTTGGTTGATCTCTGTTTGCTTGTTCTGTTTGTTTGGTCTCTGTCCTGTTTGCTTGTTCTTTGTTTGCTTGTTTGAGGCACGCCTCTCCGCATGGGGATGCAAACTGCCTGTTTTATGTAGTTGATATGTTAGGGAATTAAATTATATTCCCACGGACGTCATATTGTCGTGACATTACTGACATCAAATCCCCATGACGTCACTGACATCAAATCCTCACATCACTGAATTCATACAATTATAACCTCATTGACGTATCATGAATTTACTGACGTCATATCTTCATGACGCTACTGATATGTCCTCGTGACGTCACATCCCCGCGACGTCGCTTACATTATGTCTTCATGACGTCAGTGACGTATGACGCCATATAGAAGCCAGGGGCCCGACGTCGGGCTGTGACGACCTTAGGGCTCTCACCGGAAGACCGAAGTCCTCGGATATGGCTGCTAACGCGATTTGGCCTCAGCGAGATTTGGCCCATTGGATTGGGTTCCAGACTACATGATGTGGCGGCCCACGCCAATCACGAAACGGGAGCGCGGGGGGAGGGGGAGGGAGAGAGGGGAGGTGGGGGGGTAGAGCGGGGGGGCGGATCTTTTTTTTATTTTTATTTTTTAATATCCAAATATCAAACGATCTCTCCGTCATATATAGCAAAGCTGAATGATGAACTAAGAGATTGTAAACCTATACGAATGTTAGATAAACTGTTGAAATGTTCTTAGCGAAGTCTAGATTTCTGTAAGTGAAGTCATATTCTAGTTGTACAAATGGAGGTTGGAGGTAGAATGTCGGAGGAAAAATAGCCCAGTGTGATAACCCCTTGAGCTGTTTGCCAGAGTCGGCAGGAGAGTATTCGATGAATCTAACTTTAAACTAATTCGATTAAACCGTCTAAGTTAGTGAATCCGTCCCCTTTATCCACTTTAATTCTAATTTAAACCAGTTTAATCCCTCATACAATATAGTTTGTGATAATCTTATTGTGTCCCCTTAATCCAGTTTAATTTTAATTTCAATTGAACCCAATTTAATCCCTTATTCAATTCAATTTCTGATTATCTTAATCTGTCTTCTTAATCCACTTTAATTCTAATTTTAATCTAATCTAGTTTAATCCCTTATCCAACTTAATTTCTGATAATCTTATTCCGTCTTCTTAATCCAGTTTAATTTTAATTTTAATCTAATCCAGTTTAATGTACTTTAATCTTAATTTCAATTTAATCCAATTTAATCTTTTATCCAATTTAATTTTTGATAATCTCGAACTTGAGTGACCTGAAGACGTCTGGCGATTTCATTCAGCCCAAGTCAGTAAAGGACGTTATCGGATTGACAGAGTTAATAATTTGTCAGCGGAGTCTTCACGTATCCTATTTATTTATTAATCATATTTATTTCATTTATTGATCTTATGAATATATCTTTATCTTCTTCAGTGGGTGTGAGTGAAGTGGCCTTTAGACTTGGCTACCACCCTTGTAAGGGGGAAAAAACCTATGGTATATGGATAGATAGATCTATTTATCTTGCGGCGGAGGTCGAGGTGACGACAATTCGAACCCTGCCGCCACGCTACAAAGTCCTCTGTAAGGGGCACCGTCCTAGCCTCCTGATAGGGAGATTTCGCGACGTTAAAACGAATAATTATATATATATATATATATATATATATATATATATATATATATATATATATATATATATATATATATATATATATATATATAAATATATATATATATTTTTTTTCTTTCTTTTTTTTCCGGCAAATCCTAGAGGTGCTTAAGGTGAATGCAGTCGGATGACGTTAGCCAGGACAAAATCATTAAAGGTCCGTTTTGTTAGATGCGATTATTAGCCTCTTACCACAGCTGACAATGGCGGGTGACGTGTATCCTACTACCTGGCATCATAGTTGGGTAAGCGCGTTGGTTAGGTTGGGTTCAGTTGAAATCATCAGCCTCGTACTTCGCAGCTCGAAGCAAAACAGCCCAATTAAAAAACAAAGGTTTAATGCTCTAGACAATCGTTTGACGAACATCATCAAACCATGAACGATCATCATTGAGCGATAATCGTAGCAAGGAAAACGCGCCAGAATTCCGTCGGTGAGAGTATATTTCCCTCTGTGATTATATATTAAAAAACAAAAAAAAAATCCTTTTTTTTTCCGCGACAAATACAATTTCTCCTCCCTCTCCCTTCCTTTCCCTAAAAAAGAAGACAAGGAATAAAACAGCGGCAGTAGGGAAGAAAAGGATACCTTTCAGTCTCCAGGGTTTTTCTTTCTTTCATTCACCTCCTCCTTTTTTTTTTCTTCTTTTTTCTTCTTCTTATTTTTCTTCTGCTCTTTCCTTTTCCTTTTCAAATTCACCGCACCCTCGCGTAGTAGTTCTTTAATTCTTTCTGCCCGAGGGGGGGAGGGGGGGAACCTGGTTGAGTGTTTTGGCACTGGTGCCGTGGCGGTGGTGGTCGTCGAGGGCTTGAACCTCCCCCTCCCCCTCCCTTTCCCTCTCCCCTCCCCCTTCCTCCTCCCCTCCCCCTCCCCTCCCCTCTTCTCCCCTCCCCTCTCCTCTCGTCTCTGCTTGTCACCTCTCCACATCCCACTCTTTTAATTTCTTGTCTTTGATCATCTTCTCTCCCCTCTTCTTCGTTTCTCTCCCCTTCCTTCTCATCTCCCCTCCCCTCCCCATCCCCTTCCCCTTCCCTTCTCTGTCCTTCCTTCCCTCCTCACCCCTTCTTTCTCCCCTCCCTCCTTTCCCCCCTTCCCTCCCCTTCCCTTCCCTTCCCTCCCCTTTCCTTCCCTTCCCTTCCCTTCCCCTCCCTTCCCTTCCCTCCATTCCCGTCCCCTCCCCTCCCCTCCCCTCCCCTCTCGTCTCTGCTTGTCACCTTTCAACATCCCACTTTTTTGGTTTTTGTCTTTGATCATCCTCTCTTCCCTCCCCTTCGTATCACTCCCCTTCTTCCCCCTCCCCTCCCTTACACTTCCCTTTTCTGTCCTTCCCTTCTCGCCCCTTCTTTCTCTCCTCTCTCCCTTCCCCCTTCCCATCTCTCCCCTTTCTTCTCCTCCCCTCCCCTTCCCTTTCCTTTCTCTCCCCTTCCCCTCCCCTCCTTTACCCTTCCCTTCTCTGTCCTTCCCTTCTCGCCCCTTCTTTCTCCCCTCTCTCCCTACCCATCTCTCCCCTTTCTCCTTCCCTCCCCCTCCCTTTCCTTCCTCTCCCCTTCCCTCCCGTCCCCTACCCTTTCCCTACCCTTCCCTTCCCTCCCTTCCCCTCCCGAATTCTCATCCTCCGTCCCATCTCCCCTTCTATACTCCCCTTTCCAACTCCCCTTCCTACTCCCCCTTCCCACTCTCTCTTCCCACTCTCCCTTCCAACTCTCCCTTCCCACTCCCCCTTCCCAATTCCCCTTCCCACTTCCCCTTCTCAATCTCCCTTACCACTCCTCCTTCCCACTCTCCCTTTCCACTCCCCCTTCCACTCCCCCTTCCACTCCCCCTCCCAACTCCCCCTTCCAACTTCCCCTTCCCATTTCCACTTCCCACTCCTCCTTCTCACTCCCCATTCCCACTCCCCCTTCCCACTACCCCTCCCACTCCCCTTTCCCCCTCCCTCTTCCCACTCCCCCCTTCGCTTCTTCCCCTAGGGTGACAATCAACATCCAGCAGAGACAACAACAATAACTGGATGGTGGAAGCTTGCCTGCCATCCAGCCAGAGAACTTGGGAGACAAGAGGAGACTTTGAGCGAGACAGGTGAAGGCCGCGGGGGCTGGGGGGAGTGTGTGTGTGTGGGGGGGGGAGATTGGAGACAAGAGAAACGAAAGGAAGAGAGAAGAAGAGAAGAGATAAGAGTGAGGAGGTGGTGTGAGGAGAAGTGAAGAGGAGGAGTGTGGAGGAGGTGGGTGGGGAGGGGAAGGGGGAAGAAGGGAGGATAAAGAGGAGGGGAGAGTGTGAATGGGAGAAGGAATTAAGAAAAGGAGAGAAGAGAGGGGATGAGAATTAGGAGAGGGGAGGAGGAAAAGAGTCAAAATTAAATAAATAAAAAAAAGAGGAGAAGAGGGATGTGTAGGTGGGGAAGGCTGGAAAGGAAAGCGGGGAAGAGCGGGGCAAGGAATAGGTAAGAAATGAAGAGAAGATAGGGAAGAGAATGGGAAAGAGAGAAGAGAGTAAATGGGATAAGGAAGGAGAAATGAGTAAGGAAAAGGGAAGAAGAAGAATAATAATAAGAAGAAGAGGAAGAAGATGGTATGAAGAAAATTGAACGTGAAGGAGAAACGAATGAAGAAGGAAATTGTGAAAAGAGATGAAGAGTTGGGGAGTAGGATTCTTTTTTATTATTATTTTTTTTTAATCCAATGTCGCAACCTAGGTCACGAAGGATGTAGCACCTGTCAAGCAGTTCATCATTATTTTCTTATCATTTTGGCCTTAATCATTAGGCTCCTTGCTCACATTCAATTAACTCTTTTAGCACAAGCTTCAGCCCTGAGCTGAATAAAGTCATCTGGTACAAACCAGAATAAAATCTTTGAGGTACATCGACCCAAGGTCGAATCAGATCCTTGAAGGACGAATCACGTTCATCAGGTCGTCCAGACATGACGCAACAGTTGTCAGAATGTATCGGTCATTGAGAATTGTGTTCTACCTTTTAAATCGTCCGAAGATTTATGAGACGTATGCTGAGGTCCAGCTGAATCGTGTTTTTTGAGCAAAGAGGACCTTTGTGATCACCAACTTCTCCCCTTGTGTTCGATGGGATCAAACTTGCTGAGCCTTTTTTTTTTTTTTTTTTTTTTTTTTTTTTTTTTTTTTTATATATATATATATATAATGTGGTTTGCGGGGCTGGTACCCGCCCAGACCTCAACCTTAAGCCCCAGTCCCACCAATCTTACGACCTGTTTCCGACCACCTTCGACCGAAAATCAAGTGATCGGTCGGCGACACAAAAACCCATGCAGGGAAATTAAATGGAAAAGTTAACGTGGTTGATAAGATAGAAATCTATGTACTGGGGACTATCCAGTGTGTGTTGTAATATATCTGTCTATCGATCTATCTATTTATCTATCTTATTACCGACTACCAGCGACTTCCAAAGACTACCTGGCTTTCCCAATCTCTGGACCGTGACCAGGATTCGAACACCTGTCCGACCTCCCCACGCGTTTACCAGACGGGCACTGTTGCGTCACTTGTGGGGGCAACCGCACCAGGACGGACTCGAATTCTGGACCGTTCTAGTTCAAATAAAAATCACTACCACCGATAGCTTAATCGAAAGAGGTGTTAGGCCCTGTTCACACTAGCGGTTTCAACCGCCGCGGTTTAATTACCATGTAAGTCAGTGGAAGCATTCACACACAACCGCGCATTTTTCCTTGACTATGTGGTACCGCCGTGTTTTCCGTGCGGTTCAAACTGCAAATGTGAACAGGGCTTTAGGATGGATTTCCTCATGTAAATAAAATTGTCTGGCGGCTACCAGATAAAACACACGAGAAGAACCGCCGTCGTGTGAAGGACATTTTGGCGTTTTACATGCGGTTCCGCATCACCTCATACGTCGGGTGGAATGTGACGAACAAAGGGGGAGGGAGGAAAGGTTATCACACTGGGCTATTTTTCCTCCGACATTCTACCTCCAGCCTCCATTTGAATAACTAAAATATGACTTCGTTTAGAAACCTAGACTTCTCTAACAATATTTCAACAGTATGTCTAACATTCGTATAGGTTTACAATCTCTTTGTTAATAATTTAGCTTTGCTATATATGACAGAAAGATAATTTGAGATTAGGAAAATGAAATATTGTCACCGAAGTCGTTTTCATTCAAACGAACACTCAGCGGTCGACGCTGGTGAAGCTCGTTGAAGCCCAGTGTGATAACCCATTCATCAGTTGGCAAAGCAGTTAAAAAAAAAAAATGAATAAATAAATAAATAATAAAATAAATAAATAAAAAATGAAATAAATGAATAGATAAAAAATGAAATAGATAGATGAATAAATAAAAAATAAAAAAATAAATAGATACAAAATAAAATAAATAAAAAATAAATAAAATGTAGTCACGAGTTAAACAAGATAACTGAAATCTTTTGATTGGAGGAGCGCCTCTCTGAATAAAATCTTCTTGTGGCATCCTGAGTGGACGTGAGATTTAAAATACTTTGTTAAAGGTTTGAGATGCATAGCCTGCACCGGCGGCTACGTCACAGCTGTTCTTGTGAAAGGTGCATTTGCAATGCGGACACAGTTCAGTAGTTGCGAGAATGGCTTTTCTTTACCTGGTTTCCTCCCGCGTCTCCGAGAGAATTGAATCATTTCGGTCCAATGTGCACGCTCGCGCGAACGCACACACACGCATACGTACACACACACACACACACACACACACACACACACACACACACACACACACACACACAGAGTGGTGGATGTGTGGAACAAATTAGACAAAACAAAAGTGTGTACAAACACCATACAAAATTATAAGAACAAACTAGATGCTGAGAGATACAAAGACGGGTCACTATGAGCATAGCTCCCCTTCCTGTATAATACAACTAGGTAAATACAATTAGGTAAACACGCATGCACACACACACACACACACACACACACACACACACACACACACACACACACACACACACACACACACACACACACACACACACGGGAAAAGATTCTGGAGAATGTCGAGAGCAAACGACGTCTATACTCAGGCGGAAGTCCACTGGAATAGATGGGAACCAGAGACTTTGAGAAGAAGGAGGTGGAAAGGAAAAGAGAGAGAAAGAGAGAGAGAGAGAAATAAAGAGTGGGAGAGTGAGATTGAGTATAAGAGGGGGATGGAGCGGCAAGGGCATTCAAGAAGTAGAGAGAAAAGACAGAAGAGAATATATGAGAAGAAGAAGGAAATTGAAAGAGAGAGAGTGGAGTAGGGAGAGGAGAGAGAAAACGGGAAACGGGGAGAGAATATGAGTGTGGGAAGTAGAAAGAGAGAAGAATGAAAGAGGTCTTTGGAAAGGAGAGAGAATATGGGGTGGAGAAAAGAAAAATGGTAAAGAAAGTGAGTGAAGGAGATAGAGATTCCCTTGTCCAGATGTTTGTTTTACCACGGAAGAAGTGGGAACAACTTCGCCCGTGTCAAAGTTCGCAGCTTCGAGATACAGACTCCGCCATTTGATGAAGATGGATGGCGCCGCCAGTCCTTCGTTTTCTGTTTACTTGTTGATACAGATAGCCTTGGTATGGACTTGTAGGTCTCCTACTGGTCCACTCTTCCTTTATATTTCCACAATTCACAATCACAGACAACCTAACATACCAGAAACTTCTCAGGCACTTCTCGCCATTCGTACAACCTTGCCAAGTCGGATTAACGTCCCTCAGAGGATAGGCCGGTCCTGTAGTGGACCATTAAGGCTTAACTACAATATGGCAGGCACAAGTGTTCATAATCATTTATATAAGTAGATTATTACATGTAATGTACATGTGAACCTGTCTCCATCTTCTTTCCTCGTAAACACACACACGCGCGTACACACACACACACACACACACACACATACACACACACACACACACACACACACACACACACACACACACACACACACACACACACACACACACACACACACACACACAGAGTGGTGGATGTCTGGAACAAATTGGACGAAACAATAGTGTCTACAAAAACCATACGAGACTTTAAGAACAAACCAGATGATGTGAGATACAAAGACAGGTCACTACGAGCATAGCTCCCCTTCCCGTATAATACAACTGGGTAAATACAACCAGGTAAACATACACACACACACACACACACGCACACACACACACACACACACACACACACACACACACACACACACACACACACACACACACACACACACACACACACACACACACAATAGACACAAACACAAATGCTCATGAACACACACACAGAGCCGAATAACCAGCCATGCATACAGACATTAGTATGCATGTTGAGGAGCCTTTCTTTATTGCAGTTGGTTTTACGTGATGCGAGAAAGGGGGTGGGGGTGGGGGGTAGGGAGGTGTTGTTGATGGAAACTTTCAGCTAACATTGCTAACACTCTTCATTGTATGACTCAGTCTTTGCACGAGCGCATAGGACTCCGACAGGTGAATAGAATCGTAAGGATAAAATCGTCTGGTGGAAGTCTAAAGGGGTTATCACACTGGGCAATTTTTCTCCAACCTCCGATTAATCGGCGGTACCGCCCACCTCCAGAACTTTTTCCTTCATAAAATCACTATGGTGAACTGTTTTGTTTTCTAAAAAAAAAAAAAAAAATGTCATTTGATATGTCTTGAGATGCAGTGCTGCACTGTACAGGGTTCAGCCGAAGTGAGGTTAACCCTTCATCAGATAAAAGTAAACCCTCCCCACCCCCCTTTCCCTGCCCTCCCTCCCCACCCCCTCCCCCACTCACTTCACCTACCCCACCCCCTCCCCTTCCTCCATCCCTTCACCTTTTCCACTCCCTTTCCCTCCCCTCCCCTTCTCTCCTTCCCTTCTCCCTTCCCACCTCCCCTTCCCCCTGCCCTTCCCCCTCCCCACCCCTCCCCCTCCCCCACTCACTTCACCTATCCCACCCCCTCTCCTTCCTCTACCCCCTCACTTTTCCTACTCCCTCCCCCTCCCCTTCTCCCCTCCCTCCTCTCCCTCCCCTCCCTCTCTCCCTTCCCCACCTCCCCCTCCCCTTCCCTTATCTCCCCCTCCCTCACCCCATCCCCCTACCCTTCTCCCTTCCTCTTCTCCCCTCTCCCCTCCCCCTCCCCCTTCACACACCCGACACCCTCCCCGGCCGAATAAAATCATCTGTCATTCGCAGGGAGAAGCAATTAAATCCGTCTGTTTGATAAAGTGGTGTCAGTCAATGAGGCTGTTAATTAGATGCCCCCCCCCTCAATACGGATTTACACATTATTGGATTTTTTTTTTTTTTTTATTTTTTTTTTTTTTTTGCTGCCGAAGGGGCCAAGTTCGGGTCTGAAGAAAGCCATGGAGAGCCCCTCCAGATGAATATTTTTTTCCGACGCGAAATGAAATATAAATACATCGCAGTGTTTAAGGGGTTAATAGCTGGTCAATTCTTGCATCGACCCGACAATATCTCTCGTTGTAGGAGACCTTCTGGTCCATGGGACATCTATGTTCGATATATACATAATGACGTGTAACTGTCGACAACTATGTCCATGGGACATCTATATTCGATATATACATAATGACATGTAACTGTCAACAACCACAGGAAAAGTATAAAAATTTGATGACATTAATTTCCAATATTGATGGTGATGTTATTTAAACTTGATCAAGTCGCGGAAATAACGAGGTTAACCGAGATTCTCTTCAATCCCATCGCTGCAACGACGGCGTTCCCGGATCCCATTAATTAAAAATCGTTTACGACGAAGGGGAAAAAATTCCTCTGAATAAGCCAATTTGGTCACGGAGCTAATTGGGATGGTTTTAGCCCACGGGGAAGCTCCTGAAACTGAAAGAAAACGCCTGGAGAGAGAGAGAGAGAGAGAGAGAGAGAGAGAGAGAGAGAGAGAGAGAGAGAAGCAGTGCAATGTAGTTCAGTTCGAAGCTTTAAGATTCGTTTAGATAAACACCCATGCAAGATGCTGTAATGCCTGCCATTTATTTTATATTATTTGTTTATTTGTTTATTATTTGTCTGTATTATTGTTTGCTTGATTTTCATTTATTATTATTTATCTGTCAATTTATTATCATTTACTATTTACGCGTTTATATATTTAGCTATACCTATGCATCTATTTATTATTTTTTATTATTTATATTATTATGATTTTTATTTATTTATCATTATAATGATTTTTTCGCATCCGACCTAGTTGTGGACCAAAAGGTCTCCTGTCGGCATGCTCCTCCTTTGTAACCCTTTGAGAGAGAGAGAGAGAGAGAATAGGGGGGTCGTCATAGGCAGACACGGGGTGAAGCGATTATATTACACTGGGGAACACTCATTTTGTTGCATTTAAAAAAAGACTTTTCTATAGTCAACTTGAGTGTGCTGATTTCAAATCTGAAGTCGGGTTTTGTCTGCAAGCTACAGATTTTATGCAATTTGACATTTTTATTTATTTGTTAAATTTTCGTTATTATAGGAAATTGCAATATCAGCCACAATTCTTTTGTTCACTTGAATCTTAAAACAGTATGAAAGCCATTTCTGTACATTTATTAAGGCAAAAGAAACAGAACATTAACAGAACATCTATCCCAAAGTTAGATTAGCATCCTTCAGAACATCACCACAGCTGATGGAAGCTTATAAATTTCTTTGTGTATTTTTTTCAGGCAGGAATTTGCGTTTGTAACTTTTGCGTTTGTACATTTCATCTGGGCAATTTCGTTTAATGCTCCAGCAGTAGTCAGCCATCATACTTTTGTCCCAGCGCCCTTGGTAGCGTTCTTCCATGATCTTTAGGTCTTGGTGGAATCGTTCTCCTTGTTCGTCACTCACAGCCCCCAGGTTGTCAGGGAACTGATCAAGGTGGCTGTTCAAAAAATGAAGCTTGATGCTCATGTTGCACCCGAGATCACGAAAAGCGAGGAGCATTCTGTTCACAAGTTCACTGTAGTTCTCCGCCTTATTGTTTCCAAGGAAGTTCTGAACGACTGCCACAAAGGATAACCATGCTGCCCTTTCTAAAGCGGTCATCTTAGCAACAAACTGATCATCACGAATTAGGGTTCGAATCTGTGGGCCATCAAACACGCCTGCTTTGATCTTCTCAAATGATAACCCTGGTAAAGCTGTGATGATGTGTTGGAAACATTCACCTTCGGTTTCCAGTGCCTTGACAAATTGTTTCATCAAACCTAATTTGATGTGAAGAGGAGGAAAGATGATCTTATCTCTGTTTACAATTGGGTCTTGTATGATATTTGGCATGCCTGCTTCAAGGGTGTCACGAATAGGCCAGTCCTTCTGGACCCAATGTCTGTCTCGTGCTCGGCTGTCCCACATACAGAGGAAACATGGAAACTTGGTGAAACCTTTCTGTTGTCCAAGAAGAAAGTTGACCATCTTTAAGTCTACACAAATTATCCAATTGTGCTCATGATACTTTAATAAGTCCATGACCATTCTCATATCATCATAGTCTTCCCGCAAATGCACTGAGTGACCGACAGGTACTGCTCCATAAACATTGCCATTATGTAAAAGAACACACTTTAGACCGCGTTTTGAACTGTCTAAAAAGAGTCTCCATTCAGCAGGACTATAGTAAGGTACACCCAGTTCTTTGAGAAGCCCTGGGATGTCATGGCAGTAAACAAACTGTCTGTCTTTTGAAAAGAAGGTCACAAAAAGCTGGTCACGCTTTCTGAAATATGATACTTTAACAGAGTGATCAACAAGATTTCTGCCTTGTAATCTTGATGCCAAAAGCTCTGCTGCTTTCTTTGAAAGACCTAAATCCCGCACTAAATCATTCAGTTCAGCCTGGGGAAGAGTGTTCCCCTGTGTTATTCGTGTTGTGTGTTAAGACAAAAATGACGAATATTTTCTTCGCAAAAGTTGATGATTAGTTGCTATTGGTTACAGTTTGCTGAGCTTTTGGCTCATAATGAAGCTGATTGCAGAATTATAAGTGAATAAATAGTTAAGTAATTTGACCAGAATTACTGAGTGAATAAATTAACTAAAATATTGAGAGAATTGAAGAACTTTCTAAAGACAGACTCATGGCAGACGTCGGCGGATTATGGAAAGTGGCAGACCTCGAGAGGATGGTACTCGGTCCCTGGACAGGCGATTTGTTGTTGTTGTTGTTTATTAGCGCTTCTATTCTTATGGAGAAAGTAGCCGCTGGCATTCTATTAGAATAAAGCCCCATTTAGAAAAAAACTTACGACCGGTTTCCAACCACCTTCGACCGAAAATCAAGCGATCGGTCGGCGACACAAAACCTATGCAAGGAATTGTAATGAAAAAGTTAATGTGGTTGATAACATGGAAATCTATGTACTGGGGACTATTCACTGTGTGTTGTAATATATCTGTCTATTGATCTATCTATCTATCGATCTATTTATCTATCTTATTACTGACTGCCAGCGACTTCCAAAGACTACCTGCAACTGGTCGCCGGTGGTCGGAAACCGGTCGTAAGCCTGGTGTGGCTGGGCCCTTAGTTGTTGTTCCTTAGACTGTCTGGCCGAGCAGTCCCGTCTCCCTAAGGACCTCCACGGCTGGAAACGGGGATTTCCCACAGGTCCCTTATAGAGAGTATATTGTCTTGTTGGCGTGCGTGGTTGTGTACAATGCAATCTTCCATAATATGGTGTATGATATGGGGTTAAGTGTTACATCTGGATATACTTTGGCGAATTCTGTCATGGCCGGATCCACCACAGTCCGTTGGCCAAACATAGATCTTTCGCGAAATTGCAGAGGGAAAACACAAAACTTGGTCCTCCTTCATTTCCTTGTCCTGTCCGTCCCAAAGTTTCTCTGTTGCTCGGAGCGACGAGCCGCGTTTGTCTCGGTGATGACAGTTGCCCATCCCCGGGCTCTCGTGATGACCTGTCTCGCTCTGGTCTCTAGGCTCAGCAGGATGCCTCAGTTCATCACAAATGTATCACTGTGTCCTTCTGTGTCATCGTTTTACATCACTTTCTGATTCTCGCTTATATTTTCGTTTTTTCTGTTTCTTCTGCTTCTTCCTCCCATTCCTTGGCTTCATTTTCTTCTTCTTCTTCTTCTTCTTCTTTTTCTTCTTCTTCTTCTTCTTCTTCTTCTTCTCCTTCTCTGTTTTTTCCGTGCATTTTCTTATACTCCTTCATTTTATCTGTGAAATATTATCTTGCTATTATTATTACTATCATTATTATCATTGTTTTTATTATTGTTATCATCATCATCATCATCACCATCATCATCACCATCATCATCATCATCATCATCATCATCATCATCATCATCATCATCATCATCATCATCATCATCATCATCATCATCATCATCATCATCATCATCCAACGCAAGTGTTCATTCTATACTTAAAAAACAAAAAAACAAAAAAAAAAAAAAAACAAGACACCCAATAAAGAAACGGGCTCCTGCTGATTTGATCTTCCATTGCGTTGTACAAGGAGCTGTGGCGTCCCTCAGGGATCAGTGTTATGCATCCGTCTCCTTTTCCTCAATATCAGTAAAGCACGCACTGGTAAACAAACCCACACAACCCTGCGCTTTTACACAAGTATACTTGCAAAGGCAGGCACACAAACAAATATGCACTGCTGCATACACACGATCACGGAAACGTGTATACACACGGATCACGGCTTCTTGCACACGTGTGCGCGTAGTTTGGTTAACGTCTTGACCTTCCACGCGGGGGTCCGAGATCGTGCCCCAATAGTGGAGTAGAATTTTACTAGCACTGCAAGCCGTTACTCTCCCGTTGGGCAAGGGGATGGTGTGTGTGTGTGTGTGTGTGTGTGTGTGTGTCTGTGTGTGTGTGTGTGAGTGTGTGTGTGTGTGTGTGCGTGTGTGTGTGTCTGTGTGTGTGTGTGTGTACGTGTATATATATATGTATGTTAATAAGTGCGTGTATGTGTGTGAGTGTTTGTGTGTGTGTATGGGCAGTGTGGATGCGATAGTAGATGTGTATGCACGTGTGTTGTTTGTGCGCATACATAAAACTATGGAATTAAAAGGAGACTGGTGAAAGGCCGTGAGCAAAGTCATTTGGGGCGTTCAGTGAAAACAAGAAAAAAAGCTTCGGTCTGAGTAAATAAGGGGAGAAGGACGAGGAAGAGGAAGTTGGAAATTGAACCGAAAACGAGAAGTCAAAGGTGAAAAAAAAAAAAAAAAAAAAGTTAGTTGGTGGAACACGGATGAAGTAATTCGAATCGTTTGACGTACGAAACGAACAAAAATCAGGATTAATTCCGTTCGTACCAAAAATTCACTTGGTACTTAATTATGGTTAACATTAGACGGTTCCATTCAGGTGCCTGGTACTCATTCAGTAGCGACTAAAGGCGTTATCACACTGGGCTATTTTTCCTCCGACAGTTGGAGCAAATTTGCATCTCGCAGTTTTCGGGAAGGAATCCGATCTGCTGGAGGAAAATAATTTTCCTCCAGCAGATCATGTGACATTCCAAGTAAATTGGTGAGGAAACAAAATACTTTGTCATAGTGATTTGACAGCGAAAAAAGTGATGGAGGTGGGCGGTACCGCCGATTAATCGGAGGTTGGAGGAAAAATAGCCCAGTGTGATAACACCTTAAGGGGAAACAGGGAAATAGAAGAGTCAGTGAACGTGTCAGAGGGTAGAAAGTTGACAAATGTGAATTACAAAAAGAGGGGATTGAGCATAATTGAGGAATTACGAAGGATATAAGAAAGATGCAATGGAGAGAGGGAATAGTACCGAAAAAATCGTGGACATTAAGTGTGGAGTCTGTCTATAGATAAAACACACACTATTTGATAAACTATAAGCCAGTCCTATAATCGGCAAAGGCCGCTGGGACAATAAATAAATAAATAAATAAATAGATAAAATGCTGTCTATGAAAGAGGGCCGCTGGGTCAAAATAAAAATAAAATAAAATAGAAAAAAAAATTGTCTAGGAAAGAGGGAGAGGAAGGAGCGAGTGTAAATCAGTTGTTCCCAACATTTTTCCACTCCATTCCCTTTTAATGAATTCTTAACATTCGTGTAGATCCACTTTATATCTCCCCCAAATTCCACCCCTAGAAAAGATAAAGAAAAAATAGATAAAATAAACAAATTAATAAAATATAATAAACAAATAAAATGATAATAATAATGATAATAATAGTAATAATGATAATAATAATTAATGACAGAAATAATAATAGTAATAATTATTAATGATAATAACTGATAATAATTAATAATAATAATAATTAGTAATAATTGATAATAATAATTGATAATAATAATGATAATAATAATAATAATAATAATAATAATTTATGACAATTTATAATAATAATTGATAATAACTTATTATATTAATAATAATAACGATAATGATAACATGTTTACAATCTTGTATGTGATAGATATTTGTGATTTGCATAGCTATACCACTAAACTACATTATATAGAAATGTATAATTTGTAGCAGCGGGCCATGGTCCCCCTAAATTCTTGTCATGGCTCCCTCGGGCGCCCTAAGAGGGAGTTTACACGGTGAACGCTGTTCGACAGACACGTGTTTAAAGTGATGTGTGAACGTGTGAACGGGGTATTTGGGGTTTAACCAATATGTTCGACAACCAAATACCCCGTTCACACATCACTAAACACGTGTCTGTCGAACAGCGTTCGACGAACCGTTCGACCGTGTAAACCCCCTCTAAATTCTTTTCATGGCTCCCGCTAGTGTAGAAGTACAATTTTACTAAGCATTACTGCTCAGATGCAGTGTGATCAGATTTAGCATGATTATGCTGAATTCATCACATTTGCTCATAGAATGATACTGCATTGATAAAAAGAATATATAACAGAAACCGAGTATATGAAGAAGAACAAAAGATTTAGCATTATTTTTGACAATCTAGCATAATTTCAAATGGTGTCTAGCGTATTCCCGCTTGAGAACTTTGGTCACCCAGGGACTCAGATGCATGGGAGAAGTATAACAAAGAGAACAGGTGAACAGTTAGGCTTAGAAGAGAATGAACAGACAAGATGTTCTTACTTAGACAATGAAAAAGAAACGCAAGTTCGGTGGGAAAATATGTGTAGCGTTCATAGATCTGGATGAAGCATACAACATAATAGGAAATTGTAACAAGTTATAGGCGCGGGGAGTGGAACTGCGAAATAAGGTGGACTACGGGTGTTTGTGTAACGGAGAAATGGACATGGTGCCAAATAGTCATAACATTATTTTATTTATTTATTTTCATCTATTTATTTATTTTTATTTTTTGAGAAGGTAAGTGTGGGTTTTTACAGTCACGACTATGTCTAAGAACGCTACAGTCCCACAATCAAGGCGTTGCCGTGAGCGAGTTCATGATCCACGACGAAAACCATCATGAGAAACATTCGCTCACGAGATCCTCGTGGTGCTGTCGTGACTATGTAAACCCACACTAGTAGAATGTTGTGTAGATGGTGTGGATATGTGGACGATAGGCTTGGAAACAAAGGTCTGAGAAACAGAAAGACAGAAACGGAGATATAAGGAATGTGTCCGAGGGAATGCTTGGAAAGGGAAGGGGTCAGTAGTCTTAGCTTGTCTTGTCTTGTCTTGTCTT
>NC_134791.1:21098115-21105615 GCF_046742065.1 Oratosquilla oratoria | reverse complement strand
TGGTATGTATGTATCTATATGTACGCGTATATTTAAGTGTGTATTTATGATAATGTATGTGGATGTATGTAATACAGGTGAGTGGTAGGGTAGTGAAGTAAACACAAAGAACTGTTTGAGTTTTATTTTTGAAGTTTCGTCCTCACCAGCACTTTATGTAGAGGATATGTGTATATATATATATATATATATATATATATATATATATATATATATATATATATGTGTGTGTGTGTGTGTGTGTGTGTGTGTGTGTGTGTGTGTGTGTGTGTGTGTGTGTGTGTGTGTGTGTGTGTGTGTGTGTGTGTGTATGCATACATATATTTATGCTTCTAGAATCTCCAACCGGTGGATGTCATTGGCAGAGTCGAGGATCGGAGTGTTATCGACTAAGATCTGCCTGGACAAAAGTATGTATCCTTGTATGTATGTATATAAGTATGTATGCATATACTGTATGTATTTATGTATGTATGTATTGATACATGTATGTATGTATATCTTCAACCCTAAACACTCCCCCTTAAAACACAGGAAACACTGTAGTCCTCACATTTGAATGTAACTGCATATTACTTAAAAAAAAAGAACAGGAAATATGCACGGCCCAGTAATACACGAATGCCGTACCATATGACTTTTAAAAGTTCGTTTAAAAAATGTGCACTGCCAGCAATATATCACTAAGCACCATAGTTATTTTGACCCTTATGCTAGAGGCTTGTAGGGGTTGTTTAATCACGAAAGAGATTATTTCCTTTCGCATCTCGGCGTTAATTCGCGATGGAAAAGATTGTCAACAGGAGACCTTTAGGTCCGTGAGGACGCCGGATGCAGAACGTGTAGATAAATAACAAGCATAAGAAATCACAAAATAACATTGAATAGAAACAATTTGGATTATGTGACGTGCATTTGTTTTGTACGCTAAAGATTAGAAGTATACATGACTCCTTTCTCACGTGTCGACTTTTCGCCGTGCGTCGTCCACGACACGACGTCGTCCTTCTCAAATAACCATGGGTGTCTATGGACGCTTTCACACGTGGTCATGGTCGTGACGTGTGAAAGCGTCCATAGACACCCATGGTTACTTGAGAGCACGACGTCGTGTCGTGTACGGCGCACGGCTAAACGTCGATACGTGTGAAACGAGCCTAGTACTAGGATGGCAGTCTCTCCTCTATAGTTAAGTAATTGTCCATTAGGTTGAAGAAGTACATTTCCGGGTTTGATGACAAATGGCAGTACCATTTGCCCTATTTGACCATATAAGGTCAAAGATGATATTCCACATCCAAATATAATCAATAGAGAGAATGACTACAAATGATACATGGGCTTAGAAATTGACCATACGATGACAAGTTTAGGCACCTTAACTTTAACTGGAAAGGCGAAGAGTGCGGGGTGATCTAATAGAGGTATTCAAGTGGTTCAAGGGCTTTAACAAGGGTGATACAGGCAAGGTCATCATATTAAGACAGCAGGGCAGGACTCGTAATAATGGATTTAAATTGGTTTACCAACAGAGTGGTTAACGAATGGAACAACAATTGCTTGTTTTAAGAGAAGATTAGATCACTTAATGGATAGGAAAGGTGGCAAGGGACATGGAACTGCCTAGTGTAGGCCTTATGGTCTTTTGGCGTAATCTCATCACTTCTAATCCCTTCCGCACTGGGTGGCACTTTTCATCCTTTGCTGTCTGCCGTCAGGCGATTTTATTCATCTTGGAGTCCCATTGGATGAAGTTGATGGTGATGATACGCGCGGAGTCTACTTGCATATTGGGAGTTGAGGATTTGATTGATTGCGAGCGTTGCAACAGTCTGGATTATCCCTTTGTTGTACAGTGAGGATTGAGTGATGAATGACTGAAAGTTGACAAAGAAAATAGGTACAGATTAGTTTGATAGAGTTATGGAATTCCGGAGCCTTGGATTTTGAATTTGTATTTGTATATATATATATATATATAATATATATATATATATATATATATATATACGTATATATATATATATACATATGTATATATATACATAATATAATATACATATACATATATATATATATATATGTTATATATGTATATATATATATATATATATATATATATATGTCCACCACCCCTCCGTGTCCCTAAATCTTCATCTCAGCAAAATATGAACTCATTCGTTGCCGAGGGGACGTCGAGGATGTGAACAAAAATACCATGTGGAAAAACTGTTCTCGTGTTTAGAGGAACAAAATGTTCAAATTCTTCCGATTAGCTCAGTATGGCAAAACACTGGTAATGGACATGGAAATGCCTAGTGTAGGCTTTATGGTCTCTTGCAGTCTCCTTCATTCTTATGTTCTCATGTTCTTTCTGTATAACTGTTCAGTAGAACAAGATATTAATTTTCCTCCGATCACCTGTTCAGCATAACAACGTGTTCATTTTTCGGACGTGTAAACAGTTACAGTACAGAGAATACTGATGATTTTGTAAAGCCCCAGTCACACTGTCACGATTCTCGTCAAATGTTGTGAATTTGAAAACCTGGAAGACGACTTCGCTTACAGTATTCTAAGACTTCCCTAAGTCTACAATTCGACAATCTGTCTAATATTCGTCTAACTTCTCTTAATTCGTCATTCAGCTTCTCAATATGTGACGCAAAGGTGATTTGACATTTGGAGATTCGAAAAATGGAAAATCGTAACCTAAGTCGTTTCCACTCAAACGAACTCACTTTGAGTCGTGTAGTTGTGACAGGGGCTTAATAATCTATTAGGAATAAATGAATAGGTGAATATATTAATAAAATAAGCACTGTTCCTCATTACAGCGATGTTCATTCTGTCACCAGTCAACAAGAACAAAATATCTGCGTTCTTCAAGGTAGTATCTTGTTTATTTCCTACAAATATTGACGAGTGGAGGAATCACAATCTCCCCCACCAGTTTGGACTCGGTGCCAGTCCTCCCCCTCCAACCACCTCCTCCCTCCTTCCATCCATCCATTCCTCCCTCCTTCCATCCATACATTCATCCCTACCTTCATCCTTCCATCCCTACCTTCATCCTTCCATCCCTCCCTCCCTCCCTCCCTCCCTCCCTCCCTCCCTCTCCCCCCTCCCACCTTTCCTCCATCCATTCTTCCCACGTGTTTTCAATATCCTCCTCCTCTTCCTCCTCTTCCATCTCCTCTTCCTCCTCTTCCTCCTACTCTTCCTTCCCCTCTTCTTCCTCCTCTTCGTTCTCTTCTTCCCATTCTTCCTCCATGTCGTTGTTCTTCTCCTCTTCATTCCCCTTCTCTTCCTCCTCCTCCTCCTCTTCTTCCTCCTTGTTGTACTTCACCTTATCCTCCTCTTCCTCATCTTCATCCTCCTCCTATTCCTCTTCCTCTTCCTCCTCTTCCTTCTCTTACTTGTCGTTGTATTTCTCCTCCTCCTCTTCCTCCTCCTCCTCCTCCTTCTCCTCATCCTTCTCCTCCTCCTCTTCCTCCTCCTCTCCTTCTCCTTCTTGTCGCTTTTTTCTTCCTCCTCCTTCTCCTCCTCTTCATCCTCCTCCTTATTCTTCTCTTCATCTTCCTCCTCTTCACCTTCCTCGTCTCATTTGTCTTGCTTGGATCTTCCCTTCCAGCCACCTCCCCCTCCACCCACCTCCCCCTCAGCCAAATAAAATCGCCTGCTATCAGACAGAAGTAAAATATCTAAAAGTCAGCATGGCGGCAACAAATGGCTCAACTGAAGTTTTATCATTGATCCTTTCATCCCCGGAGACTGATGCCCATCAACCGTATCAAATCGTCTAACGCAAACCAGAATAAAGCATTTATGGTGTTGCGCGGTTTAATTGAGGTAACCCGTTCGTGCTCGGAGCTTCCGGGGTTTAGGAAGGAAATAGGCAAGAACTGGTTTACCCACAGAATGGAATAGACTTAGTGACCATGTAGTTAGCGCTGAGACAATGGGTGTTTTAATAGAAGATGAGATAATCTCTATGGATAGGGATGACAGGTGGTAAGGGACATGGAACTGCCTAGTGTAGGTCTTATGGTCTATTGCAGTCTCCTCTATTTTCATGTTCTTATGTTTTATGAATAAAATTGTCAGGCGTTAGCTACAAGAAAGCATCTACAGTTCAACACATGCATATATTATCTTCTTTCTTTAAGACAACATATATTGAAGGAGGGCAAGCCTCTGTTACTTCACCCTTACGCTAGGGTGGTACACCTGAAGGGCCATACACACGGTCAAACGGTTTGTCAAACTGTTTGACAGTGTAAATGGCCCTTTAGATATCCTGTTCTGTCTGACGTAATTTAATACAGGGAGCTTGTATGGTGCTTCTCCTGGGTCATGGTGCCTTAATTGAATAACATCACCTAGCGGTAGCCAGAATAATATTTATAAACATACATACATATATATATATATATATATATATATATATATATATATATATATTTATATATCAGGATAATCGCCACTAACGTGTCACCAACTCTGATTCTCTGTGTTGATTATTATCTTATGACAGACGACAGAGGATTGGTAATCTCGTCACCAATAACCAGCGCTTCTATCCTTGGTGGACATGAAAAAGATATACATGGCTCTGGTCCGTAGGGGCAGTGAGTGAAGTCCTTGGGGATAATATCTCACCGAGGAGAGAGTGGTAGAGAGATGAAGAGTAGCAGAATAAAGAGAAGTCTCCAATCATGAAGAAATCCTGCGTGGCTCTGGTCCGTAGAGGCAGTAAATGAAGTCTCTAAAGCACAAGAACATAAAAATGAAGGAGACTGTAAGAGACCATAAGGCCTACACTAGGCAGTTACATGTCCATTTCCACCACCATCCCTGTCCATAAAGTTATCTAACTTTCTATTAAAGCAACCAGTAGTTTCGGCGCTCACCTCATGATTACTAAGCCTATTCCATTCGTTAACCACTGTAATGGTAAACCAGTTCATGCTTATTTCCTTATTAAACCTAAATTTGTCCAATTGAAACACATTACTACGAGCACTACGCTGCTGTCTTGATATGATGACCTTGCCTGCATCACACTATCACACTTGTTAAAGCCATTGACCATTTTGAATATATCAATAGTATAAAGGTTCTGCAGTTAACACATCATGGGAAATGCCAGAGGACTTCATTCGCCTGAAGGGACGCGGGTGCCCGCTGTTCACGTCGGAGCCTGGGACCCCTCGGATGACCAATGAAATCATGCGGAGGGTTGACCACGCTAGCTACTGGAAGGGTTGGTCGCTCGACAAAGCACCCAACCCTTCCAGGAATGGCCGCGATGCTTGTGTCCTGTTACAGCAAAGAGAGAGAGAGAGAGAGGGGTGGGGGAGGGGGAGGGAAAGAGAGAGAGAGAGTGGGGGAGAGGGAGGGAGAGAGTAAAATTTGGGTTGCAGGGCCAGGTCCGAGACCAGTTCCAGTTCAGGATCATCATGAATATGGACACGAGTGACACGGCACTGCCACCTCCCCCCCCCTTCCCCTTCCCCCTCCTCCTCCCCTTCCCCTCTCCTCATTGGCCACGTCAATAACCCTCCCCCTTCTCCCCTTCAGCCCCCTCCCCTCCCCCCTTTCCCCTCCCCCTTCTCCATCTCTAATTCTTACTCCATCTCCTTGTCACATCTCCTTACATCGACTCCCACTCCCTCCTCCCCCGTAGTTCACTTTGAGGAATTTGTTCCAAGTGGCTTTAGATGGTTTAGTTCAGCTGATGAGGGTGAGGTTCTGGGCTGAAGAGTTGTTTGACGTAATCCAAGGAAGGACATTACTATGTCTTACAGTCCTACGGAAGGACTCGTATCGTCCTTGGACGAATATAGGTTTAAGAAGGAAATAGCCAAAAATTGGTTTCCCCACAGACTGGTTAACGAATGGAATAGTCTTAGTAGTAATGTAGTGAGCGCTGAAACAATTAGTTGTTTTATTAGATTAAATAGATTTATGGATAGGGATGGCGAACTGCCTAGTGTAGGCCTTATGGTCTCTTGCATTCTCCTCCATTCTTATGTTCTTGTGTTCTTACAGTGACCTGGTTATGAAACCGGAGTTATGTAAGGAACAGATCACCCTCTCGGGCTCATGCCAAAGATCCTCCACCCTGGATATGTTGTGTTTATATTGCTGCGCTGCTACCAGCGCCGAAGAGTCCGCGAGTGTGTTTGTGGTTTTGTGCGTGAGGTAGACCGGCGGGCGGACATATGTCATACTAACCGGAGTTGGTATGTTTTAATTGTTGTTGGGGACCACAGAGGGCAGGAGGGTCGTGGTGAATCTGCTTAGCTGAGCTCACCTCTGGATGTGAAAGCAGGTAACTCTTCAGTCCAGTGACGTAATTGTTGTTTTAAGTAATGTTGGGACGAAATCTTGTTTAGTCTCTAACCTTCTCCCTCCACGTGAATATAATTGCGTGGAGCCAACATTTAGGTTAAAGAACTAAATAGGCAAGAACTGATCTGAGTGGTTAACGAATGGAATAAACTTGGTAACCATGTATTGAGCACTGAAACTTTCGGTTGTTTTAAGAAAAGATTAGATAAATTTGTGGATAGGGATGAAAGGTGGTAGGGGACATGGAACTGCCTAGTATAGGCCTTATGGCCTTTTGCAGTCTCCTTCATTCTTAAGTTCTTATGTTCTTAATATGATGATAATTCATAATAATAATAGTAATGCATAATTATTATTTATTATTAATTACTATTTATCATTAATAAATTATTATTATTTATTATTACTATTACTGTTATTTTTATCATAATAATATTAATGATAATAATGATAATGATCAAATGACAGGTACGCGCAGCCCCTTGTGGGCACAGTTGCAATCCCGCAAACGCATAATGAGGATAATAATCCCACACTTTCACTCCCTTGACCAAATAGTCCCCTAGCGGCGCCGAGTAGCGCTCGCATCCGCTACTCCAGCGGTCTCACCTAAAGCTGAAATAATTTCAATATCTTTGCTCCAACTCCAGTGGGCAGGGATTTTTTTTTGTGTGTGTGTGTGTGTGTGTGTGTGTGTGTGTGTGTGTGTGTGTGTGTGTGTGTGTGTGTGTGTGTGTGTGTGTGTGTGTATTAAATTGTTATTTTGATAAAGTGTTGGACTCGTGATCGACAGCTATTTCACTCATGGAAGAGAGCTCAGAGCTCGTAGGTCCGATCTATGGGTAATGCTATGACCTTGCACACACACACACCCCCAACTCCCCGCCCACGAGAGTTGGAGTAACACCCCTCAGCGCTGCGATACTGATATTATTTCAGCCCCGGGCGAGTGTCGAACCCGGACCTGCGTAGTGCAGGCCAGAGCTCTAACCACAGCGCCATGAGAGGTGTGTGTGTGTGTGTGTGTATGTGTGTGTGTAAGGTCACAGAATTTCCCATAGATCGGTCATATATAAACTCTGAGCTCTCATCCGGGAGGGCAATAGCTGTCGATCACGAGCCCAACACGTGGTCCAAGAACGT
>NC_134791.1:21086396-21093896 GCF_046742065.1 Oratosquilla oratoria | reverse complement strand
AGTAAAAACACCACAAGGAACCTTCAAAGGGCCAAGAAGCACAGTTTTCGAGGACGATTACACTATCAAGTGCTCCCTGGGTGCAGGAGCCTTTGCAAGGACAGTCCTGGTTTCGAGGAAGGCAACGGGTATCATCAGTGTTGCCAAGATTCCCCTTGAGAAGGGCACTTGCAAAAGCGAGATCCGCAGTGAAATCGCAGCACTCTCAACGTTGGACCACCTCAACATAATCAAACTGGTGGACGTTGCAAAGGACAGAGGCTGTAAGATTATCATCACTGAATACTGCCCTGGCGGGACGCTTTTAGCAGCCATGGAGAGGCACAGCAAGTCGCCCTCTCTTGCCTGGGGAAGTCAGATTATCTCGTACTTCAGGCAGCTTGTGTCTGCCGTCTCCTATATGCACTCCAACCAATGGGCACATCTTGATCTGAAACAAGATAACGTCGTTCTTAGTGCCGACTTAAAAGTCGTGAAGGTCATCGACTTCGGCCTCTCGATGAGAACTTCCAAGGTTTACCAGCGAGAGATGAAAAGTGTAGGAGGGTCGCCTTGGTACTTGGCTCCCGAAGTGCTGGATAAAGCCCAACGCCCATATGCCGGAGGAATGGCTGATGTTTGGGCTCTCGGCTGCATTCTCTACGAGCTATGCATGGACCGCCTGCCATACTACGAGCCAACAATAGGGCGACTCACAACGAAGGAGCAAATGAGTTACTATGTGGCCTGCTGCAAGAAAGGGAGACCAGCTCTCAAAGCCCTAAAGCCAGGAAACTTCCAAAAACACCACGAGACGACTATCTTAAAGATTCTGTGGTGCATGCTGGACCCAAGGCCGGAGACCAGATCTACCATCTGGCAGGTAGAGGAAATCAAATTCAAAGAGAACCAACACGAGCATTGAGCAGTTTTCCCCAACAAATCATCTGTTAAACATTAAATAGCAACGCTCTGTGACCGCGTCCGAAAGACGGAAAAGGCCAATATTCTTTTCTTTGAGCCTTAGGGCAGTTAAAGGGTTCTCCCTCAGCTGAATAAAATTGCATGGCTACAGCCAGAAAGACGTAAGTATAGAGTAACAGATCTTAATGATCTACAACCGCTTCTGAAAAAAAGACAATATCTTTCAGCTTAAGCCAAAGAAGCGTCCCCCCATTAAGGTTTCCAGGCGGAAGGCAACAAAGCTCGTTCTCTGCTGAATAAAATCGTCATGTGTAACACACACACACACACATACACATACACACACACACACACAGACACACACACACACACACAGACACACACACACACACACACACACACACACACACACACACACACACACACACACACACACACACACACACATATATATATATATATATATATATATATATATGTAAAACGCGTACCTGCTTATTCGCTTGTTTTCTTTGTTTATTAATGTGTGCGTATGTGTATGAATGTGTACGTCCATTTGTTTGTGTATCTGTGTATGTGTGTACGTATGTCCATTTGTGTGTGTCTGTGTATATGTGTGTGCACGTCCATTTGTGTGTGTCTGTGTATATGTATGTGTGTTTAACTGTGTGTGTGTATGTGTGTGTGTGTGTCCTGTTTCTTACTCTTCATATTTGTGTGTGTGTGTGTGTGTGTGTTCTGTTTCTTACTCTCTTCATATTTGTGTTTGTGTGTGTGTGTGTGTGTGTGTGTGTGTGTGTGTGTGTGTGTGTGTGTGTGTGTGTGTGTGTGTATGTGTGTGTCTATCTGTGTGTGTGTGTGTGTGTCCATGTGTGTGTGTGTGTGCGTGTGTGTATGTGTGTATTTACCTAGTTGTATTTTACGGGAAGGGGAGCTATGCTCGTGGTGTCCCGTCTTCATATCTCATTTTATCTAAACTATTTTTAAATTCATGTATTATTTTTGCACACACCACTTTCTCGTCTAACTTGTTCCAACTGTCTATTACTCTTTGAGGAAAGCTGTTCTTTTTCAGATCTCTTCTATAGCTGTCTTTCTTGATTTTCTTTCCGTGTCCTCTTGTATTTCTATTATCCCATTTTATCAAATTCTCTCTATCAGTAATTTCTATGCCTTTCATGATTCTGTAAATAGCTATCAAATCTCCTCTCTCTCTTCTTTGCTCTAGTGTCTGTAGTTCAAATTTTACTAGTCTCTCTTCATATGGTAGTTTTGAGAGTGTTGGTGCCAATTTTGTAATTACTCTTTGTATTCTTTCAAGTGTGTGTGTGTGTGTGTGTGTGTGTGTGTGTGTGTGTGTGTGTGTGTGTGTGTGTGTGCCCGTACCTACATGGTGTGTGTGTGTGTGTGTGTGTGTGTGTGTGTGTGTGTGTGTGTGTGTGTGTGTGTGTGTGTGTGTGTGTGTATTCACCTAGTTGTATTCTATGGGAAGGGGAGCTATTCTCATGAGGTCCTGTCTTCATATCTCATTTTATCTAAACTATTTTTAAATTCATGTATTATTTTTGCACACACCACTTTCTCGTCTAACTTGTTCCAACTGTCTATTACTCTGTGAGGAAAGCTGTTCTTTTTCAGATCTTTTCTATAGCTGTCTTTCTTGATTTTCTTTCCGTGTCCTCTTGTATTTCTATCATCCCATTTTATCAGATTCTCTCTATCAATAATTTCTATGCCTTTCATGATTCTGTAAATAGCTATCAAATCTCCTCTCTCTCTTCTTTGCTCTAGTGTCTGTAGTTCAAGTTTTGCTAGTCTCTCTTCATATGATAGTTTTGAGAGTGTTGGTGCCAATTTTGTGATTGCTCTTTGTATTCTTTCAATTTTTTTATACATTTTTTTTGTACTTGGTGACCATATCGTTGCTGCATATTCCAATCTTGGTCTTATCAGAGTGATTAGAATTTTCTTCACCATTTCTTCATCCAGGTATGTGAATGCCACTTTGATTGTTCTTATCAAATTATAAGTTTCTCCAAAAATCTTATTTATATGTTTCTCAGGTGACATATTATTCATAACAATGACTCCCAGGTCCTTCTCATTTTCTACTTTTTTATTCCTTCTCCCAATTTATATGATCCTGTTATTCTGTTTTTGCTTTTTCCAAATTCCATTATACTACACTTTTTAGTGTTGAACTCCATCTCCCACTTCCTACTCCATTCCCATACTTTATTTAGATCACTCTGTAGCGACTCACAATCTTCTTCCGTGTTCACTTTTTTCAATAGTTTTGCATCATCTGCAAAGAAGCTCATATAACTTTCAATTCCTTCATCCATATCATTAATATATATAGCAAACATTATTGGAGCCAGAACTGTTCCCTGCGGAATACCGCTTATTACTTCATCCCATTTTGAGTGTTTGTCTCTTATCACTACTCTCATTTTTCTTTCTTGCAAAAAGTCTTCCATCCATTTAAGCAGTTTGCCCTGTATTTCTCCTTCAGTTTCTAATTTCTTACGCAACTTCTTATGTGGTACTTTGTCAATAGCTTTTTTTAGGTCTAGAAATGCACAATCAGCCCATCCATCTCTTTCTTGTATTATATCTATTAGCCCTGAATAGTAACATATTAAATTGGTGACGCATGATCATCCTTGTCTAAATCCAAACTGCCTTGGATTTAGCACGTTGTTTTTTTTTCTGAATATTTTACCCATATTTTACTGCTTATTACTTCATCCCATTTTGAGTATTTGTCTCTTATCACTACTCTCATTTTTCTTTCTTGCAAAAAGTCTTCCATCCATTTAAGCAGTTTGCCCTTTATTCCTCCTTCAGTTTCAAATTTCTTAAGCAACTTCTTATGTGGTACTTTGTCAAAAGCTTTTTTTTAGGTCTAGAAATGCACAATCAGCCCATCCATCTCTTTCCTGTATTATACCTAGTAGCCTTGAATAGAAACATATTAAATTGGTGACGCATGATCGTCCTTGTCTGAATCCAAATTGCCTTGGAATTAGCACGTTGTTTTTTTCTAAATATTTTACCCATCTACTTTTGACAATTCTTTCACAAATTTTTGCTATTGTACTTGTTAGAGAGACTGGTCTATAGTTGGTAGGGTCTTCTTTATTTCCCCTTTTATATATAGGTACTATATTTGTTTTTTTTTCCGATCTTCTGGATGTGTGTGTGTGTGTGTGTGTGTGTGTGTGTGTGTGTGTGTGTGTGTGTGTGTGTGTGTGTGTATGAGAGAGAGCGAGATATACAGAGAGTGAAGTCATGTAACACGTGAATTTCCTTCCAGTGAACACCCAAGTAATTTCATCTAGCAAAAAAAAAAAAAAAAAAAAAAAAAACACCTCTGCATTCGTGGGGTCACACCGTCCAGTGTTCACGAGGGAGAATTTAGTGATACCTTATTTCCATTAGAAACAAAAATAATAACAATAATAATACTGACCACTTCCTGCTTCTACTCTCCCTTCCGCGCTAGATGTGGGTTCGAATCCTGCACTCCTTTTCGATTCCCAGCAGTACCTAAAGCGTATTTGCTAAAAGTGACGGCTTCCGCCGCAGCTATTCAGAGCCTTCTGGCGTAGACTCCTCATCTTCTTAAATCTCTCCTTGAATATCTGGATAGAAGCGCTGGTTGTGCATGACGCAATAGAAGTAAAATTCTAGAGCCACGCAAACACGGATATCTAACATGAAACTTACGTTGTCCAGTAGCTCCTAACCTAACCTAACGTAACCATTCCATAAAAAGTCTTTCAAATGCAAAATAGAATAAAGAAACAGATAAATGAATAAGCATAAATAAATAAATGAAGAAATAAATAAATAGATAAATATATAAATAAATAAGTGAAAAATATGTTTACGTAATACTGATATAGAGCTGCAATATCAAATACGTGGAGAGGTCAGGCCACGCGCATGCGCAAGTAAAATGCAATGGATGAAGGGTAGGGAACCCAGACAGGATGCCTCTGAATCACAGATTTTCACTTTCCTTATCTTTTCATATCTTACTCCTCGGTCATGAACAAACGTCTTTATGTCCCCTATTGAAAATAGTTTGGATAAGTCACAAATGATGGGCGTGTATACACCCATAAGGGCGTGTGTGTGTGTGTGTGTGTGTAATTCAACATGGTCTTTGGATCACGTGTTGGACTCGTGACCGACAGCTATTTCCCTCCCGAAGGAGAGCTCGGAGCTTGTATATTACCGTTCTGAGTAATGCTGTGACCTTGCACGCTCACACACACACACACACACACACACACACACACACACACACACACACACACACACACACACACACACACACATACACACAACTCTCCGCCCACGATTGTTTGAATAACGACTCGCAGCGCAGCGATACTAAAATTATTTTAGCCCTGGGCGGGATTCGAACCCGGACTTCCGTAGTGGTAGCCGGGAACTCTACCAAATGCGCCACAAGGTGTGTGTGTATGTGTGTGTGTGTGTGTGTGTGTGTGTGTGTGTGTGTGTGTATGTGTGTGTGTGTGTATGTGTGTGTGTGTGTGTGTGTGTTTGTGTGTGTGTGTGTGTGTGTGTGTTTGTGTGTGTGTTTGTATGTGTGTGTGTGTGTGTGTGTGTGTGTGTGTGTATGTGTCTGTGTGTGTGTCTGTGTGTGTGTATGTGTGTGTATGTGTGTGTGTGTGTATGTGTGTGTACGTGTGTGTGTGTGTGTGTGTGTGTGTGTGTGTGTGTGTGTGTGTGTGTGTGTGTGTGCGTGTGTGCGTGTGGTTAGTTTTGCCCTACACGTTGAGAACAGATGCTACAGAATTTCTACAGAACTTGTCCGGATTTTTACGAATATGGAGAAGATACGCTGGCGCACTGCCGTGTCGAAGTCATAAAAAGAAGAAAAAGAAGAGGAAAGGGGAAGAAAAATAAGAAGAGGAGGAATAGTAATGATAATGATAGTAATAATAATGATAATAATAGTAATAATAATAATAATAATAATAATAATAATAATAATAATAATAATAATAATAATAATAATAATAATAACAGTAGTAGTAATAATAATAATAATAATAATAATAATAATAATGATAATAATAATAATGATAATAATAATAATAATAATAAGAAGAAAGTAAGAAGAAGAAGAAGAAGAAGAAGAAGAAGAAGAAGAAGAAGAAGAAGATGAAGAAGAAGAAAAGAAGTAGAAGAAGAAGATGAAGAAGAAATCGTGTATCTTGAGGCGCAATGCTGACGTCATCATCGTCGCAGTGATCCATTTTAAGAATTCAGTTTTGCTTAAAGGAAAACATAAAAAGATAACTATGGAGGAGACTGAAAAAGACCATAAGGCCTACACTAGGCAGTTCCATGTCCATTACCATGTATATCATTCCTACCTATAAAGTTATCTTACCTTCTCTTAACCAATAGTTTTAGCGCTCACTGTATGTTTACTAAGTCTATTCCATTCGCTCCAGGGCTCCACACATTTTTAATTGTATATTAGTTGCTGGTAGGTAATTATTTATCAATACCGCTTCCATACATTTTAATTTACTCTTATTGGTGTTCTTTGCTAAAATCGAAGTATTACTATTCAAAACTTCCCGCGAAATATTCATCTTATGTACTTTAGAAAGGTGCGATTTTATTGCACCATTTTGCATATGAAAAGTAAGCCTTTGAGACAAAGTTTGAGTTGTGTGTCCAATGTACTCGTCATTGCAAAGCGCACCGTCTTTGTTGAAAGGGCATGTGTATTTGTACACAACGTAACTTTGTTTCCAAATATCTTTTCCTCCTGACAAGTTGTTTTTCATGATAAGTGATGCAGTTCTGGGGTTACGATAATATATGACCAATTGTAAGGAGTCCTCTTGCTTCTTGGGTTTACAATTTCTATATATGATATTTTTAATGACTTCTTCATCTGTTTTATATGCGGATGTCATTGTACTTTGGTAGTAAATATTTATTGTACTCTTCGAATCTTCTGCATTACCTAGTTCAGAATTGAATTTCTCCATTTTATTTCTAATTTCTTTATTATTATCACACATCGAGAACCCATTGTTTGTCAATATTTGTTTGATTCTGTTCAATTCTTGGTGGAGGATGTGCCAGTTCGAACATATTTCATAAGCTCTCGCAATGTACGCGCGTATAACGCTGATTTTATATTTTGATGGGCATTCACTTAATCCATTTAAACATCTACAAGGGTGAGTTGGTTTCCTGTAAATACTCGGAGTAAATGCGCCTCTGCTTCGTCTACCCAAACATCTTTCCTCCGCGGTAAAATGCAGGCAAGATTTTGCTTCCATCATTTCCTTAAGTGTATCAAGCTGCTCCTTACCTTCTACGTCTACGAAAATGTCATCTATATACCTAAAATAAAAAAAAAGGTTTTGGATTCACAGCATCAAGGATGGAGTTCTCAATATGGCACATGTATGCCTGTGCAAATAATACACCTTTCTAAAGTACATAAGATGAATACTTCGCGGGAAGTTTTGAATAGCAATACTTCAATTTTAGCAAAGAACACCAATAAGAGTAAATCAAAATGTATGGAAG
>NC_134791.1:21081396-21083896 GCF_046742065.1 Oratosquilla oratoria | reverse complement strand
TTGGACGAAGTTGTGACGACATGATCAAGCTTCGTCACTTCAGCCGCGAGCGAATGCGCCTCTGCGCTCAAAGACTCTACGTCTGTCTTCAGTCGCTCCTCACCTGTTGTGTCAAAGGTGATTCTCAACAGGACCACGGTGAACCTCGCCCCGCTCAGGATGTCCCCGACTGTACCAACAAGTCCAAAGGAAAGATGCCGCAGGATCCTCAAGGCGTTAAGAGAGCATCAGGAACCTTCGAAAAGTCAAGAAGCACAGTTTTCGAGGATGCTTATACTATCAAGAGCTCCCTGGGTGCAGGAGCCTTTGCAAGGACTGTCATCATTTCGAGTAAGGCAACGGGTATCATCAGTGTAGCCAAGATTCCCCTTGAGAAGGGCACTTGCAAAAGCGAGATCTACAGTGAAATCGCAGCGCTCTCAACGTTGAACCACCTCAACATAATCAAAATGGTGGACGTTGCAAAGGACAGAGGCTGCAGAATCATCATCACTGAATACTGCCCTGGTGGGACGCTTTTAGCAGCCATGGAGAGGCACAGCAAGTCGCCCTCTCTTGCCTGGGGAAGTCAGATTATTTCGTACTTCAGGCAGCTTGTGTCTGCCGTGTCCTACATGCACTCCAACCAATGGGCACATCTTGATCTTAAACAAGATAACGTCGTCCTCAGCGCCGACTTAAAGGTCGTCAAGGTCATCGACTTCGGCCTCTCGATCAGAACCTCAAAAGTTTACCAGCGAGTGATGAAGAGTGTTGGAGGGTCGCCTTGGTACTTGGCTCCCGAAGTGCTGGACAAAGCTCAACGCCCATATGCCGGAGGAATGGCTGATGTTTGGGCTCTCGGCTGCATTCTCTACGAACTATGCATGGACCGCCTGCCATACTACGAGCCAACAATAGGGCGACTCACAACAAAGGAGCAAATGAGTTACTATGTGGCCTGCTGCAAGAAAGGGAGACCAGCTCTCAAAGCCCTAAAGCCAGGAAACTTCCAAAAACACCACGAGACGACTATCTTAAAGATTCTGTGGTGCATGCTGGACCCAAGGCCGGAGACCAGATCTACCATCTGGCAGGTAGAGGAAATCAAATTCAAAGAGGACCAACACGAGCATTGAGCAGTTTTTCCCCAACAAATCATCTGTCAAACATTAAATAGCAACGCTCTGTGACCGCATTCCAAAGACGGAAAGGGCCAATATTCTTTTCTATGAGCCTTAGGGCAGTTAAAGGGTTCTCCCTCAGCTGAATAAAATTGCATGGCTACAGCCACAAAGACATAAGTATAGGGTAAAAGATCTTAATGATCTACAACCGCTTCTGAAAAAAGACAATATCTTTCAGCTCAAGCCAAAGAAGCGTCCCTCCATTAAGGTTTCCAGGCGGAAGGCAACAAAGCTCGTTCTCTGCTGAATAAAATCGTCATGTGTAACACACACACACACACACACACACACACACACACACACACACACACACACACACACACACACACACACACACCACACGAACACACACACATATACATCACACGAACACACACACACACGCACACACACACACACACACACACACACACACACACACACACACACACACATATGTAGGTATATTAGATATCATACATTTGCATATACCTGTACATACATATGTATACACTTTATATGTATATACTGTATATTTCTACTTCCAACGTCCACTGTGTGACGCCAGGTTCAAAACCTTTATCCTGGCTGTTAGTATCTAACATCTGTACGGTTTTCCTTAGCGGACGTCTCCCTCACAACGATTCCTGCAGGCAAACACTGACTAAATATCTATTCGGTGTCTTGAGGACCACCACGTGGAAGGATCCTGGAGATGGCACAGGGGCCAATCAGACCTTTGCGGGTTGGTCGCGTTGGGTAATGCGGTCTTTCTCAAACGAGGATCCGCAGAAACTACCAAAAGATCCGCTGGATGAGGAATTCGATATGTTGCAGTTAATCCTGTCATGACTCGTTTTTTTTTTTTTTTTTTTTTAATTCGTGATTACATAATGTGACTTAATCGAGATGTCCATTTTTTGTTTTTTGTTTTTTTATTGATAATAAACAATTCCTGTGACAAGGAAACCTTTTTTTAACAAATCCTACATGGTTCGGCGATGTTTCGGTTTAACGTTGCGAGCTCCCCCTGTCAGGAGGCTAGGACGGTGCCCCTTACAGATGATTTTGTAGCATGGATTTTAATGAACCATGCTCTTGATCCAACTCGCTGGCGGCAGGGTTCCAACCGCCGTCACCTCGACCTCCGCCGCAAGTGGCGACGCTCTAACTCGCTCGGCCAGCGAGTATCCTAAATCTTACAAATGTAGAATTATTATATCCTGTCTAATCCCGTATTAAGGGTCCCTTGAATATATAAGTCGGTGCAAGAGGTCTGCAAAGACTGAAAGGTTAAGAAAGATTGACCTAGTGGACCTCAAATTCCGACGTCATCATTGTCGCAGTGATCCATT
>NC_134791.1:21061396-21063896 GCF_046742065.1 Oratosquilla oratoria | reverse complement strand
GCTGCAAGAAAGGGAGACCAGCTCTCAAAGCCCTAAAGCCAGGAAACTTCCAAAAACACCACGAGAGGACTATCTTAAAGATTCTGTGGTGCATGCTGGACCCAAGGCCGGAGACCAGATCTACCATCTGGCAGGTAGAGGAAATCAAATTCAAAGAGAACCAACACGAGCATTGAGCAGTTTTCCCCAACAAATCATCTGTTAAACATTAAATAGCAACGCTCTGTGACCGCGTCCGAAAGACGGAAAAGGCCAATATTCTTTTCTTTTAGCCTTAGGGCAGTTAAAGGGTTCTCCCTCAGCTGAATAAAATTGCATGGCTACAGCCAGAAAGACGTAAGTATAGAGTAACAGATCTTAATGATCTACAACCGCTTCTGAAAAAAAGACAATATCTTTCAGCTTAAGCCAAAGAAGCGTCCCTCCATTAAGGTTTCCAGGCGGAAGGCAACAAAGCTCGTTCTCTGCTGAATAAAATCGTCATGTGTAACACACACACACACACACACATACACACACACACACACACACACACACACACAGACACACACACACACACAGACACACACACACACAGACACACACACACACAGACACACACACACACACACAAACACACACACACACACACACACACACACACACACACACACACACACACACACATACACACACACACACACACACACATATATATATATGTAAAACGCGTACCTGCTTATTCGCTTGTTTTCTTTGTTTATTAATGTGTGCGTATGTGTAAGTGTGTGTACGTCCATTTGTGTGTGTATCTGTGTATATGTGTACGTGTGTCCATTTGTGTGTGTCTGTGTATATGTGTGTGAACGTCCATTTCTGTGTGTCTGTGTATATGTATGTGTGTTTAACTGTGTGTGTGTATGTGTGTGTGTGTGTCCTGTTTCTTACTCTCTTCATAATTGTGTGTGTGTGTGTTTGTGTGTGTGTGTGTGTGTGTGTGTGTGTGTGTGTGTGTGTGTGTGTGTGTGTGTGTGTGTGTGTGTGTGTGTATGTGTGTGTGTGTGTGTGTGTGTGTGTGTGTGTCTATGTGTGTGTGTGTGTGTGCGTGTGTGTATGTGTGTATTTACCAAGTTGTATTTTACGGGAAGGGGAGCTATGCTCGTGAGGTCCCGTCTTCATATCTCATTTTATCTAAACTATTTTTAAATTCATGTATTATTTTTGCACACACCACTTTCTCGTCTAACTTGTTCCAACTGTCTATTACTCTTTGAGGAAAGCTGTTTTTTTCAGATCTCTTCTATAGCTGTCTTTCTTGATTTTCTTTCCGTGTCCTCTTGTATTTCTATTATCCCATTTTATCAAATTCTCTCTATCAGTAATTTCTATGCCTTTCATGATTCTGTAAATAGCTATCAAATCTCCTCTCTCTCTTCTTTGCTCTAGTGTCTGTAGTTCAAATTTTACTAGTCTCTCTTCATATGGTAGTTTTGAGAGTGTTGGTGCCAATTTTGTAATTACTCTTTGTATTCTTTCAAGTGTGTGTGTGTGTGTGTGTGTGTGTTCCCGTACCTACATGGTGTGTGTGTGTGTGTGTGTGTGTGTGTGTGTGTGTGTGTGTGTGTGTGTGTGTGTGTGTGTGTGTGTGTGTGTGTGTGTGTGTGTGTATTCACCTAGTTGTATTCTATGGGAAGGGGAGCTATGCTCGTGAGGTCCCGTCTTCATATCTCATTTTATCTAAACTATTTTTAAATTCATGTATTATTTTTGCACACACCACTTTCTCGTCTAACTTGTTCCAACTGTCTATTACTCTGTGAGGAAAGCTGTTCTTTTTCAGATCTTTTCTATAGCTGTCTTTCTTGATTTTCTTTCCGTGTCCTCTTGTATTTCTATCATCCCATTTTATCAGATTCTCTCTATCAATAATTTCTATGCCTTTCATGATTCTGTAAATAGCTATCAAATCTCCTCTCTCTCTTCTTTGCTCTAGTATCTGTAGTTCAAGTTTTGCTAGTCTCTCTTCATATGATAGTTTTGAGAGTGTTGGTGCCAATTTTGTGATTGCTCTTTGTATTCTTTCAATTTTTTTTATACTTTTTTTTGTACTTGGTGACCATATCGTTGCTGCATATTCCAATCTTGGTCTTATCAGAGTGATTAGAATTTTCTTCACCATTTCTTCATCCAGGTATGTGAATGCCACTTTGATTGTTCTTATTAAATTATAAGTTTCTCCAAAAATATTATTTATATGTTTCTCAGGTGACATATTATTCATAACAATGACTCCCAGGTCCTTCTCATTTTCTAATTTTTTATGCCTTCTCCCAATTTATATGATCCTGTTGTTCTGTTTTTGCTTTTTCCAAATTCCATTATACTACACTTTTTAGTGTTGAACTCCATCTCCCACTTCCTACTCCATTCCCATACTTTATTTAGATCACTCTGTAGCGACTCACAATCTTCTTCCGTGTTCACTTTTTTCAATAGTTTTGCATCATCTGCAAAGAAGCTC
>NC_134791.1:21051396-21053896 GCF_046742065.1 Oratosquilla oratoria | reverse complement strand
TGGTGCATGCTGGACCCAAGGCCGGAGACCAGATCTACCATCTGGCAGGTAGAGGAAATCAAATTCAAAGAGGACCAACACGAGCATTGAGCAGTTTTTCCCCAACAAATCATCTGTCAAACATTAAATAGCAACGTTCTGTGACCGCATTCCAAAGACGGAAAGGGCCAATATTCTTTTCTATGAGCCTTAGGGCAGTTAAAGGGTTCTCCCTCAGCTGAATAAAATTGCATGGCTACAGCCACAAAGACGTAAGTATAGGGTAAAAGATCTTAATGATCTACAACCGCTTCTGAAAAAAGACAATATCTTTCAGCTTAATCCAAAGAAGCGTCCCTCCATTAAGGTTTCCAGGCGGAAGGCAACAAAGCTCGTTCTCTGCTGAATAAAATCGTCATGTGTAACACGCACACCACACGAACACACACACATATACATCACACGAACACACACACACACGCACACACACGCATACACACACACACACACACACACACACACACACACACACACACACACACACACACACATATGTAGGTATATTAGATATCATACATATGCATATACCTGTACATACATATGTATACACTTTATATGTATATACTGTATATTTCTACTTCCAACGTACACTGTGTGACGCCAGGTTCAAAACCTTTATCCTGGCTGTTAGTATCTAACATCTGTACGGTTTTCCTTAGCGGACGTCTCCCTTACCCCGATTCCTGCAGGCAAACACTGACTAAATATCTATTCGGCGTCTTGAGGACCACCACGTGTAAGGATCCTGGAGATGTCACAGGGGCCAATCAGACCTTTGCGGGTTGGTCGCGTTGGGTAATGCGGTCTTTCTCAAACGAGGATCTGCAGAAACTACCAAAAGATCCGCTGGATGAAGAATTCGATATGCTGCAGTTTATCTTGTCATGACTCATTTTTTTTATTATTATTATTCATGATTACACAATGTGACTTAATCGAGATGTCCATTTTTTGTTTTTATTTTCTTTTTATTGATAATAAACAATTCCTGTGACAAGGAAACCTTTTGTCAACAAATCCTACATGGTTCGGTGACGTTTGGGTTTAACATTGCGAACTCCCCCTGTCAGGAGGCTAGGACGGTGCCCCTTACAGATGATTTTGCAGCATTGATTTTAATGAACCATGCTCTTGGTCCAACTTGCTGGCGGCAGGGTTCCAACCGCCGTCACCTCGACCTCCGCTGCAAGTGGCGACGCTCTAACTCGCTCGGCCAGCGAGTATCCTAAATCTTACAAATGTAGAATTATTATATCCTATCTAATCCCGTCAAGGGTCCCTTGAATATATAAGTCGGTGCAAGAGGTCTGCAAAGACTGAAAGGTTGAGAAACATTGACCTCGTGGACCTCAAATGACAAAGGATCTTCCTCGAGTTCGATGAAATCGCAGGAGAGGGAGGAGCTCTCTCTCAAGCTGGGCTCGTCGAGCTCGACGTGGCGGGGCGCGATTGGTTTTGGGCCGTGTAATGACCTGGGGCCATGCTTAGTTTCTGCCCAGGGTAACGAGGTCTAACTATGGGTTCCCCCCGTGCGTGACAACAGTGTGACTATATCATTCGATTGGAAATTCTTAGGTCGTCACAAGTTAGCCCTTTACTGGGTAAAAGTTATTACAAGATCTTAACGAGAACAATAATGTTAAGTGCAACGCCATTCCTCAACAGGTCAGAAAAAAATTGAAGCATTTCATATATGATGAAAATTCATTTAGAAATGTGAGTCGTTGACAAAGTAGGTGGGAGAAGTGAAATCATATCTGTAGAAGTAGTAAAGGAGAAATGGAGGGCAATGGAACGGAGGTCAAGTTGAAATAGAAAGTGATCAGAATTTTCTTTCTTGTGGATATTAGTAAAAAAAAAATCCTCTGGTCCATAAGGGCCCACTAAAACCCCTTAAATCGTTTAATGTTAGCCAGAACAAAATATGTAAAGAGTAGCACCGGGCGGAACAAGTCTCTTTCAGGGTATGCGAGTAAAAACGACCCAGGGTAGATCAAAGCGTGGGTGAGATGTGAAAGGGGATGTTGCGCTCGTAGATATGCTGGTAGATGGGTAGACGCTGGCCCGCCTACATGCATGTGAAGTAGCTGAGTTTGCTTACGGGATACGCCCAATTCCTGGCCGCAGGTTAAGGTATGTTTTGCTCTGTGCAATTATATATTAGCCTACCATAGCCAATGGAGGGTAACGCGCATCCTACTACCTGGCATCCTTTTTGGGTAAGCGCGTTGGCTGTAGGTTCGATGACAATGCTCAGCTTCATACTTTGCAGCTCGAAGCAAAACAATTCCATTCAAAAAACAAAGAATTAGTGCTCTAGACAATCGTTTGGCGGTCATCATTGAGCCATGAACGATCATCGTTGAGCGATAATCGTACGGAGGAAAACGCGCATTAAAACCTAACTTGCGAGAGAGGAGAGCCATAGGGACGAATAGAATAGCCAAGCATACAATCCTTC
>NC_134791.1:21031396-21048896 GCF_046742065.1 Oratosquilla oratoria | reverse complement strand
TATATATATGTATATATATATATATATATATATATATATATATATATATATATATATATATATATATGATGATACACATTGTATTTGTGCGAAACGTCTGATTGAAATAAAGAATTGTGAAGATGTTCCCGATTGGATTGGCCCTACTCCTTATGTATGTATATGTATATCTATATGTATATGTATACATATATATATATATATATATATATATATATAATATACAGTATATATATATACATATATATATATATATATACATACATATATATTTCCGACTGATCCCCGGGATCAAACCGAGGTCTACCACAATGCCAAACCAGCGCCTTGCCGATAATAATGCGCTACACCTCAGGTCGATCCCCGGGGTGACAGTCGGAAAAAATAAGTGATTAACGTGTGCCGTTGGTGGCGATTCACTTCATTCATATATATATATATAATATATATATATATATATATATATATATATATATATATATATATATATACAGTATGTATATACACATATATACATATATATACATATATATACATATATATATATATACATATATATATATTCATCAACTACAATTCACTTTAATAAATTAATTCTAAGCCATCAACATCATAGAATTAAAGTGAATTGCGGTTGATAAATATAAATCTGTTCACTGGGATACATTCAGTATTGTATATATATACATATATATATATATATATATATATATATATGTATATATATATATATATATATATATATATATGTATATATATATATATATATATATATATAAATATGTGTATGTGTGTGTGTGTGTGTGTATGTGTGTGTGTGTGTGTGTGTGTGTGTGTGTGTGTGTGTGTGTGTGTGTGTGTGTGTGTGTGTGTGTGTGTGTGTGTGTGTGTATAAAAAGGGGAAGGGAACCGGGTAGAAAGATGAAGCGGGAGCGTAGTGGTTTCAGATCCTCTTAACTCCTTCCTGTGAGTTATGATTATGGTTACACCGTCTATCACGGTTTTTACTCCGCCCACCGCCCTTGAAAAAGGACCGCGGGGGGGGGGGGGGGGTCGGATGCAGACAAAAAAGGATTTGTCCCCACCGGTCCCCCCCAACCCCACGTTAATTTTAGTGATAATGATATTAGTATAAAGAACATGTTGAATAAAAATTATGATGATGATGATAATAATAATGATAACAATAATAATAATGATAATAATAATAATAACAATAGTAATAATAATAATAATAATAATAATAATAATAATAATAATGATAATAATAATAATAATAATGATAATAATAATAATAATAATAATAACAATAGTAATAATAATAATAATAATAGTAATAATGATAATAATAATAATAATGATAATAATAATAATTATAATAATAACAATCAATAATGATAATAATAAAAATATTAATAATAATAATAATAATGATAATAATACATACATACATACATATACCAAGGCTTTTTCCCCCTTCCAAGGGAGGTAGCCAAAAAGGGAAAGGCATAAAAACACTCCCACCCATTTCATCCCTAAATACACTCCACACCCCTCCCACCCTCCCTCTCATCTGAGCACCTCCTGGATGACGGGTCATCCCTGCACCCTGCCCACCGCCCTGGGTCAGAAGCAGTGTCGCAAGACACAGCACATCCACAGCAAGGCCGCTTCATTTAATCGGCGACCCCCCCTCTCCGTCCCCCCTTGCATATAAGGAGAGGACGGGGAGAAATCCCTTCGGGCTGCGTCAAAATTTACTCACGCATACTACCCCACCCCCCCGCCCATTCCTCCTCATGCAATCACAACATCATCCATATACAACCATTCTCCACTCACCTCTGTCTTCCGTCCTCTCCCTTCCTTCCTCAACAGACATTCCCCTCTTCCCCAAAGCCCCCTTCACCCCATCCATCCACCTCATCCTAGGACGTCCCCTCATGTTCACTTCCTCCACATCTGCCTTCCATACCTCTTTTACTAATCTTTCTTCACTCATTCTTTCCATGTGTCCAAACCATCCTAATATTCTTTCATCAACCCTATCTCCCAAATCCTTTTTCACCCCTGTTCTCCTCCTCACCTCCTCATTTCTCACTCTATCCAGCCTAGTAACCCCCACCATACTTCTCAGACACCTCATCTCAAACACATTCAAACTCCTTCTCTCTTCTTCTCTTATGTTCCACGTTTCTGCCCCATACAGTGCTGTTGGCACAATCACTCCTTCATACAGTCTCCTCTTCGCATCCATTCCCAAATGTCTATTCCTCATTACACTCTTTAATCCACCAAGGCATTTACTCGCTTCTCTCAATCTACATTCTACCTCCACCTTCACTCCACCTTTTCCTGCTACACTTGCACCCAAGTATCTAAAACTATCCACCTCCTCCAGTCGCTCTCCCTTAATGTTCACTTCCAGTCTACTGCCACTTTCACCCCTTGTACATCTCATCACCTTACTTTTACCCACATTTATCTTTAGCTTTCTTCTATCACACACTCTCCCAAACTCTGCCACCAGCTTCCTCAATCCCTCCTCTGACCCTGCCACAAGCGCAGTGTCGTCCGCAAACAACAGCTGGCTCACCTCCCACTTTTCTCCATTTTCTTTAACCATCTCCAATCCCTGACCCACTACCCTAGCATTCACCTCTCGCACCACCCCATCCATGTATAAGTTGAACAGCCAGGGCGATAATAATGATAATAATAATAATAATAATAATAATAATAATAAAAATAATAATAACAATAATAATAATAATAATAATAATAATAATAATAATAATAATACAATAATAACAATATTGATAAAAATGATAATCACGTTTTTGGCATTCTTGACTGTGAACGGCTACTCCCAAAAATTGAACGAAATCATATGGGGAACATCGGCCACCATTCCTGAATGAATTATGTCAACTGACACAACCAAATTACTGTAATACTGCTAACATTGGAAAAAATAAACAAACAAATAGATAAATAAATGAATAAGTAAATAAATTAATAAAACAAAGAAAACAAAAAATTAGATGAAAGAAAATGAAATAATGATAGCTAAAATAGCAGTAGTATTACATGAAATGAGGAGAATCACCATTATATCTATCATTATTATAATTAAAAAAATTAATCAATATAACTATCAATATTATTATCATAATTGATATCACTATTATCATTAATTTCAATGATATATTACTATTATTATCATCAATATTATCATTACCATAATTTCTGTCACTATTATATTACTATCATCGTTAATTTCAACGATATATTACTATTATTATTATCATCATCAATATTATCATTACCATATTCTCCATCATTATTATATCACTATCATTAATTTCAATGATATATTACTATTATTATAATATCGATATTATCATTACCATAATTTCTATCATTAATTATCATTATTAAGATCACAACTATAATTATCATTATTAACACTCTCATCACCGTTATCCTTATCTCCTGTGCTCTCCTCGTCCCTCCTTCGGAGTGGGACCAGACAAGATGGATGTCGTGTGTAGATCTTACCAAGACACAATCCCCTCCCCCCGCCCCCAGCCCCCGTCTCGGCGTAGAGTCTTCTTTTGTCTCGACACAAAAGCGTCCGCGTGGTGCCTAGACCTCCCCCCCCCTCCCCCACTGCAGTCTCTGCTGCAGAGTCTCCCAAGCTTCTGCTCAAGGGCTTTAACAAGGAGTGATGCAGGCAAGGTCATCATATTGAGACAGCAGGGCAGGACTCGTAGTCATGTATTCAAATTGGACAAATTTAGGTTTATGGAAATAAGCAAGAACTGGTTTACCAATAGGGTGGTTAACGAATGGAATAGACTTACTAACCATATAGTGAATGCTGAAACAATTGATTCTTTTAAGAGAAGATTAGATAAGTTTATGGATAGGGATGAAAGGTGGTAAGGGGCATGGAACTGCCTAGTATAGGTCTTAAGGTCTCATGCAGTCTCCTCCATTCTTATGGTCTTATGGGTGAGAGACTTGGTTTTCACGGATGGCAAGACTCCTCAGGTCTCAAGCTCCCCCAAAGTCTCTCCAAGTGAAGTTCGATCGTCCTGCGTTGAATAGAGATAATCAAAACGGCTACCGTCTATCTGAACGGACTGATGAAGACAGTCTTTGATTTGAACAGAACAGTTTGGAGTTAGAATGATGTTATCATCATAGTAGCCACTGGGCTTCACTGGGGTCCATCTCTCAGCTGTATCAAACCACCTGGCGTTATAAAAATAAAATAAGCCAAGATAAAATAATGATGATAATAATAATGATAATAATAATAATAATGATAATAATAATGATAATAATAATAATGATAATGATAATGATAATAATAATAATAATAATGATAATAATAATAATGATAATGATAATAATAACAATAGTAATAATAATAATGATAATAATAAATAAAAAAGTCGGAGTTTTCTTTATTCCGGCTGCCGCCGGGCGATTTTATTCAGCCGAGGGACGCCCTTTCCGCGCTTGGAAAAAAAAAAAAAAAAAAAAAAAAAAACGCGAGTTCCTGCAGACCCGTTACAGGCGTTATCACACAGAGCTAGTTTTCCTTCAAACCCCAATTAATCAGCGGGACCGCCCAACCCTGGCACTCTTTCTGCCGTAAAATCACTTTGGCAAACTTTTGTTTTCTCGATTTTTTTACATAGAGGAAAACTATTTTCCTCCTGCATATCATGTTCCTTTAAGAAACCTGCTGGCTACAGATCTGCTCCAACAGTCGGAGGAAAAATAGCCTAGTGTGATGATACCTTAGGTGAGTGTCTTTGTGTCTGCACTGCTTGCTGTGTTGCGCGGCATGTTGAACGCTTCGTTGCGCGCGGTCGTTGTCATGCATGAAACCCGTAACCATTGTCTCTGCGCGTGTAACGGCGTCACGGGTCACTCCCGTTACGTTCCGAGGCCTGAAACTCTTGTAAATAAAATCGCCTGACGGCAGAAAACAAGCATTTGAATTGAATTGGGTAGTGAGGCTGGGGGTGGGGGCGCAGTTGAGGGGTATTTTCAACCCTAATGACTTCCAATTAGGACTTAATTACCCCTACCGGGGGGTATTTTCGAATTCAATCTGCGGGTAACGACAGCCACTGCAATCCTGAAATTAATAACAATATCTTTTTTTCCCTCCAAATATAAGTGTGATTAATGTATTTGCGACATTAATGTCCAATAAAGCAATCATAGGAAATCCCGGCTCATTAAGCTACATTTGTTGCATTTTACCGCGTTGGGACACCATCGGCCTACCAGCCTCATCATGGTGACCTTTGACCTTTTCCAAGAGAAAGGTGAGTCGTTCATTTTAGTCCGGCTGACGTCATGCGATTTTTTTTACACCATAGCGAAGAAAACGTACCTTTATGCACGTCTAGCTGGATTTGCTAGGCGCATTTTCTTTATATACTTCTGGTTGTCGCCAGGTGATTTTATTCAGCCAGGAAGAAAACCGACATCTGTAGCAATTTCATCACTAGCATTGTGCGAGCATGTGTGATTCACCATGGTCTTGGATCACAAGTTGGGCTCGTGATCGACAGATACTACCCTCCCGAATGAGAGCTCAGAGCTCATATATGACCTATCTACGGGTAATGCTGTGACCTCTCTCACACACACACACACACACACACACACACACACACACACACACACACACACACACACATACATACACAACTCCCAGGTCACGATAATTGGAGTAACGGCTCGCAGCGCATCGATACTGAAATTATTTCAGCCCTGGGCAGGATTCGAACTAGGACCGCTGGGTTAGGATTTGCTAACGCTACTATTGCGCCGTGGAGCCTTGTGTGTGTGTGTGTGTGTGTGTGTGTGTGTGTGTGTGTGTGTGTGTGTGTGTGTGTGTGTGTGTGTGTGTGTGTGTGTGTAATATACAGTATAGAAGCTATGATCGTGGGGTTCAGTCTCTGTGCCTCCAATTACAAAACTTTGCTCAGAGTTAACTGATGCAGCTGGCCAGGACTTTTTCTTCTAATTTATTCCACAAATTAAAACATCCGCGCTGGGAACTATTTCTTCCTAAGTTTCTTGCCGCGTCCTCTTCCTATTCTTTCATCTTATGCGAAGAAGTCTTCCTCCTCAGTCTTGTCCACGGCTTACAATCACGTCGCCTCTTTCTCTTCTTTCTGCCACTGTCGGTAATCTAAGCTTGACGAGTCTTTCTTCGTACGCACTGGGTTAAGGGGCTATCACACTGGGGTAATTTCCTCCGACATTCTACCTCCAACCTCCATTTGAATAACTAAAATATGACTTCGTTTACTCTAGGCTTATCTAAGAACATTCCAACAGTGCGTCTAACATTCATATAGGTTTATAATCTCTTAGTCCATCATTCAGCTTTGCTATATAGGGCGGAATGACAATGTGATATTTGGAGATTTGAAAATTCAAATATCGTAACCGAAATCGTTTTTACTTCAACGAACTCTCAACTGTCGGCTCTGGTGGTGAAACCCGTGGAAGACCAGTGTGATAACCCCTTAAGACTGAGGATCATTTCAGTCCCGCTCTCTATAGTTTTACATTTTTTTTTTATCTTTACCTCTCTATTTCTCTCTCTCTATCTGTCTGAGATGAGAGGGAGGAAAGAGAAGTAGATGGGAGTGGAATGGGTGGGAGTGATTTGGCTACCTCCCTTATAAGGGGGAAAAAGCAGATCTTGGTATATAAATAGATCTACTTATCTTTTCGTGAAGGTCATTCCACTACTGCCTATTCAAACATGGGGCGGATAAGATATTCAATTACTTCTTTTATCATATCTACAATATAGTGAAATACCATTCTTACATGTATCTTCCGTTAACTTATCAATTCATTTTTTTTGTATTAGAAATGTTTTTATGATTGTTTACGTTTCCCTTAAATTTCTCTGTAACGATGTCAACTATGTGTGAGTGTGTGTGTAAAGAATGAAAGAAAAAAGAAAACAAATATATAGATACACACATACGTATATATAGTCTTGGGTCACGTGCTGTGCTTGTGATCGATATCCATTATCCTCCCGAATGAGTACTCAAAGCTCATACATAAACTGAGTGCGTACACCCGCGCGTATGTATACATGCATGCGTATATACATGTACGCGTATGTATACATGCATGCGTATATACATGTACGCGTATGTATGCGTACACGTGCATGTTTACCTGTGAACCCTCCAACGAGACCAAATTTCCAAAAGAGTGGCCAGGGTAATAGAAAAAGGGGAAATAGATCGATTTGTGTTCGCGGTGAAGCCGCGGGACAGCCACAGGAGGGTCTGCGTGGGTGTCGGTCGACTTCGAAAGAAGAAAATGACCGACAGAGTCGAAGTTTCACCATTCAGGGCCTTGGCTGAGTCTCCTCAACCCAGTGACCTACTCTACAGATGATTTTATTCGGGTGAAGGGCTAGCTCGGGGAAGAAGAAGTCTCGATCGATTAGTCGAAGTCTTGAACTAGAATCTAGTTTCTAAATTAGAGGGCGCGTGAAATCATCTGCTCAAAAATAATTTTTAATAAGAATAACGAAACCATTCCAAGAACTAGTATCTGCTACTACATACGTGCAAAGCATAATTCTATCAGTCACCCCCCCCCGTTTTCTATATAATATATAATTACATATGATATATATCATGTATAATTATATACGGGATATAAATTCATATAAACACAAAAAGGTGGGGTGATACAGATCTGCTGGAAGCAAAAAGAGGGGCGGGGCATCATATACTGTATTATAGTTTGGGAACCACATTGTCCGTGTATAGAGAATCGTTTGGGCCAAACCCTTTCATAGCCAAATAAGATAGTCCAATGCTATTCATCTATTCACCAAGAGCTTTTTCCACCTTATAAGGGAGGTAGCCAAGTCAAGGCACGTACCCACTCCCACCCATTCCACTCCCCTCCACCACCCCTTCCTCCCTCATAATTTTCTTTGAATCGTACGTGCTCGAAGTGAAAGGGTTAACTACATCGCCACGGTAACACCCCTTAAGGATTTTTTTTTATGGTTGACGTTCACTGATTGTATTCCTCGAAGGGTGGGTGGGGAGTCGGGCCAGGGGAGTGGGGAGTGGGGAGTGGGGGGTGGGGAGTTGGGGTGAGTAGGGAGTGGGGAGTAGGGACAGGGGAGTGGGGTGAGGAGTGGTGAATAGGGGTGATTAGGGAATGGGAGAAAGGGGTAGGGGAGTCGGGGGTGGGGAGTAGGGGTGAGTAGGGAGTGGGGAGTAGGGGCAAGGGGGTGGGAGTGGGGAATAGGGAGTAGGGGTGAGTAGCGAGTGGGGAGTAGGGGTGAGTGAAAAGTGGGGAGTAGGGGTAAGTAAAGAGTGGGGAGTAGGGGTGAGTAGGGACTGGGTAGGGAGTAGGGGCAGGGAAGTCGCCGCTATGAACAGGTAAGTTTAATTCAGGGTACCGCAATACGACTTAATTCACCTCAAGGGCGTGTCGTCTTAAAGCGTTATCACACTGGGCTATTTTTCCTCCAACCTCCAGCACTTTTTCCGCCGTAAAATTACAATGGCGAACTATTTCATTCTCTCAACAAATTACATAAAATATCATTTGATATGGTGGAGGAAAACCATTTTCCTCCAGCATATCAGATTCGTTCCCGAAAACTACGGGCTGCAATTTGCTCCAACAGTCGAAGGAAAAATAAGCCAGTGTGATAACGCCCTTAGCCCTGGGTTTGGTGTGTGCGGAAGTGGTGTCGTCTTGTTTATTTGGCCTGGCTACTCCCTGGTGATTCTATTTCACACACACACACACACACACACACACACACACACACACACACACACACACACACACACACACACACACACACACAAAATAAATAAATGAATAAATAAATAGATAAATAAAAAACACTAAACGAATGATGAATAGTTTCTGTTCTTGACAAAGCCTGGGGATTCCATTCGGCTGAGGGAGAGTTCCTGCGGGCTTTGCAAAGTCGTACGAACTTGGTTCCTTCAATCCTCAGCCTTTGTGTTGTCGGTGAATTGAACCAACGTCCCCAAGAGTCTAAGGGAGTGGTTCTCGACCTGGGAACCATGGGGGCCCCCGAGGGAGCCATGGCAAGAATTTAGGGGGACTATGGCCTTCTGTTACAAGTTATACATATCTATATAATGTGAAGAATCTGAGTGTAAATTAAGCATATCACAAAAATCTATAACACATAAGATAATTAAAGTTGTCAACCTTGTACTGAAGCAAAGGATGTCCCTTCATCAACTTTTTATTTATTTTATTTATTTATTTATTTATTTATTTATTTATTTATTTATTTATTTATTTATTTATTGGCTGGATGAGATTTGGAAGAAAAACGAGGGGGATCCACACCAATGTTCAAAATTCAAGAAGGAGGGGAATGGGCTGAAAAAAGGTTGAGAATCATTGGTCTATGGACTGTGTAGCCGAGTTCGAAGGTTTGCAATCCAGTTCGACACACACACTTACACACACCTCAGGAGGAAGGGAGGGTTGTTCACTTCTGTGTCTTCATCATGTTTCCGAGCTCGTTAATGACCTAATTGTCTCCTTTCAGCCTCCTGCTTTGTCGATGTAACACACTTTAATCATTATGTGTCGCTGCTATAGGACCTAATCGAGAGAGAGAGAGGGGGGGGAGAAAGGGAGAGAGAGAGAGAGAGAGAGAGAGAGAGAGAGAGAGAGGGAGAGAGAGAGAGAGAGAGAGAGAGAGAGAGAGAGAGAGAGAGAGAGAGAGAGAGAGAGAGAGAGAGAGAGAGAGAGAGAGAGAGAGAGAGAGAGAGAGAGAGAGATCAGGTATGAAACCAATCTGCGCGTGATTAAGGCAGCCACTCCATTAGGCCTCAGTCTGGAACCTGTGAATCGTCTAATTGCGTCACGACTTTTTGATTACGTCATGACTTTTTGATTGCGTCACGAGTTTTTGATTTCACCCGTTTTCTTTTTCGTCGCCGCTGCAGAGGGTCATCGCCTTGCGAGTTCCCTCACCAATTGTCAGAGAAGCCGTGATGGCTTAAAGCTCCGTTGACACGGGTCTAGTTTTGTAGTCGCTAGTACTAGCTGCAAGTTAACTTGCCCGGCAATAAGTGTTGACACTGGGATAGTTTGGAAGCAAGTTGACTAACTTTCCGTTGACAATGGGTAAGGAAAGGGGTAGTTTACAAGTCGCTAGCACTAGCGTCTACCAAACTATCTCGCCAGGTGATTTCGTTCGTTTGAAAGGAAACTCCCAATGCTCGAAGAAGCCTATTTGTTCCTTACTCGTATGTTTGTCTGCCACCAAGCGATTTCATTCACCTAAACGGAAACCTTCTATCCCATTAGTGTATGAGTACCTTCTATGTCTATTCTGTTTGTCGCCATGCATTCGGTAACGCTGAGGAAGGACGAAAATACACTACATCTGTGTATCTTAATCCAACATTCGCCGACCGCCACTTGTGCAGACGTTTGGGCCCAATATACAAACCTACTTCGGGAATTGGCTCAGGACATAAAACACCACCAATTCCCGAAGTAGGTTTATGTCCTGGGCCCAAACGTCAGCACAAGTGGCGGTTGATGAGTGATGGATTTAGAGACCTAGACATACTCGAGATTGACCCGCGATACATAAAAACTAAATATATCTCCAATAGTTGTGTACTCCATCTATAATGATCTGTACATTACTTATCCATTGCTTCTCTTAGAATATATATCTTTTTGCAAAAAAAAAAAAAAAAAACAGTATCAGCGAAAAGTAGAATACATTTGCTAAGTTCTGGAAGAACCTGGGTCAGGTTTAAGTGTCTGCAGCAGTACCTCTGCCGACGATAACCTTATAAGGTTATCTTATCAGAAACCAACTCTTCAGAATCGTAATCCCTTCATCCTCTCCTCGCCTTCTCTTCGGTGACGCCAGTTCGGCCAAGTGAGATCACCCGATGTCGCCAGGAGTCGCGCTGAGATCGCTGTGCCTTACTGCACTGCTTCTGACCCAGGTAGTGGGACGGGCACAGGGATGGACCTTTACCCACGGTGTTGGATGAGAGTGTGATGAGTGGAGGGTGGTGGAAGCCTTGGATGGATAGTTCCTTTATAAGAGGGAAGAAGTATTTTGATATATGGATAGTGATCGACACACACACACACACACACACACACACACACACACACACACACACACACACACACACACACACACATATATATATATATATATATATATATATATATGTATATATATATGCAAAGTAGACCACTTGGAAAAAGAAACTAACGAAGCAGAGCGCTTTCGTATATTACATCTTCAGACCTTTTGCACTGAAGATGTAATATACGAAAGCGCTCTGCTTCGTTAGTTTCTTTTTCCAAGTGGTATACTTTGCATAAGTGAACACACGTACCCGTGTTCTTATCAGCATATATATATATATATATATATATATATATATATATATATATATATATATACACAAAAACAAAGAAGCACACACACACAAACAAACACACACACACACGTCAGAAGAGGAATCAATCGAGATGGCTTTAACCCCTTCACTTTGGTGACACCCCATCAGCTGAATAAAATTGCCTGTTGTTACTTAGGACAAGATCCTGACAGGGGGGGTGGTCATTAAGGGACTCCCTTGCAACCAAGGGGACAATAGTAAGAACATAAGAATGGAGTAGACTGCAAGAGACCTTAAGGCCTTCACTAGACAGTTCCATGTCCCTTATCACCTGTTATCCTTACCATAAAGTTATCTTATCTTCTCTTAAAACAACGAATTGTTTTAGCGCTCACTGCATGGTTACTAAGACATTTATTTAAGTAACTTTCGTCACTATTGTTGTTCATAAAGTGGGTGCCACGTCTTTGTCCTCTTTCTTGTCAGCGGAAAGATTTTGACTTGTTCAGCTCGGAGCAAAAACTCCACATTAAAAAAAAAAAAAAACAACAACTAAGCTCGGTGTCTGGGAGATTAATCCCGACAAAGGCGAAGAACATTAAGTAAACAAGAAAAAAAAAGGAGGAATATAAAAAATCAGGGATTATCTGGCAGATAGCAGACAGAGACAAAGGTATCGCAAATTGGGTCTTTGCATGTTTGGCTGACGCAGGTGGCGCCGAAGGGCGAGCGGCGGCCGCGGTGTGGTGGTGGTGGCGAGGTCATTTGAGGTCAACGCTCGGACGGGCCAATCCCGTCACATGCACGGATTTTGTTCTTTGTAAAAACACCGGCAAATGTATGTGCGCGCGCACACACACACACACACACACACACACACACACACACACACACACACACACACACACACACTCACACACACACACACACTCACACACACACACAAGCACGCACGCGCGCATACACACATACCATCCCCTTGTCAAGGAGGACAGTAACGACTTCCATTGTTAATCAAGCTTTCAAGCCCTGAACGGAGTCTACATCGTTCCGAGCCCTCGTTGTTTACCACTACATCAGCAAATCGCACGCGCATGCGTGCGTACTCGAGCATGTGTTATGTGTAGACAAAATGGACGGATATGAAATACACAAGTGTAAGTTGTTATTCCTCGGATAGCTTTGGTTTTTACTCTTCACTGAAATTGGTAAAAGAACAAAATATCTTGCCGACTTGTGTTTTCATTTCCAGCCTTCCCACATATGCATGTCCGTGTATTTACCTACTTCTATCTTACGGGAAGGGGAGCTACGCTCGCGTGTTCCGTCTCTGTATCTCGCAGTGTGTGTGTGTGTGTGTGTGTGTGTGTGTGTGTGTGTGTGTGTAAAAGTCCGACCCCAGGAGCTACGGAACAACAACTACAACAACGACAACAACAACAACGACAACAACAACAACAATAACGGCACACACTGTTCTAAATAATGCGGTACTATTTCATTCAAATGAGTACGGATCCCCGGACTAACTCTTTCCTTACCATATACAAATTTTCCCTTCATCCTGTCACCGGGCGATTTCACTGATCCCTGTGGTACCTCGCCCTCGGTAGCAAAGGCATCAAATCCGCCCCAGAAGAACCTCTTCCGCCCTCAGGCGTCTCAGCTTTATACTCGTATTATTTCGTGATAAGGAGGATTGGCGTATTTCCGTGAGATCACGCAAAACTACAAGAAGGGCACGGTTTTTCTCGGCCTTATCAATCCCGTGCTGACGCACACACGCTCCGCCGAGCTCACATCACGAGTCGGACAAAACGGGACATCGGGTTAAGTCAGGGGATCTCAACCTGGGGCCATGGCAAGATCTTGGGAGGCCATGGTCTGGTGTTACAAAGTATGCATTTCTATACAATGTGAGAGATCTGAATACAAAAAAGAAAGAAAAAACTTCCATGACTCTTTCCTGGCTGAAGAAATATAAAATAATTATGATCTTCAACTTTGTAATAAAGCAAAGGGTTTCTCTTCATCGACATTTTACTATTATTATTACTATTATTATTACTATTACTATTATCATTATTTTTAATTTTTTCATTTTTAACGCATCTCTGGCGAGGTAGAATTTGGGAGAAATGTTAAGGGAAGCCACACGAGTGTTAAGAATTCATTAACATGGGAATGGAGTGGAAAAGGACTGAGAACCACTGGGTTAAAGCACTACTGCCGCTAGACGATTTCTTTCAGCCAAGAGAGCTATCTCTATCAGAGTGTGAAACCTACCTACCAACCTCGACTATATCGACCTGGTTTCCGCCGGGTGATTTTATTCAGCTGAGGGAAGCCCTTGCGAGGTCAACGTGTTTCAGAGTTGTCCAATGGCACCTCAGAGGTTAAGTTGTGATGTTTTTCCATCTGGGTCACTCGACATGTTGCCTGGGGTTGCTGTACCAGCAGTAATCTTCAATGGAAAAACAATGTGTATATACTTCATGATGTTACTTTATATATCTTATGACGTAATTATGTATGTATATACATTATATATATATATATATATATACATATATATATATATATATATATACAAGGTATATATATATATATATATATATATATATATATATATATATATGCAAAATAACCACAAGAGATGGGAAACTTGTAGACAGTAAGTACTTTCGTATATACGAAAGTACCTACTGTCTACAAGTTTCCCTTCTCCTGTGGTTATCTTGCATTTTTGTATCACGGTGATGTGTTTGCTTGCATATATATATATATATATATATATATATATATATATATATATATATGTATATATATTTATATATATATATATATACATATAAATATATATATATGCATATGTGCATATATATATATATACAAATATATATGTACGTATGTATATATGCATGCCTATACTGTATACATGTATGTACCTGTATGTAGGTATATATACCATGTATGTGCTGTATATATGTATTTGTGTACGTATCTTTGTATACACATGCATACACACACATACAAATCGGATTGTAAATCTGACCCGAGCGAGTAAACATCATGAGGGTAATCTGGAGATCAAAGACTCGTGACAGAATCCATCAAAATCCTGCAGGGTGCGTCCTGGCCAGGCAGTACAATCTGTGTAGCACAAAAGTTCCCTAAACAATGTGACCAAGAATCGGCCAGAACAAGATGGATGTAGAGCGTTAGGCGTATCACACTTGGCTATTTTTCCTCCGACTGTTGGAGCAGATTTGCAGCCCGCACCTTTCGAGAACGGAATTTGATATGCTGGAGGAAGATAATTTTCCTCCAGCATATCAAGTGACACTACGTAAATTGTTGAGATTTTACGGCGGAAAAAGTGCTGGAGGTAGGCGGTACCGCCGATGAATCGGAGGTTGGAGGAAAAACAGCCCAGTGTGATAACCCCTTTAGGTAATTAGTGTTGACAATCAAACGTTTTCTTTTATCCCACCAGGCGATGCTATCAACGTTCACGGAGCACTTGGTAAGCGAAAGGGTGCCTACTTCCAAAGACACTCTTGTACTGGGCCTACTTTAATGATGTTTTATTTTAGCTGCCGCCAGATGATTTTATTAACCACTGTGACACCTCCCTGGAGCGAAGAATAGATGGAAAGCATGGAAGAACCACGCTCCAACACCCATTACCCATACAAATCGACGATGGCCCTTATACCATTCTCCATACAACCTTGGGAAGATTGGGGGTGGGGGGAGGGCGAAAATGGGATAGATTGTAGGGGGAAGGAGGTAAGGATCCATCTGTTTTCAATTCGTAAATGGAATGGGCCATTTGAACTCAGACTAGAGAGAGAGAGAGAGAGAGAGAGAGAGAGAGAGAGAGAGAGAGAGAGAGAGAGAGAGAGAGAGAGAGAGAGAGAGAGAGAGAGAGAGAGAGAGAGAGAGAGAGAGAGAGAGAGATGAGGTTGAGGGGGAGGGGGGAGAGGGGAATCCAGTTACTGTGCCTTCTTTGATCTCAGTGCCAAGGTTTTTCTGCTGCCTTCCCTCTTGCAGTCTGTCCATCTGGTTTCAAGAATGATCGCCAGGCTCCTCTTCGACTGTGATAGATTTATTTCCTCACTCGGATACTGTAGTATGTGTGTGTGTGTGTGTGTGTGTGTGTGTGTGTGTGTGTGTGTGTGTGTGTGTGTGTGTGTGTGTGTGTGTGTGTGTGTGTGTGTGTGTGTGTGTGTGTGTGTGTGTGTGTGTGTGTGTGTGTGTGTGTGTGATTCACACACGTGTTGAACTTGTGATCGACAGCTATTTCTTTCCCGGAAGAGAACTTAGAGCTCATATATGACCGATCTATGGGTTATGCTGTGACCTTACACGCACACACACACACACAACTCCCCCGCCTACGATAGTTGGAGTAACAACCCATAGCGCAGCGATACTGAAATCATTTCAGCCCTTGGCGAGATTATTATTATCATTATTATTACTTAACTTTCTAGTATATGGGTCTTCTTAGTGTCACATTCTTCGCGAATTTGTCTTCAAGGACAACTAGTTGCAACTAGTTGCAGCGTCGTAAGCAACTGGTTGCGTCAGTTCGCGAGCTGCCCAATTAACAACTAAGATCACGACCACACAGGAACGAGGAACTTAGACGAAGAGCGAACTTGAACTTAGCTCCTACATACGAATACCTTCTGGGCAAATGAAGCATTAAGACGTATTAGGACGTGAATTAACGGCATTTTTTAATTTATTTCCTCCTTCTTCCATTCTTGCTCCAAGCCTTTCGATTACACAGTGGCAAGCTTTACATATTTTCTTCTGTTTGACGAAAGCTGTTTTTATTCAGTTCAGGGAAGAGCTCAGATCTGAAGGAGATTTAAGGGCCATTTACGAGGTCAAACGGTTTGTCGAACTCGGTTTGTCAAACAATTGTTTGAAGTGATGTTTGACCGTGTGAATGGGTTATTTGGTTGTCAAACACGTTCACATATTTTATTCTGGCCAACGCCGGGTTATTTTATTCATCTAAAGGCATGACCTTGACCTGATTTAACCCCAGGCGATTCTATTTGCTTAAAGAGTTAAGGTGGTGGTGAGGAGCCCACGCCAGGAGGCGCTGAGTAGCTGCGGCCGAAGCCGTCACCTTTGCCCTATTATGCGCCTCAGGGACTGTTGGGGCAGGCAACTACACTGTTGGGAGTCGGAGAGAAATGCGAAATTCGAACCCACGTCTAACCATAAGGGACTGTTGGGACATGTAACAATTACTGTTGAGAATTGTAGAAAAATGCGGGATTCGAACCCACGTCTAAGCTAAAGCGAGACCGGCACGCCTCCGATGACGTCAACAGTGTAGAAAGAGTTAAGGCATCTCGGTTAATTAAACCTTTTGGTACGATAATGCATTTTCATTTTTTAAATGGGGGGCAGGGGGCAGGGGGGTGGGTGGGGTTCTTCCGAAAGAGGAGAATATACGAGGGGAGGCCACAGCCGCGACGTGGGGAGAGCTGGAGGCGGAGTCGAGAACGAAGTGCTTGCGTGACAAGTAGCACCGCGGCGAGATTAGCCCTCTCGGACCTCTCTCTGGCGGGGGCTTGAAGGTGGGGGGTTAGGGTTGGGGGTTGAGGGTTAGGGTTTGGGGTTAGGGGTTGAGGGTTGGAGGGGTTTGGGGATAGGGGGTTTGGGGTTGGAGGTGTTTAGGGTTGGAGGGGTTGGGAGGTTGGGGTTGGAGGTGTTTAGGGTTGGAGGGGTTGGGAGGTTGGGGTTGGAGGAGTTTGGGAGGTTGGGATTGGGGGTGGGGGGCTGAGGTTTGGAGTTGGAGAGATTTGGGGTTAGGGGTTGAGGGCTGGAAGGTGGGGTTAGAGGGTTGGGGACTGGAGTTTGGAGTTGGAGGGGTTTGGGGGTTTAGGGAGTTTAGGGTTGCATGTTTTTGGGGGGTTGGGGTTAGGGGTTGGGGTGGGGTGGGGGGGAGGCTAAGTTGGTCCCTCGGTTGATCAAGATCAACCGACGGCAGCCTGAAGCCG
>NC_134791.1:21011396-21016396 GCF_046742065.1 Oratosquilla oratoria | reverse complement strand
AGTCCCTTTTTTCAAAGAACACAATTCTTAATAGATTGAAAACGTTCTAGTTTCAAAGAACGGAATTCTTAGTAATACGAAAAGGTTCTAGAACTTTTACTTGAAAAAACACACACGAAATAACGAGGTTACTAGATGAGAAGAGGGATGAAACGTTCTAGATTATTTTTAGTTTGGAGACCTCCAAAGCCCCAGAAACACAAAACTAGATTTAGTTCTTATGAACAATGAACATGGAAATAGTGTGTGTGTGTGTGTGCGTGCGTGTGTGTGTGTGTGTGTGTGTGTGTGTGTGTGTGTGTGTGTGTGTGAGAGAGAGAGAGTGAGAGAGAGTGAGAGTGAGCGAGAGAGAGGGAGAGAGACAGATAGACAGATAGATACATACATACATAGAGAGAGAGATAGAGATAGATAGAGACAGATAGAGAGTGAGAGTGAGAGATAAAGAGACAAATAGAGAATGAGAGTGAGTGACTTAGAGATAGAGATAGATAGATATATAGATAGATAGATAGATAGAGAGAGAGAGGTGCAACAATATGGTGTTCCTACACGAATGAGAGCGACGCAGTTCCTATCTCGATTATCCCTTTTCAGTTTTGAAGCCTTCTCTAAGCTGGATGATGTCTTTTGGTGTTAAACGTACTGGAATTTGTGAAAGTGGACCCCCCACCCCCCAGGCTAGGAGATCCCTTTTACACTCAACTCTCAAGTTGAGGGTTTAAAACTTTAGGGACGTCATAGTCTGAGGCAGTATTTCTCAACCTTTAAAGCTTTGTGGGCTTCTTCTTTAGGGGGAACCTTTATTTAGGGGAACCCCTTGATATGGGATCAGACAGGATATAGTCATTTTACATGTGTATGAATGAATTGTTGATGAAATTATTTCTTTTCACAGGGATTGGTGTTTATTGTCAGATTGTTTTCGTTATACGAATGTGACATAAAAGTAAAAGTAAAGAAATACGTGTATATTTAGGGAATGGAAAATAAGGTGACATGTTTGATTTCCCGCCCTGCGGACCCCTTGGTACGTTCCTGTGGATCACTGTTTGAGAAACAATGAAAAATCCAGATAAAAATAGAGAGAGAGAGAGAGAGAGAGAGAGAGAGAGAGAGAGAGAGAGAGAGAGAGAGAGAGAGAATGAGAGAGAGAGAGTGAGTGAGAGTGAGAGAGAGGGAGAAAGAGAGAGAGGAGAGAGAGGAGAGAGAGGAGAGAGAGAGAAGAGAGTGAGAGTGAGAGAGAGAGAGAGAGAGAGAGGGAGAGAGAGAGAGAGAGAGAGAGAGAGAGAGGGAGAGAAGAGAGAGAGAGAGAAAGAGAGAGAGAGGAGAGAGAGAGAAGAGAGTGAGGGAGAGGAGAGAGAGAGAGGGAGAGAAGAGAGAGAGAGAGAGAGAGAGAGAGAGAGAGAGAGAGAGAGAGAGAGAGAGAGAGAGAGAAAGAGAGAGAGAGAGAGAGAGAGAAATGGAGGGTCGAACTTAATGCCACAAGTGAGTTGTTAGCTTATGGCTGATGTCTCGGAGCGCTTTTATTCAGCAGAGGGGAGACCTTTCATGGCTAAAGGGAGTCCAAATTTCCATATAAGGATGGCTTCACCCTGTTCCGATGATTTTGTGAATCTGCATTTATAAATGGTTGTATTGCAGATTTTTTTTTTTTTCCAATACTCTACCCCGACGCGGCAAAGATTTTCTTCCCTATAATTCGAATCTTTGTTCTGGAATTCTCGAAATTTACCGAGTTGCATTTTTTTTATGAAAAAAAAAAAAACACCCTGCAATTTAGTCAAACGTGAGAATTACAGAACAAAAATGAGCAAAATCAGGAAGAAAAGATTCGTCTCGGAAAATAGATCATTGCGTACAGCTGAGGGCTGAACTCCTCCCGTAACGGGTAGCAATTTTCCTTTATTCTGGCTGCCGCCAGACGATTTTATTCATTTGGGGTTATATCCTATCACGTCTAGCCCCTTCCTTTTATTTTTTATTTATTTTTATTTTCATTTTACTATTTATCTATTTATTTATTTACTTATTTATTTATTCATTAATTTCTTTTTTTTTTGTGGGGCTGTTGCTCACCCGGACCTCAACCTCGCAAGTGGTTCCTTGATGTTCATACATGAACGCAGGAGACGGTGTATCCCGTAGGTAGTCTTCCTATTACTCTGGCGCCAAAGAATACTCTGGCGCCAGAGTATTCTATTCCTCTGCGTGGGACTCCCACGGCAACTAACGGGTTAAGAAATTCATTTAAGGCGCCGAGAGTGCCAATATAACGCTTTACACCAACAAAAGTTTTTCGATCCGTGGTTTTCCGATATTTTCATAAATCCCCAGACACCCGCGGACAAAAGAACTCACGGGCCTCGAACTTTCGGATCCCCCAACCTCGGACCTCCGGAACCTCGGACCTCGAGCCGCTGGATCTCTGAAACCCCGGACCTCGAACCACTGGAACTCCGGAACCCCAAACCTCGAACCTCGTGACCCCCGGATCTCGAATCCCCGGAATCCCGAACCTCAAACCTTTGTAATTCAGGACTTCGAACTCCCGGACCCCCAGAATCTCAGACTTCGAACCCCCGGACCCCCGTAGCTCGAACCCGCGGAACCTCAGACCCCCGGACTTCGAGTCCCAGGACCCCCGGAACCCTGGACCTCAAAGCCCTGGAACCCCTGACCTCGAGCCTCCGTACCCCTGGACTTCGAACCCCCGGGTCTCCGGAACCCCGAACTTCGAACCTCCAGGCTTCCGGAACCTTGGGCTTCGATCCTCGGACCTCAGGAACCCTGGACATTGAATCCCCCGGACTCACGGAACCCCGGAACTCGTCCCCCGGGACCCCGGACCTCGAGCCCTCGGGACTCCAGACCTCGAACTTCCGGATCCCCTCGGACCTCGAACTCCTGGACCTCATGAACCCCAGACATCAAACCCCTGGAACCCTGCAACTCCGGACCTCGAACTTCTGGACCTCTGGAACCCTGACTTCGAACCCCTGTACTACTGGACCTCAAACCCCCAGAACCCCGGACTTCGAACTCCTGGACCTTCGAAACCCCGGACCTTGAACCCCTGGAACCCCGGAACCTCGGAGCTCGAACTCCTGGACCTCTGGAACCCTGACCACCCCTGTGCCACTGGACCTCGAGCCCCCGAACCCCGAACCTCGAACCCCCGAACCTCGAGCTCCCTAACCCCGGACCTCGAACCTCCAGATCCTCGGACTTCGAACTCCTGGACCTCTGGAACCCTGACGTCGAACCCCGGACCCCGGACCTCGAGCCCACGGAACCCCAGACCCGACGGTCCCGCGGGCAAAACGTAATAACCTCCCCCGGCCGGCCGCCATTCTCGGAGGAGGCAAACAATGCCAAGGAATGATCGTGTCGGTTATGAGATTTTCGATCCCTCACTTCAATATCGCGGCACACAATACACAACCGCTCGGGGGACAAAAGTCCGCCACCATTTCGATATAACGACCCAAAACAAATAAAACTTGACCTTTTTTTCATCTAGTTATTCGTTTATTTGTCTATTTATTTAATCTTTATTTATTTATTTTTTATTCATTGATTTATTTGTTTTGTTAAGTTGTTGTAGTGTGATAAAAAGAATTGATTTGTAAGTGAAATCCCGCGATTAGAAATATTTGATGCTCGCGTAAATAAAATTCGCTAAACATAAGAACCGAACACTTGATTCTCCTCGATGCCGTGGCCCAGCATCCTATCGCGGACAAAATATGTGACCCAGAGCACCTAGTAATTCTAGGTATATAGTCAAAGCTAGAAGTATAGTGTAGACTTAGAGATTTTGAGATTCTTAATATCATGGTATACTATACGATGGAGGAAATAAGTCCTGTTATGTTGAAATGTATCAAAGACAATGTATGAGTGTTCATTCTAATTATAAAGTCGAATCTAGAAATAATCTTCCACGAACATGATTTCACTTACAAAGCAATTCTTTTTATCATACTACAACCGCTTTACAAAAGATAGAAATAAAGATAAAAAATAGATAAATAAAGGTAAAATAAATAGACAAATAAATGAAAATCTAGACGAAAAACAAAAAGGACGAATGAGTAAACAAAAAAACAAATAGATAAAAAAAAAATGCATACAATCTCCAGCAGCCAAATCTGTGGACAGACTTTTGCCCGAGGTTGTGCGACACAAACACAAATTTTGTTACCATTCAGAGCTCTAAAAAACATATTTTGTTTAACGTTTCGAAGATATTTTGTCCAAGTTAAGGATTATCTTCCACATGTTCCACTCGTTCTCCTGGCCACAGAGGAGTACAAACATCTGGCGCCGGCAGGAGTGAAAAAAGAAAGAAAGAAAGAAAAGTACAGAAGGGGTTAACGGAGTTAGGTTACATTAGGTTAGGTTAGGTTAGGGAAAGGCGCCATACACGCAGCTAAATAAAATAAGCTGTCAGCAGGAGAAAAAATAAAAAAGGAAATTTGCCGATACAAAAGAGGTTAACTGAGTTGGATTAGGTTAGGCTGGGTTAGGAAAAGAAGACGCCACATACAGCTGAATAGCATAACCTGGCGGCCGTGGCCACGTCATACAAGGTTCATTGCCAGCCACTGTGGAGGAAGTTAATGAATCTTGGCACATTCTTCTGTGTAGGGAAGTGATGGGAGTGGCTCTACCTATGAAAGTTTGAAGGTGAGGAGTCTAAGCCTTGAGGCGCGTAGCTGGAACCAAATCCGTCACCTTTGCCCCAGTATGCCCTTCTTGGACTGCTGGGGCAGGTAACAGTCACTGCTGGGAATAGGAGGGAAGTGCGCAATCCGAACCCACAACTAAGAAAATGCGAGACCGGAACCCTTCCAACTACGCTATCACCACACCGGTTACGCCACAAGCTATATATACCCATAAATACATACACTTTATATATATATACATATATATATATATAATATATATATATATATATATATATATATATTATATATATATATACATTAATA
>NC_134791.1:20998896-21006396 GCF_046742065.1 Oratosquilla oratoria | reverse complement strand
TAAGGATCTAATTAACATAAAGTTCCTACGAAAAAAAAAGTTATTAACAGAATCCTATTACAAAAAAAAAAAAAAAAAAAAAAAAAAAAAAAATCCATACAGGACGAGGCTTCTTGTCCTTTCATTGCCTCTGCCACTCGATGAAACCTCAACAGTAAAGATTCATTCAAAGATAATTTCACATCAAAACTGGAAGGAATCAGAACAATCTTGAATACTCTTACATCACAGGAAAAAATAATATCATAAAATGTTTCTGTCTGGCCACATTTCTGATGTATACTTACTATAGTGATTAATGTTTTTGATGTGGATTTTAAGAATTTTTTGTAAACTCTTGCCGTAATATTATGCAAAGATAAACAATAAAACAAAATATATGTTACTTACCAACACATGTGCATATACGCTAGTGTATAATGTTCATTATGTACATAAACATACATACATACAAACATACTCGTACATACATAAACGCGGCCTCTCAACACAGAGAACTTGATCCGACCATTGTGATCTCTGAACACGAAAGAACAATGGTGGAAAAGGAGCTGGGAGATAGGGTTGATGAAAGAATATTAGGATGGTTTGGACACATGGAAAGAATGAGTGAAGAAAGACTAGTAAAAGAGGTGTGGAAGGCAGATGTGGAGGGAGTGAACATGAGGGGACGTCCTAGGATGAGGTGGATGGATGGGGTGAAGGGGGCTTTGGGGAAGAGGGGAATGTCTGTTGAGGAAGGACGGGAGAGGACAGAAGAGAGGGGTGAATGGAGAATGGTTGTATATGGATGATGTGATTGCATGAGGTGGAATGGGCAGGTGGATGGGGGGTGAGGTAGTATGTGTGAGCAAAATTTGACGCAGCCCGAAGGGATTTCTCCCCGTCCTCTCATTTTATGCAATGGGGGGACGGAGAGGGGGGGGGGTCGCCGATTTAATGAAGCGGCCTTGCTGTGGATGTGCTGTGTCTTGCGACACTGCTTCTGACCCAGGGCAGTGGACAAGGTGCAGGGATGACCCGTCATTCAGGAGGTGCTAAGATAAGAGGGAGGGTGGAGGGGTGTGGAGTGTGTGTTCGGGGATGGAGTGGGTGGGAGTGATTTTGTGCCTTTTTCTTTTTGGCTACCCCCCTTGTGAGGGGGAAAAAGCCTTGGTATATGTATGTATGTATGTATCATTATCATTATTATTATTACTATTATTATTGTTATTATTATCATTATTATTATTATTAATACCATTATCAGTTATTATTATTATTTCTTTTTTATCATCATCATCATCATTATTATTATTACAAATATGCCCCACTCCGCCAAGGTGGCGCTCTGGTCGACTTTATAGCGTGGGGTTTAATGAACCATGTCCTTGGTCCAACTCGCTAACGGCAGGGTTCAAACTACCATCACATCGACTTTCGCCACATGTGACAACGCTCTAACTCGCTCGGCCAGCGAGCCCAGTAGACAAATGTTTAAAACCATAGTCACACGTTCAAGACTCTCGTCAAATGTTGTGAATTTGAAAAGCTGGACGACGACTTCGCTTACAGTGTTCTAAACTTCCCTAAGTCTACACTTTAAACCCACTATCGGAGAAATAATATCAGATGTACAGGGTGTCCGTATATTTCGACTACTATCTGTGGTTCTCTTCATTCTGCTGAAGAGGACTACAGATAGTAGTCGAAATATACGGATCTCTTGTACTTCTGATATTATTTCTCCGATAGTGGGTTTAAATTGTACATTTACAAATGTGTTATAACATTAAAGTTTCCCTAAGTCTACAATTCAACAAACTGTCTAATATTTGTATTCTAGGTTTAACTTTTCTTAGTTCGTCATTCACCTTCTCAACATATGACGCAGAAGCGATTTAACATTTAGAGATTCGAAAAATCAAAGATCGTAACATACTCGTAAGTCGTTTTTGCTTAAACAAAATCACTTGAGTCGCGTATGGGTGACAAGGGCTTTAGAAAAAAATAGAAAAAGAAATTAACGACTCCTATCTACAAGAAATAACGGAAGAGGAAAAGGTGACATGATTGTAATTCTCAGATCAAAGGAACGAAAAAAATTGGGATAAAACCTTTCTGGTTTAGGATGGGAGAGCGTCACGAGATTTTTTGGGAAAGACCGAAAAAGACCGAAAAAAAGGTGCATGAAGAGTATCTAAAAACACAGTTTTCCGGGCAGATGCGTCAACTTGTGGAATGGACGAAAAGAGGAAATGGACCAATCAAAAACCGCAAACGAGTTTAAGGCTCCGTTTGATCGATGGGGACGGAGATGGAGCCAGAGGGGTGGGTGGGTGGGTGGGTCTCTTTTACTTTAAGTAAATACACACATATACATAAATGTATGTGTGATTCACCATGTGCGTGCGTATGTGTGATTCACCATGGTCTTGGATCACGTGTTGGACTCGTGATCGACGGCTACTTCCCTCCCGGAAGAGAGCTCATACATGACCGATCTATGGATGATGCTGTGACCTTACACGCACACACACACCCAATTCCCCACCCACGAGAGTTGGAGTAAAAACCCGCAGTGCAGCGATACATACATACATACATACATATATATATATATATATATATATATATATATATATATATATATATATATATACAGATACACACACACACACACACACACACACACACACACACACACACACACACACACATATATATATATATATATATATATATATATATATATATATATATATATATATATGGTATAAGTAAAAAGAATCGGACTCAGAAGCTGGTACTTTAATCCCGACGATTCGAACCCTGACCGGGATTCGTCCTCAGGGATTACAATAGTGAGGCGGTTAGAAACCTCGGGATTAAAGTAACTGTGTCTCTGTCCGATACATTTTACTTGTGCCATCAAGGTACCTGGACTCCAGTTTGTTTCGCGTATATATATATATATATATATATATATATATATATATATATATATATATATATATATATATATATATTGTTACGGGCGGCTGGTATGTGAAGAGACGTTACGTATAACGTCTAAGTGCTTAAGAACCAGCGCACTTCTAGAAGCCACTGTAGGACTGAACTATCTGGTCAGGGCCTAGATAATTCGTAAGACTAGAAGTAAAGGTAACAAAGAAGATTCCAGGAAAGGAATATTAAACTAGCGATAAAACTAGTAAACGAAATTATTAATGGAAAATATTTACAGGCAATCAACACAAAAGAGAATGGGCAGTAGGGTCAATGGGACCGTTACACGATTATGGAAATTATCGTTCAAATAAGAAACACAAGATAAGTATGCAATATGGTACTATCTAAGTACAAAGAGATCAGGAACATGCATCAGAATAAGTAATAAGTACAAATATAAGTAAAGTAATGCAATGTATATCAGACACGTAATGTAGGCAAAAAGGGTGATCACTTCACACCAATCGTCTCATGAATCTAAACCTTCTAGTTTTTATCAAGAGATCAATATGTGGGAATATGACAAGGAGTCAGCGAGTTCCACCGCTTATATACCATTGGACCGGAAGCCGGATACTTCCGGTTAAGGGTGCGGGAGAGGAGGAGGGTAAGTTAACACGTCAACATGGGTAGTTTTAGGACCCTCGACTCGCTTGAACAATCTATTTATTTAGTAACTGTCAAATCTGTGCGCTCCGAACTATTCAGGATTTCGCTTGTCTGTTTGTTCTACAAGAGTGCGCACCTCACCGCACGTAGGCAAGATTACATATAGTGGACGGGCGTTACTGCTTAACATTGTTACAATACATACATAGACAAGAAATATGAACATAGTTATGTAATACAAAGGAACACAATTCTATAACATAATTACACATATGACGTAATATCTAATATTACGTTACACCTCCACCGTTTGGGAAAGCTTTTCACTTTCTGTTGAAAAGCTATGTTCTAGAAAGGACGTCGGCTAAAACATTAAAGACGCCTTTTATATGATGAATAGTTAGATTAAAGGGTTGGAGAAATAAACTCCAACGTGTAAGTCTCGGATTCTTGTTTTTCATAGTCTGTAGGAACTTCAAGGGGTTGTGATCCGAATATACTTGAATGGTAGTTGAGGAACCCAGGTAGACTTCGAAGTGGATAAGGGCCTGGACCAAAGCGAGCGTCTCCTTCTCAATTGTTGAGTAGTTCTTCTGCGCAGGGGACAGCTTCTTGCTGTAGTAGGCGATAGCGTGAAGCACTTCATTGTGTTCTTGCAAGAGGGCGGCACCGATACCGGTGTCGCTGGCGTCGACTTGCAGAAGAAAGGGTCGTTGGAAATTGGGTGCCCTTAGAACTGGTGCGTTAGTGAGAAGGGACTTCAGGTTTTTGAAGGCCGTCTCACAGGTAGGTGTCCACACGAAGTCGTGGTCTTTTCTCAACAGGTCAGTCAATGGTTCTGCTACATCTGAAAAATTTGGACAAAAACGGCGATAATAGCCACTCATTCCGAGGAATCGACGTACCTCTCTACGATTAGTGGGTGTTGGTACATCATTGATGGCTTTTATCTTGGCGTCTATTGGAAACACTTGGGAATTTCCAACTTTAAATCCCAAATAGGGGACCTGTGTATGTCCGAAATCACATTTGGACAAATTGATGGTAAGGTTTGCTTGGTCTGCTCTATAAAAGAAATTATTTAGGTGTTCAATGTGTTCTGTCCAAGACTGACTAAATATTATCACATCATCTAGATAAGTTTTTACTCCTGGCAATCCTGCAACAAGATTACTTATCATTCTTTGGTAAGTGGCAGGGGCATTTTTAAGCCCAAATGGCATTGCTCTGAATTGGAACAATCCCTCTTCCGTAATGAAAGCGGTAACTTCTCTTGAGCGAGGGTGTACAGGGATTTGATAGTATCCCCTTAACATATCCAACTTGGATACATACTTGGCAGTTCCTAGACTGTCTATGATATCATCTATCCTAGGGATAGGAAAAGCATCGGCCTTAGTATGGGCATTGATTTTCCTGTAGTCAATGCACAGGCGATAAGAATTGTCAGATTTAGGGACAAGAATGCAAGGAGATGCCCAAGGACTACTGGAGGGTTCAATTATTCCCTGTTGAAGCAGAGTGTTTATTTCTGCTTTTATGAACTCCTTCTTTTTTGGATTGACTCTATAAGGGGCTTGTTTGATAGCCCTTGGCGAGTCTAGAATTATTTCGTGTTCTATCCAAGAAGTGAATCTTGGGGAATCTAGAAATAATTTTGGAAAACTTCTTAAGAGGAAAAGAATGTCTTTACCTTGTTTCTCAGATAAGTGTCCTACTTTTATCTGAAGATTTTGTAGTATCTGAGAGTTTTCCAAGGGAATCTCAGGAGGATTAGGCAGGTTATCAGGAGGCTCTTCCGATTCTATTGTGGTAGAGCTGCAAATTGGAATTGGATCTCTGGAATGATAAGGTTTTAAGGTATTTATGTGACAGAGACGGGAACTCTTTCTTCTGTCTGGAGTTTTGATTATGTAGTTGAGATCACTGGCTCTGGACAAGACTTCATAGGGTCCTTTGTATTTAGCCTGCAATGGATCTCCTGGTATGGGAAGATAAAGTAACACTTGATCTCCTGGAGAGAAAGTTCTAAGTTTAGAATTTTTATCATACCGACCTTTCATTACTCGTTGAGCATTCGCCAAGTTCTCTCTTGCCAACTTCCAAGCTTCTAACAACTTCTCGGTGACCTGGGACACGTATTTCAAAGAAGGAACAGGTGGTTCTTCTTTCATCCATTGTTCATGAAGTATCTTTAGGGGACCACGGACTTCATGACCGAAGACTAATTCTGACGGGCTGAATCCAAGGCTTTCTTGAATTGTTGTTCGGGTGGCGAACAACAAAAAGGGGAGTCCGTCTTCCCAATTTCGAGTGTTCTCAGCACAGAAGATTCTTAACATTGTCTTGAGCGTTTGGTGAAAGCGTTCTAGAGCACCTTGTGATTGAGGATGATAGGCGGAGGAAGTTACATGATTTATACCTAGTGTTACAAGAGTTTCTCTAAACTTGTTGGAAAGAAAATTACTTCCTTGATCACTTTGAATGTTCTTGGGGAATCCTACCATAGTGAAATATTTCAACATTTCTCTGATTATGTTTTGAGCTTTAATATTTTTCAAAGGAATTGCTTCTGGAAAACGAGTGCTCATACACATGATTGTGAGAATGTACTGATTTCCTTTACTTGAAGGAGGTAAAGGTCCTACACAGTCAATAAGAACTTTTTTAAATGGCTCTTCCATTACAGGAATGGGATGGAGTGGAGCTTCTACAATTTTCTGGTTGGGCTTACCTACAAGTTGACATGTATGACATGTTTTACAATATTGGGCAACATCTTTGACAACCGTGGGCCAATGGAAATGTTGGGTTATGTTGAACAAGGTCTTTCTTACCCCTAAGTGACCTGCTAAGGGAGTATCATGAGCCAATCTTAGAACATTATTCCTGAAACCAAGAGGGAGGACTATTTGATTCCTTACTTGCCATGGCTGGTCAGCGGTTGCGGTGGATGCTCTCCATTTTCGCATTAGGACTCCGTTTTCTATATAGAAACCTCGTGACATATTTTCAACTTCTTCTGGAGATGAAACAATCTCGTACAAATTTTTAAGAGAATGATCTGACTTCTGTTCTTTGATTAATTCTGCTCTAGATAGAGAAACTGGTGAAGAAGAAGATGGGTCAGTTTGGGAGAATAGGGATTCTAAATTATAAGTCTCCTCTTCAGATTTCTTGTAACGAGATCTGGTTACAGCACAAGCGGGAAACAACTGTAAGTTATCTGAAGGTTCTACTGAGGTCTTAGGGTTATTTGTTATTAAGGGAGAAATGACTTTGCTTCCAGCGATGTCATTGGCCAACAATAAGGATATTCCTACTATGGGAAGAGAGTCTACTACTGCTACTTTAACCATTCCGGTTGTTAAATCAGACCGCAAGAAAACATTATGTAATGGACATTTTACAATTCCTCCAACTCCTTCTATCAATATATCATAACCTGTATATGACGCACCCAGATTCTGCAAGACAGAATTTAAAATCAGACTTTGCTTTGCTCCTGTGTCTCGGAGTATGGAAATAGGATATTGTTGTGAACTACTACTATGAGATATAGTTCCTGAAGATACAAATGGTTTGAAACAAGGATCATGATCTGATGAGGGGGGTTCTACATTACTTGACAATACCGGCTTCTTTGGTAGTGTATCCTGAATAGAGGATTTTGAATCGTCTGATTTTATATTACTTACAAGAGTTGGTGTCTTATTGGAGAATGAGGGTGTCAGTCTCTTTCTGCAATTAGAAATGTGATGGCCAACCTGTTTACAATATGAACAAGTTACAGGGGGATTAGTCTTAAACCTTTCCATTCTTTGCCAAGGTTGGTTTGGAGGATATTGATTGAAATCAGACCTGTAACTGAAATGTGATGGGCTAGACTGATTTTCAAAG
>NC_134791.1:20981396-20993896 GCF_046742065.1 Oratosquilla oratoria | reverse complement strand
AAAAAAATCCATCACTCTGTCTTGGCAGAACAAACATAGGCAGTTATGACTGTCAACTTTATAATAAAACAAAGGGTTTCTCTTCAACGTTTTTTTTTTTCTTTTATCAATTTGATTTTTTTATTTGTTTTACCTTTTTTGGCGAGGTAAGTCTTAAGAGAGAAAACTGAAGTGGAGCCACGCGAATATTGAGAATTCATAAGGAGGTTGCCCACTGTCTGGCGTGGCATCCAGAAGACAGCGTAAACTCGAAGTAAAACCTTTTCGACTTTAGCAGTTTACAGGCCGTCTCGAGGTGGTTATCTTCTTTACGTCCTTCATCTGGATTCCCCCAAACGGGTTTAATCTGCTGAGGGTAACCTCCTTCCTTCGCGCTCTCAGAAGCTGATACAACACCAAGCCGAATCTTCTCAAGGCACACAATGGCATTTTACTACGAGATGAGGTCTGAGGGTCTTCCCGAATGAAATTCTCTGAAATATTATCCATTATGCCTGGAAGGAGATTTCTTGGAAAGTGAATTATGATTTCCTGGCTTAATAACTTCATTACCTGGACGTCCTTTGTACAAGGGTGTTGCTTCCGGAGTGGCGGTTAAGGATTTTATTCAGTAACCAGGATGCAGGGATGACCCGTCATCCAGGAGGTGCAAAGATAAGAGGAAGGGAAGAGGGTAGAGGGGAGTGGAGTATATAGGGGATATAATGGGTGGGAGAAGTTTCTATGCCTTTGACTTTTGGCTACCCCCCGTGTAAGGGGGAGAAAAGCCTTTGGTATATGTATGCATGTGTGTATGTAATAGGAGATGGACCCCAGCAACCGGAACGATGTTCTAAGGCTGCCTTTACACCAAGTGAATCGAATCAATTCAATTCATGAAGAATCAAGATGATTCATGGTTATTGACAACGGAATCAAATATAAATCCAAGTGCAAAGATTAAGTCCTCAGCGACGACAGGCGACTGATACATGACCTGGCTATACTGGAACGCAGGGCAAAGGTGGTAAACTCAAAGGATTACAAAGGAAGAGCCTAAGAAAAGATGGTTAAACGAAGAAATTAATAAACTAACGAACCAAACCACTGGCAGGGATTACAATACCGTTTCCCAACCCTGGGGTCGCGACCCCAAGTCACCGTTTCCCAATCCTGGGATCGCCAAGCGTATTTCCTGGGGTGGCCATGACATCCTGTATGCTGAATTAATACCAAGCTTCCACATTCGTATTGCTATGATAAAATTCAATTATGTTAACTTTGTCTTTTATAACCTTACATTACATTTCTTACACATTTATTATACTTGTCCCCTACTATGGTCTCTTGCTGTCCCCTCCATTCTCATGTTATTATTTGTATAAGAAGCTTTATTGATCAGTTGGTGACTACACGTGACACACTATACTCTCGATCTGGCTGTCCGGACACAAGAGGAAAAGGTGCCCCCTATATGCTCGGACACGTGTCTAGCACCGTCTGGCGAAGGGTGCTCAGACATTTGGGCCACGGTTAGGTTAGGTTAGGTTAAGTTGAGTTAGGTTAAGTTAGGTTAAGTTAGGTTAGTTTAGGTTAGGCTGGGTTTAGGTTAGGTTAGGTTAGGTTAGGTTAGGTTAAGTTAGGTTAGGTTAGGTTAGGTTAGGTTTAGTTAGGATAGGTTAGGTTAGATTAGGTTAGGTTAAGTTAGGTTTGGTTTAGTTAGGATATTTTAAGTTAAGTTAGGTTTAGTTAGATTAAGTTAGGTTAGGTTAGATTAAGTTAGGTTTAGTTAGGTTAGGTCAAGTTAGGTTAGGTTTAGATAGGATAAGTTAAATTAAGTTAGGTTTAGTTATATTAAAGTAGCTTAAATTAGGTTAGGTTAGGTCAATTCCCAGGCGAAACTCTTCTCTCCGTTCTGAGATTCGATAATAATATAGTGAGGACGTGGGCCCGTGTAACGATATACTCATTCTTTCTCTAGCCAGATTACCACAGGGAAATGTCGCTTGTTTACCGCCGATGACAAACTGTTTTATTATTCTCAAAAAATTGGCTTAGCCAGGTTTCCAAATGTCGAGAGTAAATTTGGGGGTCCCAATTTCCAGGGGCTGTGGGAGGAGGGAGGGGAGAGGGGGGCTAAGATGGGATTAGGGTGGGACCAAGAAGGGCCAAAGTGGGAGCAATGATGTGGGAGGCGATATGAAGGTTGTTGGGGGGTTTTGGGAGCTATTCCCTTACACGCGTATAAAGCGTCCCTGTTTGTTGAGCTCCGAAACTAGTGCAAGGCAAACATATTAGAAATCAATAGCTTATTGGGAGGAGGTTTTGGGAAGGCAATAGAGGGTTTGGTCGACCACTACTCTCGTGGAATGCGCAAGAGTTCATATTATTCTTATTATTTTCATTTTGTGTTGAAAAGTGGAACTCGTTCAGAGTTTTACGTTACATTTGTGACCTGGCGTGCAAGTGTCTGGTTCTCTTGTAGATTAAATTCAATCAAGTACAAGTCGTCGGTTGGTTTCGACTGTGTTTTTTATGGCTCAGTATCATGTTTTAATCCAACAGTAAAAGAGGGAGAGACGTTTGCTTTAAAAAAAAAAAAAAAAAAAAAAAAAAAAAAAAAAAAAAAAAAAAAAAAAAAAAAAAAATCTAAAACCGAAACCTTGCAGACCTACTTTTTTTTTCTTTTCTCCTCTCTCAAGTTTTTCGTCTTTCTCTTTTCAGGTACGTGCGTCTCGTGGCCTCCATCAAAAGGAGTGCTTTTGCCGCCAGGGGTGTCATGACAGATGGGACGCCATCACTCAGCAACGGTTGATAAGGTACAGTTTCTGACAAACTTTTTTTTAACATAATATTAAACTATCTGCATCCTTGTACTTAGTATGATGACATCCCAACACACACACACACACACACACACACACACATACACACACACACACAGTATCGCTGCACTGCGGATCGTTACTCCAACTCTCGTGGGTGGAGAGTTGGGTGTGTGTGTGCGGTGATATACGAGCTCTGAGCTATTTTCCGGGAGGGAAATAGCTGTCGATCACGAGTCCAACATGTGACCCAAGACCATGGTGAATCACATACACACACACACACACACACACACACACACACACACACACACACACACACACACACACACACACACACATATATATATATATATAATATATATATATATATATATATAATATATATACATACATATAAAGTATAAATCCTACATTTTGAGAAAAGAAACACTGTTGAAAGAATTTGAAGCTGAATTTAATATCACAATATTAAAAATGTTTCATCAAGATAGGAACCACAAGAAAGGTTGGGGGGGGGGGATTCTGTTTTACGTTAAAAGCGATACCCATTCCTGTTAAGTGTCGAGAATGAAGCAGGAATCATATAATAGTTTACGGACAGAAGTAACTCATGCAAATTGATGAAAGATAGATGTAGGTGTGATTGTCCAAAAATATTATCAACAACAAAAGACAACCTGTTGTTTCAAGAAGTATCAAGCTTTTGCAATCGAGATATGCTCATAATGGGGGATTTCAATTTTACTGACATTGATTGGAAGACCCTTGAAGATATAGGTAGTCGCTGGATAGATTTCCTCGGTGACAATTGCGATATTCAACACGTAAAAGAGCATACAAAGCTTGATAACATTCTTGATCTACGAGTACTGATCACTGGCATGAAAACATGACAACCGATACATAAGTAGTGAAAACATTGCAATTGGCGATCACAATCTAGTTATATTCAAAGTAAAATAAAGTTTCAGGATAGGCAATTGTATATCTGAAATACCTGATTTCAGTAAAGCTCAGTTTACAGGACTACGTCAGATTGGGGGACAAAATTAAGAAAAAGACCTGTGGAACAAATGTGGAATATATTTCAAAATATTTCATGCGTACGTTCCACTGACAATATCAATCAAAGGCATTCCATCATCTACGTTTTCTTTCTTCACCTCAACTCCTCATCCCCCTCTCTCTTCCGGACTGCGGAACTTTTGTAATTATATTCTATAACATTTCGTCCATGGGCATTGTGTCATGTTGTATTCTACCCGTGGGTATTATATCCTATGGCTTTAACTCCTGTGGCATTTTTATGGATACCGGGCCTTATTCCACAAGTGAGGAAAAATAGGTGATGGATGGGTAAGGAATGGCTGGCCAACCCCCTTATAAGGGGGAAAGGTCCTTTCGGCGTATGCATGTACTATTTCACGTGAAAACTAGACAGCTCCCACAATGCCTCCCTCCCTCAGCGCTGATGGAACCAAACCTTTAGAAATCGGGTTGCAGCTGTCAGACGACGCCATGGGAAGATACATGACTGTAGCAATTTGTCATCAGTAAAAAAAATCCTCAATGACGGTTTTGGAAGTCGCCGCATGGGGCAGTGACTACATAAGTCTTATACAGTCCATATATCAGGGACTTTAGTGACATTTCTATGGACCAGAGTCACGTATCATTCTTTTATGATTGGAGAGAGAAAATAAATACAAGAAAATAAAAAGAAGATGAAATAAATATTTAAATATATATATATATATATATATATATATATATATATATATGTATTTTTTATATACATGTATATATGTATATATACATATATATATATATATATACATATACATACATATGTATATATACATACATATATGTATATATATATATATATATATATACATATATAAAGAAAATTAATAGATAAATACATAAATAAACAAATAGACAAGAATCCTGGATTCCCCTCAAAATCTAATAAACCTTTCCTTGGCCAATAATTTCGCCCCGAGAAAATACCAATACGATTCGACCGCAACCTTTTCGAGATGTTAGAGCACATACCTCCTATTTCGCTCAAATAATAAACAAGTGAACGAAGAATTGAATGGATAAATGAGTAAATGGATAAACAATGGAAAAACTGACGAGTAAATAAATAAAAAAAATTCTGGACCGGAGTTAAAGCATAATAATTATTCATTTTTTTCTTGGTCTCTGGGAAATTACATCAGAATCAGACCAAATTTTTTTGAGATATTTTGATGAAAAGCAGTCAAAAAGAGTGATCACACTGCCTCTATCCAATGTCGATGGCTCATACAATATATATGTATATATATATATATATATATATTATATATATACATATATATATATATATGTACATACATACATATATATATGCATTTATATATATATATACATATATATATATATACATACATACATATATATATGCATATATATATATATATATATATATACATATATCCATCCCACTGTAAGACAATTCATACATAGAGATATGTAAAACTACAACATCGAATATTCATAGTACCAAGGTTAGTTTCTATAGGTATGACAGGACATTTGGCGGCTGCTGTGCCACTTTCTTGCCGAGGGGTACTCCCTTTATTTTGGTTAAAGGGAGACGATTTCATTCAACCCAACCATGCCCCCTCGCTGGTCGACCTCTTCTTTCTTAAGACCAGGTGAATCTTGTTTTTCTACTCGGGTCATGAAGACTTCCGAAGAGCTATGATGGTCCTGTCAGACAGGACATTCCAATCTCAGAAAAGCCCTCACTGGTGGCCATGGGGAGTCATGATAAGAATTTAGTGGAGCCATGGCCTGCTGTTATAAATTATACATTTCTATATAATGTAAAGAATAAAAAATAAATTCCTGCCAGAAGAAATTTAAAATAATTATGAATGTAAATTTTGTAATAAAGCAAAGGGTCTCTCTTCATCAACATTTCATTACTAAAAATATATCTATATATATATGTATATATATATGTATATACATATACATATATATATATATATGTATATATACACACACACACACACATATATATATATATGTATATATATACATATATATATATATATATATATATATATATATATATATTGTCGGGGAGAGATTTAGTAGAAAAATGAAAGGGAGCCAGACGAAGGTTGAAAATTCATAAAGGGGGCAATGGAGTGAAAACGGTTGAGAATCACAAGCCTAAACACTACCTAAGTGTGTGACTGCTATGCATAGCTGAAGCAATACCGATTGCCGAGGATCAATAGAGCTGGACGCTGTTATCTATACATAACGTAAACATCGAAATCCTTAATAGGGATTAAGGCGTGTGCATGAGAGACGAGTATTGCACTTCGGACTTTGATTATCACTTTAAACCCTCCTAAAGTGTCCAAGAAGGACACGTCCTCTCTCTCTCCTCTCCCTCCCTCTCTCTCGCTCTTTCTCTCTCTCTCCCTCTATCTCTCTTTTTTTTTTTTTTTTTTTTTTTTTTTTTTTTTTTTTTTTTTTTTTTTTTTTTTTTTTTTTTTTTTTTTTTTTTTTTTTTTTTTTTTTTTTTTTTTTAGCAGCCCGAACCTTAACCTTGCGGCTATCCGGACCAGTTCACACATAACATCAGAAAACTGTGTCCACGTGATGCCACTGATAGGAAGTTGACTTCTTCACACTAGGACAACGTAGGTAGGTCACTGCCCAGCTACAGAACTCCCTCCGGTCTTCGCTGAGCATTCCAGAACTCCAACCTGTTGCTATGAAGGAACTCCTCTTGTGAACAGGGTGATGTCCTTGGTTGAATAAAACTTTCTGGCGTACAAACGAAACCAACAAAATCTGACACTTTATTGACGGGCGGGTTTGATCCGGTGAATTCTCTCCACAACAAACTTCAGAGGTTTTGTTCTGGCGGAAGGCGTTATCACGTTGGGCACTTTTTCCTCCGATTGTTGGAGCAGATTTCCAGCTCACATTTTTCGGGAAGGAAACTGATGTGCTGGAGAAAAATGAGCTTCCTCCAGCAGATCAAATGACATTCTATGTAAATTGCTGAGAAAACAAAATGGTTTCCCATTGTAATTTGACGGCGGAAAAAGAACTGGTGGTGGGCGGTACCGCCGACTAATCGGATGTTGGAGGAACAATAACCCAATGTGATAGCCCCTTAACATATATTTTTTTATATACACTATATATTCTATTCTGGTTGATAACAGACGATTTCATTCAACTTCGGTAGTGGCAGGGGAATGACGTCACCACATCAGACCTCAAACTATCTCGATTAGTCTTCATTACGAAGGCCCACTCTACTGATTTTTCTTGCTACGCCATTGCGTAAAACGGGATAAGCTGCAAAGCACGCACACACACATTTATAAACATACACGCACACACGCACACACACATATATAAACACACACACACACACACACACACACACACACACACACACACACACATGCACGTATGTACACAAATACACATACATGCAAGTACATACACACTAGCGTGAGCGTCCATTTTTCATAATGAAAAAGTTCCAGATAAAGAAATGAAGTAAGAGATAGATAAATAGAGAATGACAGATAGATAGATAGATAGAGAGAGGGAGGGAGGGAGAGAGAGAGATAGAGAGAGAGGGGGGGGGAGGGGGGAAGGGGGTAGTTCTGACATGTTAACGTCAGGTGCAACTGGAGTCGCAAGGAAACTGTAGAACTCGGGTCGTGTGCATATACAATACGCACATTGAAATCCACACATGTACGTATTGTTGCACAGGCTCAAGATGAGGTTGGCTACTTGTACCACGGGAGGACAAGGTCCTGAATAGACAAGGGAGACTAATTGGTCCATAGGGATGATTTTTGAAAACCAGGTAGCATCTCCCTCGTCACAAACGCAAAAATGTTTTCGCTCGAATTCCTGTTTACGCAGCCATGATTGACTGCCACTTGCCCAAGCATTCCTCCCATGCAGAGCAAACTTGATGGCTACGGTCACATTTTCTTACCAAGTGTTCGTTCACTAACACTATTACTAGTACTCCTACTCCTCCTCCTCCTACTACTACTACTACCACCACTATTACTACTACTAATTAAAACTGACCTCCATCCTCATGGAACTGTGTGGTGAAAGCAGTCAGGATCTGTCTCCCACAGACACAGTTCATTGGCCCCTCTCTCGCCAATGACTGTGGTCGACTACCCTTTTATATACTTTAATGAAGCCTAATACAGAAGTTCATTTATCCTACTATCTACTACAGTCTGCTCAAAATCGAGGTTTTGTACATGTGCTGATTTGGGCGGTGGGGACCTGGTACCTCCCAGGCATAGGGGGGTGATCTTAAGAGTAAGAATGACAGTCTACATCTCATCCACGATACATTGCTGCTTTTTGGCTGTTATTTCTTTTCTGTCATCACTTCTGCCAGACAAGCGTAGAATGCCTTTGCCCTTGGACCCATCCCACCTAAAGTCGTAAAGGCTATAGGAGTAAATGATTCCTGGTCTACTTCTACTAAAAACATTCTTAGACAAATTATACAGAAGATGAACTTTAGTTTCCCAAACAGATAAGCTGGCAGATGGAACATCCCACAACAGATATGGTTAATACTGAGAGTATAAGATATATAGAAAGTACAGTTTCAAAGTTTTATCACATAAAGATACTCGAAAAACAGAAGAGGAAAGTGAGAACACGAGCGCTCATAAACACACACACGCGCACGCGCGCAAATAAACATACACACACATGCACACACACATACACACACACACACACACACACACACACACACACACACACACACACACGTGACTTTTAAAACGATCTAAAAGAGGAAATATCAAAATATTTTTAAACAAATCTATAAGAGATAAACAGACGGCCCCCTATGAGTATAGCTCTTTTCCTGTACATTTCAATGTGGTATATACATACACACATACTAATGCACACGCAACATCCATGCACATTCAGAAGGGTAGGAATCATCAACACAAATAGATAAAATAGGAATACATTTTCGTGTCGAGGAATTTGTACGACAACCAAGGAAACTTTCGCAAAAATCTATAACAGATAAGCTGGCAGATGGAACATCCCACAACAGATATGGTTAATACTGAGAGTATAAGATATATAGAAAGTACAGTTTCAAAGTTTTATCACATAAAGATACTCGAAAAACAGAAGAGGAAAGTGAGAACACGAGCGCTCATAAACACACACACGCGCACGCGCGCAAATAAACATACACACACATGCACACACACATACACACACACACACACACACACACACACACACACGTGACTTTTAAAACGATCTAAAAGAGGAAATATCAAAATATTTTTAAACAAATCTATAAGAGATAAACAGACGGCCCCCTATGAGTATAGCTCTTTTCCTGTACATTTCAATGTGGTATATACATACACACATACAAATGCGCACATTCAGAAGGGTAGGAATCATCAACACAAATAGATAAAATAGGAATACATTTTCGTGTCGAGGAATTTGTACGACAACCAAGGAAACTTTCGCAAAAATCTATAACAGATAAGCTGGCAGATGGAACATCCCACAACAGATATGGTTAATACTGAGAGTATAAGATATATAGAAAGTACAGTTTCAAAGTTTTATCACATAAAGATACTCGAAAAACAGAAGAGGAAAGTGAGAACACGAGCGCTCATAAACACACACACGCGCACGCGCCCACATAAACATACACACATGCACACACACACACACACACACACACACACATACACACACACACACACACACACACACACACACACACGTGACTTTTAAAACGATCTAAAAGAGGAAATATCAAAATATTTTTAAACAAATCTATAAGAGATAAACAGACGGCCCCCTATGAGTATAGCTCTTTTCCTGTACATTTCAATGTGGTATATACATACACACATACTAATGCACACGCAACATCCATGCACATTCAGAAGGGTAGGAATGATCAACACAGAAATAGATAAAATAGGAATATATTTTCGTGTCGTGGAATTTGTACGACAACCAAGGAAACTTTCGCAAAAATCTATAACAAGGTTGTTGAAAATATCAAGATGTTGTCAAAGAATGTCTTCAAGTCAGCGTGGATAATTCAATAAAAGTTGCTACGAAGGACAGGAAGTGACGGGGTAAGCTTTGGTGAGATGACAGGTGGGAGAGGACAGTGAAAAAAAAAAGAGAGAGAGAGAGAGAGAGAGAGGGTAGATATATATTTTTAAGTAATTAAGAGAAATTGGCATATCGGATATTGGAAAAACGAGAAAAAAATGAGAGGCTATAGTTTTGTAAAACCTTTGATCCAGTGATATGAACAGAAACTGATATGTTGGATAACGAAAAATATAGATGCAAATTTATATTATATACATTCTCATCTTTCTCTCCAGACCTTTGTTATGCATAATGTTTGTCAGTCGTTCTGCCTCGTGAAGTCCCTGGATCTGCTACTGTCCTCATACTGGTTCTGGTTTTCAATGTCTTCAAGGTTCTTTTCCCTAAATTCCACTGCTCTTTTCATATTATCCACCCACCTCAATCCGGGTCTTCCTACAGGTCTCGGTCCTTCCGGTGTCCACTCATAACAAAATCTTCGATGTTTGTTGACATTCATTCTTTCCATATAACCGAACCATCGCACTGCCCTGTTTCAACAATCTCTTCTGTTGAGTGTTCATCAGTCTTGAAGCTTTCATTTCTGTTGTTTGATTTTTACCTTTAACTTTCGTGGTAAGTGACCATGCCTCGTGTCCACGTAATTATAGGTCATAATATACTAGAAAATAGGATACTTTTTACTCTTGCTGGTATATGACGGTCTTTAAAGAGTGGATACAGTACGTGGAAAGTCGCGTTCAACTTTGTAATCCTGTTATCTCTATCAAGGTGTCGTTTTCTGTACCGAAAGCTACTCCTAAGTATCTAAATTAATCTGTTTGGTTCAGATTTGATTTGCTAATCTCACGTGCATATCCTCTTGATGTCTACTGAGGGGCATAACCTCCGTTGTTGTTTTTCTTTGCTAATTTTCAAGACCTTTGCTGATAATTCTTCATCCCAGGCACGAGCCCCTGCATCACTCCCATTTTCGCAATTATTGCCAGATCGTCTGCATTGCCTGATATTTCTCCTGTTCTTCTTGTCACTAACTTCCCACAATAGTCCATATGGATAATAAACCGACCTAGATATGGACCAAAAGGTCTCCTGTCGGCATGCTCCGCCTTTGTAATCCTTTGTAACAAAAGTGGAGGAAGCACACTTTCCTATTTTATTCCTGAGGTCACATTCAACTATTTTCCATTAATTTTGCTTTCTGGGTCTTAACGTGATATGCATTATTTCCTCAAGTGATCTTTATTATTCTTTTAAGTCTAGGCGGTATGTCATACTCTTCCTTGTCTAGAATGATCCACAAGAATTTCCTAGGCACCCGATCGAAGGTTTTCTTGAGCATTGTCACACATTCCCCGGCTTGCTAGGCCTGCTTGTCGTAGACCTTTCGAGATTGTGAATCGGTACCACTTGGTGTCCACTCCCTTTCGGTCACAGGTCTGTTTGCACCAAACCCAAGGAAAAGACGCCACAGGGAACGAACCGTCGCACTTGGTCAAAGTGAAGCAGTCTCTCTTGTCCGAGTGAGTGGAAATCCTTGACCAGCGACGGATACGCATCCTTTGTACTATGCAGACCGCAACTGATGATCCTTCAGCTCCGGGTCGACGGGGGTCCTTCGAGTTCTTCACCTCTTGACTTTGAGGCAGAGTCGACCGTGAAGAATCTATATGGTTTATCTGTCCAGTTATGTTATATAGTTTTATTGTTTTTTTTTCTCTCTTTTATTATCCATTCTTAAGTTTGAATAAATGCCTTTTTTAGTATTTCATTTATCGAAAGGATGTGCTAAATAGGTGAATAAAATCGTCTATCTTTGGCTAGAATAAAACTACTTCGATTCCTTTGCACCGTGACGTCATGTCGAACGCGCTGAAATGACGTGACGTCACCGCTCTTAGCCAATAAGTCGTCTCCGTTGATGTGACGTCACCACTCACTTTAGCTGGCAGCCAATGAGTTACCTCCGTTGCCGTGACGTCACCGCTCTCGACCAATAAGTCGTCTCCGTTGCCGTGACGTCACAGCTCTCGTTTTGCTCGCAGCCAATCAGTCGTCAGCAATTTTGGAAGGCTTATTTTATCTTTTTTTATTTTCCATTTTATTTCATTCTATTCCATTTCGTTTTATTTAATTTCATTTCGTTTTATTTTATTTCTTTTTGTTTCATTTTCCAAGCCTTGTGCCTGAGTTGTGGTATTTTTTTTTTCCCGAGACCCTTTCGGGCTCTGGGTCTCTGAGCTGGAGAAGATCCTTTCGAGAGGTTCTTCTTCTTCTCTTTTTATTTCTACTTTTTATCATTTGTTTTTTTCTGACCTCCTGAAGGTAGCGATCTCCTGGGCCTGGGTCCTCGCAGCCAGCCGACACTGCTACGGCAAGTGTCGGTCACGAAGATCCTTCGTAGCGATGATGACATTCGCTCGGCTCGTCGACTCAGGTCCTTGGGGTCCGCTCTCGCCCAAGTGCCCGAGGTAGGATCCTCTTCGGAGG
>NC_134791.1:20973896-20976396 GCF_046742065.1 Oratosquilla oratoria | reverse complement strand
AGACTTGGAGTTCGAGTCCTGTAACGTAATACCCCCATCAGACCTTCAAACCTCTTCAAAACCGGTGTGTCACTTCACATAATACAGTATTCTGACTACGTCCAAGCTATTCTCTTCATTTCCGTGCCACTCCCTCGGTAGAGAGGTGACTAAGGAACCTTGTTACATCACTCTAATCCATCCCCCACTCCCACCCTTTCCCACCTTCCCCCGCCCGATTCTATCGTTCCCGGCGCCGCGGGGTGTCTGGCTGGTCAGATCCGACATACGTACCACAGGTACACAAAGCAGCATTCAGGGAACATTCCAGTCCTGTGTGTGTGTACGTGCGTGTGCAAGTGCACGCACAAGAGAGAGAGAGAATGTACATATTATGTATGAATATACGTGTGTGCTTATACATTTTTTGTGACGTAAAACCGAAACACACATACAAATATACATATATATACATATACATATACATTATATATATATATATATATATATATATATAAATATACATACTTTTATTCACGTATTTTGTATGATTATATAAACAAAGACTATGTATATACAAGATCACACATAAGCAATCTGGCCTGCTGCCATGGTATGCTTGTAGGCTCAGGTTAACTGATGTACTTCGTCATTTCTGCATGGCATCAGAAAACACATGAAAAGCTTTTCCTCCCAGTTCTCTGGCAATTAAATGCGGCACAGCTGCGCCGGCCCCTAATTGCCTTGTGTCCTTACAAGAGCTGAAATGACCGTGACTCACTGTTTATCTTTTAACGTGGTAGTCACCAGACGATTCTATTACGCAGATAAGTGGGTGGACCTCGACGGGGTCTCGATCGATTGTCACTGTTCAGGCCGGGGTCTGTAACTCATTCTGGCACACTGACGTCTGCACAGTGACGCGGCACTGAAGAAGTGTTGAGCTTTCAGCTTCATGGCCAATATGCTACCACAGCTGGACAACTCTTCACACACACACACACACACACACACACACACACACACACACACACACACACGCACACATACACACACACACACAAACACACACACATACACATACGGCTCGGTGGCGGAGTGGTAAAGCACTGGCCTCACAAGCCAGAGAACCGGGGTTCGATTCCCCGGCCGGGCGGAGATAAATTGGGTTTGTCTCCTTTCACGTGTAACCCCTGTTCACCTAGCAGTGAGTAGGTACGGGACGTTAGTCAAGGAGTTGTGACCTTGCTGTCCCGGTGTGTGGTGTGTGAGTGGTCTCAGACCTACCCAGAGATAGGCAAATAATGAGCTCTGAGCTCACTGCCGTAGGGTGGTGTCTGGCTGTCTCGACAGAGACTGCAGCAGATCCGAGGTGAATACACACACACGCATACCCACACACACGAGCTAATAGCGTAGCGGGCCACATCAACAAGAGTTGATTTGGGAAACCACTCCGACCGCATAGTCTCGAGAAAAACTCATGACCTACGCCATAATTTGAACTCATTGTTAACATGGAAATACAACTTTCGTTATTTCCAATACAAACAGTATCTCTCCGAGTTTGTGTGAAAAGAGTAAACAAATCCTCAGCAAACAAATAACTTCGAAAATTCGCAGAAATTCTTAAACTAAAACTTAGATCATAGCTTGTGCTTGTTTGGGATTGTACGAGTACCTGTGCCGAGGTGGAGAGGAACGCCAGTTAGTTCGAAGAACGAAGGTCGACTTTAGCCAACTCCAGCATCCTCCTTCGCCGAGAGAATTTGTGACTCCCTCCCCTCACCCCTTCTTCTTCTTCTTCTTCTTCTTCTTTTGCACGCGACGGCAAAAGGCAGATCGGCGTTTGATCTCCGCCTCTCAAAGGGATTCGGTTATTTTCGCAAAATCTGACCGATTCATGGTTAACGAGGCATTTGGACCGCCATTCCTGACTCGGCAACTAACTGGATTACATTTCGGGACGACGGCCATCCGGCCACCTTCGCATTTATGTTGAGGACTTCGGGAGCTCGGAAAACTTTCTTCTGACGGACCTTGGCAGATCCTATTCGGGCACTGATGGGATGAACAACAGGCCTGAGGACGTGCGTGCGTGCGTGTGTGTGTGCGTGTGTGTATGTGTGTGTATGCGCGTGCACGCGTGTGTATATATGTGCATGCATGTGTGTTTGTGTGTGCATGCGTGCATGTGTGTATATATGTGCGCGTACATGTGTTTGTGTGTGTGTGTGTCTCTATGTGTGTGTGTGTGTTTGTGTGTATGCGTGTATGTGTGTGCGCGCGCGCACGTGTGTGTGTATGTGTGTGTGTGTGTGTGTGTGTATGTGTGTGTGTTTCTGTGATTGTTAAAGGATAAATTGAAACCTGTATAATCTTGTCTCTGTTTCTCCTCTTTTACTTCAATTTACATCATAATTAGTTATGATCTCTTATAGTGTTCTCTTTGTATATCAGCCTTCCAAAGACTAGAAAATAGATATCCCATTAGCTGGTGGTTTCACTCAAACGACAAATT
>NC_134791.1:20966396-20968896 GCF_046742065.1 Oratosquilla oratoria | reverse complement strand
CTCTCCCTTTCTCTCTCGCTCTCTCTCTTTCTTCCTTGCCCTCCTCATTCCTTCAGCCTATGTATGACGTCTATCTCCCTAACTCTCTCTCTCTCTCTTTCCCTCAATTCTCTCCCAGTTCATAGTCTAATTCAGTTCCCTTCAAAACCGAAAGAGTTCGTTTGAGCGAAAAAAGGGGAGAAACAGAAGAAAAAATTAACGAAAGGAAAATAAAAAAGAAGAAAAAAATCCTTTAAGCGCTTTGCAACAGCAAAGGTCCACCGCAGGGGAAGTGTATATGGCGGGCGGGCGGGCGGTTGAAGGCGCGGTGAGCGGTTGAAGGCGGGCGGTGAGCGGTTGAAGAGTCACTGAAATCTACCCAAAAATTCCAGAGTCCTTTTATTTTGATTTTCAATCTTGGTGCACATTTTTCTAAGTTGTTCTAAGGTTTTGAAAAAAAAAAATCGTGTTCTCCAATAACCACATCTTAAGAAAAAAAAAAGACAATGTCTCATTGTCTTTATTAAAAATATTTCTATGTGAAGAACCTCGAGAGGGTTGATGTCCCTAACAACGATAGGATGCCCCCCTTTTTTTTTTGTATTCGTGTGAACGATCCCCAAGTGACTGTGAAAATGGTCTCATCACTTCCGTCCTCCCAATCCATATTTCACCTCTTCCTTGATAGACTACGGGAGACGCAGCGAAAACGAGAGAAATCCACAGGGAAATTGTTTTCCGTAAGGCAGAGGAAGGACATAAGGGGCCCGGGGCCGGGGGGTGGGGGGTGAGGGCGAGAGGAAGTGCAAGAGATGATGGTGAAGGAGCTTAGGGAGGCAGGAAGAACAAGTTGCTGGGGCAGGAGGGCGGGGAAGAGAGGACGAGGAAGGGGTGGGGTGGTAGGAGGAGGAGGAGGAGTAGGAGGAAGAAGAGGAGGAGGAGGAGGAGGAGGACGAGGAAGAGGAGTAGGATGAGAAAGAGGAGGAGGAGGAGGAGGAGGAGGAGGAGGAGGTCGAGGAGGAGGAGGAAGAGGAGGAAGAGGAGGAGGAGGACGAGGAGAAGGAAGAGGAGGAGGAGGACGTCAAGGGGGAGGAGGAGGAAAACGAGGACGAGGACGAGGTAGAGGACGTGGAGGAGGAGGAGGAGGACGTGGAGGAGGAGAACGAGGAGGAGGACAAAGAGGAGGAGAACGAGGAGGAGGAAGAGGACGAGGAGGAGGAATAAGAGGTCGAAGACAATGGCGATAAGTAGAAGTAAAGTCTGGAAAGGATTAAAGGTGATGAGGAATGAGGAGGACGAATAACAGGAAGAGGAACAAGAAGCGAAGGAGGAGGAGAAGGAGACTAAGGAATAGAGGATGAAGAGGAAGAGTAGAAAAAGAAATGGAAATGGGAATAAGAAGAGAAGAAGTAAGAAAAGGGGGGGGAGGAGGAGGAGGAGGAGGAGGAGGAGGAGGAGGAGGAGAGAAAGGAAAACCATTAAAGGCGAGGGGGAGAAAGAGGGGAAGTGAGTAATAAGAGGAGGGGTGAGAGGAGAAGGAGGAATAGAAGGAAGGTAGGGGAGGAAGAAGGGGAGAATGGAAAGAGAAGGAAAAGGAGAAAGGAAAAATAAAAGAGAAGGAGATAGAGGAAGAGGAGGAGGAGGAGGACGAGGAGTAGAAGGAGAAATAGAAGGGGGAATAAGAAGGGAAGTAAGAAAAGAAGCTGGAGGAGGAGGAGGAGGAGGAGGAGGAGGAGGAGGAGGAGAAAGAGGCGAGTGAGTGAGAAGAGAGGGTGAGAGGAGGAGGAATAGAAGGAAAGTAGGAGAAGGAAGAAGAGGAGAAGGAGAAGAGAAGGAGAAGGAGAAAGAGAAAATAAAAGTGAAGGAGATGGAGGGGGAGGAGGAGGATAAGGAAGAAAAGGAAAGGGAAAGAGATGAAGGAGGAGGAGGAGGAGGAGGAGGAGGAGGAGGAGGAGGAGGAGGAGAAGGAGGAGGAGGAGAAGGAGGAGGAGAAAGAGAGAATAAAAGTGAAGATGGGGAAGGAGATGGAGGAGATGGAGGAGGAGGAGGAAGAGGAGGAGGAGGAGGAGGAGGAGGAAGGGTGTGCGTTAGGGATGAAAGTGAGGAGGAGAGGAGAGGGAGAGTGTGTGCATTAGAGATGAAAGTAGAGGTGGGATGAAGGTGTGGAGTGGTGGAGGTGGTGGAGGTGGAGGTGGGGAGGTTGGAGAAGGGCGGGAATGGTATAGAGAGTTGGTATGAAGATTGAGGAAGGAGGGAGGGAGGGAGGGAAAGAGAGAGGGAGAGAGGGAGGGAGGAAGGGAGGGAGATGGAGTTGTAGAAGGAAGGAGGAGGGGATTTGTTATGGAAAACGGGACGTAATCAATTTAGAATGTTGGGTCGTTTGTGGAGAGGGGGGCTTGGGGTACACACGACGTTTGGTGAGGAGGGAAGGGAGGAGGGAAGAGGAGGGACGGAGGAAGAAGGGGGAGGATGAAGGGAGGGGAAGGGGGGGTGAAATGTGGACTTAGGCTTTAGATGGTTG
>NC_134791.1:20951396-20961396 GCF_046742065.1 Oratosquilla oratoria | reverse complement strand
GGGGGAATGTAAATTGGTCTATGCATCATATATATGTTGATCTTCGAGACCTAAGACTCACAGTAAATATGCCTCGAAGGACTGTTTACCAACGTCGACCCTTGACCGGTCATAAAAAAGAAAAGAAAAGAAAAAGTAAAAGGAAAAAGAAAGAAAAAAGAAGAAAAAGAAGAAAAAGGAGAAGAGGAAGAAGAAGAAAAGGAAATAAAGAAAAAAGAAGAAAAAGGAAAAAAGGAAGAAGACAAAGAAAAAAGAAGAAAAAGAAGAAAATAAATAAAGAAAAAATAAGAATAAAAAGAAAAAAAAAGAAAGAAAGAAAGAAAAAAGAAAAAAATGAAATACAATGAAACAACGCCATCTGGTGATGCCGTGTCACAGGGAAAAAGAGTTTATGTTCCAAGGAAGACATCTATTGATCGACGACCACTGTAAGAGGCCGGTAGTGTACGAATGGAAATGAGCTAGGGTATTAGAATAATTCAGACTCGACGCCTGCTCGAGGGCAATGTTATGTCTAGGTGAGGGCGACGTTTGTCTATGTAAACACACCGACGGTGGTGACTGTTTTTATAATCGCTTATGAATCACAACATTGTAAGCGCAGGTTACCTTCGTTTGACTAATGCTGAGGTAAACAATTTTTGCTAGTGGCATTGAAATGGCTTTCCGGATTGGTGCAAGGTGCAGAAGGAGAAAAAAACTATTGGTGCAGGAATTCAAAGTCACGCCCATAAGGAGTGACATTTATTTGAGAAGTCACCGGGGATTGGTTTAGAAAAATTAGTGACGTCAGACGAAGGTAGCTCAGCGTAAGATACGGGATCTCTTCAGACGTTCTATAGAGAAGAGATAGGGAAGATATAGGGAGAAGATATAGAGAGGGTGTAGAGAGAGGATCGAGAGACGATGTAGAGACGAGAGAAAAGAGATCCCGAGTGTAAGCTGAAGGTGAAATTACAGTGAAAGAAGAAAGAAAATTCACCTCCCTTTTATTAACCCAAAGGACGAGAGGAATAGGCATGGGGCCTAGAAAATAGTGAGACTACAGGAAAAAGAAGGCATTGGGCCTACTACTTAAGAGGAACTTGAATATTAGTGAACCTCACGTAACGAGAGGCAAGGGGCCTCGAGACGAGTGATATTACAAGTCAAATTTAAGTGACAGTGGTGACTAGGGGAGGTGAAAGTGGTGCTCAGCGGTGGAACGAACGATCTGGGTGTTAAACACCTCCGAAGAGAAGTGGCGCCTGAAGTCTACGGGAACAAGACAACCAAAATCAAGAGTGTATTACGACTACGAGAGAAATCTACAACTTCAAGTAACTGCTACGTTGGGAACAAGCATTCTTCAAGATTCTTCAAGGAGATCATCATCTACAAGGCGGTCTTCAAGGCAGAGTGTGTGATGGAGGAGGAACAACGTCGTTGAGGAATGACAAGACCGTAGAAGGACGTCAAACCAGACATTGACATCACGAAGCGACATCGCAAGCAGCCAGGCTAAAGCAAGGTATTAGTAAAGTATGAGTACCCCTCAGAATTCTAATGTGTTGAGACACGAAATTCACACATCAAATACAAATATTCCAAAATTCACAGGAGAGTCTAACACATATGGTGTAAACAAGTTCCTAAACCTCATTGACACTCTTATAGTTAGTAAAAATATAACAAACGAGAATCGTAAGATTGAGATTCTCAAGGAGAATATAGATCCAGAGCATGGAAGGGCGAGGTTTGTCATTAACTTCCAGCAAATGGAATCAATTAATCAATATGATGATTATAAGAAGGCATTTATCAAGCATTTCATGTCCAAATGTGATCAGGATCCTATTAGATCATTGGTAAAAATGATTAAGGAAGTTAGGACAAGTGAAACTGACACAGAGTACTTAGCTAGATTAGATAGATGGTCAAAAGACATGAATTCTATCTTGAAAGATTCAGACTGGATAGAAAGATCTAGTGAGAAGATGAAAATCTCACAGGTAATCAAATTGATTACATTTAGCTTATTGGCAAAGAATTCTGATGACTTAACAGCAGAAAGGCTGTACAAAGATTTAAAATCAAATATCTGTTTAGGAGAAGTAGATTATCTTCTTCAAGGATACAGTGAGACCAGAACAATAAACCCATATGTAATGCCTATAAATCAACATAGCCAATATAGGAACTCTAGAGAGTTTAAGAAAACAGAAGTAGGACATAGGCGGCATGCTAGAAGTCCATCTAGGGATAGGGATACCAGAATCCTTTGTTTTAATTGTAATGCATGGGGACACAAGGCACAAGAATGTTTTTATGGGATTATTTGCAGAAATTGCAAATACGAAGGTCACAATGAGTATCAATGTAGGAACCCTCCATTCTGTATTTACCATAATAAAATCGGACACAGAACTCATGAGTGCCGAAATTTTCGGGTACCCCCAGGGCTAAGAGGAAAACCCCCAGACACAGAATAAACCATTTCAGACCTCCCCATATATATACCGATAGGCGGTATTGTGTTAAATATGGGAATGCAAGGGAGATGAAAGAAACTGACAAACTGATAATTACTGTTGGTAAAACTTCTGTAGGACCTCTCATTGCGGGTCAAGTGTTCAATAAGCCTATTCAAATTTTTATTGATACAGGGTCTGTAGTTAATGTAATTACTAGTAAAGTTTTAAACCAGTTGAACCCAGGAGTGAAAATGTTGGAACCAATCCGTTACACATTGCAAGGTGTAACTGGAAATCAGTTAAAAACATTAGGCAAGATTGAGCTAGAAGTTGCCTTATATACAAATGAACAATTGTACATCCCAGTGATAGTGGTAGAAGAGTCTGTTTTTCCAGGAGATTTATTGATAGGATTTGCAACTATGAGAAAAGAAAACATGGTAATTTGTCCTGCTGACTTAGGAATTTTAGTGAAGTCACAGTTAATCCCATTCTTAAATCAACCAGACTTAAGACCAGTGACAGGAATCAATGAATCCTTAGATAACATTTCTATCCTAGATAGCGAGGCCGAGCGGTCCAACCCTACAGAAAGTAAAACAATTTGTGAACCCAACTCAGAAGTTCAGGAAATCCCAGAGATTACTAAATTATTAACCACAGATGCCTTGAGAATTGCTGATTGCGGATTAACAAGGTCGACATTGTTACATCCCATGTCAATTAATAAGGTTGAAGTGTGTTTGAAAGGAATCAATGTAGACTCTGAAGTAATTACAGTCCCAGAAACAGTTAAACTTAAAGGATTGAAGTGGGACTCAGGGATTTATAAGACAAATAAGAACAGAGTAGAAGTATTAGTAATTAATACTATGAATAAAGAGATAGTTTTAAAGAAAGGTACACAAATAGGATGTATTCAGGTGTGTACTAAACCTATTAAGATTTTAAATGAGAATAGTGAGGAGATAGAATTACCAACTTCATCAATTTGCTCAGTACAAGAAGGCATAGACTTAAGAAATAGATATAAAGAATTATTACAATCAACTAATTGCCCTGAGTTGGATGAAGCTTTATTTGCTTTGCTTATGAAACATAAAAAAGCAATTGCTTTGCCGGGGGACGCCTTAGGCAAAACAACTGTTTTAAAACATCACATTAAGTTAAAACCAGGAACACAACCTATCTACATACCAGCCTACAGAGTTCCTCACTCTAGATTAGCTGTAGTAGATAAACTCATCACTGAAATGTTATCACAGGATATTATTGAACATAGTAAAAGTGAGTGGAATTTTCCGTTGATCCTAGTACCAAAGTCTGATGGGACTATGCGACCAGTTATTGATTACAGGGAACTGAATAAGCACACCATTCGTGACAGGTTACCATTACCCATTATCGGTGACATTTTGAGAAGTTTGGGAACTGAGAATAGATATTTTAGTACTATAGATATCAAATCAGCTTTTTGGCAAATAGAATTGCATGAAGATTCAAGAGAGTTCACCGCATTTTCTACTACAACAGGACATTATGAGTTCAAGAGAATGCCATTTGGGTTATGTAATAGTCCATTAACTTACATGAGATTAATGAATACTATTCTAGATGGATTGTTAGGAAACACTGCCAGTGTATTTCTAGATGACATTTTAATAGTTTCTCAGACTGCAGTGGAGCACTTTAAGAAATTAGATTTGATATTCTCAAGACTAGGAGAAGCTGGGTTAAAAGTAAAACTTGAAAAATGTAAGTTCTTGCAAGACAGTGTCATTTACTTAGGACATAAGATAGACAGACACGGACTAAGTACAGTAAATTCAAAGGTGGACGCTGTCAAGAATTTTCCAGTTCCGACCAATGTAGACAAGGTTAGGAGCTTTTTGGGATTAACAGGATATTATAGAAAATTCATTCAAAGTTATGCTGACATTGCTAATCCACTAAGTTCTTTGTTGAGAAAGGACTCAAAGTTCATATGGGGACCTGCGCAACAGCAAGCTTTTGACAAGTTGAAAGATAAACTCACAAGTTCACCTATTTTAATTTTCCCCGACTATGAAAAAGAATTTATTCTTTGTACTGATGCGTCTGACATAGGGTTAGGAGGCATACTAATGCAAGAGAGAAATGGAACTTTGAAACCCATAGCTTACACATCCAGACTTTGTAATAGTGCGGAGAGAAACTATTCTATAACTGAAAGAGAAACTTTAGCAGTAATTTATTCTTTAGAAAGTTTTAGGGATATGATACTAGGGTATCCCATCAGAGTTTGGACTGATCACACAGCTATTCAGAACTTATTTAAGCATAAGAATCTTAGAGGCAGACTTGCTAGATGGTTTGCGATACTTCAGTGCTATGATGTTCAATTTAATTATATTCCGGGTAGAAGGAATGTAGCAGATCCACTTTCTAGAAACATTAGTCAACCAATGACTGGGACTGGATTGATTAATTTTGTTTGTAGTATAGAAGAGTTAGTAACTTTAGATGAAGAAACGCTAATAAGAGAACAGGGAGATGAGACATGTGATTCAATAATCAAGCATTTGATGAACCCAAGAGGAGATCCTCCAAAGCTACCAAAGGGGTATAAGATAGAGGAATTTCATTTGATTAATGGAATTTTGTATAGGAAAACATTTGTAAATGGGAAAGATATTTCTAGAGGTCAAGTAAATCAGTTGGTTATACCACAAACTCTGGTAAATGAGATATTGAAGTTACTTCATGATAGTGATTGTAGTTCACATCCTGGAAAGGATAAAACTTATAGACAAGCACAACTTAAGTACTTTTGGTTAGGTATGAAGAAAACTATATATGATTATATAGAAAAAATGTGTAAAATGTGTAAAGGTGAAAGGAAATACACCAAAACCTGCTCCTATACTCACCTATCCCATTCCACAGAAACCTTGGGAAAGAGTTCACATGGATACTTTGGAATTACCACTAACCGAGAACGGCTTTAAATACCTATTTGTTGCTATTGATTATTTTTCAAGATTTTGTATATTACAACCCATAATCAATAAGAAAGCTGAAACTATTGCTTCCGTAATCTATGATCAGATAATCTGTAATTTTACTACACCTAACATCCTAGTTTCAGATAATGGGACTGAATTTAATAACAAAATCTTGGAAAATCTATGTAATGTGTTCCACATCAAGAAAGTCAATATACTCGTTAACCATCCCCAAAGTAATGGAGTAGTAGAAAGGTTAAACAAAAAGATAATTATATGTCTTAGAACACTAATAAGTCCTCATAGTGTAACTTGGGATACTTGGATTCCTTGTGTTAAGTGTACTCTGAACAATCAAATTAATGTAGCAACTGGGGATACACCTCATTTTATAATTTTTGGGGAGGACAAAACTCTGCCATATGAAATGTTGACTGCAGAGCAAAAACCCATATATAATATGGATGATTATATATCCAATAGGATAAATACTCTTCAAAGTATTCACCAAAGAGTTAGGAAACATATGCAGGTGTATTCACAAGAGATGAGGGAACAACAACACAAAATAGCTCGTAAACTAGAATTGAAAATTGGGGAATTAGTAATGGTCAAAGCAACCTCACCCAATAATAAACTTTCACTAAGGTACACTGGTCCATATAGGGTAATTGATTCTGCAGGTGGAAACAAGTTTAAACTTAAACATCTAGAATCAAGAGAAGAATTGGTAGGACATTTAGATGACATAAGGAAAATTAGCTTGCAGATCTATGAAGATGATTATAGTAATACTTTGTGCATAAATATTGATAACCCTGGAGAATATGGAGAATATTATAATGATATTTTTCAAGAGTTGAATATTAATCTTGATGTATTTTACAGATAGTATTGACCATTTATATGTATTTGGGATGGGAGACCTAAACAACTGCAACTTGGTGTCAAGCAGATACATGGAAACCTAAAACCTAGGATCTGCTGTGGTCAGACTTGGAACCTTAAGGACCTAAGGACCTCTCATCTGAGTACACACATGAGTATTGTGACCATTTTAAAGTAATAAGACTGAAAATGAAATGTGTTGGAAATAATATTGAACAAGAAGAGACACTCGAACTCTAGATTAGTGTGTTTTGAAAAGATGATAAACCATTCAAATTTGAAAGTTAGTACTCATAGTGAATTTTATAATCAATTACATCTAAGAGAAAGCATGATCTCTTTTGTGTTTCGAGAGGCTTCGCATGAACTCTCTGGTTAGGAATATGTCTGTTATGAACAATTGTCATTACCAACGAATTTTGGTAGACCAGATCCCTCATTGTAACATACAAGGATCTCATTACCTGTTTTTCCCTAACAAGACAAAGGTATCAATAAATTGTCCCGGGTTGAGTCCTAAATTGGATTTGGTTGAAGGTCTTGTCTCTATTCAAGATAACTGCGAATTGCATGCAGACACTATTTCCACCATTTCTAATACCCTTAATACAATGCATTTAACCGAGGACACCTACATTTCAACCTTCAACTTCACATTGCCTGAAAACTCCCCTCCCTTGAAAATTAAGAGAAGACCATTGTCAAGATCTCCCTCAAATGATTTACATATGTTACCAATCCTTATCATACCCTTACTTTCAATGTTAGTGGCAGCACTGATTGCCTTTGTTGTATTCCGGAGATTGGCTCTGTCAAAGCAAATCAACCATGTAACCGCTTAATTCAATACCTTATATATATATATTGAGATGCATGTTATTCACATTTATAGGTATTATGTTTATGTATTATTCCCAATTTATTGCATGAATGATGTATTTTGGAGGGTAGATTAACAATTACGCAAGGGTAGATTAGCTTATTCTAGAAATATATTAGCAAGCCCTGTAAGAGGGAAATAAGAATTGGTCGGGACGACCAAGGGTAGCTGCCGAGCCCTGTAAGAGGCCGGTAGTGTACGAATGGAAATGAGCTAGGGTATTAGAATAATTCAGACTCGACGCCTGCTCGAGGGCAATGTTATGTCTAGGTGAGGGCGACGTTTGTCTATGTAAACACACCGACGGTGGTGACTGTTTTTATAATCGCTTATGAATCACAACATTGTAAGCGCAGGTTACCTTCGTTTGACTAATGCTGAGGTAAACAATTTTTGCTAGTGGCATTGAAATGGCTTTCCGGATTGGTGCAAGGTGCAGAAGGAGAAAAAAACTATTGGTGCAGGAATTCAAAGTCACGCCCATAAGGAGTGACATTTATTTGAGAAGTCACCGGGGATTGGTTTAGAAAAATTAGTGACGTCAGACGAAGGTAGCTCAGCGTAAGATACGGGATCTCTTCAGACGTTCTATAGAGAAGAGATAGGGAAGATATAGGGAGAAGATATAGAGAGGGTGTAGAGAGAGGATCGAGAGACGATGTAGAGACGAGAGAAAAGAGATCCCGAGTGTAAGCTGAAGGTGAAATTACAGTGAAAGAAGAAAGAAAATTCACCTCCCTTTTATTAACCCAAAGGACGAGAGGAATAGGCATGGGGCCTAGAAAATAGTGAGACTACAGGAAAAAGAAGGCATTGGGCCTACTACTTAAGAGGAACTTGAATATTAGTGAACCTCACGTAACGAGAGGCAAGGGGCCTCGAGACGAGTGATATTACAAGTCAAATTTAAGTGACAGTGGTGACTAGGGGAGGTGAAAATCACCAAAGGCCTTTCTTCGGTAATGTGGGGATTTGAGGGAACCAGGTAAAGGGGTTATCACACTGGGATAATTTTCCTTCAACCTCCCATTAATCGGTGGTACCACCCACTTCCAGAACTTATTCCGCTGGAGGAAAATATTTTTTCTCCAGCATATCAAATGATATTCTATGTATTTTTGTTGAGAAAACAAAATAGTTTGCCGCAGTAATCGGCGGAAAAAAATATTGGAGGTGGGCGGTACCCCCGATTAATTGGAGGTTGGAGGAAAATAGCCCAGTGTGATAACCCCTTAACAGTGTTTGATGATAATAATGATGATGATTTGAGTTTAACGTCGCGAATTCCCCCCCTATCAGAAGGCTAGGACAGTGCCCCTTGCAGAGGAACTTTGTATCGCGGAATCTAATGAACCATTCCCTTGGTCCAACTCGCTGGTGACAGGGTTCGAACTGCCGTCGCCTCGACCTCCGCCGCAGGTAGCGACGCTCAAACAATATACCCTGTTTACTTTAACCTGGCATATTGTTCCATTATCAATTATTTTTCATTGAGATTAATGATTAAATATAACTGGATTCGAAGCAGCTTCTCATTTTTTATTATTTTTATACGCTTATCTATTTTAGCTTTGGATTAATATCGAACACATTCGAGCGAGTTACATATTCTTCTCGAACCGATCTCTGTTAAGTAGTAGTAATAGTAATAGAAGTAGCATTGTAATAGTAGTAGCTGTATTCGTGGGAACGGAAGTGACAGAACAAAAAGAGGAGAGGGGGAGAAGTAGAAGAAGAAGAAGAAGAAAAGGAAGAAGAAAAGAAAGAAGAGGCAGGAGGAGAAGGGGGAGGAGGAGGAGGAGGAAGAAGAAGAAGAAAAGGAAGAAGAAAAAGAAGAAGAAGAAGATGGAGAAGAAGAAGAAAAGGAAGAAGGAAGAAGAAGAAGTAAAAAGAACAAGAAGAAAAAGAAGAAGGAGAAGAAGAAGAAGGTGAAGAAGGAAAGGAAGAAGAAGAAAAGGAAGAAGAAAAAGAAGATGAACCAGGAAGAGGAGGAGGAGGAGGAGGAGGAGGAGGAGGAAGAGGAGGAGATACCCATCTTTGGTGTCTCCCGTGCTGGACACCGCCGCCACGGCAGACACCATCGTATTTACTATTCACGTCACTTGAGGCACAATTTACGTCCATTTTTTCCCCGCTCTATCCAGAGGCTCAGAAAAAAAAATGACATTCAAGTTCTGCGGCAAAAACATTCTTGGAGGAGAAAAAAAAATGTTGATAATCAGGACAAGATGATCAACATTGAAGACACGAAGAAAACATTTGACTTCATGATTCATACCCAACCACATTCAGCCACAACAACAATGAAAGTTTATGCGCTTCAAGGAGTCTGTTCAGGGTGGGGCAGAAGTGGGAGATTCCTTGAGTGCGACGATGCCAATTTGACCATCAATTATCGGATCGTCACTGTCACCCTACCCACCCCCATCCCACCTGTGACACCTGTAGTACCTCGGTTGTCACGTGTCATAGAATTTATTGAAATAGTTGTTATAACCCTAAGAAGTAATACACATTGTACTATACAGTTTCCTTTACTATATACAGAATGTAAGAAATATATTAAATAGCACATAGATGGGGAATAAAAGAGAGAAGCATGTACGAAGGTTGATTTGGCAGAATAGATATCGACGTATGCCACCCTAAACGGACTCCTTGCAGCGCATAGCACTGCAGCGTTGCATGAATCTCTACTCAACAAGGTCGATGTGAACTTTTGTTCTAGCTAACGACATTATATCTAATTCATTCCATAACCCACATTAGTGTGATAAAGATAAGAAAATAAACAA
>NC_134791.1:20933896-20943896 GCF_046742065.1 Oratosquilla oratoria | reverse complement strand
GAACTCAACCACTGCGCCACGAGTCGGTGTGTGTGTGTGTGTGTGTTTTAGTGCATCGGATATACAATGTTCGAGTCATATAGCTGGTGAACCCATTTAACTTTGGCGCAACTTCTCAGAAATAGCGGCGGAGGTAGTCGCGTGATAACATGGAGAAAAACGGCTGAAATACGATCGCCTCCCTGTGTTATTCTATAGCCGATTATCTCAACGGATGTTTTTAAGGGTTTTACTTAAGTACACACACACACACACACACACACACACACACACACACACACACACACACACACACACACACACACACGACTCAATGGTGTAGTGGTAGCGTTCGCGGCAGCCACTACGGCGGTCCGGGTTCGAAATCCGACCAGGGCTGAAATAATTTCAGTATCGCTGCGCTACGAGTCGTTACTCCAACTCTCATGGGTGGGGAGTTAGGTGTGTATGTGCGTGTAAGGTCACAGCATTACCCATAGATCGGTCATATATGAGCTCTGAGTTCTGTTCCGGGAGGGTAATAGCTGTCGTTGACGAGTCCAACACGTGATCCAAGACCATGGTGAATCACACACACACACACACACACACAAAGAATGGACGTCCTATTTCTGGTATCTCTTTTAACTACTGATTGAACTTCTCGCGACTTGAATTATAACGATAAATCTACTGTAAAGAAACCTCTTGGTCCATAGCGAAATCAGAAGAAAATAAACATATATATTGATAGATGACAAATGAATAAATATGTAATAGATAGATGAATATATAAATAGATAAACTCATGAATAGATATATAGAAATCCCATCAGATCTTCTTAAGTGAAAAAGCACAGGGGGGGGGGGAGTCATGTTGATCAAGATATTGGGCCGAGTCCGGTGACCAAGTGCCTGTCCTCGGGGCCTCACCTCCAGGTGGATGTGAAGTGTCTGGCAGGTTTTGAAAATGGGTGACAGGGAGACGTTTCCCTCCGAGGTCCATTTCACTGGACCATCGCTAGCAGGTACTTGTCGTTGGTCTCTCTTTAATACAGACGGTGATATCCTTGAAAGTGGCAGTTGCCGACAAGATTGACGAGTTAAACACCATATGAGGACGGAGCCTTTATTTGTACGACGTTTCGCTTATTACAGCTTTTTCAAGTACAAGTTGAGATACAAATGCTTGAGATTAAATAAGGGGAAAGGGTGGTTTAGATATATAAAATTATCTAAACCACCCTTTGTGGCCATTTCGCCCACGGACGTTTGGGCCAGCATTCTCATCCTTTCCCAGTGTTCAATCCCCCCCCCCCTTCTCCTCCTCCTCCTCTTCCTTCCCCCCCCTTTTCTCTCCCCGTTCCCTCCTTTCCCCTTATTTAATCTCAAGCATTTGTATCTCAACTTGTACTTGAAAAAGCTGTAATAAGCGAAACGTCATATGGTGTTTAACTCGTCAGACGGTGATATAAAATACACAGGATGACAGCCAGAATAAAGACATAAATTGACAAACAGCAAAAAGTCACTAGCAAATCATTTCCTGTGTGACGGATACGCAAGCGTTTGCTAGCAAAACAGGTACCTAAAACCGAGTAGCATGCTAGCGAAAAATACCTTGTGTGCCGTCACCTTTAATTTGACTATTCCCAATCTTCAGTATGGTATGTATCCCTCGATTCGACGACATTGTGTGTGTTGTTTTGGTCACCCAATAACCCTGATGGCCTCCCCAATAACCTTAATTGCCTCCCCTGTTTTCGAACTCTCAAGAAACGGACAGCTTCTTTCAACCTCAACTTTCGAAGACTCGGCCCGAAACTTCCCGAAAGGAAGTTTAGCCAAAGTTCTATTTTTGTTTATGTAAACAGGGAATGGTGTTCACATCGATTCGTAGCTGGTGACGCTTTGGGGGAGTGTATACTTGTATGAAGATGTAGGTTAGCAATGTTTCTGTCCTTTTTGGACCATCTCGAGTTTGTACTTATGCATGAGCACATTTGTATGGGAGCGTGTGCGATGGATTACGAGCATACTTTTGAAGTGTACATACGTACACACACACACACGCACACACAAGAAGTAGAAATCTAAACTGTAAAGTCACAGCATTACCCATAGATCGGTCATATATGAGTTCTGAGCTCTCTTCCGGGAGGGAAATACCTGTCGACCACGAGTCCAGCACGTGATCCAAGACCATAGTAAATCACACACACACATAATGTATATATATTCGCCATCTGTTAGGGCTAAGTCAGAAAAAACCATAAACCTAGAAAAATCAGAAAAACGTCAAGAGTTTTTATATATACTGTATAGTAAATTACATTTTCTTTTTTAGATCTGCCAGACTTTCAATCGTGGATTTTTTGCTCTATTATACTTCAAAGACTTTTAAACATTGGTACTGACATCATACATATTGAAAATCCTATCGAAAGTTGGTTTCTACAGTTTAGAAAGCAAAACGAATAAGTGTAGTTCTAGTTTTTCTACCAAATATTTACTATCAAATCTTTTGTACTTCTGCGCAAACCTAACATAATATTACTCGATTTATTCCTGACTAGTAAATCCTTCACTACACTGCTTTTCTATGAAGCGGCCACGATCAGTATTTTTGAGACGATATGACTATACAATTCCCAATCTTGCAAGGCTCTTCAGTGCTATCATGTCAGTGATACTGTATAATGCGGATAATAATTGGATGATATAACTGATCATGAAGGGGGACCATTTAGTGTCCTGTGTATGTGAATGCACAGCACACACATACACACACATACGCACACGCACACACACACATACGCATACACACTCAAATATCAGTATAATTTACATACGAGCTCTGAGCTCATTTGAGATTGTAATAACTGTCCATCACGAGTCGTGCACGTGGTAAAAAATATTTTGGAGTATACAGCCATAAACATATACACACACACGCGCGCACACACACACACACACATACACACACACACACACATGTACACACATATACACACACACACATACACATACAAACGCACACATACACACACACACACGCCCGCACGCATACACTCGCACATACACACAATTATCCACCCACCCTCACACACATACATATGTACACACACATGCACATATAAAAGCACAGACACACACACACACACACACACACACACACACACACACACACAGTTGGTAGAGCGCTGAAATGGGAAGCAGAAGTGCTCCCAGTAACCAGTTCGAATCTTGCCCAGGGCCGAAATCATTTCGGTATCGCTGTGCCTCGGGTCGTTACTCTGACTCTCGTGGGCAGGGGAGTTGGGTGTGTGTGTGTGTGTGCAAGGTCATAGCATTACCCATAGATCGGACCTACGAGCTCTGAGCTCTCTTCCAGGAGGGAAATAGCTGTCGATCACGAGTCCAACACGTGATCCAAAGACCAAGTGAATAGAACACGCATACAGACACACATACATATGTACATAAAACATACACATACAAACGCACACACACACGCACACACACATATATACAAACACAAAGGAAACGAGTGTTATCTGATAAATATGTACACATAATGTGGATTTATGGACTGAGCTTGTGTTTGTGCTCGTGTGTAATGATGATTGTAATGTAAGTTTGGATTTCATTTATGAGTACAATTTAGTGTTTTCCAAAATTTCAATTTGGACGAGTGTATTTCTTTGTTGTTTGCAAAATATTTGACTGGATTTGATGTTTTATGCATGCAAACATACTGTATCACAATACTGATGTTTGCATGTCTACGAATGTGTGATTCGCCATGGTCTTTGGATCACGTGTTGGACTCGTGGTCGACAGCTATTTCCCTCCCGAAAGAGAGCTCAGAGCTCGTATATGACCGATCTATGAATAATGCTGTGACCTTACACGCACACACACACACACACACACACACACACACACACACAAACACACACACAATTCCCCGCCCACGAGAGTTGGAGTAACAACCCGCAACTCAGCGATACTGAAATAATTTCAGCCCTGGGCAGGATTCGAACCCGGACCTCCGTAGTGGCAGCCGGGAACTCTACCAACTGCGTCACGAGCTGTGTGTGTGCAAGTGTGTGTGTGTGTGTGTGTGTGTGTGCGCGCGCGCGTATGTATGTCTGTATGCACATGTGTATACAATACGTGTGAAAACAGTTCGTGTATTTGTGCATAAACACTGTGAAAAGCCACATTTCTCTTACTTTTTGTTTTATTTGTGTGTGCCCGATACAGAAGGGAACGACCCTTCCTCCTCCTCCTCCTCCTCCTCTTTGTCCTCCTTCCTCCTCTTCTTTCTTCTACTTGTTATCGGCGGAGTCTATTGTCTGGAGATTTTGATCTCTCAGCTGTATAAGAACTTCCCCTGCCCTCCAGGCCAACAGCGGGTTGCGACTCTGCCAAGTAGGCCCGTTCCTGAAATGACATTAGTTCCATGACTTTCTAGTGAATCCCCCCATCTCCTCTTTGACGTATTCTATTCTGGATGTTCGCTGGCCGAGCGGGTTAGAGCGTCGCTACTTGCGACGGAGGTAGAGGTGACGGTGGTTCAAAACCTGCCACCAGCGAGTTGGACCAAGGGGATAGCTCATTAAATTCCACGCTACAAAGTTCTCTATAAGAGGTACCGTCCTAGCCTCCTGATTAGGGAGGGGAGGGGGGGGTCGCGACGTTAAGCCCAATCATTCTAGATAACACTAGATGGTTTCATTAAGCTTAGATCAGGGGGTCTTAGCCTTTTTCCCAGTACCCGTACCCCTTGATTACTATTAATAAAAAAAAAAAAAAAAAAAAAAAATCTCGTACCCCCATTCAGTACAAACACAATGCAAACACATGAGAAAGATTAGTGATACAAACATGGCTGAGAAATGATTAGATATATTCAATCACTGAATAAAGTTACATATTTATTTCAAAATAGTAATGTCAATTAGTAGGATACAATGAATGCACATTATGCTTTCTCATGGTAAATATGCAGTACCGTTTCACTGGCTATCATGTGTCGTATCCCCAGGTTCAATGTTCCGTATCCCTTTGGGGTACAGGTATCCCTTTGGGGTACAGATACCCGAGGTTAAAAGAACCGCTGGCCTAGAGCAGGGGTTCTCATTAGGGGTGAAATTCACCCCCAGGGTGGAATTTTGGATTTTCTGGGGGTGAATTGTAACCACAATAAGTTTACGGGGTAAGGAAAGCAATTATAGGTTTTGGCCTACCTGGCCTGTCACCTGGACTGGAATTATACCAGTGCTGACCCAAGTTAATCTTAGGATTAGGAAAAATTTGCATATTATTTAGAATGCACATTTTGAAACAAACTATCTTGGAAAGGGGGGAGGGTTGACATTCTGACAAATGGTGAAAGGGGTGTATGGGCCAAGCAAGGCCGAGAACCTCTGGCTAAGAGGGACGAGGTGGGTGGAGGAGGAGGAGGAGGAGGAGGAGGAGGAGGGTGTCACTATGAGATATGGGTTTAGATCACCTCCATTTATCCCTTCGCCTTTTGACATTTTCATTCTACCCGGCACCAAACGATTTGATTCAGTTCGGAGTGACTCAGACTCTCAAACACTTTGGCACGGACACGACCTTATGGGATTGTGTTATGGCTGGCGCCAAATGACTTCATTTAGCTAATAGAGGAAAGCCATCATAGTGAATACATTACGGACCATATGTATATGTGTGAGGTTTACCATGGTCTTGGATCACGTGTTGGACTTGTGATGAACAGCTATTTCCCTGCCGGAAGAGAGCTCAGAGCTCATATATGACCAATGTATGGGGAATGGTGTGATCTTACACGCACACACACACACACACACCCAACTCCCCGCCCACGAGAGTTGGATTATCGACCCGCAGCACAGCGATACTGAAATTATTTCAGCCCTGGGCGGTATTCGAACCTGGACCGCCGTAGTGGCAGGCGGGAACTCTACCACCGCACCACCAGTGTGTGTGTGTGTGTGTGTGTGTGTGTGTGTGTGTGTGTGTGTGTGTGTGTGTGTGCGTGCCTCAGTACCTCCAGGGGGTATGGAAACCTGTTCTTGGTGGTATCCAAAAACGCGTCCTGGAAAATATCAAGTTAATGATTCCGTGCACTGATTGGTGAGTGCGAATAAGACACTCATAAAAACAATTCCTAGAATTCAGCAATTTGTTCATAGCCGTCCTGCTTTCTCTCTCTTATTTTTATCAGCAAATTAAGTTAAGAATTGGAAACAGTATGCTAATATTGGAGAGGGGATATGATGTTGACTTGGAGCTGAACTCTGGATTATTGGATTAAAGAAAAATTAAGAACTACTGATCTACAGTATGTATAAAGGCAATATATATTGATGACAAATGCAATGCATTTGCGTACATGCACGAGAGCATAAACACATCACAAGAGTGTAAATATTATTTTTTTTTGCCTTAAGCGGCCCATACACGATCAATTATATTGCGCAATTTCATTGTCAATACTCTGAATTGACAATACAATTGACCGTGTATGGGCGATGTATCGCCCATACACGGTCAATTGTATAATCAATTCAGAGTATTGACAATGAAATTGCGCAATATAATTGATCGTGTATGGTCCGCTTTAAGAATTTGGCTCTGGACAAATACACTTGGTGCCCCTCGTCCTTGGCAAGAATTAACACTAAGACTTCTTACACACGTATCGACTTTTCGCCGTGCACCGTTCACGACACGACGTCGTGCTCTCAATTAACCATGGGTGTCTATGGATGCTTTCACACGTCGTCGTGGCGTGTGAAAATGTTCACAGATACCCATGGTTATGTGAGAGCACGACGTGGTGTCGTGGACGGCGCACGGCGAAAAGTCGATGTGTGTGAAAGGAGCCAAAGAGGGCAACTACTACGTATCAACGTCGTGTTGACTATGTATGAACTATGAGCGGGACTATTCGTGCGTGGTTCTTACCTTTCGAGTCTTCTGGGTCCTGGGTTCATAGGGGTAACCTTTTTAAGTGTGAATACCAAAATCAGCCAAATCTTTGATACATACATACATACATACATACATACATACATATATATATATATATATATATATATATATATATAATACTGCGTGTAAACGGAGTAAAAGTAGAGGCCCACATACGAGTATAAGCTCCCTCCTTTCATCTTTTTGGGCCCCAATCCGCCGCCCACTGCAGTATGCGGTTACCGATGGTCATACAAACAAAGTTGGAGATTTACTGGTTATTCATTTTAGATGAGCTCTGGGATTCGCGAACCAGAAGAAAAAAGTGTCTGTGTGCCAGGTTCTGCACGCGTGCCAAAGGTTGCCCACCCCTGTCCTAGCAGGCCACCATTTGCGCACCTCAGTATCTAAATTATATGGCAAATGGTTCAGTTCGATCTTTGTATGACGCTTGTAGCAGAGGTGGGGGGGAGAGACGGAGGAAAAAATGCTTACGGTTTTCAGAACAACATTGATGGTTTCCTATTTATCTCGAAACCTTTTCATAAATTTTTACTGTTGTGTGTGTGTGTGTGTGTGTGTGTGTGTGTGTGTGTGTGTGTGTGTGTGTGTGTGTGTGTGTGTGTGTGCGCGCGTGTGTGTGTTTGTTCTGCTTCTGTTATTCTTTCCCAAACTGCTTGACTATATATTCGTCTTGCTTATGTTCCTCTTCCACCACCTTTCCCTCGTTCTGCCTCTACAGCGCCTCTTCCTCAATGTTTGCTAACTGCTCGCCATGTCTTCTGCTGCTTCTTCGTCACTGCTCTCTTGTCTGCTCGCGTTTCACCTGCTCCGTCCTCAATGTTTGTCCGCATGCTCGCTCTGCTTCCCGTGCTTCTTCCTCACTGTGCAATCGAATTACCTCTGGATAAATTAATAAAAAAAAAAAAAAAAAAAAGGGCCTCAGTAATGTGGGGCATGATGGGTTATCACACTGGGCTATTTTTCCTCCGACATCCAACCTTCAACCTCAATTTGAATAACTAGGATATGACTTCACTTACAGAAATCTAGACTTCTCTAAGAACATTTCAACAGTATGTGTAATGTTCGTATAGGTTTACAACCAGTTCATCATTCAGCTTTGCTATATATGACGGAAAGATAATTTGATACTTGGAGATTTGGAAAAGTTAAGTATTGTAACCGAAGTTGTTTTAACTCTAACGAACTCTCAACTGTCGGCGCTGGTGAAGCCCGTGGAAGCCCAGAGTGTGATAACCCCTTTAACTCGTTTGTTGATAGAGTGATCCAAGATAAGGAACAGTACGTTTCGTTCAGTGTGATAATTGTTAGTCTATCACAGCCAATGGCGGGTGATGCGCATCATACCTGGTACAAATGTCGAAGGAAAAACAGCCCAGTGTGATGACGGCTTTAGGTTAGGTTAGAATGGTCAGCCTCGTACTTTGCAGCTCAAAGCAACACAGCCCCATTAAAAAAAAAAAAAAAAAAAAAAAAAGTTCTCTAGACAATCGTTCGACGACCATCAATGAGCCGTGAACGATCATCGTTGAGCGATAATCGCCTGACGATTCTATTCAGTTAGAGGTGGGGGAGATGGAGGCATCCTGGGGGTCTACTGGAGGTGAATAGAGACCTCGTTTCGTTCTATTTACACTACAGCTGAATGAATTCGTCTGATGTCATACAAACCAAAACATGACCTCAAATGGCAATTACTGTCAGAATGGTGCGAGTTGACACCTATGTGAGGATGGAAAATCTATTAAATATACAACGTTTCGCTTATCGAAGCTTTTCCTTTTTATTTGTACTTAATATGTTTTTGAAAAAAAAAATAAGAAGCTATGCGATGGTATTCTTAAAAAATTATTTCCTTATATAAATATTTCTTTATATAAATCCCTGGAAGGGAAAGAATTTTTCTTTAAGGATATCACCGTAAGAATCTTACGGTGGTATAACTTAAAAAAATCTTTCTTTATATAAATTTTGTATAAATCCTTGGAAGGGAAAGAATTTTTTTAAGAATACCACCGTAAGAATCTTACGGTGGTATTCTTAAAAAAATCTTTCCTTATATGATTCTTTCCTTATATAAATCTTATATGAATCCTTGGAAGGGAATTTTTTTTTTCTTAAGAATACCACAGATGGTGTCTACTCTAGCCAAGACAAAACATCACTGGGTGTCATTGGGCTGAAATACTTGAAGGTGTTCGAGACGCCTTAGCTTCGAAGTCCTTGGAGCCGTTCGAATGAGGGTGAGGCGTTATCACACTGGCCTATTTTTCCTCCAACCTCCAATTTATCGGCGGTACCGCCCACCTTCAACACTTTCCCCGCCGTAAGATCACAATAACACTGCTTCTGACCCAGGGCAGTGGACAGGATGCAGGGATGACCCGTCATCCAGGAGGTGCCAAGATGAGAGGGAGGGGAGGAGGGTGGAGGGGAGTGGAATTTATATAGGAAATGGAATGGGTGGGAGTGGTTCCTATGCCTTTTTCTTTTTGGCTACCCCCCTGTAGGGGGAAAAAGCCTTTGGTATATGTATGTATGTCAACAATTTACATATAACGTCATTTCATATGCTGGTGGGAAATTACTTTCTTCCAGCACACCATATTCCTTCCTGAAATCTGCGGGTTGTAAATCTGCTTCAAAAGTTGAAGGTAAAATTACCCAGTGTGATGACGCCTTGAGGAAGGTTGCTGGTGTCGAGAGGGAGGGGGGGGGGCAAGCACAGGTGCGGCGAGACGACGAAGGAAGTGAAGTTGTTCCTCCAAGTTTCGAGATTGAGTCGGACAAAGACCTGACCGACACACTGCGATCGCCCACTCTCCTCGCTTGCTTCTTGTTGGAAAATCAATCTATTTTCTATTTCCATCATCGTCCTATTGTCATCACTGAAGAGAGTATTTGTATTCCATTATCACTAACAATATGATTTTTGTTGTTATTGCTATCATTATTATTATATCATCGTCATCATCATTCATTATCATTATTATTGTTATTATTATTA
>NC_134791.1:20928896-20931396 GCF_046742065.1 Oratosquilla oratoria | reverse complement strand
TAACCACCATTCTTATCTTAGATATATAATTCATTCCCATTTGTTCAGTCATGAACTTGTTTTCTTATCCCGGCAACTGATACTGCTTCTCTATTGCAAGTCATTGTTGTCGTAAGTAAAATGTAATGACAGAAAAAATATAAAAGAAGACGTCAACATCAAAGATTAAAAAAAAAAAAAAAAAATCGAGGAGGACCGCAGTTTCCTGACGGCCTCCAACCACAGAAGAAAAGTTCCCAAACAGTTCCTATTGAGTTTCTTTACCCCTTCCTCGCCGGGGGGTGGGGGTGGGATGGGGGGTCCACGGCAATGAGTCACGGCCCGACGGCAGCCATAACAAAAGCTTGAAAAAAAAAAAGATAAAAAAGACGTGGATCTAGTTCCGAGTCTGTTCCTGACCAGATCTGTTCTTAGCTTTAATAAAAGTGCTTCAAAAGAAGTTTGCTTTAATTGCACTTAGTATTGTGTTTGCTCATTTCATTGCGCTTGTTAGTTATCCCAAAGATCAACATGACAGGCTTCAATACAAATCCTCACTGGAAGAAATTCAAACACTGATCCCTGTGGTACTACGCTTGTAATATCCCTCAAAGTGGAGGTTCTCAAGATACGTTCTGCTCGGTGCGATTATCACTCAACGATGATCGTTCATGACTTAATGATGATCGTCAAACGATTGTCTAGAGCACTAATTATTTGTTTTTGAGTGGGGATGTTTTGCTTTGAGATGTAAAGTACGAGGCTGATCATTTTGACCGAACCTACAACCAACTCGTTTATCCAAATATGATGCCAGGTAGTAGGATGCGCGTTACCCTCCATTGGCTAATAATCGAACCGAGCAAAACGTACCTTTAGGATGACTCTTTTTAGCTTGCTAGGTAGTTCCATATCTTAGATAACATGAGAGGCATACTAAGTCATTGGTACAGAGCAATATAGATGTAAACTTCTTATCAGCAATCAGTAGTAAAGTTCAAAGGGAAGCGCTGATCAAATATGAAAACTGTACTATTTTTCCTTTTTTTTCTCTTGTTTTTTCGTCAAGTCCCTTTTTTCTCTCTCAATTTATTGTTATATCTTTTGCTTATAACTCCATGTACGAGTGATACGATGGCGCTGGTGTCGCGCGGGTTGTGCACCGTACGTTTACCCCAACACACAAATTCTACACGTATGTACCTTAATGCCGGTGTCACACTATGCGGCAGCGCCGGCAGCGGCTAGACTATGTTTGCAAGTTCAATTAAATTAATAAAATCACCTGGCGACAGCCAGAACGCTATATATTGACCACCATCCCTCTGGGATTTGATGACTCATAAGAGAGACTGCTGTAGCCAACAACAAGCCGAAACGGCGGCGCCGGACAGTGTGACACCGGCCCAAGTCTTCTTCATGCATAAGGAAGTGAGATGATGGTGTATGTAGAGGGTGACGGTGGGTTTGTGGGCAACGTCACATCGCCTGAAGGCTGCGTAACATCATGTTGAGTCCTACGACCTTTTCAACAAAAGTAGGTACAGTTTAAAATCAGAGCTGGGCGCGTTTCTCGGTGCGTTCCACATTAGTTTGGCCGCGGTGAGCGCTCCCAAACTATAAAAACAATATGAGTACTGGTATAGTATATGGCCTACCTTTTGGATGTGACCCACGAAATTTTTCTTTGGTACAGTATGTGGCCTACCGGACTTTTATTTCGGTATGAACCTGTCTCTTAAGCTTTAATAGTTTGGGAGCGCTAACCGCGGCCAAACTAAAGCGGAACGCACCGAGGAACGTGCCCAGCTCTGCAGTTTAAATGTTTACACAGACCTCGACGCCAAGATCCACATGAACAGTCAGACAGTGCGCACCGTCGACTCAGTAACGTCATGTGAGCCTGTTCTCCTATTGTATAGTTGGAAGAACCGATTTACTCAATCTTTTGTTAGCATGCATTGGTATTGAAAATATTTCAGATCACACATGAAGAATATCAATCTTAGTACCAGATGGAGTATAAGTGAGAGATACCGTTTGTTTATGTGCAATACACTACAACGATAGTTTCCTCAATCTGTGATGTCGAGACAGCACCTCAGTGTCGGCAAACACGTTTTACAGGCTAGGGTCGTGCTGCGTCATGCAACAACCCGGAAGCTTGGGGGCCCGCCGTGGCTTGGTAGTAGCGCGCCCGTCTGGTAACCGCATGGGGATTTCGGTGACTGTTCAAGTCCTGGTCGCGGCGCAGAGGTTAGGAAGGGCATCCACGCTGAGTAATGGCCCTCGAAAGGTGCTTATCTCGGACCTATGGTGATTTGGTGACTTCACTGTGCGATACATTAGCTTCCTCCGGGTATGGTCAGTGATGTGGCACAGCGTGGACACCGTCTCCCCTGCGTTCATGTATATGAGCTGTTCCGGACCACAGACAAGTTGAAGTTCGAGCGGGTAAAATCCCCACAAACCACGAAAAAATCTAGTAGCTGGTTTTCGTATAGCAGCAAATAATATTAAA
>NC_134791.1:20916396-20918896 GCF_046742065.1 Oratosquilla oratoria | reverse complement strand
TGCCTTTTTCATTTTGGCTACCTCCCTTGTAAGGGGGGAAAAGCCTTGGTATATGTATTTATTTATGTATGTATGTACCCAGAGCCATCGGGTCTCAACCTAGTTACCCACGCCGAAGAAATATTATGTTTCGTTTTTGGGGTCTGTGTGTGACTGGGGTAGTTTCAGTTTCAAAAGTAGTGAGATGTTCGAGGATTTCTGTATATTGTTTTCATTCAATAAATATTTTTTTACTCAATGATCTCTGTCATTGTTTTGTCTAGTTAGGTTTGTTTGGTTTAGGTTAGGTTAGGTTTGTTTGTTTTAGGTTAGATTAGGTTTGTTTGGTTTAGGTTAGGTTAGGTTAGGTTTGTTTGGTTTAGGTTAGGTTTGTTTGGTTTAGGTTAGGTTAGGTTAGGTTTGTTTGGCTTAGGTTAGGTTATGCTTGTTAATACCATGCACCCCAAATATTAGCTTGTAAAGTGTAGCACCCCAAGAAATGAGTTTGTAAATACAAATCGCTCCAACAGTGACGATCATTAAAATTAGGTTAGGTTAGGTTTGGTTGGGTTAGGTTTGGTCAAGCTTGTTAAGATTAGCTACCTCAAATATTATCATGTAAAGTGTAGCAACCCCAGAACTGATTTTGTAAATATAAATCTCCCCAAGCAGTGACGATCATTAAGGTTAGGTTAGGAAAAGTTTGGTTGGGTTAGGCTAGGTTAAGCTTGTTAAGATCATGCACCTCAAATATTGGCTTGTAAAGATAAACGACCCTCATATACTCTGGAGTTGCGAATCTTTACATCGTCCGAAAGAAGTACTAACCGGCACGGAAGGAGTTAGGCCCTGTTTACACTAGCGGTTTAAACCGCACGGAAACAGTGACGGTACCGCAAAGTCAAGGAAAAGCTTTGCATTTATGTGTGAATGCCCCCATTGACTTACATTAATAATGAACCGCCGCGGTTGAAACCGCTAATGTGAACAGGGCCTTACATGAAATAGGTCATACCCCGAGGGGTGACGGGGGTGCAGATGTCACACTGTCCGGCGCCGCCGTTGCGGCTTGTTCTCGGATCAAAGTAGGAAATTCTCTCTGAATATGAAAGAATACTGGGCTACCCTGGTCCGTAGGGGTGCCGCCAGAATTCCCAAAAGATAACTTAATATAAAAATGCTAAGACCATTAAGGAAACATACCCAGAACAATGACATATCTGGGTAATCACAGAAGTCTGGGGAGCCATTTTGTCCGGAGTAAAGGAAAGGTTACAGTAGGTCTATCTGGTGAGTTACCCTGTTCACACTAGCGGTTTGAACCGCGTGGAAACAGCGGCAGCACCGTATAGTTAAAGAAAAACTACGCGGTTGTGTGTGAACGCCTCCATTAAATTACAATGTAATTGAACCGCCTCGGTTCAAACCGCTATTTGGCAAAGACAGCAACAGGTGTGAACCTTGACTGGAAATAATTATGTTCCTGAAAATGTCAGATTTTGTCCAAGGATCCTTTTTTTTTTTTTTTTTTTTCATGAAACGGAAATCGCCGCTCGAAACTTCTTCGGAGTTCTTCAGAAGCTGTGCCAGACCTCCCGAGAGGGGACCTGAGTTCTTGCGGGGGAATACAAAAGACAACAAACAGCGTCAGCAGGAGACCATTTGGTCTCCACCAAACTGCATTTTTTTTAATTTTCCAGAGTCTAGACAATGGAATAAAAATAACAAGATAAATATAGAAAACTGCACAAGGCCTCAACATTGTCACACTATGAGAGCTCCTAGCCCATCCACGGGGAATATCCTTCATCTGCCATATACCTATCCAACCTATTTAAGGCCCTGTTCATACTAGTGTTTTGAACAACACGGAAACTACGGCGGTACCGCATAGTCAAATAAAAACTGCGCGGTTACGTGTGAATGCTTCCTTTGACTTACAGTGTGATTGAACCACGGCGGTTGAAACCGCTAGTGTGAACAAGGCCTTAGTGTAGAGTGTATTCGTATTGTGCTACCAGGAAGTCTATTCCAAGTGTCCGCAACTCAATTTTCAAATTGGTTTTTACCAAGTACAAAAATTGATCATCTGAATTCCAAATGACCCATGACATGTTTTCTGGAAAAAAGAAAAGAACGAAAAGAATAAGAATTACAGGAAAAGAAGATAGTAAAAAAAATAAAAATAAAAGAAGATAAAGTGAAAAAAAGGAAAAAACAGCAAATCAGATATTTTCGATGCTGAGCGTAACATCTGCTGGAGGAGGATTCGGCTGGTCAGGGCTCAAAGATTGGCGTTCTTGGACGAAGTTTCAAGACGACAAAACACTCACATCGAGAGAATGTCTGCTATGCGGCGGGGATACGATAGAAAATTGTCACGATGCATACACACATACACATACTATATTATATATATATATATATATATATATATATTGTGTGTATGTGTATAGATATATATACATACCTAACTCACACAAGCGCCCAGAATACACATCAATATTTGTAAACAAAAAAA
>NC_134791.1:20906396-20908896 GCF_046742065.1 Oratosquilla oratoria | reverse complement strand
ATGGCACACTTACGACATTTTTCCGGTACGTAAAACCCAGAGCTCACCTTAAAACAATAATCAATAATGATAATAAAATATTAATTGTATGGCCATTGGTAACCACAATCTACACTGGGTGGCGGATCTGGGGCCCTAGGAGGTAAAGCGAGGGGGCTCATATTCGTATGTAGGCCTACGATTTTTTTTCCGTTGGCACGCGAGACATTTTTGTATCAAAGATTTAGCTTCTCTTGGCGCCCACACTCACAAAGGTTGCCCACCCCTGCCCTAGACTCTTCCAGGATTTCACGCACCTGAATGGAAACTTAGTTTTTTCCAAATCCTTCAGACATACGGTCTTTTTTAACTTGTTCCCATGACCTCGTGCTGCCCCAATACAATGAGGAGATCTGTCAATTTCATCCACTCCTTCAATTATCTGAACGTTCCTTCTTTCCCCTAGATCCTTTAACGGTGGCAGACGCATTACTTCTCAACTCTTTATCATTCGACTTATCAACAAGACTGGGTATCACTTTGTTTGCTGCTCTTTGTATTCTCTCGATCTTGTATATCTCTCTCATCTTGCTACTACATTTTCCAATCTAGGACGCATTAGGATCTATATATTTTTTTCATTCAAATAATAAAAGCCCACCTTTATGTTCTTCGGCTGTTCGCATCTCGCCCTCACAATCTTAAGCTTAGTCCATACTGAGCCTCGTGCAGCGCTGCATGAGGCAACTGGCAGTGTTGAATGCAGCACCCATTGCCCACACTGTCCGTCATTACCCAGAGTGCTGCAGTGCGTCATTCACCTCTGAACATTGTCGAGGGAAGGCTGTGTGTCCTCATTGTCCATTTCACAATTCATAATGCGAGACATTTCTGCTTTAATTACTTCCAAACTTACACTTCTTAAGTCCCTCTGCTTGTAGTCCTTGTATTTCATGTATCAAAGGCTGCTGTAGTAAACCTATAAATACTAGTGTTGCTCCTTGTCCACTCGTATAGTGCCATCCTGGAGAGCTTAGCGTGCGACGTACCCTCCTCTACGTCCAGATGGTCACTGTTCCGTGCTTGAAATGAGTACGGTTGTGAATCGCGGCGTATTGCAAAAGCCCCTCCGCGACACTACAAACAACACGTTGAGTAACGTGTTGGCGCTGCACGGGGCTCAGTGTGGATCGGCCTTTACTGATGTTTTGGCAAGTTCGTGCGCGCGCGTGTGTGTGTGATTCACCATTATCTTGGATCACATGTTGGACTCGTGATTGACAATTTTTACCCTCCCGGAAGAGAGCTCAGAGCTCATATATGACCGATCTATGGGTAATGCTGTTACTTTACGCACACACACACACCCAACTCCCCGCCCACGAGTTGGAGTAACGACTTGCAGCGCAGTGATACTGAAATTATTTCGGCCCTGGGTGGGATTCGAATTCGAACCGCTGTAGTAGCAGTTGCGAACGCTACTACTGCACCGTCGAGAAAGTGTGTGTGTGCGTGTGTGCGTGTGTGTGTGTGTGTGTGTGTATGTGTGTGTGCACGCGTTTGTGTGGTTGGTGCTTTCACAAGGATATGGAACTAGACATGACAACTGGAAACTAAGAAAACAGGACCCCACGAGTGTTTTTCCTCTCTTATATACAACAATCATGAAAACACACGTGTAGGTTACCTCTAGGGTGTGTACAGGCAAGGGCTGGCCTCAAACACTCGAGAGCGAGAGAAAGGCTCTGGGAGTTGGTTGACAAAGACAAGATTCTGACAAAAGACCCTCTATTGATTTGGGTCTCGTGTCTTGCGCTGCACTGAGGTTGCAACAGTGGGCACCCCGCATGTTTTTGCAACCGACATAAAAGGGGGACGTTTTATCTAATTAGGTGGGAGAGGGCGGGCAAGAGAAGCCGTTGTACAGCAATACACGGAGCTGCTCGCTCTTTTATTCTTTTGCATATTTTATGAATGTTTCTTTTTTCTCTCCTCATTATTGCCCGTTTTTTGTGCGCGATGATGCGGGACATGGGCCGTGCATGCACAAAATGCTGTGTTTCTTTGTACCTGTTTCTTGATTCAAATGATCTATCCGTCTATTTGTTGTCGTTACTAGGTGACCATTTTTACCGTCGTTACTATGTGATTATTTTTACCATTGTAATTTTTTAACATCATTCTCAACACCATTACTATTATCACAACCATTATCACCATCACTGTTGGTGGTATTATTATCTTTGTTAAAACTAGGGTTTCCATGCAGTGTTTCTGTGTCAAAATTATTAAGGGGCATTTAGACGGTCAAACGGTTTGACAAACCCGGTTTGTCAAACAAGTGTTTGAAGTGATGTTTGACCGTGTGAATAGGGTATTTGATTGTCAAACACGTTCGACAAACGTGTTTGACGACCAAGTACCCCATTCACACGGTCAAACATCACTTCAAACACTTGTCTGACAAACCGGGTTTGTCAAACTGTTTGACCGTGTAAATGGCCCTTTAGTCATTACGAGT
>NC_134791.1:20896396-20903896 GCF_046742065.1 Oratosquilla oratoria | reverse complement strand
GTATACGTGTGTGCATATGTGTGTGCGTATGCATGCATGCATGTGTGTGTGTGTGTGTGTATGTGTGTGTGTGTGTGTGTGTGTGATTCACCACGGTCTTGGATCACGTGATAGACTCGTGATCGACAGCTATTACCTTCCATGGAGTGCCGGCTCACAGTGAAGTAATACTGATATTTTTCAGTTCTGGGCGGGACTCGAACTCGGATCGCTGAATTAGCGACCAAGAACGGTACCACTATGCGTATTTACCTAATTGTGATGTACAGGAAAGAAGCAACGCTCGTCGGGTTCCGTCTCCTAATCTCGAACTTATCCTACCTAGCCTCAAATTCATGTACAGTTCCAACTTAGCTTGGACAATATCATCTAAGTTATTCCAAGTATTTATGGAAAACTTTATGTCTTCACAGCCTTTAGACATATAGTCTTCTTTAATTTGTTCCTATTCTTAATTAGATTTCCTCTGTCAATGTAATGTATCCCTTTTACTGATCTGAATACTGTAATCATGTCACCTCTTTCTCTTCGATCTTTCAAAGTTGGTAGACCCAGTGCTTTTAGTCTTTCCTTATATGGTCTATCTCCCTGGTTAGAGACCATACCACTGACGCATATTCCAGTTTGTGTGTGTGTGTGTGTGTGTGTGTGTGTGTGTGTGTGTGTGTGTGTGTGTGTGTGTGTGTGTGTGTGTGTGTGTGTGTGTGTGTGTGTGTGTGTGTGTGTGTGTGTGTGTGTATTCACTTGGTCTTTGGATCACGTGTTGGACTCGTGATCGACAGCTATTTCCCTCCTGGAAGAGAGCTCAGAGCTCGTGGGTCCGATCTATATGTGTGTGTGTGTGTGTGTGTGTGTGTGTGTGTGTGTGTGTGTGTGTGTGTGTGTGTGTGTGTGTGTGTGTGTGTGTGTGTGTGTGTGTGTGTATGTTTGCGTGCGTGCTTATGTGTGTTTTACAAAATCAAATCTATTATCCTTTCTCAGTCACTACGGTACATTTGTCGAAATGAAAACGCATTTCAGAGAACGTCCGTTCTTTCGTCTCGGCGTTTCCGTGGATTTGTGTGCAGGCGCGCGCGCGCGCGCAACCTCTCATGTGAGTAATTATTGACGTAATTACGCGTAGGGTTGGCAGCCCTGCTGAATTGCCTCTGGCCACGCGCTGGGTCGGAGTTGCGTAGGAGTTCAGGGCCAAGGCGGCCCTGAGCAGGCTTGAGGGCCCCTCGTAAGGAGAAAGACCTCATTCTAGGAGGAGCCAGCGTACCCCAATCGATCCGGGATTTTATTTCTATTTTTTTTTTTTTTTTTATTACTATTTCCTTTTATTTCCGGAAGATCTTTTTCTCCATAGGTGGACTTCAGCCTTTTTTTTTTTTAATGTGAGATTATTTTGTTCACCTATGGACAAGATCTCAACTTAAAGGAAATATTGACGTCAGTATCAAGACGAAATGACACAAGGAAAAATTGAGGACATTTATTAAAAAATAATAATAAGTAAAGTAGGACTGTGGAATTTTGTCCAGTTTTCACATTGTGGCATTATGTCCTGTGACATTATGAATTGTGGCATTTTGTCAGTGGGCGTTATAACCTATGACATTTATCTGTTTTTAATATTTATCTATTTTTAGTAACTAACTCCTCTATATTACTATTTTTCGTTTATTAATAAATTTATTTATTCATTTCTTTCTATTTTTAATTTATTTTTATACTTATCTATTTATTCATCTATTTATTCTTTCATTAATTTGTTTTTTATTTTACTCTCAAAATCATAATAGAATCTATTACAACAGCCACGGGGTACTTTATAGGAGAGTAGACTAAAACCATCCACCACCTTGCTGGCGACTCCAGAGGGGTTCTCAACCTGATGGCTATCGCGGACCCCAAGGGAGCCATGGCAAGAATTTAGGGGTACCATGGTTTGCTGTTACAGATTATAGATTTATAGATATTGTGGAGAATCTGAATATTAAAAAAAAAAATTAGGGAGACCATGGTCTGCTGTTACAGATTATAGATTTATAGATATTGTGAAGAATCTGAATATTAAAAAAAAATCCATCACTCTGTCCTGGCGCAAGAAATATAAGATGATTATGACTGTCAACTTTGTAATAGGGCAAAAGGTTTCTCTTCATCAACATTATTATCATTATTATTATCATTATATTATTATTATCATCACTATATTATTATTATTATTATTATTATTATTATTATTATTATTATTATTATTATTATTATTATTATTATTATTATCAGTATTATTATTATTATCATTATTATTATTATTTTATTTTCATTTACTTTTTCTACTTTTTTGGCGGGATGGGATTCGGGAGAAAATGAAGGGGAACAACACAGATGTTGCGAAGTCATGAAGGGGGAGAGGGAATGGAGTGAAAAAAGTTGAGAACTTTTGGTACAATTCTATGGACTCTGGACACTCAGTATTACATCAGTCTGTGCTTAGCAAAGCACTCGGTCAGATGATACTTAGAGGGGATTTACACGGTCTAACGGTTCGTCGAACGCGGTTCGACAGACACGTGTTTAAAGTGATGTGTGAACGGGGTATTTTGGGTTTAACCAACGTGTTCGACAACCAAATACTCCGTTCACACGTTCACACATCACTTTAAACACGTGTCTGTCGAACCGCGTTCGACGAACCGTTACACCGTGAGGTTCTTTCACCACTGGCATTTCCTGTACTATTGTGAGGAGACTCTCATGAGTTTCTTCGTGTAAATGAAATGTAAAATACCAGGACACAGAGGATACATGTATGTGTTCAACAGTTCAAAGTATCTGTACAGTATATCCCATTAGCACCCGGTGGCGTTGGCCACAAGTGAATGTATGAAAATTTATATATTGGATGCAGGATACAGGTGGGCTATTTTACACACGCACGCACGCACACACACACACACACACACACACACACACATACACACACACGTCCACATATAAATGCATACATACACACACAGTCATACACACGTGCACACGCACATACACACACACACACAGACGCGCACACGCGCGCACACACACACACACAAACACACACACACACACACACACACACACACACACACACACACACATATATATATATATATATATATATATATACACTTATACATACATCTGAATATATATAGCCTCGCGGCAGCCGGAACACGAATATAATTGCAGTAAGATTGATCTCAGTTGCCTGAGAGTTACTCAAATTGGACCCTAACCTTTAAAAGCTGTGTGTGTGTGTGTGTGTGTGTGTGTGTGTGTGTGTGTGTGTGTGTTTGTAGGTGTGTGTGTTTGTGTGTGTAAGTCTCAACTAAATAAAATCTTCTGGCGACGGCTAAAATAAGTTTAATAAAAAACATTCCCGCCGTCGCCGTGGCATGTTCCGCTTCGTCCCCTCCTCGTGAAACGATCTCTGTCAGTTACCAGTGACTGCCCCTTGCCCCGGATGTTCAAGCACACGATTAAATACATCCTAAGGTACGTATTGCTTACTACAGCCAATGACGGGTGATGCACATCCTACTACTTGGCATCGTATATGAGTAAGCGCGTTGGTATTAGGTTCGGTTAGAATGATCAGCCTCGTACTTTGCAGCTCGAAGCAAAAGAGCCCCATTCAATAAACAAAGAATTAGCGCTCTAGAAAATTGTTTGACGATTATCATTGAGCCATGAACGATCATCATTGAGCAATAATCGCACTGAGCAAATGATATTTTTGACATGAGGTAGGTAGTGGTGCGTATGTGGCGTTTGGGTCAAATGAGAAAATACAAGCGGAGGTCACGCTTGTTTCTTTTTCCAGATTAAAAAAATAAATAAATAAATGAAACCAACGTCAAATAGAAGCCTATCATATGTTTCTTTTTCCCGTAAAAAAAGAGGGCCCCGACCAGAATCAACAGTTTTTCCATTTTTCGGAATAAGCTTCTCTACCAATGGTTCCGAAAAAATGTTCAGTTTTATCTTGAAAAATAATAAACAGAAAACATATAAACGAATAAAAAAAAATGAATAAAAAAAAAACCGAAACGCCCAAGAACAAAAATCCATATCCCCAACGCATTCACGCACTCACTCGGCAAAACACAACAAAACGAGCATTTTTTTTTTTTTTTTTTTGGGGGGGGCAAAATTAGATGACCTCCCATATTCCTAACTCCCGCAACTCCCATCCCATCCCACACTCCCCTTTTCCTTCTTGTCGCCAAAAAGCGACGCCACCGCCCCTCCGCCCATCCCGACAATATGCAATGAGAGCATAAGAAAACAAGAACGGAGGAGACTGTAACAGACCATAAGACCTACAACTAGGCAGTTCCATGTCCCTTACCACCTTTCATTCCTGTCCATAAAGTTATCTAATCTTCTCTCAAAACAACCAATTGTTTCAGCGCTCATTACAAAGTTACTAAGTCTCTTCCATTTGTTAACCACTCTGTTGGTAAACCAGTTCTTGCCTATTTCCTTCTTAAACCTAAATTTGTTCGATAGATTCCGCAGCGTCCCGAAAACGTTTTATGGTTATCTTCTTCATGACCCCCCAGAACGACAAGAAATGAAGAACTCCTGGGGCGATCAAAACGGACCTCAAGGTCGTCGTCATCGTTGTCGTCTTCTTCTTCTTCTTCTTCTTTTCTTCTACTTTTTCTTTTCTTCTACTTCTTCTTTTCTTCTTCTACTTCTTATTTTTGTCTTCTTCTTCTTTTTTCCTCTTCTTTTCTTTTTCTTCTTCTTCTTCTTCCGGTAAAGCTATCAAAGCTAATGTTCGAACTTCAGAGTTCACACTAGCGGTCTGAACCGCGCGGAAACCTCCGCGGTACGCATAGTCAAAGAAAAAATGTGCGGTTGAGTGTGAACGCCTCCATTGACTTACACTGTCATTGAACCGCTACGGTTCAAACCGCTAATGTGAACTGGGCCTAAATCAAATAACATGGTCTAGTTTAGGCAGAATAAGATATGTCAAGCACAAACGAGATACAAGATTTTGTTGAGATCTCATCGACCCGTTCAGGTCTGGAGGTTTTCTTAGACCCAATGAAATAGTTTGACGTTATCTAGAATAGATAAATAGAAAAATTTCAGCGCTTCATGAATGTAATCGTATTTGGTGCCGTCTGTAAGAGGCTTCAGCATCAAAGGCCACTGTAATCATTAAGAGTTCCCACGCACATAAGCTCAGACACACCCACGCACACAAATAATAATATAGGTATACACTTTCGCTTCTGTTGGTTCACACACGTAACACACGCATACACACACACTCGGTGGCGCGGTTGGTAGAGTCCCCGACTGTTACTACGGCGGTCCGGGTTCGAATCCTGCCCAGGGCTGAAATAATTTCAGTATCGCTGCGCTTCGAGTCGTTACTCCAACTCTCGTGGGCGGGGAGTTGGGGATGTGTGTGCGTGTAAGGCCATAGCATTACCCATAGATCGGTCATACGAACTCTGAGCTCTCTTCCAGGAGGGGAATAGCTGTCGATCACGAGTCCAGCCCGTGATCCAAAGACCAAGGTGAATACACACACACACACACACACACAAACACACACACACGGAAGAGTGAGACCTACATCCTGAAGGTTTAATTAAAGGAAACAGTGATTTTGAGTTCAGAAACACACACACACGCACACACATTCATACAAACACATATGCAAACATATGGAGACGTGTATATACATGCATGCACAAATGCACATACAAACATACAGAAACAAACGAGCGCACTCACACAGAAAAAACAGAAGAGCATAGGAAAGGGCCATGTACAACTCGAGGATTTCGAGTCCAAAACAAACTCTCTACAGAGGGAAAAAAACAGATAGGATCCTCCGAAAATCAATTAGGTAAACACACACACGCACACACACACACACACACACACACACTCACACAAACACACACACACACGCACGCGCACATATTCGTGTACAACCATAAACCCATCGCATGCGCGCACTTACACGCACGACTCGGTGGCGCGGTTGGTAGAGTCTCAGACTGTCAGTACGGCGGTACCGGGGTTACTGGGATCGAATCCTGCCCAGAGCTGAAATTATTTCAGTATCGTGTAAGGTCATAGCATTACCCATAGATCGGTCATACGAGCTCTGAGCTCTCTTCCGGGAGGGGAATAGCTGTCGATCACGAGTCCAACACGTGATCCAAAGACCAAGGTGAATCACATATGGAATGGGAAACGGGTTGGTGACTGCTACTCCCGACGTCCAACATGGCGGCGTCCCAACGGTGGTATGAAATGAGTAATTGACAAAAGCAACTCCTCGCCTCTGCCGCCACGGCCCGTAATTGCTCACCATCCCGGTGAATTTTCAAATCGACAGATAATTAGGTCATAACGGAGATGCCATTCATTCAGTCTCTCATTCGCTCACCGTAAAATAGTCTCGAATAGAATGTCTTCATCTGTAAGCTCCCAGTCACACCAAACTTACGACCGGTTCCGACCACCGGCGACCAGGTGGTCGCCGACCAGTTGCAAGTAGGATTTGGAAGTCGCTGGTAGTCGGTAATAAGATAGATAGATAGACAGATCGATAGAGAGGTATATTACAACACACACTGAATAGTCCCCAGTACATAGATTTTCATCTTATCAACCACGTTAACTTTTTCCATTTCATTTCCTTGCTTAGGTTTTGTGTCGCCGACCGATCGCTTGTTTTTCGGTCGAAGGTGGTCGGAAACAGGTCGTAATCTTGGTGTGACTGGGGCTTAAGCCTCTCAGTAATAATCACACACCCCAACCACCCTCTAGGCCCAATCGAGACGGGGACTTCCCGACATGATTAACATCGTTTGAGTATGGTTAGAGATGATCAAGAATGACTGATACTGCCTATGGGCCAGAAAGTATGAGACTAACCACGGTCATGGATCACGTGTTGGACTCGTGATTCTCTCCCGGATGAGAGCTCAGAGCTCATACATGGCCCGATCTATAGGTAATACTGTGACCTTACGTACACACATAAACACACACACATTACCTATGGGCCGGGAAGTATGCAATTCACCACGGTCATGAATCACGTGTTGGACTTGTGATCCTCTCCAGGATGAGAGCTCAGAGCAATATATGGCCCGATCTATGAGTAATACTGTGACCTTACGCACACACATAAACACACACACAACCAAGTCCTTGGCCACCAGAATTAGAGTGCCGGTTCGCAGTGTAGCGATGCTGAAATTTTCAGCCCTGGGCGAGGCTTGAACTCGGACCACTGAATTAGCGAACGAGGTACCGCCACACCATGGATTCCGTTTTGTCTATTGTGTATTTTGATGAAATTAGGTGAAGTTCTCAAAGTCTTAGTTTCCATCATGAAGTTGAACGAAACCCAGCGGAAGTCATAAGATAAACAGAGAATACCCATAGTTGATTCTTTGAACTATAACCAGATTAATGGGGGCTAATCGAAAT
>NC_134791.1:20878896-20881396 GCF_046742065.1 Oratosquilla oratoria | reverse complement strand
GTATTGTATAATTTTGTTTTCTTAACTAATTATGTAATCGTGTGTGGGCGTGCGCGCGTATATATATATATATATATATATATATATATATATATATATATATATATATATACATATATATACGTGTGTGTGTGTGTGTGTGTGTGTGTGTGTGTGTGTGTATGTATGCATAAGTATTGTGTGTGTGTGTGTACGTGTGTGTATTCAGTTGTTCGAAAACATATGGTTGTGTTCGCGTGTCCAGTACTTCACTGTGGTGCCACATTTCACAATTTTCGCGACTAACTGCCCTCGCTATAATTGGCGGTGATTGTACACGGTTAGAAACTTTGTCATTTTTGTTTTCCCATCGCAGGAAGCAATTTCCGGCAATTATACTTCTCTAATTATGGCAGTTCACTGTCATCACACTATCAACACCATCTTCAGTTTCATCGTACATGACTTTTTTTTATATTTACCACACTACTCCTGCTAACTTCTCTTTCTCTTCCATCATCATATGAAGACATCAGGGCAAGACACGTAGTAATGGATATAAATTAGACAAATTTAGGTTTAAGAAGGAAATAGGCAAGAACTCGTTTACCAACAGATTGGTTAACGAATGGAATAGGTTTGGTAACAATGTACGAGTAGTGAGCTCTGAAACAACTGGTTATTTTAAGAGACATGGAACTGCCTTGTGTAGGCGTTATGGTCTCTTACAGTCTCTTCCATTCATATGTTCTTACGTTCTTAGGTTCCAGCACTTTTCTGGTACCATGAATCTCCCTCTTGACAAACTGTAAAATATATTTTTAAAATTCTAACATATTCTACTTTTTTATTTTGTTATTCGCGAATTGTACCTTTGTTTTCGCGGACCCCATGGGCGGTTCTATACAGCTGTGTGAAGCCCACTATGCACAGTGGAAAAAGGTTAATCTGCCTTACTCTTTGATATTCACTTGTATATTTGTTCTAGCCGATGTCCGGCGATTTTGTTCAGCCCAGGAGAAGGACCATGTGTTATAATGTAATATAAATGTAAGTGCATATGCACTCAAATATCACAAGGTAGTTTCCTTGGAAGGACCATGTGTTATAATGTAATATAAGTCTAGGTGCATATGCACTCAAATATCACAAGGTAGTATCCCTGAAAGGACCATGTGTTATAATGTAATATAAGACTAAGTGCATATGCACTCAAATATCACAAGGTCATTGATTTATAAATAGTAACGTAACCTTTGAACCCCTTAAAAAACACGGTGACCTGTTTAATATATTTTCTTGTGTCGCAAGGCGATTTTATACAGAGATAATCAGACTAAACTCTTCCTTACAATGACAGACTCTATAGACTTAATTCTGGCAAACGACACACCAACTTATTTATTTGTTCGATTATTATCTAGTCTTATCTAACTATTTACTTATTCAGCCGAGGGAACAACACTGGCAAAGGAATGAATGGTAATCAAATTAGGTTACTCATTAAATCGATACTCACTGGACAAGCGGGTTAGAGCGTCGATACTTACGGCAGTTAGAATCATACCTCCAGCGAGTTGGACCAAGTGCATGGTTAATTAAATTCTACTCTACAAAGTTCTCTGTAAGGGGCACCGTCTAGCCTCCTGACAGGGAAGAGTTAGCGACATTAAACAGAATCAGTCATCAATCGGTTACGAGTAAATGAAATATCCATTCATATAAACCTTGCTAATGTAGAGTATAATCTTGAACCTGGGGGTATGAGACATGATAGCCAGTGCAATGGTACTGTATATCTAAAACAAGGTTTGTATCACTAATCCTTTTCATACGTTTGCATTGTATTTGTGTTGGACGGGGGTAAGAGAATATTTTCTTTCTGAGATATCAAGGGGTACGGGCACTAAAAATGAGTTAAGACTCACTGCGCCATGTTTGCCATCACGACGCGTTTGCATGTCACGTGACCAAATTTCCGACTGCGCCGCGCGAGAGACCTCGGGAGTTGCCACAGATTAACCCCCTCCCATAAGAATGGAGGAGACTGCAATAGACCATAAGGCCTATACTAGGTAGTTATATGTCAATTACCATCCCATCCATAATGTTCACTATATGGTTACTAAGTCTGTTCCATTCGTTAACCACTCTGTGGGTAAACCAGTTCTTGCCTATTTCCTTCTTAAACCTAAATTTGTCCAGTCTAAATCCATTACTACGAGTCCTGCCCTGCTGTCTAAATATGATGACCTTGCCTGCATCACCCGTGTTAAAGATCTTGACCCATTGAATACCTCTATTAGATCACCCCGCACTCTTCGTCTTTCCAGAGTGTGTAGGTCAAGGTGCCAAAGTGGTCTTTGTAAGGTCAATTTCTACCGCGTGGCATTTTCCTTCGTATTTTCATTGCCACAAGAGACCCAGCTCGATAGCGAAGAGGTCACGGCCAAGACAGGTCACCTGAATAGAGTCGTCAGTGGCTATACGTACACTCAGGGTACTGGTGACTGCCACCTGC
>NC_134791.1:20873896-20876396 GCF_046742065.1 Oratosquilla oratoria | reverse complement strand
TCCTCTCTCTCTCTCTCTCTCTCTCCCTCTCTCTCTCACTCCCATTCTCTCACACTCCCTCACCCACAAGCCGTCTCAGATACCATCTCTATCCCCCTTCCCCCCCCCTCTCTCTCTCTCTCTCTCTCTCTCTCTCATTTCCTTCGTTCTTTCCTGCTCTCCAATCAGTTTCTTTTTCGTTTCTTCTCATTTTTCAAACCCTTTTATCTTTCCTCCATTGAATTCTTCTTCCCTTTCACTCTCCCCCTCTCTGATTCTCTCTCCTCTCTCTTGCTTCTTCCTTTAACTTCACCTCCCCCTCCCCCTCCCCCCACTCCATTTTCCTTGCCCACTTCCCGTTTTCTATCCCTTGCTTCCAAAGGATTACAAAGGCGGAGCATGCCGACAGGAGACCTTTTGGTCCATAACTAGGTCGGATGCGAAAAAGTATATATATAATAATGATAAATAAAAAATAAATATAAATTTTAATTACATAAATAATAAACAAAACAAATAAATGCATAGGTATTGTTAAATAATAAACAGGTAAATAGTAAAAAATAATAAACTGACAGATAACTAATGATAAGAGAAAATCAAGCAAATAATAATAAACAAACAGGTAAATAATAAATAATAATAAATTTACAGGTAACTAATAATAAATGAAAACCAAGCAAATAATAATAACCAAACAAATAATAAGAAACAAATAAACAAGACAAACAAATACTTCCCCCTTCCCTTCCATTCCCTTCCCTCCCATTCCCTCTTATCTTATCTTTCCCTTCCATTCCTCATATCCTTCCTCACCCAACTCCTCTCACAAGAACACAAAAACCTAAGAATGGAGGAGATTGTAAGAGACCATAAGGCTTACAACAGGTAGTTCCATGTCCCTTACCACCTTTCACCCCTATCCATAAAGTCTCTTAAAACAACCCATTGTTTCAGCGCTCAGCACATGGTTTCCGAGTCTATTCCATTCGTTAACCACTCTGTTGGTAAACCAACTCTTGTCTATTTCCTTCCTAAACCTTCAAAGCATTTTCCTATATTCCCTTTTCTCCCCTCCTCTCCTCTTGTCATTCATCCTCTTCCTTCCCTCCCTCCCTCCTTCCTCAATACATTATCATTCCCTTCTTCTTCACCTCTTTCTCCTCCTCTCTTCCCTCTTCACTAGCTCTCCCCTTCCCCTTCTCTCCCCTCCTACCCTCATTCTTCCCCGGCTCTTCCTTCCCCTCCTCCTTCTTCCCCAGCTTTCCCTTCCCCTCCTCCCTCTTTCCTAGCTCTCCCCTTCCCCTTCTCTCCCTTCCCCTCCTCCCTCTTTCCTAGCTCTCCCCTTCCCCTCCTCTCCGCTTTCTTCCCCAGCTCTCCCTTCCCCTCCTCCCTCTATCCTAGCTCTCCCCTTCCCCTTTTCCCCCTTCCTCTCCTCCTTCTTCCCCCAGCTCTCCCCTTCCCCTCCTCTTCCTCCCTCCGGCATCCTTCGTCGAAAACGAGGTGAACTCCTCCTTGGAGGCTTGTTAGTCCTGTTAGTCCTGTTCAGATGAACAAAATCGAATGACATCACAATAACGCCAACGCCACGTCACACACAACCTCTGTTACACGTAATTTCTTCTATTGGGAATCTCTAAAATTTCGAAGTTTCTGATGTCCAGAAAGAAGAAAGGAAGAAGAGGAAGAAGAACGCGAAGAAGAACGCGAAGAATAAGAACGCGAAGAAAAAGAAGAAGAAGAAGAAGAAGAAGAAGAAGAAGAAGAAAAGAAGAAGAAGAAGAAGAAGAAGAAGAAGAAAAGAAGAAGACCATATAGCTTATATTCCCTGGAAAGACGTAGTGTGTGTTATGATGATCTATTAGGGGTATTCAATTGGGTCAATAGCTTTAACAAGGATGATTCAGTCAAGGTCATCATATTAAGACAACAGGGTATGTGACTCGTAATAATGGATCTAAATTGGGCAAGTTTAGGTTTAAGAAGAAAATAGGCAAGAACTAGTTACTAATAGAGTGGTTAACGAATGGAATAGACTTAGTAACCATGTAGTGAGCGCTGAAGCAATTGGCCATTTAAAGAGGTTGTGGATAGGAATGACAAGTGGTAAGAGACATGGAACTGCCTAATATAGGCCTTATGGTCTCTTGCAGTCTCCTCCATTTTTATGTTATTACACCGGGATACAAGAAATAACTTCTGAAATCCAAGAATTATTTTATAGATTTCGCTACGTTTCGTCCGAATATTAGAATTTTCAAATTCTAGCGATTCCTAAGAGGGGGTGGGGAGTACCTGATGTCAGTTTGGGAGTGGGTCCACCCATCACCTGAATAAAATTGTTTGGCGTCAGTCCAGACGCTACGGTCAAAATACGTCACAGCATTGAGGAGGTTAATTGTTATCAGGAGTCAAAGTTAAACCTTATCTTAATCTTGGTTGTCGCGAATGTTTTAATCTATTTGGCTATTCATTTATTGATTTTTTTTTTTTTTTTTTTCAGAGACAACGGTAGGACAAA
>NC_134791.1:20862490-20873396 GCF_046742065.1 Oratosquilla oratoria | reverse complement strand
CATATACCTTATTAAGGATTCGTTTTCCTTAGGAAGGAAATTTATGACTTGGCTGTATGTAGTCATATTAGCTAGATCGCGATTTCGGGTTCAAGACCCTTCTTCAGTAGCTATAGGGATAAGAATTAATCCGAAGGTTCTAGTAAAGATCTAAGTTTTATACTAGAGTTCCTATACTTGCTAATCACTGGGGGAGGTCACCTGGTATTACGGGCAGGGACGAAATGTCACGTGCGCTAGGGAGCCTCCGGGTTTGTGTTGTGGCGGAATGTGGCGTTTTGTCTCGTAGTTGGACGAGTGGCGTTTTGTCTCGTATTGGCGTTTGTGGTGTTATGTCTCATGTTTTTATTTGTAACGGTTTGTCTCATGCTTGAAAGGGCTCTAAGGTCTTCTGCTTGTACATTTAGGTTTGGGCTCAACTCTTTAATATACAACGCTTCTAAAATTGGGAGGCGTCTATCGTCAGTACATAAATCCAAAATCTCGGTGTTTTTCTCTAGTGTCTCTCTTGCTAGTGTTATGCCGTGGGCTTCTCTTAAGTGATTTTTAGGGGCTCCAGATGTCAGGTGGTATGAGAGGCGACGCGATAACCTCATTGTCGTCATGCCAATATTGGTGGATGGGAGGGCTTCACAGTTCCCTCGTGTACATGTGAACCTATAGATGACATGTGATTTCTGAAGTTCCTTTCTCTCTTGTAGGGGGCTGTTTCTAATAAGAAGGTGGCTAGTTTTCTTAGTTTTATAATAAATCACTAGATTTAGTATTTTTTCTGGATTCACTGGTTTAATGTTTCTTTTTATAATTTGTTTCATAATGCGTTCATCTTCTTTATAAGCTGACGAAAAAGTGGATTTATAATATATGTTGATTTTCTCTTTATTTTGTTTATCATTGTTGTTGTTATGCCAGCCGTCCATTATTTTCTTTGTTTGAAAATGTATCTCTTTTTCATTGATATTTTTCCTATTTATATTGGAAGATATTTTTGCTATATTTATTGATGATTATTTTTTAAATGGTGGAATAAATATAGCAAAAATATCTTCCAATAAAATAGGAAAAATATTTAAGATACATAATAATATGCGTAATAATCTTCAGTGTCATTTCACCGTATTCCATGCAACGGTTGTCCATCATCTTATTTCGGTGAGTCAGGTCGAGGGTTCAATAGACGCTTGAATGAGCACAAAAACGATCTCAGGGCTCATAGAACATCTATCTCCCTGGTCCGTCACCTGGACAAATGTGGACATCTACCTGATTGGAACAACGCAGAAATTCTACACCGAGGGATTTTGAGAAGAAAATGAGAAAAACTGTGGAAGCTGCACATATCGCCGCCAACAAGAACAACAACGACAGAGACGGATTTAAATGCCTCTCGAAAGCAGCAAGTGTCCTAATAATTAAATCGTAGCCAAAGGGAAAACATGACGCTCATACCTTGGCGGGTTCCCTCTCACTACGAATATAAGAATTGTGATCCGTCCTGTAATGCTGTAGTCCTCTGAAGAAGACCAAGTTGGTCGCAACGTTAGGGCAATAAACTCTATTCCTAACACATCTTCGTTTGCCCTTCCCCACCCACATTCTCTCATCATATATATATTATATATATATATATATATATATATATATATATATATATATATAATATATATATATATATATATATTTGCAGAAAAACACACTGGTAAATAGGAAACGTAGACCGAATGTTTACGTCTATTTAAGACATCATCAAGGGAATGATGATGATGTCTTAGATAGACGAAAATGTTCGGACTACGTCTCTTATTTACAAGTGTTTTTTCTGTAAATTATGTTCACGTGTCATTTGTGAAATACTGCAATATATATATATATATATATATATATATATATATATATATATATATATATATATATATTCTTCATTAAAATGGGCAGGAGCTTCTCTTTCAAAGATATATCATTGAATGTAATGGCAAGCTTGTTGTGACAAACCTTCCTGTCAATCCTCTCTCTCTTTCGTAAAGCAACTTTGCCTTCCATAGGCAGGAGCCCAAGTAATTCTACCTAATGGCACACGGAGAATTACTTTGACTTCCTGCCTATGGAAGGCAAAGTCGCTTTACGAAAGGGAGAGAAGATTGACAAGAAGCATTGTCACAACAAGCTTGCCAATTTCATTCAATGAAATATATATATATATATATATATATATATATATAGTACACACACACATACTTACACATACACATACATACACACATACGCATATATACATATATATATATATATATATATATATATGATATATATATATATATGCGTGTGTGTGTATGTGTATGTGTGTAAGTATGTGTGTGTACTATATATATATATATATATATATGTATATATATATATATATATGTATATATATATATATATATATATATATAGTACACACACACATACTTACACACACACACATACACACACACACATATATACATATATATATATACATATATTTATATATATATATATATATATATATATATATATATATATATATATATATGCGTAAGTAACCACTAGGAAAAGTAAACTAACGAAGCAGAGCGCTTTCGTATAATTACATCTTCAGTGTATCTGCACTGAAGATGTAATTATACGAAAGCGCTCTGCTTCGTTAGTTTACTTTTCCTAATGGTTACTTATGCATTTGTGAACACGCTCCTAGTGTTCTTATTGCATATATATATATATATATAATATATATATATATATATGTATGTATGTATGCATGTATATATATATGTATATATATATATATATCTATATATATATATGTATATATATGTGTGTGTGTGTACGTGTGTGTGTGTGTGTGTGTGTGTGTGTGTGTGTGTGTGTGTGTGTGTGTGTGTGTAAGTATGTGTGTAACAGAAATGAATAAGTACATAATAAAAAACAAATGAATAGATGAATAAAAAATACATACATACATATACCAAGGCTTTTTTCCCCTTACAAAGGAGGTAGCCAAAAAGGGAAAGGCATAAAATCATTTCCACCCATTCCATCCCTGAATACACTCCACACCCCTCCACCCTCCCTCTTATCTGAGCACCTCCTCGATGACGGGTCATCCCTGCACCTTGTCCACTGCCCTGGGTCAGAAGCAGTGTCGCAAGACACAGCACATCCACAGCAAGGCCGCTTCATTAAATCGGTGACCCCCCCTCTCCGTCCCCCCATTGCATAAAATGAGAGGACGGGGAGAAATCCCTTCGGCCTGCATCAAATTTTGCTCACACATACTACCTCAACCCCCATCCCCCCGCCCATTCCACCTCATGCAATCACAACATCATCCATATACATCCATTCTCCATTCACCCCTGTCTTCTGTCCTCTCCCGTCCTTCCTCAACAGACATTCCCCTCTTCCCCAAAGCCCCCCTCACCCCATCCATCCACCTCATCCTAGGACGTCCCCTCATGTTCACTTCCTCCACATCTGCCTTCCATACTTCTTTTACTAGTCTTTCTTCACTCATTCTTTCCATGTGTCCAAACCATCCTAATATTCTTTCATCAACCCTATCTCCCAGCTCCTTTTCCATCCCTGTTCTCCTCCTCACCTCCTCATTTCTCACTCTATCTAGCCTAGTAACCCCCATCATACTTCTCAGACACCTCATCTCAAACACATTCAAACTCCTTCTCTCTTCTTCTCTTATGTTCCATGTTTCTTCCCCATACAGTGCTGTTGGCACAATCACTCCTTCATACAGTCTCCTCTTAGCATCCATTCCCAAATGTCTATTCCTCATTACACTCTTTAATCCATCAAGGCATTTACTCGCTTCTCTCAATCTACATTCTACCTCCACTTTCACTCCACCTTTTCCTGCCACATTTGCACCCAAATATCTAAAACTATCCACTTCCTCCAGTCGCTCTCCTTTACCTTTTGCTTTACTTCTCTTTTCTTTTCTTTGTACCTCTCATATGACTCCCTCGTCCTATTTTGTAACCAATCTGTGAAAGCTCGATTCTTCTCTTCTACAACCTTCTTTGTTTCCTCATCCCACCATTCACTACCCTTTCTTCTATTTCTCCCTGTCCTTCTTGTTCCACACACCATCCTTCCACACTTTATGACTCCCTCCTTGAACCATTCCCATTCCTCCTCCACACCTAGCTCCACTCTATCCTTTACTCCCTCCCACTCCTCCTTCAGCTTCTTTTCGTACCCCTTCTCCTTTCCCTTTTCATTCAAACAAATAACCAAACAAATAAATAAATATGATTGGATAAACTAATTAGTAAAAGACATATACTGCATGAACCATTACTTTACAGATAAAAATAGAAATTAAACACTTCGGCACTCTTAGGTGCACTTTTTTTTTCTCTCTTACAGGAATTTGAAAAATAAATAATATGAGCACTTAAATGACACAAGAGTAATAGCTAAATTAGAAATGACATTTCATGTCCTATGCAATGCAGGAACTGAAGATGAAGATAGAAAGACTGATATTGCTTAGGACAATGCTGACCTCTGAAGTATAAAGAAAACGGAATAGGAAAAGAAGAGGAATAAGAGGAAAAAAGAAACAATAAGAGGAAGAATATGAGGAAGAAAAGAGGAAGAAGAAGAAGAAGAAAAAAGGGAAGAGTTAGAGGAAAAAATGAAAAGAAAAATACAAGGAAGAACAAGAAAAAGAAGAAGAAAAGAAAGAAGAAGAAGACGAAGAAGAGAAAGAGGAGTAAGAAGAAGAGGAAAATAATATGATTACGAGGAAGAGGAAGGAAACTGTATATAACATGACGTCACTTTACCTCGTAGAAAGGAAAGGTTTCTTAGTGAGACGACGGCGGCTGCGTAATGGAGGGCGATGGTGGCGAGAGAGAAAGATGATATTGAGATAGAAATAGATGGAATACGATTATCATTATTATCATTATTCAGTTTTGGGGCTACATGGCTCTTAACTTTGTAGCATATTTGTAGCATTCTTTTTCTTGATAGAGATTCATGTACTTATGCTCCTGCCTAAAAGAAAAAAAAAAATCTTTTTAAGATTTCATTTATTAAAAGAACTGAACGAAACTTTTATCTGTTAAACTAATCGATTTATTTCTTAGATTTTATCTAGTTATTCATTCACTTACTTATCTATTCATTTATCTATTAATGTGATCATTTCCTATTCCGCAATCGACCTCGTCAGAGGCTCGAATGTCTTTTGTCGGCATGTGTTTCCATCATAACGTACCGGCAACAAGCCCTGCACGCCTCATTTGAGCAAATCTGTCCCCCGACGATCAACTACCTGGACAGCTCCCTCTCCCCTGACCGACTTGGACGAAGTTGTGACGACATGATCAAGCTTCGTCACTTGAAACGCGAGCGAATGCGCCTCTGCGCTCACAGACTTTACGTCTTCTTCCAGTCGCTCTTCACCTGTTGTGTAAAAGGTGATTCTCAACAGGACCACGGTGAAAACGTCCCTCGCCCCACACAGGATGTCCCCGACTTTACAAACAAGTCCAAAGAAAAGACGCCGCAGGATCCCCAAGGAGTTAAGAGACCACCAGGAACCTTCGGAGAGCCAAAAAGCACAGTTTTTGAGGACGATTACACTATAAAGTGCTCCCTGGGTGCTGGAGCCTTTGCAAGGACAGTCCTTGTTTCGCGTAAGGCAACGGGTTGTATCAGTGTTGCCAAGATTCCCCTTGAGAAGGGCACTTGCAAAAGCGAGATCCGCAGTGAAATCGCAGCCCTCTCAACGTTGCACCACCCTAACATAATCAAACTGGTGGACGTTGCAAACGACAGAGGCTGCAGAATCATCATGACTGAATACTGCCCTGGTGGGACGCTTTTAGCAGCCATGGAGAGGCACAGCAAGTCGCCCTCTCTTGCCTGGGGCCGTCAGATTATCTCGTACTTCAGGCAGCTTGTGTCTGCCGTGTCCTACATGCACTCCAACCAATGGGCACATCTTGATCTTAAACAAGATAACGTCGTCCTCAGCGCCGACTTAAAGGTCGTCAAGGTCATCGACTTCGGCCTCTCGATGAGAACTTCCAAGGTTTACCAGCGAGAGATGAAGAGTGTAGGAGGGTCGCCTTGGTACTTGGCTCCCGAAGTGCTGGACAAAGCCCAACGCCCATACGCCGGAGGAATGGCTGATGTTTGGGCTCTCGGCTGCCTTCTCTACGAACTATGCATGGACCGCCTGCCATACTACGAGCCAACAATAGGGCGACTCACAACGAAGGAGCAAATGAGTTACTATGTGGCCTGCTGCAAGAAAGGGAGACCAGCTCTCAAAGCCCTAAAGCCAGGAAACTTCGAAATACACCACGAGAGGACTATCATATAGATTCTGTGGTGCATGCTGGACCCGCGGCAGGAGACCAGATCTACCATCTGGCAGGTAGAGGAGATCAAATTCGAAGAGAACAAACACGAGCATTGAGCAGTTTTCCACAACAGACCATCTGTCAAACATTAAATAGCAACACTTTGTGACCGCATTCCAAAGACGGAAATGGACAATATTCTTTTCTTTGAGCCTTAGAGCAGTTAAAGGGTTCTCCCTCAGCTGAATAAAATTGCATGGCTACAGCCAGAAAGACGTAAGTATAGAGTAAAAGATCTTAATGATCTACAACCACTTCTGAAAAAAGACAATATCTTTCAGTTTAAGCCAAAGAAGCGTCCTTCCATTAAAGTTTCCAGGCGGAAGGGAACAAAGCTCGTTCTCTGCTGAATAAAATCGTCAGGTGTAACACACACACACACACACACACACACACACGCACACACACACACAAACAAACACACACACACACACACAGACTCGGTGGCAAAGTTGGTAGAGCGCTGGACTGGGAAGTACGATAGTGTTCGCAGTACCCAGTTGAATCCTGTCCAGGACCGAAATTATTTTGGTATCGCTGTGCCTCGGGTTGTTACTCTGACTCTCGTGGGCGGGGAGTTGGGTGTGTGTGTGTATGAAAGGTCATAGCATTACCCATAGATCGGTCATACGAGCTCTGAGCTCTCTTCCGGGAGGGAAATAGCTGTCGATCACGAGTCCAACACCAAGTCCAAGACCAAGGTGAATACACACACACACACACACACACACATATTTGTACAACGCGTACTTGTTTATTCTTTTGTTTCCTTTGTTTATTAATGTGTGCGTATGTGTATGTGTGTGTATATCCATTTGTGTGTGTATCTGTGTATGTGTGTACGTATATCCATTTGTGTGTGTCTGTGTATATGTGTGTGTACGTCCATTTGTGTGTGTCTGTGTATATGTGTGTGTGTGTGTGTGTGTGTGTGTGTGTGTGTGTGTGTGTGTGTGTGTGTGTGTGTGTGTGTGTGTGTGTGTGTGTGTGTGTGTGTGTGTGTGTGTGTGTGTCTATGTGTGTGTGTGTGTGTGTGTCTATGTGTGTGTGTGTGTGTGTGTGTGTGTGTGTGTGTGTGTGTGTGTGTGTGTGTGTGTCTATGTGTGTGTGTGTGTGTGTCTATGTGTGTGTGTGTGTGTGTGTGTGTGTGTGTGTGTGTGTGTGTGTGTGTGTGTGTTTGAGAGAGAGAGAGAGATACAGAGAGAGAGAGTGAAGTCATGTACAACGTGAGTTTCCTTCCAGTTAACATCTAGATAATTTTATCTAGTTTAAAAAAAAAAACTAAAAAAATCTCTGCATTCGTGGGGTCACACCGTCCAGTGTCCAAGGAGGGAGAATTTAGTGAAACCCCTACTACGCAGATTGGAGCCTTATTTCCATTAGAAACAAAAATAATAACAATAATAATACTGACCACTTCCTGCTTCTACTATCCCTCCTTTATACTCTCTTCCGCGCTAGATGTGGGTTCGAATCCTGCACTCCTCTCCGATTCCCAGCAGTACCTAAACCGTATTGGGCAAAGATGACGGCTTCGGCCGCAGCTATTCACAGCCTTCTGGCGTAGGCTCCTCATCTTCTTAAATCTCTCCTTGACCACTTGGATAGAAACGCTGCTTCTGCATGACGCAATAGAAGTAAAATTCTAGACGAGATAAACACCATATGAGGACGGAGCCTTTATTTGTTCGACGTTTCGCTTATTACAGCTTTTTCAAGTACAAGTTGAGATACAAATGCTTGAGATTAAATAAGGGGAAAGGAGGGAACGGGGAGAGAAAAGGGGGGGGAAGGAAGAGGAGGAGGAGGAGGAGGAGAAGGGGGGGGGGGTTGGACACTGGGAAAGGATGAGAATGCTGGCCCAAACATCCGTGGGCGAAATGTCCACAAAGGGGCCAGTATTCTCATCCTTTCCCAGTGTCCAATCCCCCCCTCTTCTCCTCCTCCTCCTCCTCCTCTTCCTTCCCCCCCTTTTCTCTCCCCGTTCCCTCCTTTCCCCTTATTTAATCTCAAGCATTTGTATCTCAACTTGTACTTGAAAAAGCTGTAATAAGCGAAACGTCGTACAAATAAAGGCTCTGTCCTCATATGGTGTTTATCTCGTCAATCTTGTCGGCAAACTGCCACTTTTAAGCAAAATTCTAGAACCACGCAAACACTGATATCTAACATGAAACTTATGTTGTCCAATAGCTCCTCACCTAACCTAACGTAACCATTCCATAAAAAAAATCTTTCAAATGCAAAATAAAATAGATAAATAGATAAATGAATAAATAAATAAAAGATCAATAAATAAATAAATAAATAAGTGAAAAATATGTTTGCGTAATAATGATATAGAGCTGTAATACCAAATACGTGGAGAGGTCAAGCCACGCGCATGCGCAAGTGAAAGGCAATGGATGAAGGGTAGAGAACCCACACAAGCTGCCTCTGAATCACAGATTCTCACTTTCCCTATTTTTTCATATCTTACTCCTTGGTCATGAACAAACGTCTTTATGTATACTATGGAAGAAAACGACATGTTTTTAAAGCTGTTATGATTATTTGATAACTGATTCTATTTTTAGTCTACTGAAGAACAAAAATAATTGAAAATAGTTAGGATAAAATAAGAATGCATGGCGAGCGTGCCCCCATAGCTGTGCGTGTGTGTGTGCGTATGTGATTCACCATGGTCTTCGGATCACGTGTTGGACTCGTGATCGACAGCTATTTCCCTTACGATATATGGATAATACTGTGACCTTACACGCACACACACCTCCAACTCCCCGCCCACGAGAGTTGGAGTAACAACCCGTAGCGCAGCCCTGGGCGGAATTCATACCCGGACCGCCGTGGTGGCAGCCAGGAACTCTACCAACTGCGCCACGAGTTTTGTGTGTGTGTGTGTGTGTGTGTGTGTGTGTGTGTGTGTGTGTGTGTGTGTGTGTGTGTGTGTGTGTGACTGGTTCTGCGCTACACGTTGAGAACAGATGCTACAGAATTTCTACAGAACTTATTCGGATTTTCACGAATATGGAGAAGATACGCTGGCGCACTGCGGGAGGGGGTGAGGTTATGCATGCACAACTGCCGTGTCGATGTCATAAAAAAGAAGAAGAAGAAGAAGAAATTATTTGGGTATCTTGAGGCGCAATGCCGAGGTCATCATTGTCGCCGTGATCCATCTTATGAATTCATTTTTGCTTAAAGAAAAACATAAAAACATAAGAATGGATGAAACTGAAAGGGACCATAAGTCTTACACTAGGCAGTTCCATGTCCATTACCATCTGTCATTCCTATCTATAGTTATCTAACCTTCTCTTAAAACAATCAATAGTTTTAGCGCTCACTATATGGTTACTAAGTCTATTCCATTCATTAACCACTCTGAGGGTAAATCAGTTCTTGTCTATTTCCTCCTCAAATATAAATTTGTTCAATTTGAAACCCAAAACGATTTTATTCAGGAAAGGAAGCGTCACCATAGGTATGATGACAGCCTTTGGTCCCATTCTGACGCAAAGGCCACAGATTTTATTATGCTTAACCCCACACGATTTTATTCATTACATATGGATACCGTGTCGAACACAAGAGCGGTCGTGAGTCTGATTCCCGGGTCCCGCTGCGGGCTATGTCGAGTGGGTTCCCGACAGTCCTGGCCAGGCAGGGAGGCGACTCAACGTCAGCCTAAAAAAAAAAAAAAAAAAAACAGGCGGTTTGTTGTAACTGATAGGGCTTTGCTCTACCAGGGGTTTCTCACTTTCCACTACGTAGGAGTGGGACGGTGAGTTAGTTACGGTTTTCCTATGGGTGGTGTCAGACGATTTCCTGGTCCCAAGGGACCTCACGGCGCCGCAAGAGCTTAAAAGGGTCAAATAATTGTGCCCAGTGGGCTGCAAGGCAGAACAAGATAACAGTAAGAGTCTTTCGTAGAATGAAAACCTATTGCGTTCAGAGAATAAGTCAGGAAGGAAAACGTCGTTTTCCGGTAGAGTGCACCTCTGCCTTCTGGTTAAAAAAGAAAAAGAAAAAATAGAGAGAGAGAGAGAGAGAGAGAGAAAGACGAGGCAAACAGGCTACAGGAATGGTCTCTGTAGAACAAGAGGAATGTGGTGTAATACAGGATATAAAGCAGTTCTGTAGAATGGGAGACCTATATTTCTATGATATAAGGTTACTCTATAAAAATGAAAACATATATATATATTACAAATCATAATACAAAGTTGTCGTCCGGAGGTTACAGAAGGTATGAAACATTTCAGCAGCCAAGAGTACTCTCTGAATAAAAATAAATAAATAAATAAATAGATAAAAGTTAAAATGAAAAATATGTTGCTGGTTTCTATAAAGTGGAAGGGAAACGAAAAAATGATGTACTGCGTGATGGGACATGGCTCCTCGAAGAAGAGGAAATAGTATGCAAAGGAGTCAAGGCTGATGCCGACATAATATAGAATAGATGATGATGTGCAATATGGGATGCACTG
>NC_134791.1:20844990-20857490 GCF_046742065.1 Oratosquilla oratoria | reverse complement strand
GTGCTGGACAAAGCCCAACGCCCATACGCCGGAGGAATGGCTGATGTTTGGGCTCTCGGCTGCCTTCTCTACGAACTATGCATGGGCCGCCTGCCATACTACGAGCCAAGAATAGGGCGACTCACAACGAAGGAGCAAATGAGTTACTATGTGGCCTGCTGCAAGAAAGGGAGACCAGCTCTCAAAGCCCTAAAGCCAGGAAACTTTCAAAAACACCACGAGAGGACTATCATATAGATTCTGTGGTGCATGCTGGACCCACGGCAGGAGACCAGATCTACCATCTGGCAGGTAGAGGAAATCAAATTCGAAGAGAACAAACACGAGCATTGAGCACTTTTCCACAACAGACCATCTGTCAAACATTAAATAGCAGCGCTCTGTGACCGCATTCCAAAGACGGAAATGGACAATATTCTTTTCTTTGAGCCTTAGGGCAGTTAAAGGGTTCTCCCTCAGCTGAATAAAATTGCATGGCTACAGCCAGAAAGACGTATGTATAGAGTAACAGATCTTAATTATCTACAACCGCTTCTGAAAAAACAATATCTTTCAGCTTAAGCCAAAGAAGCGTCCCTCCATTAAAGTTTCCAGGCGGAAGGGAACAAAGCTCGTTCTCTGCTGAATAAAATCGTCATGTGTAACACACACACACACACACACACACACACACACACACACACACACACACACACACACACACACACACACACACACACACACACACACACACACACACACACACATATGTATATATATATTTGTGTGTGTGTGTATATATATATATATATATGTGTGTGTGTGTGTGTGTGTGTGTGTGTGTGTGTGTGTGTGTGTGTGTGTGTGTACACACATGTAGGTAGATTAGATATCATACATTTGCATATACATACATATGTATACACTTTATATGAATATATTTCTACTTCCAACGTCCACTGTGTGACGCCAGTTTCAAAACCTTTATCCTGGCTGTTAGTATCTAACATCTGTACGGTTTTTCTTAGCGGACGTCTCCCTCACCCCGATTCCTGCAGGCAAACACTCACTGACTAAATATCTATCCAGTGTCTTGAGGACCACCACGTGGAAGGATCCTGGAGATGGCACAGGGCAAGTCAGACTTTTGCGGGTTGGTCGCGTTGGGTAATGCGGTCTTTCTCAAACGAGGATCCGCAGAAACTACCAAAAGATCCGCTGGATGAGGAATTCGATATGTTGCAGTTAAGCCTGTCTTGACTCTTTTTTTTTTTTTTTTTTTTTTGTAATTAGTGATTACACAATGTGACTTAATCGAGATGTCCATTTTTTATTTTTTTTATAATAAACAATTCCTGTGACAAGGAAACCTTTCGTTAACAAATCCTACATGGTTCGGCGATGTTTCGGTTTAACGTTGCGAACTCCCCCTGTCAGGAGGCTAGGACGGTGCCACTTACAGATTATTTTGCAGCATGGATTTTAATAAAACATGCTCTTGGTCCAACTCGCTAGCGGCAGGGTTCCAACTGCCGTCACCTCGACCTCCGCCGCAAGTGGCGACGCTCTAACCCGTTCGGGCAGCGAGTATCCTAAATCTTACATACAAATGTAAAATCATCATATCCTATCTAATCCCGTATCAAGGGTCCCTTAAATATATATAAGTCGGTGTAAGAGATCCGCAAAGATTGAAAGGTTGAGAGACATTGACCTAGTGGACCTCAAATGACAAAGGATCTTCCTCGAGTTGGATGAAATCGCAGGAGAGGGAGGAGCTCTCTCTCGAACTGGGGTCTTCGAGCTCGACGTGGCGGGGCGCGATTGGTTTTGGGCCGCGTAATGACCTGAGGCCATGCTTAGTTTCTGCCCAGGGTAACGAGGTCTAACTATGGGTTCCCCCCCGTGCGTAGTAACAGTGTGACTATATCATTCGATTGGAATGGGTCAGGTCGACACAAGCTAGTCCTTTACTGGGTAAAGATTATTCTAAGATCTTAACCATAACAATAATGTTAAGTGCAACGCCATTCCTCAACAGGTCAGAAAAAAAAATTGAAGCATTTCGTATATGATGAAAATTCATATAGAAATGTGAGTCGTTGACAAAGTAGGTGGGAGAAGTGAAATCATATCTGTAGAAGTAGTAAAGGAGAAATGGAGGGCAGTGGAACGGAGGTCAAATTGAAATAGAAAGTGATCAGAATTTTCTTTTTTGTGGATATTAGTTAAAAAAAAGAAAAAAAAAAAGTCCTCTGGTCCATAAGGGCCCACTAAAACCCCTTAAATCGTTTAATGTTAGCCACCACCACCTCTACCACCACTACCACCACTACCACCACCACAATCACCACCACCACCACAGATACCACCTCCACCTCCACAACCACCTCCACCACCACTACCACCACCACCACTACCAACACTTAAGCTTTCTGACGTTCACCTCCACGAAACACCAAACTACTCAAAGACAACAATGAATCTTTTTTTTTGCTACGTTTTAAGAGTTAATTGTTAGTAATTCTAGGTGTCGCCAGACGATTTTATTCAGATAAGGAAACCTGCGCAGCTTGGAGCTGAGTAGGATTATCTGACGACAGGAAGAACAAAATTTCTGGAGTTTGTCACTCTTTTCAATTGACCGAAATAGTTTTAGCTTCTTCAGATCTTCTCTCCCTCACCACCCTCCCTCCTCCCTCCTCTTACTCTCCCTCTTCCCTCCTCCCCCTTCCCACCCTCCCTCTTCCCACCCTTCCTCCTTCCTACCCTTCCTCCTCCCTTCTCCCCCTTCCCACCCTCTCCCTTCCCATTCCCATCCTCTCCTCTCCCCTTCCCACCCTCCCCCTTCCCATTCTCCCTCCTCCCCTTCCCACCCTCCCTCCTCCCCCTTTCCAACCTCCCTCCTCCCGCTTTCCACCCGCCCTCCTCCCCCTTTCCACATTCCCTCCTCCCCTTTCCCACCCTCTCCCGCACCCTTCCCACCGTCCCCCTCCCCATGCCTTTCTCCCTCCTCCCTCCTCCCCCTTCCCACTCTCTCCCTCCCTCCTCCCCGTTCCCCCATACTTCTCCACTCATCGTGATAGCACATAACCTTCTGCTCCATCGTCCTCCTCCCCATCGCTGCTCCACAGGGGTAGAAGTGCCACTCGACATGTCAACATGTCGTTCTTCAACACAGAAGCATCTATATACAGACGGGCACGTGTATAAACACGTGCGTGCATGTGCACACACACAAACACGCACACACACACCTCTCATGGCGCTGTGGTTAGAGCTCTGGCCTGCCACTACGGAGGTCCGGATTCGACTCTCGCCCGGGGCTGAAATAATATCAGTATCGCAGCGTTGAGGGGTGTTACTCCAACTCTCGTGGGCGGGGAGTTGGGTGTGTGTGTGTGTGCAAGGTCATAGCATTACCCATAGATCGGACCTACGAGCTCTGAGCTCTCTTCCAGGAGGGAAATAGCTGTCGATCACGAGTCCAACACGTGATCCAAAGACCAAGTGAATACACACACACACACACACAACACATCATGATCTTAGGATTTAGTCAGCATTTTTTTTTTTTTTTTTTTTTGTCAATGCACAGTGATTTTAGTCAGCTAGAGGTTGTCCGGAAAGTGTCATGAGTAAGAGTTATGCCTTGATACATCTCCTTCTCCTCCCACATCTCCCTGGGAGACATCATCAATCCCTGGAGCAGCAGTCCCCAAACTGCATTTCGTAGGCGACATGGCGCCCTCAGAATTTGATCATGACACCCGCGATGGATCACCATGAAATTACTTTTTTTCATATTTCATTTATTTTGTATCTGTAATTATTATTATTATTTGATTTATTATATTGATTATCAATGTTTATCTTTTCATTTATCTTATATTCATTTATATACTTGTTTATTTATTTATTTATTTATTTATTTATTCATTTTTACCTGGTATTATTTCTTTGGCGCCCACCATTATATTCTCAATGATGGAAGTGGCCTGCGCCTTACGAAATTTTGGGAACTAACGCTGTAGTACTTATAAATGGGAGCAACTTTACGAAAAAGTACCTTCCGCCCATCACGTGTTAATTATTTCCCTTCCGTCTAAGTCCCGGACATTTGATCCTGGCTACCTCATTCAGCTAAGGAAAACTCCTCCTCAGTCAAAGTGTTCATCCCGATTCAAGTAAACCTTCCTCCGTGATCTGGGCTGGAAGCAATGCAGCAAGATACAGCACATCCGCAGCAAGGTCTGACAGCTGAAGCTGGTTTACCCCCACTGCTTCATTTATATGGCGGCGACCCTCCCTCGTCGTCCCTTCATGCGAAAATAGAGAAGACGAGGAGAAATCCCTTCGGATCGCGTCAGAGTATCATTTATTCACAGTCACTCTCGGGGGGCCCGCCATGGTTCGCTAGTAGCGCGTGGGGATTTCGGGCGTGCGTTCGAATCCTGGTCACGGTGCAGAGGCTAGGGAAGGTATCCACTCTGAGTAATGGCCCCCAGCCGCTGCTCACCTTGGCCCTGAGGTGATCTGGGCATCACTAAATCAGTTTCCTTCGTGTATCGTCACTGCAGTGGTATACCGTGGATACACCATCTCCTGCGTTCAGGTATATGAACTGTTGCTGACCACCTACAAGATTGAGGTCCGGGTGGGTACGAGCTTTGCGAAAATACGAGGGAAAAAATAAAAAATAAAAAAACACTCTCCACGCACACCTACCTCCTGTCCTCTCCCTTCCCTACTCAACAGACATTCCCCCTTTACCCGAAACCCCCTTCACCCCATCCATCTCATCCTCATTACTCTCTGACTGGCGTCGAGTTTACTTGTTCACCTGGGAGAGAGGAAAAGAAATCCTTCCTTGATATTAATTTCCATTCGTCCTGTAAAAGTAGAGTAAATAGGATTGAGATAATACGCCAATGCCAGAGGTTTGAATCTTCATTATTTTCGCACATGATCAATACTTCTTTGTCAATATGATCATTGGTAACTGTCATCTCGTATCTCAGTATGAATATCACACAATCATCAATATAAAGATTGCTTGAATAATTGATCAATATTAACTGTGTATGGTTAGTTTTAGCCCCTTTGCTACTGGAAGAGGATGACATGGAGCTGAATAGAATACCAAGGCGGGAGACAGAATCAAATGATACATGTCATCAGTCACGAAGTGTATTATCTTAGTTCGATGAGAGGCGTTATCCTCCCGAGGGGAGGAGGGGGTTATCCTTACCCACGGGTGGACTAAGTTTACATCGGGCCCTATTCCAACCACAGTTTTGGTCCCCCTCACCATTAAATAAATTGCACAAGATCCGAACAATTTAATGTTTTATTGAAACATCACAATGCATTAACGATACTCTATATATACTTATGCAGATTTCCGGGATTCCCATAAATCATAATGAGGGTTGGTGCTCATTATGGGTCGGATCTATTAGGTTTGTGGGGCCCCTCAGCGCCCAGGGCAATGGCGAACTTAGCGTGCGGGATAACCCGCCCATGGGTTTACCGCGGACCTGAATGGAAGTCACCCGCGAAGGAATGAACAAATCTGCTGAACACCACAGTGTTGCGTTGCGTTGTGCTATGTTGTATTATATTATGCTCCGTTGTCTTGTGTTGTATTGTCTTGTGCTGCGTTGTGTTATGCTGTGTTGTGCTTTGTGCTATGTTATATCATGTTATGCTGTGCTCTGTTGTATTGTGTTATGCTGTGTTGTCCTTTATTGTGTTGTGTTTTGTTGCCTCGTCTTGATTGTGCTGTGTTATGATGTAGACTACCCACGCCCATTGCGTCCACTATAGGTAAGCACACGGCCAATAACACGCCTGGCTGGGCGTTGTAATGTTCCCGTTCCGACAGATCCATGATGAGATCACTCGTGGTGAGCGGCCACCCACGAGACCACTCGGCCTGTGATAAGCGTTCATCTGAGGGCGTCTTCTCGCGCTGGATGTCCGCTTGACGCTTCATAGAGTCTTGAACTGGGGTGGGAGGGGAGGGGAGGGGAGGGGAGGGGGCGTTGTTTCAGCTTTGTTAAATATTGCAGCCTTTCTTCTTCTTCTTTTCTTCTTCTTCTTCTTCTTCTTCTTCTTCTTCTTCTTCTTCTTCTTCTTCTTCTTCTTCTTCTTCTTCTTCTTCTTCTTCTTCTTCTTCTTCTTCTGCTTCTTCTTCTTCCTCTTTTTCTTCTTGTTGTTGTTGTTGTTGTTCTTCTTCTTCTTCTTCTTCTTCTTCTTCTTCGTCTCCTTCTTCTTCTTCTTCTTCTTCTTCTTCTTCTTCTTCTTCTTCTTCTTCTTTCTTTCTTTCTTTTTAAGAACCCCCAAAAGGCCGCTCATGTGCAGGCGTTGAGCGGGAGAATTAAGGGTTAGGATTTGTGCCAAGAATGGGGTTAGGATTAGGGTTAAGGGCAGGATCAGAATTAGGGTCAGGAATAGGATTAGGATTGAGGAGAGGGAGGTAGTGATGGGTGGTCCTGTTTCTAAACGTATCAAGAGGTGGGATTATTGACTACGTGAGATGAAAGATGATTTTCCATCTTTGGATGCAGCGGGAGAAGAATGAGGGCATGAATATGTTGGTGCTTATCTGAAGTGAATTACTAGTAACAGTGAGTATCATACCAATAATTTCCGACAGTCGCTTCGGGAATCGAACCGAGGTCTTGCTGGACGCCAAACTAGTCGGGTCTTTTGGTAAGGTATTGCTTTGGCATCCAGCAGGACCTCGTGTTCGATTCCCGGGGGGGACTGTTGGAAATTATTTTTATGTTGGTGGTTGTTTGGTATGTGTTGTATTCTAGGTCTTATCTAGTCTTATTTGATGCGGACGACCTTATCGCAGATGACTGTCCAGGATAAACACTTCATCTCATACTTTACAACACATTATGGAAGAATGCAATGTACACAATCACGCAACAACACAATATACTCTCTATGTAGGATTTGGGAGACAACCCCGTTCCAGCCGAGACTGCTGGTCAGGCAGTCTAGGGAACGACAGCAACAACAACATTCTTTGGAAAGACGAGGAGTGTGGAATGATCTAATAGAGGTATTCAGATGGGTCAAGGGCTTTTCAAGAGTGATGCAGGCAAGGTCTTCATATTAAGACAACAGGGCGGGACTCGTAGTGATGGTACTAAATTGGACAAATTTAGGTTTCAAAAGAAAATAAGCAAGAATTGGCTTACCAATCACCACTACTGCAGTACACGTTAACGAAATAATTGGTAGTTTTAAGAGAATGTTAGATAAATTTGTGGATAGGGGTGAAAGGTGGTAAGGGACATGAAAATGCCTGGTGTAGGCCATATGGTCTCTTGCAATCTCCTACATTCTTATGTCCACCCACCCCACCCCCACCCGAGTACACCGCCATTTCTTCAAGGGAAATAGCGGTGGTATTCTTGAAAAAAATATTTCCTTATATACTGTAAATCTTATATAAATCCCTGGAAGGGAAAGATTTATATAAGGAAAGATTTTTTAAGAATACCACCGCAAGAATCTTACGGTGGTATTTTTAAAAAAAATCTAAGGATTTATATAAGATTTATGTAAGGAAAGATTTTTATAAGAATACCACCGCAAGTTTCCCTTGCGTGTTCTCCAGAACACTTCTCCATGCGTCTCGGGGTCAAACGAGGTCAAACTCTATACGAGAGGATCCTCTGACTCAAACTGCCCAGGACTAACGCACTTCAACCCCGATATTGTTTTGCCTTCATCTTGTCCTTTCTTCACACCACAGACCGTTCATTTACGTAATAATCAAATTAAAATAGATAGATTAATAAATAAGTAAATAAGTAAATAAATAAAGAATAAACGAATAAGATATAATACATACATACATGATATTCATTATTATTATTTTTTTCGCATCCGACCTAGATATGGACCAAAAGGTCTCCTGTCGGCATGCTCCGCCTTTGTAATCCTTTATACCAAAGGCTTTTTCCCCCTTACACGGGGGGTAGCCAAAATAATATATAAGCAATTATATTATCTAATTGAATAAAATATAAGCAATTAGATAAGATAAACAAATCATTAATAAAATAAATAAATAGATTAATGAATAAGTAAATAGATAAAAATAAACGAATAAAATAAATAGATAAGTAATTAGATAAAATAAACAAATTATTAATCAAATAAATAAGTAAATGAATTTATAAATGAGTAAGTAAACAAATTCTAACTTATTTATTTGAAAGGGATTAGTGTCTATCTCGAGAAGTGAAATTCTAGGAAGGTTTCTAGTTAACTGTATCGTACATTGCATCAGAAAATCAGAAAAAACAATTTATAATATATATTTCGTATAAAAGCATATGGATCGTCTAGCAATTAAGCTGAGAGACATAAGTCCAGTAGCCGGAGAAACGACTTGATCTTGTGAGTAGATGTCGACAGACGATGTGTAGTGTTTGTGATTAAAAAAAAAAAAACAAGAAACGAACAAAAAAATTACTAATCCAATTTACATCACGGACTCTTCTTACCATGAGGCTAGGACGGTACCCTTCACAGGACTTTGTGGCAAAGAATTTAATGAACCATGTCCTTGGTCCAACTCGCTGTCGGCAGGGTTCGAACAGCCATCACCTGGACCTCCGCCACATGCAACAACACTCTACCCCACTCGGCCAGCGAGTATCCAAACATCAAAAATAAAATATATTAATATCCCCCATATCCGAACTTATTGGGACATTTGGTGTTCGGATTTGGGGAGTATTCGGATAAGCGAGGTAAAATTACTCTCCCTCCAAGACTCCGCTCCGGCACTCCAGTACTTAGTTTCCAATTCTGATGGAATAATAATTGGTAAACAATAGACCTAGGAGGTCTCTTAATCCATCAACCGCAACCAACCAACCGCAACTTGTGCGGACGTTTGAACCCAGGACATAAACCCACTTCGGGAATTGGTGGTGCCTTATGTCCTGGGCCAATTCCCGAAGTGGGTTTATGTCCTGAGCCCAAACGTCAGCAGAAGTGGAGGTAGGCGAGTGTTGAATTAAGAGACATAGGTGTGTGTACACATAGACTATGTTTGGCTCGAAGCGGTTCATGTTATGGTTGCTCAAAAATGGGAGGGGTTAGTGTGGTTCAATCAAAAGGTCTTGAAACGAGATCTGTTGTGGGTAATTTAGCAGTTTAAGAGGTGCACTAAAGTGGGTAGGTCACTGTCGCGGTGTCAAAGAAACCCAAGGGTGTGTGGGCACCACTGTGTCTGAGTGGTGGAATATATGGTGCTAGACGGTCCGGTGTCGTGAAGCATCTTAGGCTTGTTTCACACGTATCGACTTTTCGCCGTGCGCCGTCCACGACACGACGTCGTGCTCTCAATTAACCATGGTTGTCTATGAACGTTTTCACACGTTATGACCACAAAGAAGGGTGAAAGCGTCCATAGACATCCATGGTTATTTGAGAGCACGACGTCGTGCCGTGGACGGCGCACGGCGAAAAGTCGATACGTGTGAAACGAGCCTTAGACGGATTCCGGTACTTCTTAGGTTATCACTGAAGCATTTCAATCAAGTTTGCATTTTTGTCCTGACGTCGTGATTTCGCGATTATGTGATTTTGAAGATTTAGCGGTGAGGGTAAGTTAACGTCCACATATCCACACTCACACTCGCACTCACACACACACACACACACGCACGCACGCACACACACACACGCACACACATACACACACACACACACACACACATACACACACACACACACACACACACACACACACACACACACACACACACACGCACGCACATACAACACACATACATACACATACACACACATGTATACACACACAATCACACAAATGCATACACTACACACACACGTGTATGTGTGTGGTGTATATGTATGTATATGCATATGCATACATATATGCTATATTGTATACAGTATGTGTAACACAACTACCTATATCTCAAGGCCGTGGAAGGCTTTGTCCGTCTGGCCTTGTGCAATCCAGAAGCGAAGTGTTTCCTAGGTAAAGTGAGACTTGTCGAGGAGCAAAAAAGAAAGAGAAAAAAGCGAAAACAAAGGAAAAAGAAATCCAGAAGAAGAAAAAAGGTGCAATTGGAAAATGGTGCCAGACCTGAGAATGGGACCCTCCCTCCGACGTTCGACATATGTTCTATGGTCGCCGACGAGAAAGTGAAGGAACGTGATGTTGCAAGGACACTTGTGACGTCATTGTCACCAGGGGGAGCAAATGACGTCACTTGAAAATGTGACGTCACGGAATAAGAAATCGCTTATATAGAAATGTCAAGTCGCACAATGCCACTGATATGAAGTAATGAAAGATTCAATAAAATGAAAATAGATTTTCCAATTATTTTTATTTATATTTGTTTATTTATTTTTTTTTTTTATTTTTTTTTTTTTTTTTTTTTTTTTTATAATGTAGTGTACTAGAGCTTCCATCCTTTTTGGACAATGTAGAACCGCTATTGTCGTATGAATTGGAACGACAGTAGGCGACCCTAGAACGTTGGGTGAACGTCCAGATAAGAAGAGCTCCACTGGATTCCTTTTCATTCTAGGGCTCGCTTTCCATTCTTGCCCCCGGACGCTCTACCTCCTCTTTGTCCTCCGCCATTTGTTGATGAATTCCGAGCGAGTCGGCTCAAGCAACACATGACGTCATAGCTTGATGACGTTTCTCTGACGTCATGAGAATTCTTTATCATCAGGGCAGCCGTCTACGTTATGACGTGTACGTGATGATTACGTCAATGGTGTGACGTGTGTTCTCGTCCTCCATTTGACGTCATTATATATGAAGTGCACATGGAAATGATATCATGTAGGCGGAGGGAAATGATATCACAAGAACGACATACAATACTCCTTACCATCTACCTACTGGATGTCTCTCACACATCACATCTGTTTTTTCTCCTGCCCCCTCTCCCCTCTCCCTCCTTCCCCCTCTCCCCTCCACCCCGCCCCCTCTCCCCCTCTCCCCCACCTCCGCCGCCCCCTACAACCTTTCAATCACTGCAAATACGGACGCATTTAATACCTTCAACTCGGCTCCACACTTTCCTTGTTATGTTATGGGCAACCACCAGACTCTTCCATTCAGTTTCGGGGTGAACCCCAGCCTGAACGGAGCCAACCGCGGTATCGGTCGGGACCTTACTAGCTCGGATCGGAAGACCTGACCTACCAACTGGATCCAGGTCTTTGCTGCGATCCACCACTGTATTGAAGGGATCAAACTTCTCTTCCACTCTCAAGCCGGGGAAAAAGTTACGAAAAAAATATCGATTCATTCCATTATATGTCTATGTTTTTTTCCAAGCCGGGAAAAGATTTCTAATCGTATATAGTTGCCAGTGCCTGCTTTGTCGATGGAGCTGTTTCCCACGTTCCCCTAACCTAGGGGTTATCACACTGGGCTATTTTTCCTCCGACATTCTACCTCCAACCTCCATTTGAATAACTAGAATATGACTTCGCTTACAGAAATCTAGATTTCTCTAAGAACATTTCAATAGTATGTCTAACATTCGTATAGGTTTACAATCTCTTAGTACACCTTAATTTGATATTTGGAGATTTGAAAAATAAAAATTTGTAACCGAAGTTGTTTTCATTCAAACGAAAATTTATCTGTCGGCGATGATGAAGCCCGTGGAAGCCCAGTGTGATAATCCTTTTAGTCTGTAAAAGACTCCAGTGTGATCCCCCATTGTGGTCAAATAAAAATGACTCTTAATCCAACACTCGCCAACCGCCACTTGTGCTGACGTTTGAGCCCAGGACATAAACCCACTTCGGGAATTGACCCAGGTCATAAAACACCACGGAGTGGGTATATAAATTATGTCCTAGGCCCAAACGTCCGCACAAGTGGCGGTTGGAGAGTGATGGATTAAGAGATCTAGGTGTATGTTCTCAACCCGAAAGCTTTGGGCCCCAAGGTGCCATGACAAGACTTTAGGGGGCCTATGGCCTACTGTTACAAATTATACATTTCTATATAACTGAGGACTCTGAATAAAAAAAAAAAATCATCACTTTGTCCTGGCAGAAGAAATATAAGATTATTGTGTTGTCAACTTTGTAATAAACCAAAAGGTTTATCTCTATCAACATTTTATTAATATCATTATTATCATTATTACTTATCTATTACCTTTTTTAACATATTTTAGCTGGGTGGGATTTGAAAAATGAAAGGGAACCCGACGAATGTTGAGAATTTATGAAAAGGGAAATAGAGTGAACAAGGTTGAGAACCAGTGGGCTACTGTAGACTCCGCCGGGAGATAACTACAGAAAGAAGACTCCTCACTGACCTTAATCCGACCCCTATACCTTTCCCATAGAACACAGTTTCAGAATTCTTATCCCTCCCCCTCCACCCCACCCCCCGCCTCTACAGGGGCAACATTTGACAAATACAACAAATAAAATTAAATTAAATTAAATAGAAAAACGAGATAAGTACA
>NC_134791.1:20827490-20839990 GCF_046742065.1 Oratosquilla oratoria | reverse complement strand
TATCCTTGCATTAACCTCTTGCACCACCCTATCCATGTATAAATTGAACAGCCAATGCAACTTAATACATTCCTGGCGAAGTTCCACCTTTACCTCAAACCACTCACTCTCTCCATTTCTAATTCTAACACAGGCTCTACTACTCTTGTAAAAACTCTTGACTGCTCTTAACAGCTTTCCTCCTATCCCATATACCTGTCTACCCTGCCATAAGCCTTTTCCAGACCCATAATGCCTCCCCCCCAAAAAAAAAACATTTTTACGTTTTCCTAAAGCTTTCTCACATATCTGCCTTGCCACAAAAATCTGATCCACGCTACCCCTACCTGTCCTAAACACACACTGTTTCTCGCCAATTACTACCTCTGTTCCTCTCCTAATCCTCTCAATCAACACCTTCCCATAAGCCTTCCCAACTACGCTCAATAAACTGATCCTATACATGATATCCTATGCTCAGTTGTTGCGTCTCGTAGTCACGTAGGTTCTTGTGCTACGCCCAACAACTACCAGTGGTGGCTACATGTTCTGGCTGTCCATGCACATTAATATATATATATACATATATATATATATATATATATATATATATATATATATATATATATTGAATTAACTACACAATGACAAATGTAACTGAAGGTGGAGGAAGTAGACGATCAAGATCCTGCGGGTCGAAACTTTAAAGCATTAAAATTCTCCCATTCTTCCTTGTTTACTTCCTCCACCTTCAGTCACATTCATATATATATATATATATATATATATATATATATATATATATATATATATATATATATATATATATATATATATATATATATCCCGGCCGCTACAAAGCTCCTCCTGGAGCGAGTTCTTCCCCTCACCGTCTTCCTGGCTCTCTTTTTCCCCCCGTCTTTTCATTCATGGCGACAAAGCGCCTCGGCGCGTCTCGGGCCACCATTCAGCGGTTTTGAGGTCTTGATTCAGTGTCGCCGGGGACTCTCTTGTTCCTGACGACGACGTATGCAAACAAGAGGAGACTTCCCCAGAGACCAGACCTCACGAAGAGCGTCTCGGAGGTCCTGACCTCTTCTGTGTCAAGTGGTGCTTTCTCCTTAGACTCGTACTGCCGCCAGACGATTTAAATCGTCTCCAATAGGTGCTCTAATCTATCTCACCTAACCCAGTCCAAATCGGGCCTCGCTATTACTTCCATATTTGGCTACTGCCAGCTGAGAACATAAGAACTTAAGAATGGAGACCGAAAGAGACTATGAGGCCTACACTAGGCAGATCCATGTCCATTACCACCTATCATCCCCATCCATAAAACTATCTAACCTTTTCTTAAAACTATAGTTTCATCGTTCACTACATGGTTACCAAGTCTGTTCCATTCGTTAACCACTCTAATGGTAAGCCAGATCTTGCCTATTTACTTCTTAAACCTAAATTTGTCCAATTCAAACCCATTACTACGATTCCTGACCTGCTGTCTTAATATGATGACCTTGTCTGTATCGCCCTTTGTTTTCATTCATTTCCGTGGCGCTCCCGTTCTCCCTCTCCCTCCTTCCCACGGATGGAAGGCGACGGCTCTTGTGTGTATCTTTCTCAGCTTCGGAACTCCTGAGATCATTCTCGCGGCCCCGGGAGGCAATCTGTAAAAAGAGACGGCCCGAGTCCAATGTACGCAACACATTTGCGGATTACAGAATTGAGAGAGAGAGACAGAGAGAGAGAGAGAGAGAGAGAGAGGTGCGATAAAGATAGATAGAGAGAGAGAGAGAAAGAAAGAAATACGATAAAGGGAGGAAGAGAAAGAGAATGGGAAGAGAGAAAGATAGAGAGAGAGAGAGAGAGAGAGAAGTGCGATAAAGAGAGAGTGAGAGAGAAAGAAGTGCGATAAAGAGAGAAATAAAGCGAAGGGGAGAGAGATAAGGGGGAGAAATAAAAAGAGAGAGACGAAGGGAGTAAAAGAACGAGTTGAGGTCATGGATATGTTGCCTAAGTGAAGATTTTTTTTATTTTTCTTATAAGTCCTAAATCAAGATGGTGGGGTGGAAGGGGAGGTGGATGGGAGAAGGGAGGAGGAAATAGAGGAAAATGAGGATAAAGGAGAGGAGAGGAGGGGAGTGGAAGACGGGAGAGAGGATACAAGGGCTCTTGAGTGCCCTCTGCCTATGATATGCAGCATTGAGTGCAGGAGTTAACTAACCCCATCTCTATTCGCTGTTGGCCAGAAAGGGAATTCAGAGAGTAAACCATCCGGACGAACAGGTTAATATTCTATTTATTTATATATATTTCCTATTTGTTTATCTTATCGATTTATCCGTTTATTTATTTCATTTATTTGTTTTTGTCATTTTGGACCGCTTAAGATCATTTGGTGTCAACCAGCACTCTTTGTTTTGTTTTTTTTTCTTCTTCTTCTTTTCTTTCTCCTTCTTTTCCTTTTTATTTTCTCCCTGTTCTTCTTTCTTCTTCTTCTTCTTCTTTTTCCTATTCTTCCTTCTCTTCTTATCTTTCTTATTCTTCCCTTCTTCTTTCTTCTACTTCTTTCTTCTTCTTCTTCTTCTTCTTCTTCTTCCTATTCTTCCATCTCTTCTTATCTTTCTTATTCTTCCCTTCTTTTTTTCTTCTTCTTCTTCTTCTTCTTCTTTCTTCTTCTTCTTTCTTCTTCTTCTTCTTTCTTCTTCTTCTTTCTTCTTCTTCTTCTTCATCTTCTTCTTCCTCTTCTTCTTTCTTCTTCTTCTTCTTCTTCTTCTTCTTCTTCTTCTTCTTTTTCCTATTCTTTCTCCTCCTCTTCTTGTTTTTCTTCTTCTTCTTCTTCTTCTTCTTCTTCTTCCCTTTCTTCTTCTCTTTTCATTTTTCTTTTTCTTCTTCTTCTTTTTCTCTTTTCTTCTTCTTCTTCTTCTTTTTCTTCTTTTTCTTCTTTTCTTCTTCTTCTTCTTCTTCTTCTTCTTCTTCTTCTTCTTCTTCTTCTTCTTCTTCTTCTTCCTCTTTTCTTCTTCTTCTTCTTCGGCATGACTTCGTAATGACGTGAAGCCGGGTTTGATCTCAGCGGTTGCAGGTGCCCGCCACTCACCCAAGCTGTCCGTGGTAAGCACCTCCCGGTGTAACCTCCTTGCTACTGGAAACGGTCCTGGAACCCTGGAATCCTGGAAGCATAGGATATAAACGATCCTGGAATAGGGTTGCAAACATTTGCAACTCACTGCCAATAGTCGACGAAGCTTATTGTTGCACAAAAAAAAAAAAAAAAAAAAAAAACGAAAAGGGGGCTTAACAGATCTCCACGTGGAATTGATATACAGAGGCAGTTTATTATTTCATATTCGTTTCCATGGCAACGGTAAAGGGGGTTAATAGCCTTATCTCAATTAACCCATCCATACAACGTTACCAAGCCGGATTAGGCCACCGCGGGAAGGTACAGAGGCTGCATCGTCGCCCGGGGGTTAGCCCGGTGATCCTGCAATGAGTATACTGTCGTCAGGAGATTTTATTCATCACACCCAGTCGACAAGGAAGGGTTTGAAGATCTTTTGTGGTCTGTATTGTATGTTGCATGAGTTTCACTTCATTGAGTTTTGTAAAAGAATCATTAGAGAAAATAACTTTGGAAATAAATTTTCTTCGTCACTAGAGGTCATGTGGAAGTCCGTTGGACACAGATGCGTTCATTCTTTTTTTAGCATAAGGATGTAAATATACACACACACACACACACACACACACACACACACACACACACACACTCACACGACTCGACGGCGCAGTGGTAGCGTTTGTGGCCGCCACTACGGCTTTCCGAGTTCGAATCCCGCTCAGGGCTGAAATAATTTCGGTATTGCTGCGCTGCGAGTCGTTACTGCAACTCTCGTGGGTGGAGAGTTGGGTGTGTGTGTGCGTGTAAGGTCACAGCATTACCCATATATCGGTCATATATGAGCTCTGAGCTCTCTTCCGGGTGGGAAATAGCTGTCGATCACGAGTTCAAAACACGTGATCTAAGACCATGGTGAATCACACACGCCCACACACGCGCGCACGCACACACACACACACACACACACACACACACACACACGCATACACGCACGCAAGCATACACGTACACACACACACGCACGCATGCACACACGCAAGCTAACACATACACACATATACACACATACGTACACACGCACGCACACAAATATACAAACACATACACACACACACACACACACACACACACACACACACACACACACACACACACACACACACACACACACACACACACACACACACACACACACACACACACACACACACACCAACCCAAGCTGGAACAATATATGACTTCAAATCTAACTATGATAATTAAGAAATAAGTATATAGCCCAACTTGGTGCCATACATGATGATTGGAGAATGATAGACAGGAACCTCCAAACATTGATCCTTTCCTATATACTACAGTTAGGTAAGCACACACACACACACACACACACACACACACACACACACACACACACATATATATATATATATATATATATATATATATATATATATATCTATTTATATATAGACACACACGTATACACGCACACATACATACACACACACACACACACACACACACACACACACACACACACACACACATACATACACACACACACACACACACACACGAATGTATGTATTTCATACTAAAGTAACTATATTGTGGCATAGGATAACCCTACTGTATTTCCTATTGATCCACTGTAGTATAGTCCCGGTGGAGGAGAAGCTATCTCCTATGAATCGGCGGTCATTTGATAGCGGCAATCGTCAAGGGTCGAGACCTCCATTGCAGTAATTGCTGCAGCAGGAACCTCCATCGCCACTGGGAACCTGAAGACCCCAATTGCGGCAGCAATGAGCAACAGCCGAGCAATCCCAGAGGCAGAGCTTATCGATCAGGTAGGGACTGGTCGTTGAGGAGGAAGACATGGTAGGGAAACTCCTGGCATAGAACATGTGCGGACTCAAAAGGACATAAGAATGGAAGAGATTACAAGAGACCATAAGGCCTGTACTAGGTAGTTCCATGTCCATTACCCCCTGTCATACTTATATATAAAGTTTATCTAACCTTCTTTTAGAACAACCAATGATTGCAGCGCTCACGATATGGTGACCTGACCTGACCCATGATATAGCAGAAATTTGCTACTACCTCCTTTATTTGTGCTGGATTTATACAACTTTGTAAAAAATAATAAGGATATAAACAAATGAATATGAAAAAATCGTATTTATTTTGTCCTTAATACCACCTGCGCGACTGTGTAACCGCGCCAGCCTTACTAACAAAGGATACAAGAGCCTCCTCACAAAGAACAGACAGACAGAGCCGCCGCTGGACTGCGTCTGTGCGGGTGAGAGGGTGGATGTGTGGGTGGATGGGAGTGGGTGGAAGGGAGAGTGTGTATATCTCTAAACACCGCCCGTGCTGCGCGGGAGAGAGAGAGAGAGAGAAAGAGAGAGAGGGTGAGAGAGAGAGAGAGAGAGAGGACTTAGATAAACATATCGAGTGGACCGTTGCTAATGGCAAGGTCATGACGTCACACTTCAGATTGTGACGTCACGCAGATGGCTGTGTATGTGATGACGTCCCTCGGAATGTTTATGACGTCATGGGGGCGGACTTCGGGTTGATGACGTCACGCCACTGCCTACGAGTTTATGACGTCACATGAGAGGGTATATTGGAAATGGGATTCAAGGAGTGGGAGTAGGGATTGAGGGAGTAAAGGGGGAGTTTGAGCAGAGGATAAGGTTTTCCAACGTTGGAGGGAGGGAGTGGGAGGATGAGGGGAGAGTATGACGTCATGCGTTGAACGTCATAGATTTCGTCTTGGCTGCCCTTATCCAGTGGTTTCAGGGGTCCTGTAGCCTCCTACGTTCAGTAGGAATTAGTGGACGCCAGACGATTTTATTCAGTGTTGACGTGAGCTTCAGAACGACAGTACGGCATAAGCGAAGGATGCCTGAGGAACACGTCGAGAACGGGGGGCCCCTGACGCTAACGAATAAAACCAACTTGATTCTACTTATTATTATTATTATTACTATTATCAATATCATTATTATTACTATTATTATTATTATTATTATTATTATTACTATTATTATCATTATTATTATTATCATTATTATTATTATTACTATTGTTATTATTATCATTATCATTATTATTATTATTATTATTATTATTATTATGATTATCATTATTACTATTATTACGAGTATTATTATCATCATTATTTTTTTTTTATCATTTTTTTTTTTTTTTTTATTTTTTTTTGTGGTGGTGGTGGTGGTGGTGGTGGTGGTGGTAGTGGTGGTGGTGGTGGTGGTGGTGGTGTGTGTGTGCCAGTCGAAATGCTGAATTGCAAGAAGCTAAGAGTGATCGCCATCTTAGTGACTCTGCTTGGTGCCGCGCTACCCCGTAAACAAAACTGTCGCTGCACAGGTCACACGCAAGGGACGGAGAAACGACCTAAGATTGCAGAACCGTTTTTTTTTTTTTTTTTTTTTTTACACCAAAGAGAGACCAGTCTCTGTAGACTCGATCTTTGCGACTTCACTGACTAAAAAAAATAATTTCCTTCAATTTGGAGGAGTTTGTTTTGAGTGTACCGAAGCCACGACTCGCGAACTACAATCGACCGAAACAAGTTTCCAGTCACGTGATCACGTAATACTATTTGGGGTTTTCCCTTTAGGGTATTTCCGACCGGGTGATTATTCTTTTCATCTTTGATCTTAATCAATTTCCCACTCGCTTCTTTTTTACCGTGTTAGGCCGAAAATCCTCTTTCGCCTTCAGAGGATCCTACGAGGGAATCCAATAAAGTATCTGAAGTGAGTCTTGTCTGATAGAAGGATTCAGCTGCAGGATCGTCAAATGCGCCCTGTGAATAGAATCCCCTGGTGGCAGCCAGTGTCAAGGATAAAAGACCACTGTAGAGATTAGGCTAGGTTAACAAAACGCATTTTGGTTACGATGGTGTTATTTATGTGTTATTAAAAAAGAGAAAAAGAAAACTATATTCGCCTGATGAGCGGGTTAGAGCGTCGTTACCTGTGACGGCAGTTCGAGCTCTGCCGCCAGTGAGTTGGACCAAGGGCATGGTTCATTAAATTCCACGTTACAAAGTACTCTGTAATGAGTACCGTCCTAGCCTCCTGGTAGAGGGACTTCACAACGTTAAACTGAATTGATTAAAGATAAGTAAATAAACAAATAAATAGATAGATAAATGAAATAAAATAAAGACCAGAATAAAGGGTACCCATAACTCTTAAGAGTGTAGAAAGCTAAGTGGTGGGGAGGAAATTCGTCCCTACGAAAAAGCATAAGATTTTTGTGACTGTCCTCTTCTGTGCTTAATCATTCACACGTATAGAGAAACCAAGCTCTCGCTGTCTTGCTAACGCTTGATGAATACTTGAAGAACTGGCGACGGTGTTGATTGATGGAGCAGAGGGATGCATCAGCCAAAAACAGAAGTGGAATTTGGTACTAAAAGGGTTTAGATTTGGTTCACATTGCAAAAACAAGATTCGAATAAAAAATATGTACAACTGAGAAAATAAGTTTTTCCACGTTTTTCTGGCGTTTATTGGTATCCAAAAGTGTTTCAATTAATTTCTAATTGAAAAAAAGGTTCCTCACTGATTCTGGGAAAATATGTTAAGATAATCCATTGACAAACAGTTTCGACTGTCTGCGGCATCTGGATCACTAAACGCGACGACTGTACTACAGAATGTGTCGAAGAATTTATTTTCCCTCAAAGAAAAAAAAAAAAAAACAGCCCCAAAAAAAGTTTCTTCACCGAAATGTTCGACAGATGTGAAAATAAACACGACGAATCTTATTGTCTCGTTAGGTTCGCATATGCTTGCAGGAGGGAGACGCATATGCTAATAATGATAATGAATATTCCCCTCCGTTTCCGTTCCCCATTGACATGCAGGGCACCAACGTCCGATCCACGAGTTCGCGAAACGCTCTAGCCAAAACCTTTTCGTCATCCTAAACGACTGTGACCTCATTCGTTTCCAAATACATCGAAACCGGTATATATATATATTTTTGTTGTTGTTGAGAGAACAATATGCATCCATTCTCTTGGCATGTCCATATAAACTATGCATGTGTATATTCATAGGTGAATATGTACAAACGCGAAGTTTGCGTATGAATATCCATAGCCCATAAATGTGAATGTGCATTGTCTACGTGTGTGTGTGTGTGTGTGTGTGTGTGTGTGTGTGTGTGTGTGTGTGCGTGTTCGTGCGTGTGTGTGATTCACCATGGTCTTGGATCACATGTGGGACTCGTGATCGACAGCTTTTACCCTCCCGGATGAGAGCTCAGAGTTCATATGTGACCGATCTATGGGATATATTGTGACCTTACACACACACACACACACACACACACACACACACACACACACACACACACACACACACACACACACACACACACACACACACACACACACACACACACACACACAACTCCCCGCCCACGAAAGTTGGAGGAACAACTCGCAGTTCAACGATACTGAAATTATTTCAGCTCTGGGCGGGATTCGAACTCGGACCACTGTAGTAGCGATTACGAACGCTACCACTGCGCCGTCGAGTGTGTGTGTGTGTGTGTGTGTGTGTGTGTGTGTGTGTGTGTGTGTGTGTGTGTGTGTGTGTGTGTGTGTGTGTGTGTGTGTGTGTGTGTGTCTGTCTTTATCTAACTGTACTGTATATACTTGATTATAATAAACAAGAAAAGAGTTACGTTCGTGAGCGCCTCTTTGTTCTCCAAGGATCAAACCGAGGCCATTTCATGATTGTTGGATTTGTATAGAAAATTGTGTTTCTTGATATCTTCGTCATCGATGCCCTCCCGTCAAGGACCAAGAAATTTTCTCGGGTAATCTGATGCACTCATTCCAATCACCTGAACACCACGAACATGTCGTCCATCTCTCTCTCTCTCTCTCTCTCTCTCTCTCTCTCTCTCTCTCTCTCTCTCTCTCTCTCTCTCTCTCTCTCTCTCTCTCTCTCTCTCTCTCTCTCTCTCTCTCTCTCTCTCTCTCTCTCTCTCTCTCTCTCTCTCTCTCTCTCTCTCTCTCTCTCTCTCTCTCTCTCTCTCTCTCTCTCTCTCTCTCTCTCTCTCTCTCTCTCTCTCTCTCTCTCTCTCTCTCTCTCTCTCTCTCTCTCTCTCTCTTATAACAGCAGATCCAGTACTTCTAATCTTCCTTCATGTGGTATGTTTGTCAGAGTGGCTGGGGATCAACTCGAATGCTGCCCTTTGCAGTTCCCCGATCTTATTTACGTCCTTCATTTTGTATGGAGACCACAATATCGTTGCATATTCTAATCTCGGACGGATTAGATTCTCTATGAGAATCTGTGTGTTTGTGTGTGCCTGTGTGTGTGTGCGTGCGTGTGTGTGTGTGTGTGTGTGTGTGTGTGTGTGTGTGTGTGTGTGTGTGTGTGTGTGTGTGTGTGTGTGTGTGTGTGTGTGTGTAAGTGTGTGTGTGTGTAAGTGTGTGTGTAAGTGTGTGTGTGTGTGTGCGTGTGTGTGTGTCCGTGTGTGTGTGCCTATGTGTATATGTATGTTTGTGTGTTGGTGGTTGTATATACTGTATGTGTATGTGTGTTTGTTTGTTTGTATGTGTGAATGTGTTTGTCTTTGTGTGTGTCTGTGTTTGTCTGTGTGTATATGTGTGTTTGTGTGTGCGTGCGTGTGTTTGTTTGTGTGTTTGTTTGTTTGTTTGTTTGTATGTGTGAATGCGTTTGTCTTTGTGTGTGTGTTGGTGTGTGTGAGTGTGTTTGTCTGTGTGCGTATATATGTGTTTGTATGTGTGTGTGTGTGCGTGCGTGCATGTGTGTGTGTATGTGTGTGTGTGTGTGTGTGTGTGTGTGTGTAAGTGTGTGTCTGTATGTGTGTGTGCATTTTATGTGTGTGTTTGTGTGTGTATATGTGTGTTTTTGTGTGTGTGTGTATGTGTGAGTGTGTGCCTGTGTGTGCATTGAAATTATATAACAAACATACTCGAATCTACCGTGTGGTAGTTAGGACAGCTTCCTTGAATTATGCATAACTCTGGAAGAAGTTTGGGAGTTTTATTTGCATAATAGATGTGCTAATTTTGTAATAATTCGGCAAGCAAACACGACTAATGATAATGTATATCGACAAAGTGTTCATTCATGTGCGCTTTGAAGCAGATATAGGAAGCAGTTTCCTGGGACTGCGCCTATTGCCGCCTGGATGGAGGTGTCGCGTTGTATAAACAGTCACATAAATGTACACGCACGTGCACACTCACACACACACACGCACGCACGCACGCACGCACACATACTCATACATACGGTACATACATACACATACACATACTCACACACACACACACACACACACACACACACACACACACACACACACACACACACACACACACACACACGCACGCACGCACGCACACATACTCATACATACGGTACATATACGCACACACATACACATACATACACACACACGCACACATACACATACGTACACACACACATACACACACAAATACACACACACACATACACGCACACACATACTTCTGCTTACTTATTTGTAGTGTATAGGAAAATAGCTACGCTCGCGGGGTCCTTTCTTTTTGGCTCTATTGGTCAAGCTTGTTTAATTTGTTTGTGTGTGTGTGTACGCGCGCGCGTGTGTGTTTGTTGTATATGTGTAATGTATGTATGCATTTTTCTATGTAAATTTATATATGTATGAATGGATGGCTGGATGCACGCATGTACAGTATGTATGTACGTATATATGTATATATACATGTGTGTGTGTATGTATGTATGTATGTATGTATGTATGTATGTATGTATGTATGTATGTATGTATATTGTATGTCACTGGAATGATGGAATAGAGAGGCCTTAATGACCGAAGTGGGGACGCTCTCTCCCTCTCTCTCTCTCTCTCTCTCTCTCTCTCTCTCTCTCTCTCTCTCTCTCTCTCTCTCTCTCTCTCTCTCTCTCTCACTCACTCACTCACTCAGAAGGGAAATAATGACGAAGGCAAATTGCATGTCTGTGTCCTGACCGCTCATGATAAGGTGACTGACCAGGAGGAACGCCTAAGTAAGAGGCGGGACTATCGTCATTAAGATAAAAGGTTCTAACTTCTAAAATGTTTCAATTCACGTTCTATGATGAGTATTTTCTCGTTTTCCCTTCAATTCTTCACTTCACGAGTAACAGTTTCGTATTTATTATTATTTGCGTGATTCACATTTATTATTAGTTATATGTCAGTTTATCATTATTTACTATTTACCCGTTTGTTTATTATTTAACTATACCTATTCATTTATTTATTCATTTTATTTATCATTATTTATATCATAACATTTTTATTTATCTATTTATCATTTTTTTCCCGCATCCGACCTAGTTATGGACCAAAAGGTCTCCTGTCGGCATGATCCGCCTTTGTAGTCCTTTGTAGAACGTTCTCTGTTACACCACATATGGATCCCACATTGCATTTGTCCGCCATTGATAGACGACTCCTCTACAGCAATAGTCCGGGGTCATACGGGAACAACCCTGTTGGATGGGGACAGTTCGAGGCCTCTGGGGACTAATCCAACCGTCATCAATCAACCGGAGCTAATCTGACCGTCACCAAGGGGCGGGAGGGATGGGCTGCCCCTCGACGCAGCTGTGGAGAGGCATAAGTCGTCGCTAGCGATTCGATCAACGCTCACGGCCCTCGAGAGAGAGAGAGAGAGAGAGAGAGAGAGAGAGAGGGGGGGGCGAGGGTGAGCGGAGGTAGTACCCCGGGGGACGTCTGGGTGTCTTAGAGCTCCCGAGATGAAGGAAATAACCATGTGGCAACACGCCACTACTGCAGTGTCCCCTTAACGCATATAACATTTTTGTAAAATAGAATTAATAATCTTGGTCAAATCATTATATGTGTACATGTAAATAAAATTATATATTGTAAATGATATTGCTACATACTAGGATGGCCTTTGTAAGATAAAAACATCTATATGTAACATTATTGTATAACTTGTACAAAGTAATAAGATATTGATTGTAGATATTTCATGTCATGGCGGACGGGAAATTCGATGATGAATCCAAGGAGATATAAAAATATAATTTAAATCCTCTGTTACGGGTGATGCCCATTTACTGTGATGTGGTAACTAAGCACATCAACCAGAGTTTTGCATAGTTAGAGCTGCTAAAGTATCTTTTCTTCATTAAGCTGTCTACGTGAATTGGTCATTTCTTTTTGTCTCTTCTCTAGTTTTTCCTTCATTATTAGTACATTTTTAAATTGATGGAGGCATTGGGAAACTGGCGGAATCGTTCACAATAGTTGACGAAGTTGAAAGCAACGGTCAATTCCTTCA
>NC_134791.1:20814990-20819990 GCF_046742065.1 Oratosquilla oratoria | reverse complement strand
GGACTTAATTCTGGCTAACGTCACATGATTTTATTACCCTATCAATGGCGTGACACAGAGATGAATGGATATGCTCTGACGGCAGCCGGAATAAGGCCCTGTTTACACTAGCGTTTTGAACCGCGCGGAAACCGCGGCGGTACCACCAAGTCAAGGAAAAACTGCGCGGTTATGTGCGAACGCCCCATCGATTTACATTGTAATTGAACCAACGCGGCTCAAACCGCGGGGGTTGAAACCACTAGTGTGAACAGGGCCTAAAAGATAAAGTAGCCCACCCAGCGAGAAGAGGTTAATCGGGACGGGCCATTACCCACTCGCTACGGAAAAGCCACGGAGATGAACATAGGATTCCGGCGGCAGCAGAAATAAAAGAAAAAGACATCACCATATATATATATATACATATGTATACGTATATATATGTATATATATATATATATATATATAATATATATAATATATATATATATATACATATATACATATATGTATATATATATATATATGTGTATATACACACATATATATGTGTATATATATATATATATGTGTGTGTGTGTGTGTGTGTGTGTGTGTGTGTGTGTGTGTGTGTGTGTGTGTGTGTGTGTGTGTGTGTGTACATATGTGTGTGTGTGTATATATATGTTAATATTATATATGGGCAGGAGATTTTTTCTTTTACATACTTCATTAAAAGTGGTGGCTAATTGTGCATTTATAATTTTCTTAAAATAATACATGACTACCTATAGGAAAGCCATAAACCTATTTTCAAAGGAGCATAGGTCCATAGTAAGGCATATGAAAAATACATTTAAGAAAATAATAAATGCACATTTAGCTATAACATTTAATGAAAGAATATATATATACATATATCTATATGTATATATATATATACATATGTATATGTATATATATATATATATATATATATATATATATATAATATGTGTGTGTGTGTGTGTGTGTTTGTCTGTGTGTGTGTGTGTTTGTGTCTGTGTGTGTGTGTGTGTGTGTGTGTATGCGTTCTTCTGTATGTGTGTGTCTATATTACAAAGGCAGAGCATGCATGCCGACAGGAGACCTTTTGGTCCATATCTAGGTCGGATGCCAAAAAAAAAAGATAAATTCATAAAAAACTATGTCAATAATTAATAAAATACATTGGCATTCATTATAGGCAGGCAACCGCAATTCGTGTAGTCTGGAGCCTATTCGTCAGCGTCTGTCTGTCACTGGGCGGGCGCAGGCCAAATTGCTTCAAGTAACAGTTACAGTCCGATGGATGTCTCGTAGAGGTGGGTTGGTTGGTGCAGTCAATGATGTAAGTGATGCAGCGATCTAAATGCATTTCTGCCTCCTTTCTTCAACCCTCGCGTTGGCACCAATGTAATGATCAGGGTGTTGTCCTCTTCCCACACGACACGCTTCAAGCCAGCCACCTATCCGTCTCCATCCTACGAATTCGAGCCCAACACTGAATTCGCGCCCAACATATATATAATATATATATATATATGTATATATATATATATATATGTATATATATATATATATATATGTATATATATGTACTTATGTATGTATATGGGGGGTTGCTTATCAGAATACCACGCGAAATACATATCTTAGGTTTGTAGCCGAGACAGTTTATCCGGTGTCCCAAGGTCGGTGTGTGACGTTTTATGTTATGTCATAACCCTCATCAAGGAGTGACATCATTTTTCGATGACGTCATTAATTCTTCGTGGTGACGTGACTTCCTTTTTTGACGTCATGTCCGTCATGGAGTAGATCGACCATGATGAGTCGTTGGCACCAGTCGTCTAGGATTGAGTGGCGCCCGGCCCGGGGGTCAGAGTCTGAGGGATCGAACGTAGCTCAACACGGCCCAACACAGCACTGGTCTATGTGTCGTCACGTTCTCTGAGACTGACTGACTGACTGACTGACTGACACAGCTGGCTTTACGCTGGAGGTGACCCCGGAAGGTAGTTGGCATACTGGTGCCAACAACGAGACGAATGCCAGCCAGCCAGCCAACCTTCGTGGTATGTGCGTGTACGTAGAAAGCAGCTATCTCCACCGACATTTTGTTCCGTTTTTTATTTATCTATTTATTTATTTATTTGTTTGTTTTTATTTTATTTATCTATTTATTTGTTTATTTATCTATTTAATTTATTTATTTATTTACTTATCTATTTATTTATTTTTACATTTGGTTGGGCTTTTCGTCTGGAAAGTGTGGATATAGTATTGTTAGTAGTGATGGTGTTGGTGTATTCAGGTCTCATTTACATTCACAGAACCGAGACTGGCATGCATTTGTAAAATACGAACGAAACTGCAAGCACCTTCCTGCGGCCGAAGCCATCACATTAACCCAACGCACTGTTACAGGCACAACACATTGAGGTCCCTTTAACCCATGGGAACCGATTCGGGTCATCACGCTCGTAAAGTGGTGGCGAATCAGACACGCCACTCGGCACACACATGGACGTGTCTCATCATAGTTTACGTATTGGGATCTTTGCAGGTGCGAGTTCGACTCCCGACCTTAATTCAGGACCACGACCCTGTGGCCACCCGAGGCGGTTACTGACCACGGAATTCAACATCCGCGATTAGATTTGTCCCCAGTGAGGAGGGTTTTGAGTGTGCGGTACATTCGCTTTGTATTGATAGGAGTGGCACTTTTTTTGTATAATGTTTGTTTAATCTCTCTCTCTCTCTCTCTCTCTCTCTCTCTCTCTCTCTCTCTCTCTCTCTCTCTCTCTCTCTCTCTCTCTCTCTCTCTCTCACTCTCTCTCTCTCTCTCTCTCTATATATATATATATATATATATATATATATATATATATATATATATATATGTATATATATATATATATATGCATATACATATATATATATATATATATGTGTGTGTGTGTGTGTGTGTGTCTGTGTGTGTGTGTGTGTGTGTGTGTGTGTGTGTGTGTGTGTGTGTGTGTGTGTGCGCTTGTTTATATGTGTGTGTGTGCGTGTGTGTGTGTGTGTATGTGTGTGTGTGTGTGTGTGTGTGCGTGTGTGTATGTATGTGTGTGCGTGTGTGTATGTTTGTTTGTGTATGCATACACAAACACACACACACACATACACACACACACACACACACACACACACACACACGAACTAAAGTGTTCCAATGGTTAACTGATAGAATTAATTGAGAGTAACTGTTGATATATTGTGGCTCGTGAAATTGCTGGTAGGGAGATGGCGCGCGTCTGTGCTCCGGGGCGTTTCAGTCCTTCGGTTGATAAAGTACTGAAGGTAGAGGGCGCTCGGGAGATGAAACACGTGACCATGAAGGAGGGGAAGGGATATCAGAACCGTACCAGTTGTCCCGAGTCACGACCGACCTTTCGACCGCAGTGGGTGAATTAGTTGCGTTTATTGTTTGGCATTTTTCTCGGGAAAAAAAAAAAAAAAAAAAAAAACCGCGCCGTCACTCATTTTTTTCTTCCCAGTCTCCCCCTCTCTCCAGTGGATATACGTGCAGGGACAGGAAAGAAAGGTGAGAAATTGCTCTTCTTTTCTCTTTTTTTTTTTTTTTTTTTCTTTTTTCTTTTAGCGGCCCATGCCATTTTTTGTCCACGGCTCTGGTATGTAAATTGCTCCAGTTTTGTATGTGAACGCTCACGCAGACCCATGTACAATCACCAGCACTTATAACTGGTACTGTACCAGTTATAAGTACGTATTAATTAGATAGTTGACTTTCTGTACAGAGGCATTCATTCTATAATGAGATATATTCCTTGTATAGAAAAACACATAGAAAACTCGAAACAAAAGGTTACATGTTGGTTAAAAGGACCTCTGAGCTCGACTGTACCAAAGTTTGCAGGTGAATCGTTTAATGAAATGCCGCGACACACTCGGTCAGTCGCGTGTCCTCGGGAGCACAAAGCTGCCGGATTTTCTGCCACTTTATTGCCAAGCCAGCGCCTCTCCAAAGGACAGACGCGCCTTCCCCCCCTCCCCCCCTCCCCCTCAAAAAAGTATCTTTACCCTGGGGTTTTGTGTGTATTTGAGTGAACGCAGTGGCGTATGTACAAGAGTTTTTATTATCATTATTATTAATATTATTATCATTATTATTATTATTATTATTATTATCATTATTAACATTATTATATATATATATTATTATTATTATTATTATTATTGTTATTACTATTATTATTATTATTATTATTATTATTATTATTATTATTGTTGTTGTTGTTGTTGTTGTTGTTGTTGTTGTTGTTGTTGTTGTTGTTATTATTATTATTATTATTATTATTATTATTATTATTATTATTATTATTATTATTATTATTATTATTATTATTATTATTATTATTATTATTATTATTATTATTATTATTATTATTATTAACTCTCTTTGATATCGAGAAACACCTCAGCATAAATTAGAAACCACATCTGTGCAAATTTAATGATTCCTTATTGCTGCATTAATACAATTTTATGAGAAAAAATATTAGAAGTAATACACACACAGACACACACACATTTATATATGCATATACATATATATGTATGTATATATACACATATACATATATATATGTATATATATATATATGTATATATATATATACATATATATATATATATGTATATGTATGTATATATGTATATATGAAGGGGGGGTGTATGAGTGTGTGTATTAAACTTAAAACCCACTATCGGAAAAAATAAGATTAGAAGCGAAAGATTTTTTTCTCTATATTTCGGCTACTCTCTGTGGTCCTCTTCAGCAGACAGATTACAAAAGGTGAAGTACAAGAATATATACATAAAGATTGGGGAACAGGGAAATAGACTCGGGTAACGTGCCCTTGGTAGGGTGTACCTTGTTTGTTAAATCCAGTATCATTTGAAAAAGAAAAGTTGTTTAACTACTAATGATGTTATGCAGTAATGTGTGTGTG
>NC_134791.1:20787490-20794990 GCF_046742065.1 Oratosquilla oratoria | reverse complement strand
TAACCCGAACAGTTACAAATTCACAACATATATCAAATTCAGAAACCACATTGTCCAGAGAAGGCACAACTCACTCTTCACAGGCTCGGCTGCACACGCACGGAGACAAGAACCGAAGGACAAATTGCAGCACTGAACAGAATGCTGTCAATCGAAAATCGTAGCACCAATCAACTTAGAGAACACTTGAATATGTTAATGTTAACATGAATAACAATAGTGGACTGCAGGGCTTTGGGCACAGCCAAACCAGCCTCCGCCAGGGGCGTGGGTTCAGATTAGAGTCCTTTTATACAGTAAATTGCGACGATTCCAGACACGTCGCCATTTTGTGGCCATTCTGCAGAGCTGTCGCAACTTTCTGTATAAAGTAGTGGTTCCCAAACTGTGGTACGCGTACCATTAGTGGTACGCGAAGGCTTTACAGGTGGTATGCGAGCACTTTCGGGGTTATGTGCAATTTTCTGTTGTTAGCAACTTGGTTCCCAACAACTAAAAATACGTCGCGAAGCGGCCCACTGGCGCAGCCAGTTCTCCACCTCCGTAATAATTTATTTTGCATTTTTATTGTAGATCTCTCGCATTAATGTATATATATATATATATATATATATATATCTTTATATATATATATATATTTATATATATATATATATATATATATATATATTTTTTTTTTTTTTTTTTTTTTTTTTTTTTTTTTTTTTTTTCTGTTGGTTCACTTTTGTTTCGCTGGCCGAGCCACTTAAGGAATTGTTACTTTTGGCAAAGGTCGAAGTGATGGCGGTTCGAACCCTGCTCGGGACGAGTTGAACTAAGGGCATGGTTCATTAAATTCCACTCCACAAAGTCTTCTGTAAGGGGCACCGTCCTAGCCTCCTGATAGGGAGGAGTTTGTAACGTTAAACCAAATCAGTTGACTTATGAATAAATTCATATCTGATCGAAATGTGTTTTTCTGTAACCAGGTGGTACGGGAACCAATGGTGCATAGAGACTGTGGCTCAGACCGCCAAATCAGTTGAGTCACGATCACGTGACTCGTCAGACTGTTTGTCATGCGGTCTACCTCTCCATCCCAAGGGACTCCGCTGAATGAAATTATCTGGCATAAGATTTAATGAAAAAAAAATTGCAAATATATCTCCGGTTTACCGAGATGGCTTTGGCCCATTTCTAGACCGGGAACCACTTTCGGATGAGTTTGGTGTCACAAAAAAAAAAAAAAAAGAGAGAGAGAGAGAGAGAATTCATTTTCTTCTAGGGTTTGGTAGATACAGTATTTTCGAACGACAATTCGTTTCGCCATTTGTCTGTTGCTCTCTTAAGACGTCCCCATAATAGATTATTTCTTATATCACAACGTGGAAGGAGATGACAGCAAAGTTATCTGATTTTCTAACTGACGCGTCACGACAGATCACTCGCGCCAATTTTGTTGCTTTGTCGCTCTTTGTGAGGTTAAAATCGATAATTAACTTAACCTAACTGAACACAAGCTTCCCGAACCTAATCTAACCTAACCTAAGCTAGAACAATCCTTATTGAAGTTAAGGATCATTAATTGACTTGCCAATATTTAACCTAAGTTAATTTAACCCAAACTTGCCGAACCTAATAAAACCTAACCTAAACTAGAACATCCATGTTGAGGTTAAGGCCCTGTTCAAATTAGCGGTTTATATCCGCGGCGGTTCAATTACGATGTAAGTCAATAGAGGTGTGCACACACAACCGCGCAGTTTTTCTTTGACTATGCATTACCGCCGCGGTTTCCGCGCGGTTCAAACCGCTAGTGTGAACAGAGCTAAGTGTCATTGATTGACTTGCTCTTTCTCACTCTCCTTTTACCAGTGAGGGATTAGAGTGGTCGGATGTAACGACGGCCAATATGGCGAGCGGTCGTTATCCACGTATCAATTTTATAACTTCGCAAAATCAAATAACACCAATATTATCTATTTCCGACTATTTTTGCGAGAAAAATACTTAGAAAAAAATATCTCCCAAAAGCAAAACTGGAAAAGGTTGAAACTGACTGCCGCCCAGTGACGCATCAGTTTTATTGATTTAGGAATTTAGTGACGACGCCATCCCTCGTTTCCGACGATTTATTATTGAAAATAACTTTATTAGAAAAAAAAACAGATCTCTCTCGAAAAAAAAAATAATAAAAGTGTGAAACTTCTTATTTTCCAAAAACATATCGAGAAGACTTGCAATTCAGAAACATATGTATATTTTTGATATTGAGGAGCACATTCATATTATTGTTTAGAACGGATGAGGGTATGGAGGCAGATGGAGAGAAAGGAACATGGCAAAGATGAAGTATATAAGCTGTTCATTTTCCGAGATTTTATGTGCTTTGAGAATGTCCTTGTAAGGACGAAACGTCAGTGAATAAAAATCCAACTATTCTCTGTGTTTAGCTCACCACCCTTCCACACATTGTGATAGATTTAAGGAAAAAAAGAAGACACGTGTCTAGTTCCGAGTTTATTCCTGATCAGTTTCGTTCTATGCTTTTGGCCGTTCTATCCTACCCGACTATCCGCAAGTCCTTTCATCGTGAAGCGAAACCGGTCAGGAATAAACTCGGATCTATACCCGTGTCTACTTTTTTCCACCTTCATATTATATTGATTACATGATTTAAGTATATTAGTGGCGGAGTGATTATAACGCTACAGTTACAAATTATGTATAGATCAAGACAAATTGAGTGAATAATAGTCAACCCGTGCATAGACTGGAGAATTCTACGTTAAGTAGAAATTGAAAACAGGCTTAGAAACACGACGAAATTATGTAATGTTTCAAATACCATGGCCATATGACTTAAGAATACATTTTTATGTACTTTCTTTTATGGGAGTGGGAATGAGCCCCGTTTATGTTTCATATCCTGGACTGACTTTTAAAGGAATACATTAGTGCTGTGCTTTTCAACATTTTTTTCTCCATTCCCCCCATCATGAACTCTCAACATCTGAGTAGCACCCCTTCATTTTTTTTCTCTCAAATCTCACTCCACCAAAAAAAAAGGTTAAAAAAAAATAATAATAATACTAAAATGTTGATAAAGAGAAACCCTTTCTTTTCTTACAAATTCGACAATCATAATTACCTTACATTTCTCCTACCAGAACATAGTAATGGGAGTTATTTTTCATATTCAGATTTCTAACATTATATAGAAATGTGAAATTTGTAACAGCAAGCCATACCCCCCCCCCTCCCTAAATTCTTGTCATGGTTCCTTTTGGGGTTTCCACGGCCACCTTGGTTAAAAATCACTGTAGTAGAGCTTTGTGTTACTTTTATATGATACGTGTTGTGCGCGGGCAACACAGCTTTAAAACATTATGAACTTTATAACCATAATTATACCTTTATTTGCTCTGCCCGCATGACATCATTTCTCTGTCTGTTCTGGATAATACATAAACACACACACACGCGCACACACGCACACACACACACACACACACACACACACACACACACACACACACACACACACACATACACACACAATTTCGATTCAACGGTAATTACCACTTTTCATGACCCCTAGTGCATAGGGCAAAGGTGGTGCTAATTGTGGGAAGGTCAGCCATGGATAAGTGACTCCTGGCGTATGTTCACAGCGAGATAGGAAAGTAAGGAACCTTCCTAAGGTTAGCGCGCAGAGAAGGTTTCTCCCGTCCGTTCGAAACTTCATTTTCTTTCTTCTTCATCATCTTCTTCTTCATCATCTCCATCATCTTCATCATCTTCATCAGCTTCACCCTCTTCATCCTCTTTATCCTCTTCTTCTTCTTTCTCTTCTATCTCTTCTTCCTCTTCTTCATCTTCTTCATCTTTCTCCTCCTCTTCTTCTTCTTCTTCTTCCTTTATATCCTCCTCTTCTTCTTTATCTCCTCATTTTTTTCTTCTTTTTCTTCTTCTTAATCTCTTCTTTCTCTCCTCATTTTTCCTTCATCTTTTCCTATTTTCTTTCTTCTTCTTCTTATTCTTATTCTCCTCCTCCTCCTCCTCCTCCTCCTTTCCCGTTTTCCTCCTTTTCTTTTTTCTGGAGGAAAACGTGTACATATCCTGATCATAATGGCGGAGGAGAGCTAGACTGCAGGCAGGCAGGGCTGCGTTTCGGTGTGAATTGCATTTGTAATTCTTATCATTGTTGTTATTGTTGCTGATATTTCTGCATGGAGGGACGGAGAGGGGGGTCGCCGAATTTATGAAGCGGCCTTGCTGTGGATGCGCTGTGTCTTGCGACACTGCTTCTGACCCAGGGCAGTGGACAGGATGCAGGGATGACCCGTCATCCACGAGGTGCCAAGATAAGAGGGAGGGAGGAGGGTGGAGGGGAGTGGAATATATAGGAAATGGAATGGGTGGGAGTGGTTTCTATGCCTTTTTCTTTTTGGCTACCCCCTGTGTAGGGGGAAAAAGCCTTTGGTATATGTATGTATTATTATTATATTTATTAATATTATTATTATTATTATTATTATTATTATTATTATTATTATCATTATTATTATTATTTATCATTATCATTATCATTATCATTACCCCTCGTATTCGCTGCGCTTCCAGAGCGAAAGATAAGACTGTGCGCGGGCCTGACTGGCATCGCCTTTCTCCATTCGACCCGACGTGTTCCCTTCATGGTCAAGTGAAGGAGAACAAAATAATAGAAGGAAAAAGAAAGAAGGCGGCCACTCTCGCGCTGTGTCTATCGTTGCGTGACTTCACTAACCTTAAGATTTTCCAGACCAGATGTGTGCCCAACCATGAACGTACTATATATATATATATATATATCATATATTATGCAGTAATATATATATATATATATATATATATATATATTACTGCATAATATATATATATATATAGATATTATATATATATATATATATATATATATATATATATATATATATATAGTGTATGTGTGTGTGTGTGTGTGTGTGTGTGTGTGTGTGTGTGTGTGTGTGTGTGTGTGTGTGTGTGTGTGTGTGTGTGTGTGTGTGCGCGCGCGCTTGTGTATAAATAGAAACAGTAAGGTGATTGATATGTGATAGATATGTATGTATGTTCGTATGCATATATACATTTGTGTGTGTGTGTAATGATAATAATATCCGGTGTATTGGGTATAGCAGCATTACTGCTGAAAATATACAGGCTACAGAATTATAAAATTATCAAATATAACAGTGAAAAAATGTTGTTACAAGCAATAAAATACAGTAAACTATGGAATAGCCGTGTTGTACAACATTGTTGTTTCTTGTGTGTGTGTGAGAGAGAGAGGGAGAGAGAGAGAGAGAGAAAGAGGGAGAGAGAGAGAGAGAGAGAGAGAAAGCTTGTTTGTAAATAGGTATTGATAGGAAGATGATAGATACACGATTAATATGTATGTATGTATTTATGTATATGGAAATCGGGCGGTGATGTCAGGGCCTCACAGTGAGATGTAGTTCAGTGTTTGGGCCTCCGACACGTGGCTGCTGCATTCAAAGGCAGACGACACCACCGCAATTCCCTGACCACCCAGGCCGTTTCCCAGAGGAATTCTTGGGAACAGTGGGCCAACGTGTCCGTCTTAGGGACCACATCTGGTATTATTGAAGAAATTCTCACTTAACCCACTCTCCCTCCCTCCGTCCCTCCCTCTCTCGCCTCCCTCCTTCTCTGAGACCACGGCCGCCATGTCTATGGACGGTCCTGAGTTCGATGCTGGCGTTGCGTACCGGGTTGGCTTTCCCAAGGTTGCAAGCAGTGGTCCGTGGGATGCTTCATGTTATTTATTTTTTATTTATTTATTTATTTATTTATTTATTTTTTAATTTATTTGATTTGTGGTAGTACAGTGTTGTCTTTTATTTCTATTGGCCTTCTGAGGCAGTTTGGTCAGTTGCAGGGATTCCAAGACTACTCTGCAGGCTGGATTTTTTTTTTTTTTTTTTTTTTTTTTTTTTTTTTTTTTTTTTTTTTTTTTTTTTTTTTTTTTTTTTTTTTTTTTTTTTTTTTTTTTTACTTTAAAGTTTCTGGAGTGGATTTACTCAATTGCTCGCTGGAGACTGAGAATATGCTAATGTTATTCAGTTGAGAGCGTAGACCAGGGGTGGGCAACCGTCGGAAAAGTGTGCCAGTGTCTTTGATTTATAAAGTCCTACGTCCCATCAGTGCTTCTTTTAAGTACGCAAATCAAAATCAATCCATATACACTGCTTTACTGCAATGGGGATACCAGTAACTGTTAATTTCAGGATTATATATTTTAGTTTGATCTCTTGTCATCAACATTTTCTTTATCCGAAGTAGTGACGTTATCTTTCGGTGCTGTGACAAGTTTTCAAAAACCAGCTGGCGTGTCACGTGCCATGTCTGGCACGCGTGCCAAAGATTGCCGACCCTTAGGATACAACACGAGGCGGTACAGCTGGTACAATGTTAGAGGTGTGGCACCATAGAGTGAATGCGTTGTTGTTGTACGGGAGCGACCTGTGGATGCTGGCGGTGGACCCAAGGAAAGGGTTGGAGGCAATGCAGGTGAATCCTCGGCGGAGTGAGGAGAAAGGGTGATCCACGAATTATAGATATGTGATAAATGTGTATGTATGCGTGTATGTATGTATGTATGTATGTATGTATGTATGTATGTATGCATATATATGTGTGTGTGTGTTTGTGTGTAAATAGGTATAGATAAGATGATGGATATATGATAGATGTAGATATGTGTGTGTGTATGTATGTAGATATGTGTGTGTGTATGTATGTATGTATGCATATATATGTGTGTGTGTGCTTGTGTGTAAATAGGTATAGATAAGATGATGGATATATAATAGATGTATATATGTATATGTGTATGTATGTATGTATGTATGTATGTATGTATGTACATACTGGAAATACATACCGTGCATACATACTGTACATACATATATACTGGAAAAGTGATTTGTGCATGTGCAGAGTGAGGGTATAAAAGACATAAAGACAGACTGGAAAATTGTAGAAATGAGGTTAAACCGGGTAAGGAGGTGACCAGAACATCACTTAAATTCTTCGGGGGAGAATCTGAAGAGAACTAGGAAGGACAGACTGGTAAGAAGAAGCTATAAAGAAAGAGTAGAAGCAAAGAGGAGTAAAGGAGTGATTGGAGAGGAATGAAATTAAGCACAGAAGAGTTAAAGTTGCTTTCCTGAGGTGAGTCGAGAAGGTGATGGAGAATGGGAAGGTGGAGGATGGTCGGGGAAGGATAGGCAGGATCAGAAGGAAAACAAATAAAGGCGGAGAGGAGAGGGGGCTCAATGGAGACGAATGTAGGTACACTGAGAACAAGAGCGCATGTGCATGTGTGTCTATGACCATTATGCATGATAAACATGCGCAGAAATGAACGTGAGAACTGCGGATACTTCGATGTAAATGTATATGTAACATTGTAAAGTCGTGTCATACTGTACCCTGAAG
>NC_134791.1:20767490-20784990 GCF_046742065.1 Oratosquilla oratoria | reverse complement strand
CTCTTACTGTACATGACAATGATAAGTTCATACGATAAGAGGGAGAATGAGAAAAAGAGGGGGAGAGAGAGAGAGAGAGAGAGATAGAGATAGAGTGACAAGTCCACAAGCGCGCGCACACACACATATACACACGCACACACACACATACACACACACACACGGATACACATACAGACGTACACGCACACACACAAAAACACATTACACACACACTACACACACACACGCATGCATACACACATGCATACATATAAATACACACACAAACTCAGAGAGAGAGAGAGAGAGAGAGAGGGTGTAGAAACGATCAAAGAGATGGATGAGGAGGAGTAGGAGGAGGTAAGGAGGAGGAGGAGGAGGGGCGGATGGGTGATGACATGCTTTCCTTTGCCCGCACCTGCAGCGACTACAATCCTATGACACTTTGCACAGATTCCGCGAACACTCTCCTTACCGAAGTAGTGCCGTCAGGCGATTTTATTCATCACTCCGGTACAGCTGATAGGTGGTCCCCGTTCTGAGCCGGGTCTCGGAGGATCGATACCCCATTTCGGCGTCTGGGTAACGAAAACCGCCGTATTGTACATGTGTACAAGGTCCATGGGTTGCTAAGGAGCCATAGACACTCTGAGTCCTCCTAACTAAAGAACGGAGTGGAGGGGATCACCCCCAGGAGGCGCTTAACTGCGGCCGAGGCTGACAAGCCTCGTTGACTAGTTGGCTAGTTTAGTAGCCACGAGAACTTGCGATTTGTAAACTAGCCCTCTACTTGCCCAATGTGAACGGGAAGTTAGTCAACTTGCCTCCAAGCTATCCTACTGTAAACACTTGTTCGGGTAGCCTGGGTAAATGGCAGTTACCGTTGGAATCGAACCCCAGGCCTCGTAGTGCGAAGCGAGTGCGAAGCACAATCCGGTAGGACGGTACGGTTGCGAGCATGTAAACCTGATACAGCTTAGAATAGTGATACGTTTGGGATCCCCTTGTATGATATATATATACATATATATATATATATATATATATATATATATATATATATATATATATATAAAATGTGTGTGTGATTCACCATGGTCTTGGATCACGTGTTGGACTCGTGATCGACAAGTTTTACCCTCCCGGAAGAGAGCTCAGAGCTCATATATGACCGATCTATGGGTAATGCTGTGACCTTACACACACACCCAACTCCCCACCCACGAGAGTTGGAGTAACGACTCGCAGCGCAGCGATACTGAAATTATTTCAGCCCTGGGCGGGATTCGAACTCGGACCGCTGTAGCAGCGGTTGCGAACGCTACCACTATATATATGTATATGTACATATATATATATGTATATCTATTTATATATATATATATATATATATATATATATATATGTATATATACTGCGTGTGTATATATATATATATATATATACATATATATATACATATATATACATACATATATATATATATATATATATATACTGTATATATATATACATATATATATATATGTATATATGTATATATATATATATATATATATATATATATAGTATTTGTATGTATGTATATACAGTATGTATAAAATCGTCAACAACTGCGTACTGTGAGGTTTATTCATCTTCGGTAATAAAGACCTAAAGACTGCTTCGTAACCGTAAGACTCTCACCCTTCGCAATCGACCATAAGACGGCGATAAAATTGGAGAATGGATGGCGGTGGAGACTAAAGACGTTATCACACTGGGCTAATTTTCCTCCGACTGTCGGAGTAGATTTGCAGATCGTAGCTCTCGGGAAGGAATCTGATATGCTGGGGGAAATGATTTACCTCCTGCATATCAAATGTCATTCTATGTAAATTGTTGAGAAAACGAAATAGTTTGCCATAGTGATTTCACGGCGGAAAAAAAAAGTTCTGGAAGTGGGCGATACCATTGATGAATTGAAGGTTGGAGGAAAAATAGCCCAGTGTGATAATGCATGTAGATGTGTAGCGAGCGCTACTCAGGCAGACTGCGTGGTCGAGTGATCGAAGGTGGTAAGGAATGAATGTCTCAATCTGTTCTACCTTTATTGTTTTGTTTTGTTGTTTTTTTAAGCCTATCGACCCATAAGGGGGTCATTAAGCCTGATGTGCAGTTGTTCAGTCTCTACGTTTCTTCGTGATGTGTCTTTATTGCGTGACAGGCTTATATAGTGCCCCGGGATCACGCGACAGTCCGATCGACCAATCAGCGATCGCCTTGGGACCTGAAGGGATGCTGTCCCGGTGCGTCCCTAACAATTGTCGCTGATATCGGTGAGATGGCTTGTTCCCAGTAGCCAATTACCTGTTAACCTGGGTTGCAAAGTGGTCGTTTGTTGTGTGGACGCCACAGATGGGCGGATAGAAGACTGACTGAAAGGAAGCTGGAGATACTGTCAACTCACACCATCATTACGGGAGTTTACATCACAGGAACTCAGTTACCTCGTTCATTCCCTTCCGTACTTAATGGTGTTTGAGGTTTCATTCGGCCTCGTGCCAGAGGATTTTATTCAGATCTGAGTACGGTGGAGTCCTTACATTGATTTTGTTGTACTCGGGAAATCCAAAATCGAACGCATCTCATGGCATGGGAAGCATCACAGTTCTACAAGCTGTTAGTGGTTTCTTTGAACAAAGATATGTGTGTAAGCATATATATATATATATATATATATTATATATATATGTATATATTATATGTATATCTATATATATATATACATATATATACATATACATGTACATATACAAATACATGCATTTATATACATATACATATACATATATATATGTTTTTATATATATGTATATATATATACGTATGTATATATATATGTATATATATATATATATGTATATATATATATATATATATATATATATATGTATATATATATATATATACACACATCTGCCGAAACCACTGGAAATATGAAAGAACTGTGACCGAACGTTTTCGCCTATTAAGACATCTTCAAGGGCACAAAGAAGTCATACAAAGTGTGACATTATAGACAATGAAAAAATGGGAATCCGGAGAAGTCCCTAAGGAAACCGGTTGAGACTGTGCAGAGTGGTTTTCTCAGGGACTTCTCCGGATTCCCCTTATTTCATTGTCTATTATGTCACACTTTGTATGATTTCTTTGTGCCCTTAAAGATGTCTTAATAAACGAAAACGTTCGGTCACCGTCTTTTCATTTTCCCAGTGGTTACGGCATATTTAGTTTATCAGGTGTTTATGTGATTCCATTGCATATACATACATACATACATACATACACATATATATATACATATATATACATATATATACATATACATATACATATACACATATAAATACATATACATATACATACACATATACATATACATATAGACATACATATACACATACGGGTGCCCGCCACGGCCTGATGGACGCGCGCGCGTAAGGCAGCCGCCTCTGCGGGTGGTCAGGCGCGTGGGTTCGAATCCTCCTGGTCATGACGGCGCAGAGAATGGCCCCCAACCGCCAAAACGTGTGTGTGTGTGGTGTGTGTGTGTGTGTGTGTGTGTGTGTGTGTGTGTGTGTGTGTGTGTGTGAGAGAGAGAGAGAGAGAGAGAGAGAGAGAGAGAGTGTGTGAGTGTGCGTGTACGTATACTTACAGATGAACAGATGTGTTTGAATATCAAATAGTGCTTTAACATCGACAACGGAGGTTAGGCACAGCACCTTCAGGAACATTTATCATTCACGAAACTCAAAATGGCCGCCAGCTCACGTGTGAATATTCAATTTTCAGCAGCATCTCAACTTGAGGTAGAAGTTGAAGTCGAAACTTTTGGCTCCTGAAGTGTCTGTTTTGGGAATCATGAAATGGAATAAACTTATTTCTCTCTCTCTCTCTCTCTCTCTCTCTCTCTCTCTCTCTTTCTCTCCCTGTTTCTCTCTCTGTCTCTCTTTCTCTCCCTGTTTCTCTCTCTGTCTCTCTCTTTACAGTGAAATAGCCTGGGGACAATCAGAATGGGAATATTGGTATTTGGTCAGCAATAATCAGCTCTTGTAGACAATATCGTACAGAAGAGTTGTTGCCATAGTGGTAGTCAAAGGGAAAGTTCAAGGAGGACAGTAACAGCAGAACGGAGGGATAGTATGAATTTCCATTCATATAAATATGATTCGGTTTAGTGTTGGGAACTCCCCCCTGTCAGGAGGCTAGGATGGTGCTCCTTACAGAGGACTTTGTACCGTGGAGTTTAATGAACCATGCCCTTGGTCCAACTCGCCGGCGGCAGGGCTCGAACAGCCATCGCCTTGACCTCCGTCGTAAGTAGCGACGCTCTAACCCGTTCGGCTAGCGAGCATCCCATATATAGCAGTTACCAGTCGACTTAGTTCCTCGGGACTAGATTAACTCCCAGGTGGGAGAGTTTTATTGGCCCGCTTAGCTCAGTTGGCAGAGCGATGGCTTCGTGATTTGTCGAGTGTCGGTTCGAATCCGGGGACGACAGTCGGAATTATTTGATCGACATCACCGTCACTGGTGATTCTATTCAGATATATATATATATATATATATATATATATATATGTGTGTGTGTGTGTGTGTGTGTGTGTATTATAAAGATATTCATACAGGTTCAGACATACACACACGAAAACTAGTTGTTGTTTCTTAGCTTTATCTTTAAGTCACTGATTAGCTTATTGCTCTCCATTTAACACACTGCAATCCTTTCCCTGATGATAATAAGTCATGGCTATGATATGATTTATCATCATGCACAATCTCGTTTCTTTGGGTAACACACTCTTGATATATTTCTATAAAAAAAAAAACTAAATAAAGCCAACGAAGATCACTTTTGACATATGGGACCTGATTTATTTTCAGAAACTTGGAATCAAAAGTTTGTAATGTTTTTTATTCTCGGGGGAAAAGTTTTCTATATCAAAGTATATGGGTATCGTCTGGCACCTGTTATCTGAGTTTGGAAAAACTTCAATACTTTGCTTGTTGGAGCCAGATTTATGTCTAGGAACGTAATTAAAAGTTTGGAATGTTTTCAATTTGGGGGTAAGTTTTATATCCCAAAGTATATGGATATCATATCTGTTATTTGAGAGATTGTTTGAGAAACTGTAACAGAATGGTTGAACTCATTCTCTAGAGCAGCGTTTCTTAACTTTTTTACCCTTATGTAACCTTTAAAATAAATTGCATGTCTCAAGGAACCCCTGCGCAAAAAAAAGAAAAAAAAAAAAACATATACCATATCTTTCTCATTTTATTTTCATCGTAAAAATAGCTTAAATAGGATGATGTCTATATTATATTATTACAATAACCAAGAATATGCCGTGCGTGTTTAATTATATTACGTATATGAAATTAGATAAAAAATCAGAAGTGCATTAGCTTATCTCACTTGTTCTCGCGGAACCCTTAGGGACATTTAGCAGAACCTTAGGGTTCCGGGGAACCTTGGTTGAGAAACGCTGCTCTAGAGACAAGAGACATCCCTCGATGGCGAACACGGAGGGAACGTCCACAGAATTCATAATTTGTGCAAGTTGATCAAACCTGTTGAGAGTTGGAGTGAGAAGGAAGGGTGTCTGCATGGGAGCTTGCTCGGAAAGAGACCGTGGGAACTGGCGCCGGCGTGTGAATGAAGTAACGCGCCTCTAAGCGTATGCCCTCAATTGATGATGATACTAGATTGTAACTTGGTGTGACCAGTTAGTATCACCAAAAGAAATTATACGTGTGAACCAATTATCGACGTATTACTTGACCCAGAGGAGCTTACACCAGGTGGACCTTACACCAGCAGGACCTTACGCCAGGAGGATCTTACACCAGGGAGACCTTACACCAGGGATACCTTACACCAGGAGGACCTTACACCAAGAGGACCTTACACCAAGAGGACATTACACCAGGAAGACCTTACACCAGCAGGACCTTACACCAGAGGGACCTTACACTAGGAGGACCTTCTACCAAGGGGACATAACACCCGGAGACTCTTACACCATTAGGCTCTTACACCAAGAGAACCTTATACTAGGACCTTACATAAGGAGGATCTTAAACCAGAAGAAACCTTACTACGGCCGAAGCCTCCATCCTGTTGGAGCGAATTCGTGGCCCCAAAATCTATATACACACCCGATACATCAAAGTGACATGTCGGAGGGTCCTTTCCAGTGGAAGTGACAACAGTGACCAACCGCCCGTGTAACGAACTCCAGTTCGGCAGAGGAGGCGCGTCTTTCAGTGTCAAAGAATATTTCATTTCCTGCAGAGAAGCGACGGGCCTAAGCCATTCTAGATGGATGAAGCCGAGCGAATGGTAGGCTACACATAGAGGAAGAAAAAAATCAATACAGCGAGTTTCTCCCCACCCACCCACGCCACCCAGATGGATGGAATAGTATAGCACTACCCAAAATAGAACTTTAGAAAGTGTTTTTGAACTGATAGGGTTACTCGAAAAATTCCTTTCGCTGCGCTGGCGTCCCGTTAACTGATTAAATCTCCACTGCGTTCAGCCAGAATAAAGTCTGTGTTGGGGGCCACCATGGCGAAGAAATTTACCATACGAAGACGGGCTTAAATCACACTCTCTGGAAAAACGTAGAGTGCGGGGTGATCTAATAGAGGTATTCATATGGGTTAAGGGCTTCAACAGGGGTGATGCAAGCAAGGTCATCTTATTAAGGCAGCAGGGAAGGACTCGTAGTAATGGATTTAAATTGGACATATTTAGATGTAAGAAGGAAATACGCAAGAACTAGTTTACCAGAGTAGTTAACGAATAGAACAGACTTAGTAACCATGTAGTGAGCGCTGAAACTATTGGTTACTTTAAGAGAAGGTTAGATAACTTTATGGATGGGGATGATTGGTGGTAATGGACATGGAACTGCCTAGTGTAGGCCTTATGGTCTTTTGCAGTCTCCACCATTCTTATGTTCTGGAACGACATGCTATTCTGGGAGCAGGGGGGATGGGGGGAGAGGTCGCGCCAGAAGACTCTGCGAATCACAACACGGAGCACCACGTGGCTGAACACAACCGTCTGGCCTGGAGGACAAAACGACCTCCCCAGGTTACTGAAGAGGTTATTCAAGTTTAATAAGAGTTAATCGGAAACAGATTTAACTACTTCGCTACCCAAGATATGGCGTACTGAGAAGGAAATAGTCAAGAACTGGTTTACCAATAGAGTGGTCAACGAATGGAATAGACTTAATGAGCGCTGAAACTATCTATTGTTTTGAGAAAAGATTAGACAACTTTATGGATGGGGATGACAGGTGATAATGGACATGGAACTGCTTAGTGTAGGCCATATGGTCTCTTGCGGTCTCCTTCATTCTTATGTTCGTACAAAGGAATAGAGACGTCTAGTGTTAGCCAGAATAAAACAACAAATGACTTCCACATCGTCATAGCATTCCCTCGATATCGAGGTAGCAGGTCTTCGTAGTCGCCTTTTTTAGATAGGTTTCGTTGTCATTTGTGGGTCCTCAGATGGCCAATGAGTCCAATTCTAGTCCTGAAGCTCCGGTTGCTTTGGGGACATGTTGTTCCTGGTGATAAAAGCGATCGTGGTTGTTGTTCATTAGTTGTCTAAAGTGCTCTAGATAACTATGTTACTTTGCTCCGGTAGACGTTTGTCTGTTTGTCTGTCTGTAACGTCGTCACGCACGTTTTGACCTCTTAATTTGCTTTGATCATAACCGTACTATGGTACCTTATAAAGATCATCTAGGTCAAAGGTCAAGGCTCCAATACGTCATAAGTTGTGCCCGTTACATCAGTCTGACCAACGTATATGATCGTTTCTAAACGAATTAATAAAGCATATCTTTTCTTATGTTTCCTGACATTCTAACGTGCCATGTAGCAGCATATATTAAAGCTCTTGTACACTTTCGACAACTCTCGGTCGGTGGGATTTGATTTGATTTTCATTATTTTTCTCCGCTTCTCTTCTAATTCTTCACATAGTTTGGTTTCAAAGGATTCTGTTCCTTGTTTCTGGACTTCCAGAATGGTTTATCTCTTGCAATATCCTCCCAACAACTTGGAGGATCAAACGAGTGCTTTATTCTTTATCCTATTTTATTTATCTATGTATCTATTTATTTTATTTTATTTTTCATTTATTTATTTATTTTTCTCTTTTTTATGGAGCTGTCTCGGGTATTATGTAGCTCAGAAGGATCGTCTCGTCTAACCAGAATAAAGACATCCCCCCCAGTATTAGCCGCGTCGATAGGAAACTTAATTGAGGTAATCTTAATCTCTTTGATCTTGACAGGATAATTAACACAAGCCAGATAAAACCGTCTGTAGTTAACTTGAATAAAATTACAAATGCTCATCATTGAAAGGGTTAATCTTGTTAGGGTTAACTTTCATGCTGTCGAGGGGTCACTGCAAAGCCGATTAAATCGTCTGGCGGAAACCAGAAAAGGACAAAGTTCCTCTTATGGCTGTTGCCGGATTGCGAGACAGCTAACGAAAATGAATATTAATTAATAAATAAATAAACAAACTAATAGATAAACAGACAAATAGATAAATAAATAAATAAATAGATAAATGAACAAATTTATCAGTTAATTAATTAATGAATACCATTACTGTTGGTACAGTTTCTCGTATAATCCATGGACCTGGTATTTTCCAGGTCCCGGATTCGAGTCCTGCGTTTTTCTGATTCCCAGCAGTGACTGTACCTGCCTCCAATAGTTCCCATAGTACATAGGCCAAAGGTAATGGCTTCGGCCGCAGCTACTCAGCGCCTCCTGGCTAAGGGTTGATTCACACTATCGGTCCGGTCGCGCTCCACTCCCGCTACGCTCTCGGTCCGGTCCAATATTGTCTCATTAATTTCAATGGAAGCATTCACACTGGCGCTCTCGCTCCAGTCTCGCTCCGGTCACGGTTCCGTCAAAAGATATTTTTACTGGAGCGAGACTAGACCGTGAGCGCCAGTGTGAACTCAGTTGCCACGGTCCTGCTCCACTCCAGTCGAGATTCAGCCTTCATATAAGCAAGTAGTGTTACCCTCTGTCCTACCAAACCATGGATAATCCAAAGGAAACACCACAATGGGATCATGAGAAAGTTAGAAAAATGATAAAAATACATTTTCTTTTTATTTATCACTGATACAATGACAATGCGTACAGCGAGGATATTCATAAGCACCAACTGAATACAATATGACCTACAAAACTTACTTTAATTTTGTGGATTTAGATGAAATGCTAATAGAATTAGTCAAAAGGTAAACCAGAGCTGTATGACCTGACTTCGCTGCACTACAGTGATAATGTTTGCATACTTATCATATTGCCAAGGTACTGAGAGAAAAAAATACACATTATTAACCGAAGAAAGAAATTCCATATGTATAATAACAACCTATTATCCACTGCGGAAATGCATCTCCTTAGCTCACTCAACAAATATTCCTACACAAGTTTGTTTGTCTACTTATATTTTATCATTTTGCCAAGGCATTGAACCAGCTGGGGAGCTGAAATAATCTTTCAGTGTTTCTCTCGCGCCAAAAGCCTCCTTTGTAGCATTTCCCCCTCTTCCTCTCATTGGACGTACTGTGTTTGATGGAGGCATGACAACAGTATCTGGTAATGCAACAGCATTTGGGTGTATCAGATTGTGAAGTATGCATGTTGTTGTAATGATTGCATTAGCGTTAGAAGGCATAGCTTTAAGTTTCCTTAAATATATTCTGAAGGTTTGCACTAGAATACCAAATGTGCACTCAACTATCCTCCTGGCTCTAGATAATCTATAATTAAAAATCCTCTTCTCTATCTTATGTTCAGTCTGTGAACCTGGGTAGGGCCTCATCAAATTTCTCTTCAGCGGGAAAGCCTCATCTCCCACTATAACGTATGGTGCAAGCACATCAGTGCCAGGAAGTGCAGCATCTTCTTGTACATTTCAAGTCATCCTCAATTTTGGATAGTATTTTCTCAAATGTTCCTTTGTTCATTCTGAAATAGCTGTGGAATTTACTCTCATCATCAATAAGACGAGGATACAGAGTATGAAATTCTCTTCCGTCTTCCTATCTTGCAACATAGGATGAACCCACAATCTCTTTCTTTTTCTATTTTGTTTTTCTTCTTCTTCTTCTTCATCAAGTGCAATAGCGAATATTGCCAACTCGGCGTCAGAAAAGTCACACTTCCTTCGTAACTGATGGTAAGACTTCTACTGGTATCGAGGGAGGGGCGATGACGGGAGCGAGAGCGGACCGTACGTGTGAATGCCTCAGAACCGAGAGCAGACCGAGAGTGGAGAGCGACCGGACCGATAGTGTGAATCAACCCTAATGCTCCCCACCTTCATCCTATTTTTTATAACAGCTATGAATCCGATATTAATAGACAATGACAGCTAAAAGTTTCACAATATATGATATTGTGTTTTAGTCCTCTTGATCAGACCTCAAGCGATACAAACTAAGTAAAGGTGTGTTTTCCTCTGTGCGATTATCCCTCAACGATGATCGTTCATGGCTCAACGATGATCGTCAAACGATTGTCTAGAGCGCTAGTTCTTTGTTTTTGAATGAGGCTGTTTTGCTTTGAGCTCCAAGGTACTAGGATGATCATTTTAATCGAGCTTACCCAAATAGGATGCCAGTTAATAGGATGAGTGTCCTCCGCCATTGGCTGTGGTAAGATAATATTCGCACCGATCAAAACGTACTTTAACAATGGATAGGGACGGAGCAGGCGACCATCACAAACTCTTAAAGACTCGAACGTGATCATTACACATAAAACGTTGCCTTTGAAGGATTGCAAAAGGGGCAATTCTGTAAGTGCTTGGCTTTCTTGTTGCAGCCATCTTCCACCCAAGGAGCCCATCTTACAAAATGTGGCCTCCGAGGGCCTGAAATAAAAAGGGAAATTGTGTCAGAGCTAAGACCCCTTGCTGACTGACGGATGCACCCAAAGGGCTCATCTTACAAAAAATGGCATTAGAATCTGCCTCATCATACTTATGCCTCAACATACTTCTTATCTCTACAACTTCAGCATTGTTTAGTTTGCCGTCTTGTTTGTGCGAATAACTCCAAATGGTTGAATTCGCATCTGATAAGGAAATGCCAACAGACCTCAGCCCTTTATGATATCGCCAGCATTTATAACTTGTACTGTACCAGTTATAAGTGCTGGCGATGATACCTTGCATGGAAAGAGGATCCTAAGAATTTGAGATTGCTTTAAGCCCAGACAGGCCTCTTCCTTTAATAGACACAATGGAATTGTGATATTTTTGGTTTGTCGCCAGGCGATTTTATTCCGCTCTAGAGGAACCTTCTATCCGTTCATAGGTCAAACTCTACCTCGGCCAGATCAAATGTATCATCCCCCCGCAGCACTAATCAACTGCACACTCAATTGTAGAGTTTCCTCCCACACTGATCAACTGTAGAATCTCCATCCCAACTAACATAGGTTAGGTTATGTATTACGAGCCGTAATCAAATATAGAATGTCCACCACAGCAACAATCAATTGTACAATCTCCACCCCAAGCAAGTGTGTGTGTGTGTGTGTGTGTGTGTGTGTGTGTGTGTGTGTGTGTGTGTGTGTGTGTGTGTGTGTGAGTGTGTGTGTGTGTGTGTGTGTGTGTGTGTGTGTGTGTGTGTGTGTGTGTGTGTGTGTGTGTGTGAATTCTACAATTGATCCCGTCGGCCTTGCTCATTGATAGACAGAACGAAATCCTGAGTACTTTTTCTGACTCGTCAGGCTTTTTTTTTTTTCATACCAATTCGGGGGGGCAATCAGTCTACTTACTCTACTTACACAACTAGAACGTGGTCCTCCCTTGACCATATCGACAAAGAATAAGATCACCCGACGCTCGTGTCCGTGCAACACAGATCGTAAATGAGTTCCTTTACAAAACTGGGGTCAGTGACCTTCCCACTCGATGTGTCACCAACGACTGCCTAAGCCAGTGGTTTTCAACCTGGGGGCCATGTGGGCCCCCAAAGGAACCATGACAAGAGTGTAGTGGGGCCATGACCTGCCGATAAAATTATACATTTCTATACTATGTAGTCTATTGATGTAAGTTAAACATATTACAAAAATAGCAAATAGAAGATAATTATTATTGTCAACTTTTTAATAAGCAAAGGGTTTCTCCTCATCAATATTTCCTTATCATTATCTATCTATTTGTTTCAATATATATATATATACATATATATATATATATATATATATATATATATTAGAATAATAATGATAATAATAATGATAATAGTAATAATATCATAAACAAAATATAATGAAATTAGAAAAAATGCATGATTGAAATATATGACAAAATAATAATAATAAAATAATATACATTCACTCCTTTTTGTTTCAGTGGAATTTGGGAGAACAGTGAAGGGCAACCACTCGAATGTTGAGAATTTGCAAATTGAAAATGTTGAGAACCACATTGGTCTAAACACTAACGTGCTTAAAGGGGTGACTGCGCAAGTTGGTCCTCCTTGAGGAACAAAAACGCTCTTCACGGATTTCCTCCTCGTTAATAACAGACGATTTTGTTCAGTCGTAGTGTTCCTCTGCACAACTTGAATCAGCTGCCCTCGACAGCCACAACTGTGCGCACCTGTCTCACGACTGATCTTCAGCGCGACAATGAAGTAAATGTTGTTTCAAAAAGTTTCGGACAAAAGTGGTGATATTTGGGTGATGTGAACGAAATGTTCTGAGACAAGGGACGAGATTTAATCCCGTCAACGAATTAAAATCGTTTAGCGTCAGGGGCTTGAATGGGATAACCTCAACCCTTCGGGCTTGGGTTCTTAGGCTCTGCTCACATTAGCAGCTTGAACCGCGCGGAAACCGCGGCGGTACCGTATAATGTATGTGTTTGCACGCGTGTGTGTGTATGTGTGCGCGTGTGTGTGTGTGTGTGTGTGTGTGTGTGTGTGTGTGTGTGTGTTTGCGTGCGTGCATATATATGTGTGTGTGTGTGTGTGTGTGTGTGTGTGTGTGTGTGTGTGTGTGTGTGTGTGTGTGTGTGTGTGTGTGTGTGTGTGTGTGTGTGTGTGTGTGTGTGTGTGTGTGTGTGTGTGTGTGTGTGTGTGTGTGTGACAATTTTACTTTTCCCGTGAGCGAACATCACATTATTTAATTTGTATTTTCTATGAATATTCATATTGTTTGTGTTGCATAATGACGGCATGCCATGATGCCGGGCTGTTTCGTATCAGAATTGATGAGCTTTTGTTTGACTTTTAACAGGCTAAGTAGAGCATTTCATTATCTGTAAGTACACTTTATGTTTTTCATTACGATCCTGGGCACACTGTACAGATTGCATTCAATTAAATCGCTCCAATCTATTCTATTCAGTTTAGGAAAATTAGATCTTATTCTATTTAAGGAATTTAGTCATTTAAAGGAAACCTCCGTGTTTAAGGTACGTTTTGCTAAGTGAGATTGTATATCGCTCAACGATGATCGTTCATGGCTCAACGATGATCGTCAAACGATTTTTTAGAACACTAAGTCTTTGTATTTTGAATGGGGCTGATTTGCTTCGAGCTGCTAATTGCGAGGACGATGATTTTAATCGAACTTATAACCAACGCGCTTACCCAAATAGGATGCCAGGTAGTAGGATGCGCGTCACCCGCCGTTGGCTTTGGTAAGAGGCTAATAAAACTCCACCGAACAAAACGTACCTTTAGCTGTGATATATGATGGAACCTCATTAGGAAATCTAATCATCTTTTCCAAGAATGATTGGTTCTCCCTAACTGATGGAAGCCGTCTGGCATTGACTGGAAGACCTAGATTAAGTCATAGGCTCTTCATTTTTTCTATTATTTTTTTTTTCCAGGCCCGATACCCCAAAGTTCAACTCCAGATCAATCTGATACCTCCTCTTAAATATGAGCCCACTGCTCCCAACTTTTAGCTTTTAATTTACTGTAAAGAGAGAGAGAGAGAGAAAGAGAGAGAGAGAGAGAAAACAGGGTGACTATTAACAAACAGCTGAATTCAAAGGACTTTTCATTTTTAGTAAATAAGTGAGTAATGTGTCATTCTTAAACAAAATTATTAATTTTATATTTTCCTGGATGCCTTTTTGGATACCTCCAAGAGTCGGTTTTGATATCCCCACCCCACCCCCGGGCGGGAGTATTGAGGCACTACTTTGAAAACATCTGTCTTAGACAGAGTTACTTTGGTATGAAGTCAGGAGAGAGAGAGAGAGAGTGAAAGAGAGAGAGAGAGAGAGAAAGAGAGAGAGACAGGGAGGGAGGAAGGGGGAAAGAGAGAGGGAGAGAAGGAAAGAGAGAGAGAGGGGGGGGAGGGGGAGGGGGAAGAGAGAAGGAGAGAGAGAGAGTGGGAGAGGGAGAGAGATAGAGAGAGAGAGAGAGAGAGAGAGAGAGAGAGAGAGAGAGAGAGAGGGAGGGAGGAAAAGAGAAAGAGAGAGAGAGGCAGAAAGAGAGAGATAGAGAGAGACGACGCCCATCAGCCGCATGAAATCGTCGTGCGTTACTAGCCAGGATGAACAGACCCGGCGTCGTCCCTCGCGAACGGGCTAATTTCAGTGTTCTGTTCCTACCTCCTTTTAAAACCCAAAAACATGCATTTCGTTCCCAAATTCAAGTCCCTATGGATCTGACAATTTGAAATGAAGCTGGGGAAAAGTTGATGAGGGGAATCCGGTGAACGTTGGTGGTCATTTGGAAGTTCGTGGCCAATTTGAATCGCGTGGATAAGATTTTTTTCCCTAAGGCCCTGTTCACACTAGCGGTTTCAACCGCGGCGGTTCAGTTACAACGTAGGTCAATGGAGGCGCTCACACACAACCGCATTTTTTTTTTTTTTTTTTTTTTTTTACCATATGGTACCGCCGCGGTTTCTGCGCGGTTCAAACCGCTAGTGTGAACAGGGCCTTAAGAGTGCACCAGTTTGGTGTCAATCCCCAATCCTAGCATTTCGTAGAACAGCGTCGCATAACCTGGGGTGCTGGTATCAATTTCTAGGGAGTATTGAGAAGTGCTTAATATATGGCAATACTTAACTTTTCTTTATCCTTCTAGTAATCACATGTTAACTAGGGTCAAAGGGTGCTAGACTACCTAGACCTGACTATAGAGTCGAAAAAGGTCAAGAAATGCTGACGAGGAAGGTAGTACCATGGAGAAGGTGAACGAAATTGCCTGGTTCGAACCAAAATAAAGTTCCAGATGATACAGACATATATGAATATACATATGTATGTATAATTGTATATATGTATGTATGTATATATTTATACATATACATACAAGTCCATGCGTCATTGTTTGAATGTATAGTGATAATTTTCTGAGTAATTGACGGTTTTATTCAATTTATGGAAAGCTCTAGTCCAAAGGATCTCCAACTCAGATAAGAAAAGTAAAAATAAAGATAAAAAGTCACAGTAGATATACAGTATATGCATAAAAGACTTTTTTACCAAATGTTCTAAAACTTGAATTTATATCAGAATCAAATTATCCAGTCAGTCAGGGGCTCCCTCGCCATGACGTGGGAACCAAAAGCCGGCATGATTGGTCGTGAGCATCACAATAACCAATCAGGGGGGCTTTCGCCTCTTACGTCACCAGGGGACATGGGAATCTCGACTAAGTAATATGATTCCAGGATTTCAGTTGGGCTTGGCTGAAGGAAAGATCTCCCTGTGGTCGTGGTCTGACATCTTCCTTTCAATTTCCCGTCGCCCAGAGGATTTCCCCCGTGTGAATGAAATCACCTGACGGCAGGAGAATTAACAAAAATGGAAAAGGGTGGGCAACATTTGGCACGCGTGCCAAACCTGGCACATTAACGACTTTATTCCGGCACGCGAAACACAGAGCTCACCGCAGTTTGTGAGCGCCTGATTGAAATTCTTTGTCTTAGGCAACATGGATTGTTTTTACCCTTTATTGGCCAATAGTAAAAATTCGGCGCTTTCAGTAATTTCATTCTTGTTGCCTACAGACGATTTTATTCGCCTTAGAGGAACTCCTTGAACAGTAACAGGTCAAGGAGTTACCGCGATGGAACTGTCTCGGCTGACCCGTTACTGATTAGACTATTAGAGGGATCGAGAGGAATCCTGAAGAATGTATTGTAGCCCTTGCCAGACGATTTCATTCAGCATACAATGGAACCCCTTCAGGTATCTAAGTATGGCTTTGTCTCCGTCCTATAGAATGGGTATTAATTCACTAGAATCAGTACAAAGAATAATGACCAAATGATACAAGGTTTTAGAAATTTACCAAACGAAGAGGCACCTTAACTTACACTCTCTGGAAAGACGAAGAGTGCGGGGAGATCTAATACAGGTATTCAGATGGGTCAAGGAATTTAACATGGGTGATGCAGGCAAGGTCATCATACTAAGACAGCAGGCAGGACTCGTAGTAATGGATTTGAATCGGGCAAATTTAAGTTTAAGTAGGAAATAGGCATAATTGGCTTACCAACAGAATTGTTAAGGAATGAATTAGACTTACTAACCATGTAGTGAGCGCTGAAATAATTGGTTGTTTTATGAGGAGATTAAATAACTTTATGAAAAGTGATGAAAGGAGGTAAAGGACATGGAACTGCCTAGTGTAGACCTTATGGTCTCTTGCAGTCTCATTCATATGTTCTTATGATGAACCCATTAAATACGACGGCGCTTTCTCTATCATTCTACCATCAATAGATGATCATGATTCTACGCGGAGACTCGGCTAACGAAATCATCTATAGCTGGCCAGAATAAAACCTGCAAAGGGAGCCACAGGACTGACAGGATGGAGACCAGACGCAAAAGAGAGAAAGGGAAGCAGCAACAGCTGTTGGGGGAAGTGGCACAGCAAGCTGGCAGACAGCTGGAGCAAATAGAGCGCTGTTGGAACTGTACACAAGGAGAAGGCAAGCCAGACGATATGACGTCACTAGTGCACAAGAAGAGAGAAGACAGCTTCGAACAAAAATCCGCGACCAAAGGCGGGAGAGTAAATCTGGAGATGGTTATGAAATGAAGAATTAAACAAAAGACGCAGCTAAATGAGAGAAAGGATAGAGAACACAAAATATAATTTTTTTTTTTTTATTATTCATGGGGAAGGCGGGGCTGGTATTGGGGACAAGTCACGGGAGAGCCATCCGCCCTTCCTCTTGTACCTTGGGAGTTGTTGAACACTGTCCTCGCCATCGTGGGAATAGTAGAAGGGAACCTCCATATGGAGGTAAAGACTAAGCAAGCACGTAAGCACGCGTTCGTGTACACACACACACACATACACGCGCACACACACAAACATATATATGTATATATATATATATATATATATATATATATATATATATATATACTGTAAATATCAATGTGTACATCTGTATGAGCATGTGAA
>NC_134791.1:20744990-20764990 GCF_046742065.1 Oratosquilla oratoria | reverse complement strand
ATATATACATATATTTGTATATATATCCGAGATCTAACATCCGATAGTTGGTGGGTATGTCTTGAGTATTACAAGAACTCTGTCCATTAGGGATAAAGTATCTGTAGAATTCCTCATACCGAACAGTCTTGCATGAACGCCGAGTCACAAGATCGTCTCACACGCACGCAGTCACGCACGCACTCACAGTCGCAGGACCCACTGCTAACTGACACGTCCCTGGTGGTGAACAAGGAAACTCCTCATAAATATGTATGGGTTGCAGTCATAATAAAGGCATGGGACACTGGGTACCCTATACATGAGTAGGGCTTCATCGAATACTTTGAATAAGATGACACAAACAACGTTTCTCTCCGATAAACGGTGACGAAAAGGTGAGAATATAGTGCCACAGCCTCCCAGCCCACCAGTGGAAGTACGCATTGGATCATCGTCACTTAAAGGTCCAACCGCACCGCCTCGTGTTCCACTTTTTGTGGGTAAGCACTCTCCAGGCGGATCTAAGTCTTGGACGTTAAACGATCTGAGGAAGATGAGGACTTCCACACAGAACGCGAAAACTCTCTCAGAAGGCCACTGGCTGGAAAGCTTAATGGAAGAAGTGGAGAACCACACTTGAGGTATTGTGGGACTGAGTGAGGTCCAAAGGGAGGAGGAGGAAGTAATGCAGCTGCAAGACAATCATCACTTGTCCTACATTATATATAAAGAGAAGGAAAAAATCCAGTGGAATAAGATTCTGGATTAATTGAGAGATTGCTGGTAACGTGTTGAAATTCAGAATGTATCAGAAAGATTAGCTTGAACTCTGATTAGGTTCGTATGAAAAATACATTTTTAGATAGAAGGAAATAGACAAGAATTGGTTCGCCAACAGAGTGGTTAACGAATGGAAGAGTCTTAGTAACCATGTAATGAGTGATGAAACTATTGGCTGTTTTAAGAGATTAGATAACTTTATGGAAAGGGATGACAGATGGCAAGGGACATGCAACTGCCTAGTGTAGGCCTTATGGCCTCTTGCAGTCTCCTCCATTCTTATGTTTTCTTATGTTCACTGTCAAAATAATTCAAGTTTATGAACCAACTTCTCAGAGTTCAGACGACGAAATTGAACTCTTCAGTGATGATGTAAGTCAGATAATGGATTGAGCAATTCCTAAATACACGTTGGTAGAAAGTCGGTGACGTCTGTGGTAAAGTCAGGATGAACTTGGCAGTTGAATAATGCATGGGAAGTTTTGAAGTGGTTGAGAGAAACGACAGGAGAAAGAGAAAGAGAGAGAGAGAGAGAGAGAGAGAGAGAGAGAGAGAGAGAGAGGGAGAGAGAGATTAATTAAAGAGTGAGGGAGAACAGAAAAATTTACCTCGCCGCGCACACTCGAAAGTCAGACTGGAAGTAACAATAACCGACTGTAAAAGGAGACCTAAAAATCTGATCCGACTACACCTGCACACTCGAGACTGACATCTCCACCTCTCCCATTATGTCACCTGTGCCTCCAGCTTCCCTTCTGCACCTCACGCAGCACCTGGCTCGCTCTGTCCCTATGTCACTTTCACTCCTTTCTTTCATAAGAACATAAGAATGAAAGAGACTGCAAGAGACCATAAGGCCTACACTAGACAGTTTCATGTCTTATACCACCAGTCATCCCTATTCATAAAGTTTTCTAATCTTGATTGTTTAGCGTTCACTACATGATTACTAAGTCTATTCCATTCGTTAACAACGCTATTGGTATACCAGTTCTTGCTTATTTCCTTCTTAAACTTAAATTTGTTTAATTCAAATCCATCACTACGAGTCCGGCCCTGCTATCTTAATATTGTCACCATGCCAACATCAACCTTGTTAAAACCCTTGACCCGTTTGAATACCCCTATTAGATCATCCCGCACTCTTCGTCTTTCTAGAGAGTGTAAGTTAAGGTGCCTAAGCTTGTCTTCGTTTGGTAAATTTCTATGTCTTTTCCTTCGCCATACTCTTCTTTCGCATCTTCCCTCCACCTTTAGTTCGTCAACTTTCTTCGTTAATTTGTCCTTGACAGAGTTCTTCATATGTCCAGGTCATCTCAACAAGACACCTCTTTTGTTATAACTTCACACTCTAATTGCAATTTCCTCTCCTTTGTCATCTTTTCGATTTCGCTTTTTCCGCATGTTTTCTTCCCAACCACGTTTGTAACACTCCGGAGAACCTTCGGCTCTTATTCAGTATCTACAAAATGAGAGACAATTAAAATTATTCTCTCCCTTCTTTTATCTTCTTCTTGTCTTTAGAAAGACCAGAAATAGCCAAAGAGGGCAAAATAACTTTTACCGCTGTATTGACAAAATGTCACTAATTGCTTATTTCAGAAAATTATTTTTTGAAAAGTTATTTCATATATAGATTAAGATGAGAATTGGGATAAGATAACGAGAATGGGGCCGCAGGGCGCAACGAAGGATTTCAACCTCGTTTGGTGACGCCATTTTCAGAATTCATTTAGGCGAGGAAACCAGATCAAAACAATTCACTGGAAAGTCTGTACCTCAACCCGGTATTCTTGGTGCTCTCTACTATCGTCCTGGTTGCTGTCGCCAACATACTCTAATCAGAGCAGAAGAACAGCTTCTGACCACGCAGAGTGCTTTGTCATTGCCAGAACTAAAAACCTAGGAAACGGGCACTTGACACCCTACCCCCGCTGCACATGACAGTGCATACGGGACTTAACAGACAGGGATGTGGCGGCGAAACCGCTCACGCATGGGATGATCTGCATAGTTAATGAACCCTAACAGGACATCACTTGGCTGTGTGTCGGGGGTAAAGCACGCGCCGCATCCTGTGTGTATGTGTCGCCTGCAGCCTGCACATGCCTTGGAGGCCGCCCTGCATCTACCATACTACTACTACTACTACTACTACTACTACTACTACTACTACTACTACTACTACTACTACTACTACTTCTGATATATATATATATATATATATATATATATATATATATATATATATATATATATATATATATATATATATATATAAGAAAGTCGCCACGGTAGTAGTCCGACGGATACCACAAGGTCGCTTGCCACCGTCAGCTTTCTGAAACGAATTTGGTTTATTTTTCTTCTTTTCTTTTATCTTTTTTTTTTCTCATCTTCGTTTTATTGTTTCTGCTCGTCTTTCTCTTCATCTGAGTCTCGTTCTTTTTCTCCTCGTTCTTTTTCGGCTTTTTTTTTTCCTCTCTCTCATCCTTCTTATTTCACGTCACTTTATTTCTGTTGCCTGTTTTTTTTTCTTTTCTTCTTTTTCCTTCTCTTTCTTCTATTTCCTCTTCTTCTTTTTCTTCTTCTTATTATTATCATTATCATTATTATTGTTATTATTGTTATTATTGTTATTATTTTTATTGTTATTATTATTATTATTATTATTATTATTATTATTATTATTATTATTATTATTATTATTATTATTATTATTATCATTATTATTATTAGTTATTATTACTATTATCATTATTATCATTATTATAATTGTTATCATTATTATCATTACTATCATTATCATCATTATTATTATCATTATTACTATTATCATTACTATTCCTTTTCTTCTCCTTCCTCCTCTTCTCTTTGATCTTCCTCATCTTCTTCCTTCTCATCTTTTTCTTTCTCTGCTTCTTTTTCTGCTACTTCCTCTTATTTGTTTCCGTCTTTTCCTTCTCCAACTTCTCCTTCTCCTTCTTTCTTTCTTTCTTTATACACCGGGCTGTAGCCAATGGAGAACAATCAGAGGGAGAGCATGAATGGACTTTGCGCGGAGGCACCGTCGTCAATGTAAAGAACAGGTGACGGTAGAAGAACGCTGGTCAGCGTTTTGGTCCTCTCTATTGGCACCAACTCGGTCCCGTGTGTCAGAAACCTTTCCTATAAATTATACGTACATGATAAAGTATATATATATATATGTATATATATATATATATATATATATATATATATATATATATATATATATATATATATATATATGATTGATAAAGGTGGAAATAGAAGTCACGGGTCTAGTTCAGAGTTTTTTAGTTTATTCCTGCCCGGTTTCGCTCTATGCTTTTGAAGAAGCACCTAGCGAAATCGGTAAGGAATAAACTCAAAAGCTCGGAACTAGATATGTGACTTCTTTTTCCACCTACATCAACTTGTCACAATGTCCCAGCATACATGCATACATACATATATTATATATATATATATATATATATATAATATATATATATATATATATATATATATATACAAATATATATACCTGTATATAAGCGTAGACTCAGAGGTGACTTGATACAGGTCTTTAAGATTTTAAAGGGAATTGACAACATCAAAAGTGACAAAATTTTCACATTGAATGAGAATCAGACAAGAAACAATGGTCTCAAACTGTCCGGAAATAGATTCAATTTGGAAGTAGGTAGAAACAACTTTGCCAACCGTGTAGTTAATGAATGGAATAAACTTCCTGCACAGGTAGTGCAATGTAGTTCAGTTCGAAGCTTTAAGAATCATTTAGATAAATACCTAAGTAAGATGCTGTAATGATTATAATTTATCTTATATTATTTGTTTTTGTTTTGTTATAATTTGTCTGTCTGATTTTCATTTATATGTTATATGTCAATATATGTTATATGTCAATATATGTTATATGTCAATATATGTTATATGTCAATATATGTTATATGTTATATGTCAATTATATGTCAATTTATAATCATTTACTATGTACCTTTTTGTTTGTTATTCAACTATACCTATGCATTTATTTATGTATTTTATTTGTTATTTTTACATTATTATAGTTTTAATTTATTATTAATATGATTTTTTTTTCTTGCATCCGACCTAGATATGGATCAAAAGGTCTCCTGTCGGCATGCTCCGCCTTTGTAATCCTTTGCCTGTGTAAGCCTGTGTACTGTCTATATATATATATATATATATATCTATATATAGATATATAGATATATATATATATATATATACTGTATATATATATATATATATATTAATATATATATACATATATATATATATATATATATATATATATATATATATATATATATATATATATATATATATATATGAGAGAGTGATAGGTGGGGAAGGGTAAACGAAGATGGGCTAAGTGTACATTTACTGCTCTAACGTTTCGGTCTCTATGACCTTCTTCGGTGGACTCGCTACAATACATATATATGTATATATATATGTATATATATATATATATATATATATACACATACTCCATGGGAAAGGTTTCTTATACATCAAGGGGTCATCTTTTAAATCAATATGATCGTCTAGTGACGACACAACATCGATTAATTCTAGTGGTACAGACTATAGAGCGTGGTAAACCGACTATTAGTCCCAATTTCCAGACTGCTTCCAGATGATCTTATTAAACCTCTCTGCCTCTTTTTTCCACGATCCATTCCGTCTGGTTCCAGGCTATTTCACTCAGCTAAGAAAAGCCTTAGAGGCATTCCAAGGCCCTGTTCACACTTGCACGTTCAACCGCCGCGGTTTGAACCATGGCGGTTCAATGACAATCCAAGTCAATGGAGGCGTTCACACAACCGTGCAGTTTTTCCTTGACCATGCGGTACTGCCGTGGTAACGTGCGGTTCAGACCGCTAGTGTGAACAGGGCCCAAGTGTTCTGCCAGCAGAGACACCTGTACATGACGCTGTGCAGAAATTCGACATTCATCTAGGCAAACACCTGAACTTTTTTTTTTTCTTCGTTCCGGATCATGAAGTCCCGCGCTTGTTTACTTTAGCGCGGACTTCAGTCCTGTGTTTAAACCAATGAACAAGCAATTCTTGGAAGGCAAAGAATTGAGAAATTTATACAATAGGAGCCAAGAAAAATACCCTTGTGTGTGTGTGTGCGTGTGTGTGTGTGTGTGTGTGTGTGTGTGTGTGTGTGTGTGTGTGTGTGTGTGTGTGTGTGTGTGTGTGTGTGTGTGTGTGTGTGACGAAAAACATCTTAAAGTATTGATTCAGGAAAGAAGGAAATAATATTATATGCCAGTTGCTTTTACACCACATCAATGTAATCCATTGGGTTCCTAGTAAAATCATAATGTTTCTAATGATGAATAATTATATTCGCGTAATTATACGTTTATACAGGATGCCCCAAAAGTCAGTAAGATAATTATCTAACATTTTTGTTTTTCGTGGGTTTTAGGTAATGCATACGTATTGATCAAAAAAGACTATTGTAAAATACTTTCTATTATCTCATCTAAATTATCCTAGAATTCCATATATGTATTTGTGATAATAAGGGAGTTATTAAAACTTAAATCCCTCAATTATTTTTGGTCCACCCTGTACTTTCCTATACAATGTAACAAGACGAGTGGTTACGCCATGAGGCGCTAAGCTTCGGTCCAATTCAACACCTGTGGCAAGTGGCAGTCACCAATGGCCCTTGAGGTCTCACGAGGTAGGACCCGAGGCGACGCCGCCACAGCAACAGAACATAAGAATGAAGGAGACTGCATGAGACCATAAGACCTACACTAGGCAGTTCCATGTCCATTACCACCTATCATCCCCATCCATAAAGTTGTCTAACCGTTTCTTAAAACAACCGATAGTTTCAGCGCTCACTGCATGGTTATTAACTCTGTTTCATTCGTTAAACACTCTGTTGGAAAACCATTTCTTGCCTATTTCCTTCTTAAATCTAAATTTGTCCAATTTAAGTTCAATACCGCGCTGCTGTATTGCCCGAACAAAAGAAAACGTATACAAACTATTATATCACTGTAGCTTAGTGTTCATTATTATTATTATTATCATTATTTTTTTTTTTGGGGGGGGAGGGTTCAGCATCTAATTAATAGGTCTTAGACTTACCAGGCTATCTTATAGTTTCAGTAGTTAGAACTAAATGTATAGATATATAGATAGGTGAATAGAGCAATAGTTTTTACAAAGGGATTACAAAGGAAGTGCATACCGACAGGAGACCTTCTGGTCCATAACTAGATCGGACGCTAAGAATAGAAAATTAAACGAAGAAGTTAATTGACAAGCGAACCAAACCATTGGCAGGCATTAGAACATATTGCTTAGGTGTTTATCTAAATGAATCTTAAAACTTCGAACCTCACTGCATTGCACTGCCACTGCAGGAAGTTTAATCCATTCATTAACTACACGGTAGACAAAGTTGTTTCCACCCACTTCCAAATCAAATCTATGTAATGACAGCTTGAGACCGTTATTTCTCGTCTAGTTCGAGTCCAGCGTGAAAATTTAATCATTTTTTATGTTGTCTATTATCCCTAAAATCTTAAAAACCTGTATCAAGTCATCCCTGAATCTACACTTTTCTAGGGGATTTACATGTTTTAGGTGGTTTTCGTATGATTTGTTTCTGATATTTGGAATCAGTTTTGTGGCTCGCAGCTGTATTTTTTCAATCTGTCAACGTCTTTCATGAGGTTCGGCCAACATGTGGACACAGAATATTCCAAAGGTGGGCGATGACAAATGGATTTTTAAAATCAAAAGATCGTGCAATCAGTCCTAGAATATTATTTGCTTTCGCTGAGGCAGAAATGCACTTTAATACACAGAAATTGATTTGAGATCGTTACTGATAAAATATGATTACTTCAAGATCATTTTCACTATGAGTAAATAGGTGAATAAATAGGTGCATGTATAGATAAATAGCAAGCATATAGAATAGATAAGAAATGAGAAATAATTTCATTTGCAACCACAAGGTTACACAGCGCAAGCAAACCACCCAGGAAATGTTAAATAAATTATCTAAAAAATGAATAATGGACGTCCTCCAGAAGAAGAAGAAGAAGGAGGAGGAGTTTCTTCTGCGCTTCTTTACACAAGGGATTACAAAGGATTACAAAGGCGGAGCATGCTGACAGGAGACCTTTTGGTCCATATCTAGGTCGGATGCGAAAAAAATCATAATAATAATAAATAAATAAATGAATAAATAAAAACTATGATAATGTAAATAATAAATAAAATACATAAATAAATGCATAGGTATAGTTAAATAATAAACGAACTAATAGTAAATGAGAATCGAGCAAATAATGATAAACAAACAGACAAATGATAACAAAACAAACAAACAAAAAATAACCCCGTCCATTTGGCAGCGGGGTTTCTAGCCGCGCCCCCAGACCCCACTTCGGACGAATGAAATCCCCTGGTGGCAAGTGAGGGTGGGTTTTTGGTACAAGCAGTTTCAGGAACAGGACTTCAGAGTGTAGCCTCGCATTGGCTTCAGTCTGCGTTTATGAAGTGTTGCGTCATTTTTCCACGTAAAGAAATGATGCGTCATTTTCCTCATCAAGGTGATTGTGTCATCTCCATGTTAGGAAATAACATAATTTTCATTGTGTAAGATGTGAGTATTTTTGTCGTGTTAGGAAATTTATTCATTTTTATTGTGATAAATTTGCTTACTTCTCATGTGTTAGGGAATTGATATATTTTCATTGTGGTATTTTTTGTCATGTTAGAAAATTAATTCATTTTACTCATCTCAAAAAGTTATGAAGTGTTAGAAAATAATGTCATTTCCAACATGTTGATCTTGAATTCATCGTCTTAGAATAATATTATGGACACAATTTATGTCATTCCATGACGTCATGCCGCCAGTGTGAGAAAACCACGTCAAGTTGGTGACGCCATCTTCCTTCTAGAAAAGAATGACGTCATAGGGGCACTTTGCGTCATCGACCCGATTCTCAAAATTCGATCGTTTTGAGGCTCCGAAAATTCACGATAGATATCGACCTTATTCTCTTTGAGCATAGAGTCTTTATTTACCAAGATGTGTGGATCCGGGACCCAAATTCGTGTTTAAGAGCTTAAAACACGTGAACGCTCTAAACGACGTCGCGTCGGCACATCCGAACTGCACGTGACCGAACTGAACAAGTTCACTAAGTTCATCGAAACCTCAGCCGGTCCTTTCCTCAGGTGAATAAAACCGTCTGGCATCACCCAATAACCCTTCACCTTCGGGTGAGCTCCCATGCCACCTCCCGACCCATCTCCAGGCAGATACGTCTTACTTGACACAACCACGACTCACGTGGGACGCTTCTGGTGTAAGCGAGGACAAAATGTACTTGGCGATGAGGCGTGTGACTTCGCATGTCAACAATCTCAGAGAAGGCGGTGGTGGTAGTAGTGGTGGTGGTGGTGGTGATGGTGGTGGTGGTGGTGGTGGTGGTGGTGGTGGTGGTGGTGGTGGTGGTGGTGGTGGTGGTGGTGGTGGTGGTGGTGGTGGTGGTGGTGGTGGTGGTGGTGGTGGTGGTGGTGGTGGTGGTGGTGGTGGTGGTAGTGGTGGTGGTGGTGGTGGTGGTGGTGGTGGTGGTGGTGGTGGTGGTGGTGGTGGTGGTGGTGGTGGTCGACCAAGGAGACTTTGAGGCCACGTGGGTGGGACACACTTTCATCTTTTCAACTCCCTCAGGTGGTGCAGTACAGTGGTGTCTGTTCTCGACAAGGCTCTCTCTCTCTCTCTCTCTCTCTCTCTCTCTCTCTCTCTCTCTCTCTCTCTCTCTCTCTCTCTCTCTCTCTCTCTCTCTCTCTCTCTCTCTGCATGACATTACTCTCCTTGACCAGAGTAAAACCGGTCACATGGTTAGAGAGGATACGATAGAGACAGATGACGAAGCAGTCTGACATTGTAGGGCTAAGCATTACCATTATCACAGCCCCAGGTCAGGAACCCTTGCTTTAGATCGTTCCCTGTAAGCCCTAAGGTCGCCTGATACCTTTGGATAGCGATAGATAGTGGACAGAAATAGTGTACAATGACCTCCCATTGCCTGTCACTCATCGGATAATAAAAAATAGAAAAAAAGACGAAAAGTCATGAGAAAGATTGCGTCACACACAGACAAGCCTTCCGACCTTCTTGGCCTTTACGGCGACAATAGGGTTCCCGTCGGGACGTGAAGGTGACCTTGGGCCTCTGGAGGCATCTGCCACGTGGAGGATATGACACCGCCCTCGTGTCGAGATAATCCTCTTTAATCCAGGTTAATCTGCAACCCACCTTTGATAAAATATAAATGTATTTAGGTCCTTGTAGCCTTCTCAGCTTGGAGCCTTGGCACCTGCCAAATCTCTCTCAATGTTCGTTGGACATAATGGATTAAGCCTGAATTGAAATAACCACCCGTACCTTGGTGACGTCATCGCAAGCGTGCCGGTCTCGCGTTCGCTCAGTTGTGGGTTCGAATCCCACACTCTTTTCCAATTCCCAATAGTAACTGTTATCTGACTCCCAAGAGTTCCAAGCGCGTAATAAGGCAAAGGTGACGGCTTCGGCCGCAACTACTCAGCGCCTCCCGGCGTAACATCTTCATCTGCCTGAAATAATTACCCTGACGACACTGGGAGTTTGGCATCGTTTTACGTCAGCCAGAACAAAATATCTAAATCGGTTCATAGAAATGGCTTTTAAGCGTGCCCTACACGATCAATATTATTGCGCAATATTCCGTATTGTACAATATTATTGGCCGTGTAGGGGTGGTATTGAAGAATTATATAATATATTGAAGACACCAAATGTCCGGACTAAAGACGTGTGCCTCTTCAATACCTGCATCGTCAATAATATTGTACAATACGGAATATTGCGCAATAATATTGATCGCGTAGGGCCCGCTTTAACCCTTTCAGTGGGGAGGGAGCTTCGTTCGACTGAATAAAATCTCCTGGCGACATCCAGTGCAGAGGTTCTCCCAGACTTTAGCTAGAACAAAACTTTCAGGGGTTACGGTGCTCTTCTTGAAAGGGTTTGTATGAGCTCTCTCTCTTCCTCCTCTTCTCTTCTCTCTCTCTCTCCCTCCTCTTCTCTTCTCTTCTCTCTTTGTTTCTTTTCTTCTCCCTCCCTCTCTCTCTCCCTCCTCTTCTCTTTTCTCTCTGTTTCTCCTCTTCTCTCTCTCCCTCCTCTTCTCTTCTCTCTCTGTTTCTTTTCCTCTCTCTTCCTCTCTCTCTCTCTCTTTCTTTCTCTCTCTCCCCCTCTCTTTCTTTCTCTCTCTCTCTCTCTCTCTCTCTCTCTCTCTCTCTCTTTCTCTCTCTCTCTATCTATCTAGCTATCTATCTCTATCTATCTATCTATCTCTCTCTCACTACTTATGGGTTGACGATTGTAGTTATTGGTGAAGGTTTGGCCTTGTCCTGACAGTGTTTTATTCAGCTGAGATGCTCCCGACCCGAAAGAAGCTTAAGTAAATAAACTAGTTTAACTTTACCTACACTGAATTAGTTTCCTGAATTTGTTTTGGCAAAGGCCAACTATTTCATTCAGTTGAAAGTGGGTTTCAGTGGTCGAGATCCCCCCATCCCCACCATCACTATCACCACCGCCATCTTACTCATTGTAATCATGGCCTCGACTTGAGGAGAATAGGTTTAGCGAAGTATGTCACCCTGTTGACAGGGTTAACTAAACCATTACCTCGGATAATGTGTTCGAGCGTTCGCAAACTGCTACCCAAACAACATACCCGCCCCCTCAAACTAACCCTCCACACACACACAAACATACACACACACACACACACACACACACACACACGCACGCACGCACACACACACACACACACACACACACACACGCACGCACGCACACACACACACACACACACACACACACACACACACACACACACACACACACACACACACACACACACACACACACACAACCCTACCTCCCCCTCTCGTCTATCCGGCGTGAGATTGTCCACAAGGATAGAGCTGATGATAAAATACAGTCCATCACAACAACAACTTCCCCTTTCTCTCTCTCTCTCTCTCTCTCTCTCTCTCTCTCTCTCTCTCTCTCTCTCTCTCTCTCTCTCTCTCTCATGTTCGTGAGACTTGATGCAGATAAGATGTAAATAAGATTGAGTCGAATGATATAGAATTTGTATACATTTTCATATATATATATATATATATATATATACATATATATATATATATATATATGTATATATATGTGTGTGTGTGTGTGTGTGTGTGTGTGTGTGTGTGTGTGTGTGTGTGTGTGTGTGTGTGTGTGTGTGTGTGTGTGTGTGTGTATTGCACGTATTTTTTCCGGATCAAGCATTGCGAGTACCATACATTAGTACCACTATCGGAACAAACGTCAAACATCAAAGCGTCTTCTTACAGAAAACGTCTTAGTTGGAGAGAAAAAAAGCGTAAAAGGTGAACACGTAACACGGAGAACCTCTGGAACTCTCCTCTTCCATCAAAGATTTCTCCATAGAAAATTAACTTAGTGTAGGTTAAAGTTAAACTAGTTTATTACCTTAACCCTCTATCGGGTCGGGAACACCCCAGAGCTGAATAGAATCGCCTAGTAGTGTCTATGATAAATCAGGGCATCAGTCACTTGGTTGTAATGTACTTTCCACAGCAATGATTAATGGACCTTTCATTATTTCTTTATTTGTGTGCTATTTGAATTTATTCATTTATCTATTGATTTATCTATATTCATTTATCTACCTATCTATTTATGTACTATGTATTATTTGTTTGTCCATTTATTTGTTGCCTGGCTTCTGTTTGCAATAAAAGGCAGAGGCGAAATTGGAATCATGTTGCATATGATCACCTGCATTCCTTCTCTGTGTCATTTCTTAACCTCGTCTTCCCGCAACAGCGGAATACAACATAAAAGCCAACCAGCAGGAGACCTATTGGTCCATAACATGGCCGTATGAAGAAAGGAGATGGAGGTTCACTATTTTACTGTTAGTTCAGCCGGAATGGTCTACTGCAGGACCAGCCTATCCCCTAAGGGACAAGACAGCCTCTGTACCTCAGTATGGTCAGTGGCTTAATCCAGTTTGGTAATATTGTATGTATAGTGAGAAGCTCATGTGAAGGTTTTGGTATGTTGGAATGGCCGTGGTTGTGAACAAAGCCTAAAATCAGTGCAATCAGCTCGAACATACTGATTAGGGGCTAGCATATATACGCGCCACTGGGCTACCGCACCTCTGATCTCCTCCGTTGCAGAGAGGGGTTGGAAAGCCATGATTAGTGCTTAGCACCTATTGGGGATCAAACTCGGAACTTCCGCGTTACGAAGCAGGAACGTTACCCACTGCTCCACGCAGGCTCATCAGGTTGTCACTGAGGTCACATTTATTATTATTTAAACTATTCAAGTTTAACCAACAACCTAAGTTAGGTCAACTTGATTAACCCTCCATGGCGTTCATCCTCAAATTTAGGACGTTTATTTATTTATTTATTTATTTATTAATTTATCTATTTGTTTTTACTGACAGGTTAGACCAGGGGACGGCAACCTCCGGCACGCGTGCCAAATATGGCACGTGACAGGGTTGACTTTAGCACGGCAGTTGGTTTTCAAAACTTGTCACAGCATCGTAAAATAACAGCATTATTTCAAATAAATAAAATGTGACGACAAGAGATCAAACTAAAACCAAATCGTCCAGAAATTAACGTTCACTGGCATCCTCACTGCAGTAAAACAATGTATAAGAATTGACATTAACTTGCGTACTAAAGAGAAGTACTGTTGGCACTCAGGGTTTTACCCACCAAAGAAACTGGCACAGTCTCTTCCAAAGGTTGCCCACCCCTGAAGAGACGATTGTATTCGATTTTTTTATTATTATTATTATTATTACTTTCCTCGTGTAAGTGAAGCGGCCCTGCTGTAGATGTGCTGTGTCTTGCTGCATTGCTTCTGACCCGGGGCAGTGGGCGGGAGACAGGGATGACCTTTCATCCACGAGGAGCTAAGATACGAGGGAGGAGAGGGGTGGTGGATGGGAGTGAAATGGGTGAGAATGGGTGCATGCCTTTGGTTTGGCTACCTCCCTTATGGGGAGGAAAAAGCCCTTGGTATATAGACATACAGATAGATAGATAGATAGATAGATAGATTTTCATTCCCATCTGGGACCTCGAACCCATGTGCCGGGCCAGCCCTTGTGTATCCATCTGGCTGCTCAGGGCGCTCATCCCCTTATATGTCGTTGTCTCTAATGAGATTAGGATCTCCACACAGGGATGAGAAAACATCTTGCAGAGGTAGGGCGGGCAGCTAATGACGTGTGCAGTTTGTTGATAGCAGCGGCTCAAAATTTCAAGTAAAAAAAAAATACGGCGTAATTAGTCCTCAGTTTTTATCCCCATCCTTCGAGGCAGAAATACAATGATCCGTTTATTCAACTCTTTCAGAGAAAACGAAATAGAATAGATGAATAAATAAGCAAATAGATTAGTAAATAGATAAGTAAATAAAAAATAAATTGATGATAGATTTATACAGTAATTTATTTGTTCAACTCTTTCAGTATGAAATAAATCAAATAAATAAATGAATAAACAAATAAATGAATAAATAGGTGGATAAGTAAATAAACAAATGAATAAATAAATGATTATACTTTATTATTGTTTATTATTTATTATTATTTCTTCCACATCCGACCTAGTTATAGACCAAAAGGCATGATTTTCCTTTGTAATCCTTTGTGTTTATCAGAGCGAGGTCCAGCTCAAGTGAATAGTTCGACGCCATTTTCAGAACAAAGACTCAAAGACAAAGCCAGCGGTTCTTTAAGAAAAAACAAATCAGCCTCGATACCCCAAAGCTCGAATTCCAAATCAACCGAATACTCAATCTCCATCATTAACCCACTGCTCTTAGCTTTTAATTCACTCTAAAAAAAAATACAGAGAGAGAGAGAAAACAGGACCGGCTATGAACAAACAACAGAATTCAAGGGACTCTTTTTTAAGCAAGATGCTGTAATGAATGTCATGTATTCTATATTATTTGTTTATTTGTTTTGTTATCATTTGTCTGTTTGCTTATTATTATTTGCTTGATTCACATTTATTATTAGTTATATGTCAATTTATCATTATTTACTATTTACCTGTTTGTTTTTTTGCATCCGACCTAGTTATTGACCAAAAGGTCCCCTGTCGGCATGCTCCACCTTTGTAATCCTTTGTAGTATAATTCTTACACACAAAAAAATGAATTGAATGTTTACCAGGATGCCTTTTTGGATACCACCAAAAACAGGTTTTGATACCCCCCAGAGGGTATTGAGCAGAGTTGGGCGCATTCCTCGATGCGTTCCTAGGTCCGTTCTGCTTTAGTTTGGCCGCAGCTAGCGCTCCTAAACTATTTAAGCTTAAGAGACAGGTTTATACCGAATTAAAAGTCAGATAGGCCACGTACTATACCAAAGAAAAATTTCGTAGGCCACATATCATACCGGCATCTATATTGATTTAATAGTTTGGGAGCGCTAACCGCGGCCAAACTAAAATGGAACGCATATGGGAACGCATCGAGGAACGCGCCCAGCTCTAGTATTAAAGTACCACTTTAAGAACACCTGCTCTAAACTCATGCACGGTCCCCTGAGATGTAGTAGGCTGTTGCAGTCTGCTCAATAGGCCCCTTCTGACGGCCCAAAGCCCTGAGAGGGGTGGGGTAAGGGTGTGTGGTATGGTGGAGAGGGGGGCGGGCTGTGAGAGTTGGGCGTGGGAAGGCAAACAGGGGGCTGTACCGGCAGCCCCTTGAGCCTCCTTGGCGGCTCCACCTCCTCTGGGATGACACTCCTTAGACCGGGGAATCGTCCGCAACAGCCCTGGGAGTATGGGACCCAGTTGTCGGGGGTAACCGAAAAGGCACCCTGGAGAATATTGAATTAATATTTTGTGTAAGAATTATATTTTATTTGCTTATTTACTAAAAACAATACAAAAAAAAAGACTCCCTGGAATTCAGCTGTTTGTTCATAAACATAATTTTTTCCTCTTTTTTACGGTATATTAAAAGATAAAGGTCGGGAGCGGTGGGCTAATATTGGAGATGGGGTTATCAGGTTGACTTTGAGTTGAACTGAGGGAGTATTGGGACTGATTTTTTTTTTTCTTTTTTTTTTTAAGAACAACAGGTTTAGGTAGACGTGGACGGAGTGGAAGGAGGAAAGAGCAAATTGTGGATTACAAAGGATTACAAAGGTGGATCATGCCGACAGGAGACCTTTTGGTCCATAACTAGGTCGGATGCGAGAAAAATATATAATAATGATAAACAAATAAGAAATAAGATAAAAAAAATTGATAATATAAATAACAATAAATAAAATTAATAAATGCATAGGTATAGTTAAATGATAAACAAACAGGTAAATAGTGAAGAATAATAAATTGACAGATTAATAATAATAAATGAAAATCAAGCAAATAATAAACAAACAGACAAATAATAACAAAGAAATAAACAAATAATATTAAATAAATGAGAGTCATTACAGCATCTTGCTTAGATCACGATTTCCCTGAATTCGCCTTTGGTGCGCATTACTGAATCTTTGATACCAGAGGTGCGTTAATACAGTGAACGAAAATTACAGGTCTTTTATGGCGCCGTGAGCGAATAGTTCAGGAACTGGTGGTGGTCGATGTATACTAGAAGGTGTTTCATAATGTTTAGTCACATTCAGAAGCATTTAACTACTCGATGGTTTTCATTATGTAAATATTATGTTTGCTTCAGGTTATTTTGTGTCTGTATAGTTTTTGGCATTTTCTAGTATCGAGTAATGTTATTTTGCATAGGGAAATATCATCAAGCAGATAGAGACTTTTGACCGCATTAGTAGAATTAGCAAAAACAAAAAATGGTTGTGAGAAGTATGCATACATAAGAACATAAGAATGAAAGAGACTACAAGAGACCATAAGGCCTGCACTTGGCAGTTCCGTGTCTATTACCACCTGTCATCCTTGTTCATAAAGTTATCTGATCTTTTCTTAAAACAACCAATTGTTTCAGCGCTCGCTACAAGGTTACTAGGTCTATTCTATTCGTTAAACACTTTTTTTCGTAAACCAGTCCTTGCCTATTTCCTTCTTAAACCTAAATTTGCCCATACACAGATACAGACACACATACGCACACATATACATATACATATACATATATATATACATATACGCAGGAAAAACATCTTCAGTACAAATAATACATGTATTATTTGCACTGAAGATGTGAATACACGAAAGCGCTCTGCTTTAATAGTTTTTCTTCGTGGTCAACCTTGCATATACATATACATATACGTGTACGTGTCGTTTGTGTATTTGTGTGTGTGTGTGTAAGAGAGAGAGAGAGAGAGAAAGAGAGAGAGAGAGAGTGATCAAAGGTTGTCCCCTTTGTGGTTAGGAAAACCATTGGAAAAGGAAAGAAGGCAGGGCGGGTGTGTCGACCTCCCGGGCCACCTGCGCTGCTGCCGAGCCCTTTCTCCAAAGGAGCTCCATCTCTGCAGTCAAGGAGGAGGAGGAGGAGGAGGAGGAAGAGGAGGTGTAGGAGGAGGACAGGACATAGCCACGTGACAACTCACAGTCGTACTTGTTAACTAACATACTATCGCCAATACCCTAGCCTAACCTATGACCTACCGGAGATTATGCAAATACGCATATAAGACTTTAACCCACAATCGGAGAAATGAGATCAGAGATAGTGGGTTAAAAAGTCTTATTTTACCAATGTACGACTTACATTACGTTTCTCTAAATACACGTATGTTGCTGTTGAGAATATACCATTTTTTATTAATGCAACAGCAGTTAAAGATGTATTTCTAGGGTTCTGATGTATCATGTATTTTGACGGGGTTGGTGTGTGTGTGTTTATGAAAGGAATGAAACAACGTTAAGAAGTAAACGCGCAAACAAGTAACCACGATAGCTGACCGGCAGACGCCGCAGCATATGAAGGTGTCACACTATGCGGCGGGGCTGGATGCGGCCAGATGAAAGGTAAGTTCAATTATCTTAATAAAATCACCTGGCGACAATAAGCCGCAACGGCAACGTCGGACAGTGTTACACCGATCATGTTGCTCATGAGATGTTTGTCCAATTGAATTTCAAAACTTCGAACTGTAACAAATTTCGAAATGAGTAAGGGCCTGTTCACACTAGCGGTTTGAACTGCGCGGAAACCGCAGCGATACCACATAGTTACAGATGAAATGCATGGTTGTATGTGAACGCCTCCATTGACTTACATTATAAGTGAACCGCCATGGTTCAAACCTCGGCGGTTGAAACTGCAAGTGTGAACAGGGCTTGATAAGTGCTCACAGTGGTACAACCATCCGTTTTCTGTCAACCTTCAACCGAAAACGTTGTCGCTCATTTCCGTGACGTCATTGTTTTTCATAGAAAGGAAAACATAACGGAACGTTACTCACAAGGAAAAGTAAATTAATATCACTGGGCTATGTTTCTTCCAACCTCCGATTAATCGGCGGTACCGATCACTTCCAGCACGTTTTCCGCCACAAAATCATAATGACAAACTATTTTGTCTTCTCAACAATTTATATAGGATGTCATTTGATATGCCGGTGGAAAATTATTTTCCTCCAGCATATCAAATTCCATTCCGAAAGCTGCGGGCTTCAAACTTGGTCCAACAGTCGGAGGAAAAATTGCCCAGTGTGATAACACCTTAATCCGTCATAAGCATTTTCGTGCCCTCCAAAAGACCCTGTGCTCCTCCAGTCGTGCGGCGGCAATGAGTCCCTTGATGCAGAGTTGCGACAAAACGATACAATAACTATCAGTCACGTGACCCAGGGAGCCATTTTGTGGCCAAATCATTTTCGTTCGCGCTTAGGTTGCGTTTACGCCGAGGGAGTCTCGGCTGACTCTCCTCAACCGTTGTAAGTTCGTTTGAGTAGAAACGACGTCGGTTACAATCTTCCGTTTTTCGAATATTCAAAAGTCAAATTACCTTTGCGTCGTATATTGAGAAACTGAATGGTGAAATGAAAGGAGCTAAACCTTTACGAATGTGAGATAGATTGATGAAGTGTTCTTAGAAGACTGCAAGCAAAGTCTTCTAATTATTCAAATTCACAGCCTTATTATTTATTCTTGCTATTGATTCTTCGAACTTATTTTGCTTGTTCACTAAATATGCCGGGTGCATTTGGAGAGTAGAGTTGTTCCTTCGGATCCACCGCTTGCCACCAGAATGTTGGTAGGAATGATGTAGGAGTTTGTTGCCTCGATTTTTCCCGTGGGAGTAATGCAGCGAAGATGGATTTCCTCGTAGTGGTTAGCTGGACGATGTAGCGAAGAGTATGATGCTTGACAATGCAGCGAAGAGCGTTGAGTTGGGAAGTGGCTATGTTCGACCGGAGTGTAGATCTCTGATGTATCTTCTCAGCACGTGGAATCCGCTAATCCGTAACCGCTGCCGCCAGAATGTAGAGTTATTTCTTCGGATCCCACCGATGCCACCAGAATGTAGATTTGTTTGTAGTCTACATTGGGTTTGGGGGAGTTGAGACAAACGAAGTCATGGTTTCTTTTCTTTAATCTCTCCATTTAGACTGATCTACGTCTCAAATCATTACACGAGGAAAATACTGGCGGTTGCCAATGGTGTTATTTTACATATAAATTCAAATGGTGGCTGATGCCAAATAAGAATGTTATGTACGATTTATTCCCTACTATTTACTGCTTAACCTACCTCTACAATGTACAATACATGAACTGAGAATGGACACTCAGTATTCATGCGATGGAACACAGTAAATATTATATTGGTCATATGACGACTTGCAGTTGGCAATGGCTGAAGCAGGTGTCCTTTCGCGCTCACCCGAACGACCGCATGTGAGGTCCGACGCAATAGGAGGTCCCACGGAAGTTTCTGGAGAGGTGATCTGACGTCTTGAAGCTAAAATGCGTGCGTGAGTGCGTGTGCACGCTGGATATCTAAGAGAGTGAATACTTTATTCAATCATCTTGCAACAGGCGACACCAAGAGTCCCTTTGTACAGAGTTGCGACAACTCCGGGCACGCAA
>NC_134791.1:20739990-20742490 GCF_046742065.1 Oratosquilla oratoria | reverse complement strand
TGTGTGTGTGTGTGTGTGTGTGTGTGTGTGTGTCTGTATGACCTCATTGGAAGTCCAACTACCTGGCACTAGCCTTAACAAAATTTGTATGATAGGTGTCTTTGTAGCAAAGTGGTTAAACTGGCGGTTCATTTATCTCTTCATATACTTGTGTACCTATCAATATTCTTTTTTATTTATTGTTTTTGTTTTTATTCGTTTGCTTATTCATATATATATATTCATACATACATAGTATTATCATCATTATTATTATCATTGTCATTATCATTATCAGTATTGTTATTATTATTATTATTATTATTATTATTATTATTATTATTATCATAATTATTATCATTATCATTAATATTGTAATTACCATTATCATTGATAATATAATTATTAATACTATCATTATTACCGTTATTATCATTATCATTTATATTATTATTATTATTATTATTATTATTATTATCATTATTATTATCATAACTATTACTATTATTATTGTTGTTATTACTTATCATTATTATTACTATTGTTGTTATTATCATTACTATTAATATTCTTATTATCGTTATCACTGTTGTAATTATTGCCATTGCTGTTATCATTATTATTATTGTTATTATTATTGGAGAGTGCGACCGAGGATGAGATGGATGGATGGGGTAAAAGGGGCGTTGAGAAAGATTGGATGTTTGTTGAGGAAGGAGGGGAGAAGACAGAAGATAGGGGTGAGTGGAGATTGGTTGTACATAGATGATGCTGCGATGCATCAAAGGGAGTGGGTGGAGAGTGGGAGATTAGGGAGTGGCTATGTGTGAATGATATTTTGACGCAGCCTAAGGGGATTTCTCCCCGCCTTCTCTTTTTCTGCATGAGAGGACGAAGAGAGAGGGTCGCCGATTAAATGAAGCGGCGTTGCTGTGAATGTGCAGTGTCTTGCTGCATTGCTTCTGACCCAGGTCAATGGGCGAGATGCAGGGATGACCCGTCATCCAGGAGGAGTCAAGAAAAGAGGGAGGGAGGCAGGGGTGGTGAATGGGAGTGGAGTGTGTGGGGATGAAGTGGGTAGGAGTGGATTTTATGACTTTGTTTTTGGATCCCTACCTTGTAAGAGGGAAAAAGCCCTTGGTATATGTATATATATTATTATTGATAATAACAGTAATGATATACTTGTTTCCAATAATCAGGAAGACCTCATACTACGATGGCGCACTTTACAGGTTTTTCGCTGACTGGCGACAGGAACCTGTGCTGACTAACTGACGGAGGAGCTGACAGCGTCACTTGAGCACAGTTGAGACGAACTTGCTCGCTCCAACAGAACAAAGTTCTGGTACATTTTGCTCGTTGCGATTAATTATCGCTCAACGATGATCGTTCATGTCTCAACGATGATCGTCAAACGACTGTCTAGAGTACATATTCTTTGTTTTTTAGTAGAGCTGCTGGCTCCAAAAGAACAGAGTTCTGGTACATTTTGCTCGTTGCGATTAATTGTCATTCAACGATGATCGCTCATGGATCAACGATGATCGTTAAACGATTATCTAGAGCAGTAATTATTTGTTTTTGAGTAGGGCTACTCGTTCCAACAGAGAGGAGTTCTGGTACATTTTGCTCGTTGCGATTAATTATTGCTCAACGATGATCGTTCATGGCTCAACGATGATCGTCCAACGATTGTCTAGAGCACTAATTCTTTGTTTTTAAAGGGGCTGTTTTGCTTCGAACGACTGCCGCTAGAGTCGCTAAAAACAAAGAATTAGTGCTCTTGACGATCGTTAGACGATAATCGTTGAGCGATAATCGCTCGGAGTAAAACGCACCAAAAGTTAGACCAACGTCTATGTCTTTCTCCACGAACTCCTTTACATATTCTATTCTGGTGGACGTTCAGTGACAGTACTGAGCTCAAGAGAAACTATTGTCGTCAAAGTTAATCAACTTTAGTTAAAACCAGGTAACCTCATTCAGAGAATTGATGCTCCACCAGTAGGACGTTTAGTAGACAATTTTTTTCAGTCAAGGAGCGAACCCGCCTCCCCTACTCTTATTGTCATTCATGCTGCCGTCAGGCGATTTTATTCGCCTCGGAAAGGTCATGGATGCAGCCCTCCACCGTCTTTGCCTCGAAACTGCTTTGAATTGAATCTTTCATTACTTCAGAAAGAGAAAATGCAAATGACCGTCAAATCACAGCAAGAGAAATTAAAAGCAATTACAAGAGGAGTAGGAAGAAGAAGAGAAAGAAGCAACGACGATACATGAAATGAAGAAGAAGAAGAAGAAGAAGAAGAGGAAGAAGAAGAAGAAGAGGAAGAAGCAACGATACATGAAATAAAGAAGAGGGAGAAGAAGAAACGGCAGCAACGACTAGACGTGAGGCAAAGAAGAAGAAAAAGAAGAGGATGAAGAAGAGGAGTAAGAAGAAGAAGGGGGGAGGAAGAAGAAGAGGAAGAAGCAACGACGATACATGAAATGAAGAAGAAGAAAAAGAAGAGGATGA
>NC_134791.1:20729990-20734990 GCF_046742065.1 Oratosquilla oratoria | reverse complement strand
CCACTGTGTTTACCATCTTGAAGATGAGAGCTGTCTGTCAACTTCCATTTACGTGGATGATTGCCTCTATATAACGAGATTCTTAATAAGTTTGCATTAGAAGAACATAGCTCTTCTATATATATATTTTCAACACCCACCCTGAGATTTGTATCCCCTACATAACCTTCTATATGTATAGAAATTCCCATTTATATAACGGCTTTTGATATATCAGTTGTAGGATATCGGGCCTTTTTCCTCTCGACATCCATCCTGAGAATTAATTTAGCCACACGACCCTCCTCTTGGTGGGTGCTCATTAATTTCCCCTCTCGACACTTATCCAACCTGTTTCTCTTTTGTCATAGAGGATTTTTTAAGAATCTTCCCGCCGTAATGAATCAACCGTTTTTTCTTCCATTACTCGTCTCTGTTTTATTACTTTTGTGTCAGTCATGTCAATCATATACATACATGCATATATATATATATATATATATATATATATATATATATATATATATATATATATATATATAAACAGTATATGCGAGCAGGAGATTTTCTCTTATACATACTTCATTGAAAGTAATGGCTAATTGTGCATTAATTATTTTTCAAATGCATTTTCCATATGCCTTACTATGGACTTATGTTCCTTTGAAAGGAATATAAATCCATAGTAAGGCATATGGAAAATGCATTTAAGAAATTATAAATGCACAATTAGCCATCACTTTCAAAGAAGTATGTACAATATATATATATATATATATATATATATATATATATATATATATATATAAATATATATATATATATATACATATGTAATAAATATATATATATATATATATATATATATATATATATGTACTATATATTTGTGTGTGTGTGTGTGTGTGTGTGTGTGTGTGTGTGTGTGTGTGTGTGTGTGTGTGTGTGTGTGTGTGTGTGTGTGTGTGTGTGTGCGCGCGCAGGTGGAAGACTTTTGTACGTTTGTGTACAGTCTGGTCCCTCTTCACGCGAAACCTGTCTTGATACAATTTAGGTGATTTAAAATAAAAAAAGGAAATGCTTACAAAGATTATGAATGAACGTAACCTGGGCTAAAGTCTGTTAGTACCAAGTTAGCTCGCGCGCAGCGAACTATGGCTTGTGTGTGACGTCACATGGAGTGAGTAACAGAGAACAGGGAAAAAGGTGATCAATCAGTCAATTGAACAGACTGTTGGTCAGGACTCGTAGTTAGGTCGTAAGTCGGACTTACAGGACGGATGGTCAAGAGTCAGTTTGACTTCAGAGCCCTGCTTTGGAGGGTATGATTTGTGGAGGCTGAGCGAGCTGACTTAGACCCTGTTCACATTAGCGGTTTCAACCGCGTGGAAACCGCGGCGGTTCAGCATAGTAAAGGAAAAACTACGCGGTTATGTGTGAATGCCTCCATTGACTTACATTATAATTGAACATTGGCCTAAAAATAAAGATTAAATGAATAAATAAACGGCTTACCGCAACTGACATGGGTTGCCCTACCAGGGGTTTCTCACTTCCCACTTCGTGGCAGTGGGAAGGTGAGTTCCTAATAGAACTCAGACACCAGTCCAAAGCGTCTTCCCGGAGAGATCCATGGAACCGTTCGGGGAACGTTGCCAGCTGAAATGGATCTGCGGGTTTCCAATCAATGGAACATGAAGCAACATTTATTATTAAGTTGGTGAAAGAAGCATAGCTTGCACCTGACCTTTGACGGACATGTCAGGGTTGAATCAGATTGTCTGGTTCCGGCAAAGAGATGAAATACCTTCTTCGACATCTTTTATCCTCTTCAACTTGGCGACGTACTTCGGAAGGTCCATCTTGGGGCAGAGCCCAAGACTGGGTTCAGTCGGAGGCTCATTTTAACCCCAAATCCATAACCCAACTGAACAAAATCGTAGGTGTTTGTCTGAGCAAAGATCTATCTAAGTACCTACTACTCATTGTTTATTTATTTATTTATCTATTTGTTTGTTCATTTATTTACTTATTCATTTATTTATTTATTTTTATCCCATACCTTTGTATCACGTCCCTTCCTTGCTAAAAACTAAAACACACCTTCTCTATGTAACTGATACCGTATATGGACAACATTTTCTTCAAGTGTCATGCCAGCGTATATCTAAAGTTTGAATGTGTAATTTTTTTCTAGTTTTGTTTTCTGTTAAACACACAACAAGAATTTTCTTATCATTATTATTACCCCATAAGGATGATAATAAAGGATGGTGGATGGGAGTGGACTGGGTAGGAGTAGGTACGTGCCCTTGACTTGGCTACCCCCCTTGTAAGGGGGAAAAAGCTCTTGGTATATAAATATAGATAAATTATTGTCTCCCTCCCTCCTTCTCCCACCTTCTCCCTCTTTATCCCTTGTTTCCCCTTTTTCCTCCTTCTCCCTCCCCTCTTCTCCCTCTTCCTTCTTCTCCTTCTCTTTCCTTTTTCCTCCTTTCCCTCCCTCCTCTCTTTCTCCCTCTTTCTCTCTCCCTCTTTCTCTCTCTTCCTCACTCTCCCTCTTTCTCCCTCTTCTGCCTTCTCCCTCTTCTCCTCTCTCCCTCCTTCTCCTCTCCTTCCCCTTCCTTCTCTCTCCTTCTCCCTCCTTCTCTCCTCCTTCTCCCTCTTTCTCCTTCTCCCTCCCCTTCTCCCTCTCCCTCTCCTCCTTCTCTCCCTCTTCTCCTCTTTCTCTCTTCCCACTCTCCTCTTCTCCCTCTTCTGCCTCCTCCCTCCCGCTCCTTCTCCCTCCCCTCCTTCTCCCTCCCCTCCTTCTCCCTCTTTCTCTCTCTTCCTCCCTTCTCCCTCTTTCTCGCTCTTTCTCCTTCTCATTCCCCCTCCTTCTCCCTCCCCCTCCTTCTCCCTCCCCCTCCTTCTCCCTCCCCCTCCTTCTCCCTCTCTCTTCCTCTTTTTCTCTGCCCCTCCTCTTCTTTCTCCTCCCTCTATCTCCATCTCTCTCCTTATCTCTCCCCTCCTCTTTCTCCCTTTCTTTCCCTTTCCCCACCTCTCCTTCCCTCCCTTCCTCCCTCTCTCTTCCCCCCTCCCTCTCCCTTCCCCTCCTCTTTATCCTAAAAAATCAGCCTGAATAAAACAGCTGGACATTGCCCTAAACAAATTCAATGAAGCAGCCCACTGGTTTTTCTTTATTGCTAAAGGTAAGAGGAAGAGAGTTGAAGAAATCATAGAGGGAACTCAAATGGATTAGGAAAAATAGAGGATTTGAGCGAAGAAGAAAGCTTTGAGAGTCTGGAGAAGTGTGCTGGCCCGCCTGACAGGCTGAAAGCCTACCTGGGAGCAGAGGTAAGAAGTAAATAAGTAAGAAGAGGTAGAGAGACGTTTAGAAGAGACAAAATCTTGAAAGGAAAGAGAGAAAGAGGAGAGAACAGACGGGGAACCATACTCTTTAATAAGAATATTTTCACTTCTTTGGCTTTTTTTTTTTTTTTTTTTTTTTTTTTTTTAAGTTCTCTTCACCTCGGGGGGCCTGCTCTTATTTGCTCTGGCTCGAGAAAAATGCAAAATAAATCGTGAAATTGAAGAGGTTAGGAAGGAAGTTCAGTAATCAAGGCATCCTTTTATTTCTTTTTTTCCTTTCTTCTCTTTAGAAGGTCGTTGTCGTTCTTTGACAGACCATCCGTAACCCTCAGATCTTGAAGTCCCTCCATATTATCTTTGAGGTCCGACTCTTTCTTATAAACTCTGTGATGATGTGCGGCCGTGTAGGTATGTATGCATGTATGTTTGTGTGTGCGTTCACGCGCGTTTCACGTGTGTGCGTGTGTGTGGGTCTGTACGTGTGTGTGTGTGTGTGTGTGTATGTTTTTGTGCGTGTGTGTATGTGCATGTGTATATGTGTGTATGTGTGTGCGTTGTGCTCGTGTTTTTTTTTTTTTTTTTTTTTTTTTTTTTTTTTTTTTTTTTTTTTTTTTTTTTTTTTTTTTTTTTACTGAGACAAAAAGCAGCCAGGGGCCACAAGACATCCCCCCCCCCAAAAAAAAAGGTGTAGGAATTTAACGTTAAAGTGCCTTAGATTGCCTTTATGGTTCGTTGCTCTACTGCATAAGTATTCATTGTAAACATCTAAGGAACTGCTTCTTCTTCTCTGCGCTGTGATTTGTTGAAACACTTAATCACAAGGTTAAGAATTTCGTTTAAGCCAGGGGTTCCCAAACTTTTCAGCTCATCGACCCCCTAGTAAAGTTTAAGATTTTCTATAGACCCCAAACTATTAATTCACGAATTATGTCAGTTTATTATCATTATTGTTGTTATTGTTATTAATGCTAGTAATATTATCATTATAGTTGTTATTATCCTTATTATTATTGTTATTATTACTATTATTATTTTCATTATTGTTATTATTATAGTTCTAGTTATCAATAGTGTTATTATCATCATTTTGATCCGTTACAAAAGGGCTAAATGACAACATTCATCAGGGCGACGGCGTTCCAATAATGATACAGACACTTTCACATATACATAAACATAAGTGCTTTAGAATAAATATTTATGTTATATATTCTTTATTATATTACTATAAGTAATATTCAAGCCAATAATATTACACAAGTTCGTCATCTTGATGTTCATTCACGATATGGTTGTGTGTATGTGAGATTCTCCCTACATGCACAGAATGGGGAGGATTTTCAACTCAGAGTGAACTGACATGGTTTTTCTTTAAGTTTAGATATTGGTTGGTTGATTATTCTCACTCTTTCAGTACGGGAAGAGAACAGGATCATTTCATGCTAACCATTTAATTTTAAAGACTGCCTTTCGACCCCATAGCAATCTACTGACCCCCTTTTAACCCCTTGGATGGTTTCATCGACCCCCTAGCAATCTACTGACCCCCTTTCGACCCCTTGGCTATTTGTCGACCCCTTGGATGGTCTCATCGACCACTTGGGGAACCCCTGGTTTAAGCGATTGAGAAACACTAAGAAGTTGAAAAGGGATTCTGAAGTAAAAAATTT
>NC_134791.1:20564990-20722490 GCF_046742065.1 Oratosquilla oratoria | reverse complement strand
TGAAATCGAAACTGTTCGAAACATTTCGAGAAAAAAAAAAAAAAACGGTACACTCGGGACCCTGGCCTTGCCGAGTCGCTAGGAATTAACATAAATCCCATTCTAAAAGATGCAACACCGACAATTTTTGTCATCGACAAGACCCTAGGTTCGGCAACCAAACGCCGTCGAAGGAGCACTGCTATTGAAAAAAGACAACGCCTGGAGGTAGGTGTATCAGTCTGTATCATGTGTATAGGTAGGCCTGTGTTATCTACGCTGTCACTGACAATCGTTAACAAGCATGGTTAGGTTTGATTGACGATTTTTGGGCCAGGCCTAAGCAGATTAGGAGTACAGTCATGGCACTGGCTAGCTAGGCCTATAGACCTATGAATATGATCACACCACTCCACCAGGGGGATAGGTATTACAATGATGACAGGGCTTCCATAAGAGCCCTATGACCACCCCTTGTCAATTGGAGTCAACCAATATTTTTTTTTTTAGAGAGAGAGAGTCAAACAAATGCCCCCCCCCACAACCACCATCACCCCAGCAAGAGTTAAGTCTAATTATCCTAGACCAGGAGGTAGGAATTCGTACTGATATAGACCTAATTATTTTTTTCAGCTGTTACAAAGTGCCTATGATGAATATTCACCTTCTGCAAGTACCACTACCAGCGAAATTGAGATTGAATGTGAAAGTGACCATGGTGACAGTGCCAGGCATATGATTAATGGCTTCTCTTCCCCCACAGCAACTACTACCCATGGCAGATCATTTTATAGACATGTCCGTGAGTATCTTTTGCTAGCCTTCCTCTCCCCTTCAGTCAAATGATTTCTCTATTCTCTTTGCTACATAGGCCTGTTTTATTGTAACTTATCACAGATAAAAACAATTTGTAATTCATGAATCCTTGAAACTTTTGCTTGCAAATATGAAGCTTGGCATCCAAATCCGATAAATCTTTCTCGCTCGATGTGAAGTCACTTTCGTATCGCTGGCCATGTCCGAGAATGTAAACAACAACCCTTACGTCATCAGTTGCCCTTGCGGTGGAAAATGTAACTACGACATTGAAAAGTTCGTCTGCTATCAGGCATTTTTAGAATCATGCTATGTGGATAAAATTAAGACAATAAAATGCTAGAAGCGTGTATTTTAGTGTTCTAACTTCTTCTAAGTTATATTTTCATACATGAATTAACAAAATTAGCAAATCCAAAACCTTCTCAGTTTACCTGTGTGTGTGTTTTTTTTCATAAAGTTGTCTATGTGAATTAGTCATTTCTTCTTGCATTTCCTCTTGCTTTTCCTTATCAGCAATACCTTATTGGTTGGTGGTCTTTTCTAGATCATGTGGTGTAGGAATAAAAATTATCCCGAGGTCAGCCCTTAATGTCATGATCGGTCGTAGAGAACGAATGCTGAGTCAAGTAAGAAAAGAAATCCTCTTGAAAAGGGTGGCTTTAGAATAGGTGCAAGTTCCAAGACGCACACATTTACAAACAAATACTGTAGATAGATAAGGGGTGGTTGGATTAGGTTAGGGTTGGTTAAGCTAGGTTTACTTAGGTTAGGTTTATTTGGGTTATGTGCCCTCATACACACGACCCACGCACCCTGTCAGACACAACACAAACACTCACACAGAAACACCCACATACACAAGTGTTTGTATAGACACACGTTAACGCACCAATACACACACTCTCACTGTATGTCTGTCTCCCCTCCCCTCTGTGGGTGTGATGCATACATGCATGGGCATGGTTCAGGATGGGGGGGGAGGTCCGAGTGATGACGTGAATCCTTTCTGTGCTCGAATAATTAAAGCTCCCCTTGTTTACGTCGCCGTTAAATTGGCTAAAGAAAATTGTCATGTCTTCCCTTGAAAATAGTTGTAGAGTCTGTTATATGTGTTGGGTGACAAATATGCGTAGGATGAAATTTTTAGTTCAAAGTGTGCAGTGACAACCTAGAGACAGAATTAAAATTCTGGGATTACTGTCAATAGTAGGATGGAAATGACAGACGAATTTCAAACGCTATAGTCAAATTGTTCATTGTGGTATGGCATCTCCCATATATAAATCAAACGCTAGAATCAGAATATAATGTGTAAAATTAAATATAAATTCAAAGTATACGGTGACAACCTATAGACAATTCAAACGCTGGCATCACTGCCAAAAGTAGGATGAAATTGACGGACGATTTCCAAATATGGCATCTCACACATATAAACCAAACGCTAGAAAAAAAATGTGTAAGATGGCACAGATTTATAAAATTCAAATGCTGGAGTAGGATGAAAATTACATTCAAAGTGTGTGGTGACAGACAAAATTCATACGTTGGGATCAGTCAAGAATAGGATGAAAATTACAGACAAATTTCAAACGCTCTAGTCAAATTGTCAATTGCAGTACATGCAGTACATCTTTCACATATAAATCAAACGCTAGAATCAAGTTGTCATGTGTAGTATGATATATACATATATATGAAATTCAAATGTTGGAGTAGGATCAAAATTAAATTTAGATTTTATACAAAGTTTATTGAAAGTTTATATAAAGTTCAATCACTGGGATCACATAGAATCGGTAAGTAGGAAGGCCGGTAGGCTGGCTGGCAAGCGAGCAGGTAAGCAAGTAGGAAGGTTGGTAGGCTGGCTGGTCGGCCCGGCAGGTAGGCAGTTAGGAAGGTCGGCAGGCGGACAGATGAATATGAAGGACGTACAGGATGATCACACACTTGTGACCGATTTGACGGTTGGCAAGTTACCATATTTTCAGCAAATTTATAAGTTGATATTTGGATGGAACTTCTTTACTGAATGGATTTTAATATCATTTATAAACCTTGTGTGCGCACATTTTTCTTTATGTGCGCGAGTTGCAAAACAAATGTGCGCGTGCACATGCGCACGCAAAGCTTACAGGGAACGTTGCTCCCAAGACGGTAGTCTGTGGAAAGAGATGAAATGATTCCCACGAAGGAGAAAGCTAGAAGTGAAGAAGGAAGTAGATTTGAAGCTCGTTGGTATACCAACACACTGTATTCGTTTGGGTGAGTGTGTAGTAGTGTTCTTTTCATCTACATAGATTGTAAGAATTTTGGCCTAATAACCGGACTCGGGGAGCCACACTTGTGCTTCCTTCTCTCTCTCTCTCTCTCTCTCTCTCTATATATATAATATATATATATATATATATATATATATATATATATATATATATATATATATATGTATATATATACATATATATATAAATATATAGATATATATATATATATATATCTATATATTTATATATATATGTATATATATATATATATATATATATATATATATGTATGTATATATGTATATTATGATAGGGGATGAGTTTACTTCTTAATCCACCCCAGTCATGACTTAACACAAAATGAGGGCAAAGATTTAGGTCAACGGTGCACTGGTACCGTTCTCGACTGCTAATTCAGTGATCCGAGTTCGAGTACCACCCAGGGCAAAAAAAAAAAAAATAGCACCTCTGCACTACGAGCCGGCACTCCAATTCTGGTGGGCAAGGAGTAGGGTGTGTATGTGTAAGGTCACAATATTACCCATGGTTGGGGCCACATACGAGCCATGAGCTCTCATCGGGGAGGAAGCTGTCAATCACGAGTCCGACACGTGATCTAAGGTCGTGGTGAATCACACGAAAGCATGCAAACGCCCTTGCGTACTTCCGATAACTGTCAGCTGTAACTTGGACTCCACAGCACACCGGCGAAGACCTGAGGATGTTGCAGCAGCAATTCCTCGAGGGCAGGTTAGGTTTGTGCAAGTGTACCGATTCCATGACTTCAGTCTCGCCCTTGAGCATCGAAGTGTGCACGTGGGCTCCCATGGGATGTCTGGAAGACACACTGAGGGTAAGGGTCCCAAGGGGCGTCGCCCCGCGAAAGGGGGCCTCGGGGTGGAGGGGAAGGGGAAGGGGGCGAGGTCAAGGACCAGAGGGCTTTGCACTTTGCTTAACAAGGGTTCGTCTAAGGTGGATATATTTGCTAGGCAGAATAGAATCCTTAAATTGACTAGATGGGTCGCAAGTGTCCAATTCTGGTTCGTCACAAAAGCTTCACTATTTTATTTTTTTAATCCAGGTTTACTTTCTCCTTAACCTTCGCTGGACTAAAGGTCTCTTTACACCGAATAAAATCGTTTGACGGTAGCCGGGATGAAGGTTTTTGATGTGCAAAGTTGTTCGCAACGGTCAATATAAAGCAGTTATCATTATTTCTTTAGCATTTTTTTTTCCAAACTGAATGAAACGGTTTGGCATCAGCTTGAACAAAGTCCTGAAATACTAAGATCTTGACAATGACCCTGGAAAGGAGAATTGGTCTCGATGGCATCCTTGAGTGACTTGACTCTGCTGGACGGCAGTCGAAGGACTTTGTAGCGTCGAAATGAATGAACTTTTTGGTCCAACCCGCTGGCGGCAGGGTTCGAATTGACGTCACCCCGACCTCCGCCGCAAGCAGCGACGCTCGACCCCTCTCGGCCATCTGCATCCGATATTAGCAATCGACAGAAATTACTATCAAGTTCCTCTGCATCGCATCTGCGATCTCCCAGTGTTTCCTAATGTTTGTACTTTCGTTTCTGCCCTTCAACAAGCATTGTGAAAGGAAAAGAATATAAAGAAATTAATGAACAAAAATATATATGTAAAAAACCTGTGTACACCAAAAGGTATTTTCCCCTTATAAGGGAGACAGCCAGCCAAGGCATGCAACTCTCCCCCACACCCGTCTAGCGCTCATTCGTTTCCCCTTCATCTGAGCACCTTGTGCATAAACGACTATCTCTGGCCCCTGCCCACTGCCCGGCTCAGACGCAACGCAGCAAGACACAGCACACCCACAGTAGGGTCAGAACTGCCTAACAAAGTCTTCATGAAATCGTTGTTGGTATTCGCGTCGGGGGGGGGGGGTCTAAGTCACAGGAGTCACCCAACTACGGCCTGCACTGTGCCACAAATGAGCTAAAATATAATTGTTTATATGTAAGTATAGATTGTAGATCAACCTACTATGTATAGAAAATAAAATATGTGTAAATAAAATGGATTTGGAAAAGGCTTATGACAGGGTAGACAGAAAAGCACTGTGGGATGTATTGCAGATAGATGGGATTGGGGGAAAGCTGTTAAGGGGAGTCAAAATATTTTACGACAGTAGTAGAACATGTGTTAGAATGGAAAATGGAGAGAGCGAGTGGTTCGAGGTAAAGATGGGGGCTGTGTCATGTCGCCATGGCTATTCAGTGTGTACCTAGACGGGGTGGTGCGGGTAAATGAGAGGGAAATATGCCAAAGTGGTAATGGGGGGTGATGAGGTTATGGTGGTAAGAAGGGAGAGCATGACTAAGGGGGGGGGAGGCGAGACTGGGGATGGGGAGAATGGGACTAACACTGGGTTTCAAAGTAGGATTTCGGAGTTTTGAAATGCCAAAACCCGGATGCTACCGACCTTATCACCATGACATGAACGAAATTTATTTTGGAGCTATTTGCATAAATATACTACCCATAAATATAGAAATAAATTATATACAATGTCTGTTAAAATTCAAATGTGTTTATTTTTTCTTTATGACATAGACAAAAAGTTGTCAATATTAGTTTCGTTTTAAGCTTGTGACTAGTATCAAGTGTTGTTTACACGGCCTAACTCTTCCGAGGTCTCGATTTGGCTTAGGTTGTATGAACCGTGGACATTTATTTATACATGTTGTAAATAAAGAATATCCTTGGTATTTACATACCAAACGTAAGGGCTAATTAACTCATTTAATGAGTTGATTTCATAATATCTATGTTTTGTATCCAAAACTGAACTAAAGTGTCACATGTGTAACGTTTGAGACTAATGTAGACGTGTGTATAAGTTAAGTGGCCACAGATATGTTTGAGTGCAAGTGTTACACTCCGGTGAGGCAACAGACGCGGAAGGTAAATATTTGTAAATGAGCGTTGATTTATAATATAACAGTATATAAAGTGATATGCATGACAGTGTGTGTCTGTTTTGCATCCTCTCTATACCTGTTTTTATTTGTATTATTAATATTTACTTGCGTTATGAGGAAACCGTATAATAACTCTAAATAAGGTATATTTGACGAATGAAATAAATACATATTTCAACTTATTGTAGCAGTTAACTAACAAAGAGGACTAAATTTACAAATAGACTACAAATTTGCTCATGTTTTCAAATGCAACACTTATGAGAAATATAATTAAATACCAATTACTGGGGACACGGTTTAATCAGCTGAAATAAAAGCATTGGACGATTGGTGATTGGTTGATAATCATAATAATTAACATTAAGTGTATGGTATTTGTGAAGTTTTGTCATACTTGCACAGCAATTTGTATATATTTCCCATCAGTATTACAACAACTGCAACAACTTTTCTTGTAACATTTGTCCCACAAATTGATATAAAGGTGTGATGAAAAAATAGTTCCCACAACCTTCCTGTTACCTGCCACCAAAGCAGTGAGTATCATGGCAGCTTGTATATTTTTCACATCTATATCACAGCAACTTCAACACCTGTTCTTAGTAATATTTTTCCCACAAATTGATATTAAGAGATACTTGGTTTACTTGGTATTCTTGGTGAAGGTCTGAGGTCATTCCTCACAGCCATAGTGATCTACCACTGCTGCCAGTCCTGCTGTCCCTCCTCACAAGGGCTAATTGGTCTGGTATTGTGTTAGAAGAAAACCTACTGATGGCGGTGTAGCCAGGCACTGGGGGCTCGTCTGGCACCTTCCATAGAAACCTGTCCAGTGCATGCATGATACTGTCCACTGAGCATTTGGTTCTCTCTCTCACCTCTTTTGGGAGGGTGTTGAAGATTCTTGGACCCTTGTGGCCTTAGCTGGATGCCAGTAAGGTCTTAAGCCTTTCCGGGGCTCTTGGTAGGAGGGTTTGTCTCTCACACTTACCCCCATGCCTTACACTGTGTTACGGCTTGATTGTTGAGGGCGTGGGGTTGGGAACAAGGCCCTCTAGGATTTTCCATGTGTAAATGGCCCTATATCTTTCTCTCTTCCTTTGTTGGGAATAGAGACCCAGTGCTTCCAGGCAATCCCAATAGTTGAGATCTTTCATCCCTCTGATGTGCCTGGTATAGTTCCTTTGGACAGCTTCAAGCTTCTGGATGTCTCCGCATTTGTGTGGTGACCAGAGTTGGCTACAGCAGTCCAGGACTGGTTGGATAAGCGCCTTCCAGAGGGTAAGCATTATTTGTACCTCTCTTGAGGAGAAAGTCCTTAGTACCCAGCTGGCCATCTCTCTTGCTGTTTTCACTGACTGCATGATGTGGTGCTGGGAAGTTGCATCATCACTTAAATGAATGCCCAGGCATTTTACATTGTCTTTGGGTGTGATTTGCATGCCTCTTTCCATGTGCAGTTCAGTGTTGTCTTTAATGCCTTGGTTTGTGCCATATCTCAAGACCTCAAACTTCTCTTCATTGAATTGCATATTGCTGTCATTGGCCCATGCGTAGACTGTGTTGAGATCGTTTTGTAGATGGTGCACATCCTCACTTTCTCCACACTGCACAGCTGATGTGAGTTCATTTTTTTGTATTTGGAAGATTTATTTGTTCTATTATATGGTTAGGTTAGGAGCTATTGGACAATTTAAGTTTCATGTTAAATATCTGTCCTTGTGTGCTTCTGGAATTTTACCCTCAAGAGTCCAAGTTTTTTTTCTTGTTTCTCTCCACTATCTTATCTACCCTTGTCTTAAAAAGTCAAATATAGAATATGATTCTTCAGGTAAACTTTTTAAGAAATTGGCTATTCTGATAGAAAACTTATTTCCTCACATCTACACAACCACTGGGCTTGTATTTATATATATATATATATATATGTAAAAGGGAAAGAGTTGATCATATTATTTCATATAAGCTTTGGACAAGAACACTTAGAAAGGTATCACCATTAGATAGGTTTGTCAACTACAGTACCTTAATAAAGGTTTGGTGAAATTGTTAGGCATTAAGCAGAATGAAACAGCAAATATCACAAGATAAAGAAGGGAGTGATATCAGTTTTCCCCACTACTACCACATGGACACAACATAGATAAGTAAAACAATGACATTAGCAGGAAGATAATAACTAATACCTCCTGGTGTGGAAGTGGCTAATTCTCGAGGATATGTATATATTCATATATATATATATATATATATATATATATATATATATATATATATATATATGTGTGTGTGTGTGTATATATATATATGTATATATATATATATATATATATATGTATATATATATATATTTAATATTTAAATATATATATAATTAAATTAAATCCAGTTATCAGCTCTCAGCAACATCTGATAGATGAGCATGAAGCAGTTGCTGGAGATTAGATAGGAAAGCAATTGCTAAAGATAAGAAGTCAGGGGCACTACATTTCAAGTACAGTATAGTCTCAAGGGTGAGATAAGAGGTAACACTGGTGTGTTAATAATAGTTGATCAGCTGTACTTGCCTTGGATTTCTCTGTAGCAGATTTGGTCCCGTGACATTGAAGATAATTCTTTAAGTACTGTGAAATGTTCTGTATGAAATTAATTATTATATTGTTATACATATATATGCCAAAGGCTTTTTCCCCCTTACATGGGAGGTAGCCAAAAACAAAGGTATAGAAACCACTCCCACCCATTCCATCCCTGACATACTCCACTCTCCTCTACCAATCCTGCTACAAAAAAAAAAATATATATATATATATATATATATATATATATATATATATATATATTATTTGGTGCTAGTCAAAATTATATACCATCATTCCTTGGTCATGAATTAAGAAAAAAAAATGAGGTATAGTTTTCCTTACCTGTTGTGAATCCCATTTTGATGTCTTGCAGTCCTATCCATCTTGCCTCTTACTTAGGAAGAAGGCAAGTTCTTGAAGTGGGATTTGAAAGCAGGCTGAAGGGAAACCAGCTGCAATCTCACAACCTCCAGGTGGTGCCCCTGGTTTAGATTCCCATCTGGGAGTGGATGTCAAGAGTGAGAAAGTGACCAAGATTGACAGTATATTCACTCACTGTAAATCCTCTCTCCAACTGTGACCAACTTAATTTGCAAACTAACAACAACAAGTTGTCTGGCATTGGTGCGTGATGGTCTAGGCGGGAGATGGTGAACTCTTGAAGTCCCACATAGCAGATGGTACAAGCCCAGGAGTTACCCTGTGGTAGGATTCAGAGTAACACGGCTTGGTAGTAGCCTACGCAACTGAGCAGACCAGATCAGGATTCACTATGCTCACCCCAAATAGGGAAGGAGCTAGGAAAGCTGTCCTAAACATAACATCCCTAAACCTAACCTGGCTGATGAGTTCCCCCATCAAAGTCACTCATGATGTAGGATGAATAATAGTAATAACCAAACAACAACAAGGAGAGAACAAGAGCCCTCCCAGAACTAGAGTCCCTCTGTTGCACTCTTGCCCTACCCCACAACACTTCCCTGTGAACTAATCAAAGCCCTCCCCCCTTATTAACTTGAGAATAATCCACAGTGGTACCACCGAAACAGTTGCCACCTTCCCCACAGAAAGTAATAATTGCTGCCTTTGGCATCATCAACATACCCAAGCACCACAGTCAATGACTGTGACGCTGATCCCATTAAGAAATATATTCCTGAGCCTACCTAGCCCTTTTAGCCACCACATGACCCATACTGAGACAAAGGGGATTCTGACTGGGACTACCCAAAATTCTTAGTCCTGAAATCTATCAATAATGAATCGGTAACAAAGAAATGCCCCGTGAAAGTGTGTGATGAATTTAAAAATCTATTTGATTTAAAACTGCTTATGACAAAGCCTCAACAGCCCTGGCAGACATCCCAATCTAAACAATACATACAACATTTAGCACTAGTATGGGAGTAGTCCACATTCTGCCTCTATGAAACCATACAGAATAAATAATGGGAATAATAATAAGACTGCCAAAAGTGATAAGAGTATATTGGATCAAGAAAACCATAAATAGTACATAGATCAATATATTAATAGTTACTTTCATTCAGTCAGGGCTTCCAACATCCAAACTGTAGGCTACCTAGGAAGTAGAGAAGTACTGGCCATGTCCATGCTACTGCTTCAACTGCCAGTACTTTAAACATACTAGATAACAATGTTGCCACCTAGAAGGTGTACATGTAAATTGCTCAGGCCCCACACATGGTACCAATGTGTGGGGCCATGTGTGTAAATACTGCTGAAATTCATCACACCCCAACAACACATACCAACACCAAACCCTGTGTAGGCCTCCTAGACCTCCCAATGCACCAGTCCCAACCAAAATCAATACCCAAACACATTGAAAAACTTCCAACTGCCATGACCAACAAATCTTACACCAGCCCCTAAGGCAGGAGTTCTTAACCTTTTTTCTCCAATTCCCCACTTTTTAGTGAGCCAACTCTCCATTTCCCACCACAGCATCGGTCTTTGACAAATTCGATTTTAACCCATGCAGTGTTTAGTACGTAAATAAACGCTTTCCTTTTTTGTGCCATTTTACGGCCCTTAATTTTTGTTTGCACGAAATGTGACAAGAAGAAGACACCAGAAACAAACAAAAAGAAACAAAAACACATCGATTAAAGGAAAAAAAAGACAGTGGTTCTTCTGTCCGACCGGTCATTCTCCACTTGGCAACTCCGCCATTCCCCACCAGTGGGGAATTCCCCACAGGTTAAGAACCACTGCCCTAAGGGTACGCGAACTCAAAACAAAACAAATGTAATGGAATTGACAAGGACTCAGTCTAAACTGAAAAAATGTGTATTCTTCTCCAGCAATGTAAACCTGATTGCATCTTTTTTTCAAGAAACACAGCTAGGCACATGAACATACCCTCACCCAAAAAGCTACTATATCACATACTTATTCCCCCCCCCCTTCTCCCTACCCAAGCCAAATGAGGAGGGCCAGTATTTTTCTTCTGTCCGGACGTCTCATCACTACCACTTAAACTCCATACCTTTTCTGACATAACCTAATAGCCATCCACCCTGTTTCCATTTTAGATGATAGCTTGAGTATCAGTGTGGTTTTTGTTTGTTTTGGGAGGGAATCCTCAGATGGGCTCTTATCTGGTTCTCTTACCTGATGGGTTTCCCGCCCACACATCAAATAATGCATGAGGCACACAGAAGCTGCACTCATTTGATGTGCCAGCCCTCCTTACATATAATGTAGTTGCAATATACTGGACTACATGGAGCTGGATTGTGCAACAAAAGCATATTGAATTCTAAGTGGCAATCCATAATTTTTGTGTAAATGAATCATTTGTGGGGTAAGGAATATGATAAGTATATTCACACGTGCCTGGAGAGTGCCCACAATTAGGAAAAGGAGGTAACACTCCCACATTAAGTACCATGTCTTCCTCTAAGGTAAGAATCATATCAAGAATATTACTGTCCCTATGAAAAGTGGATTCTTAACCCCTCTGTGTCAGGCAAACTGGTATCTGCGGAAGAAAACTGAGAACAAATAGGATCAACACTGACCCCCAATACAGAAATACCATGATCGTGCAGCAATAGATAAACATGACGAACTTTTTTTGAAAAAAGTTGACATTCACGTGTGTAAAAACTGAGAATAAGAAAATGCATGAGGAAAGGTTACAAGCTGATGTCCAGGAGAGGTAGATGGAGTATGGAGATTTGGGGTCAGTCTTAGTGTTTTTATGACCTTAGATTATACATGTTTTTGTATGAATGTACTGTGAGGTACAGATGTTAGGATGTTGAAGGTTTTTGAGAAATATTATCCTTTTTTCCAGTTGGCTGTACTTGTGTACTTTAGTAGAAAGGGTCTGTTAGGTTTGAGAGGACTTGTGAAGAACTGTGTTTGTCAATTTCATGTGCAGTTCCTTGGGGAGGATTTTGGTTTCTGTGTATGGGAGTGTATGTTCTATTGAGATGGTTTTAGTACATCTGGTTATTGTTCTTAATTTTTGTTTTGTTTATAGAATGTCTTCATTCCCTTGATTGTTGGGAACCATACTGTGGAGGCTCAGTCAAGCATAGCTCTCATGAGTTGTTTGTATTTACCTAATTGTAGTACACAAGAAAGAAGCAATGCTTAATGGATCCCATCTCCAGTTCTCCAATTTATCATACCTAGCCTCAAGTTCATGTATGGTTCCAAATTGTTTTATGTCCTCAGTTTCCAATTATCATATTTTTATTTCAATTATGTATTGTTCCATCTTGGGATTGCTACAGATCTTAGTATGATTAGTTCTTTGTTTGACTTCACTGTCAGGTCTTCGATGTATGGGCTAAAGGACGTATGCACATATATAAAAGAATGAGGTTTAGGATTTTAGGTTTTTTGTCTAGTAGTAGAAGTTAACCAGTCTGACTACAATACTGTTATCTTAACCCAGGGCATTAATGCTGAAGAGAAGTTGCACCAAAGACATAAAAGAGTGACACTAGCATGCTTACAATCAGGGCATCACCTAGTGCTAAAACCAGCACAGATTTGGCCTGGCACTAGATATCAAGTATCCCATATGCAATTACCACACAGACTCAGAACATAGTATCTTACGCTGCCCTTCACTCACACCAGACAGTTCCACAAAATTTCTTCACAGGGTGATCTTTGCATTAACCCAATGGCTATGGATAGATATCTTGGACTACAGGTCTCCAGCGAGAGATTTGGGGGAATTTCACAAGGATGTAAACAGTAAAGAGTGAAGCAAAGGATGATGATGTTTCACACAAGCATAGCCAACTCACTTTGTGGGTAATGCCAAAAAGTTGAAAAACAAATGTAGATATATTTTTGTTTATGAATATGCTGGCAGGAGACCTCTTAGTCCATAACAATAGTTGTATTGTGGATGTTTTGCAACTCTACTTGTTATCTTACAGTTACTCTGTAAAAATGGCTGACCCAAAGGAATTAATGGATGCATTTAAATGTGCATTTGGTCACCCACCTCAGTTTATAGCAAGAGCTCCTGGAAGGTTAGTAATTCTTTTGATATTTGCTGCTAAATCTATTGCACTCAAGGATATGAAAATAACTCCACGTGTGTACATTTCAGAAGAAAAAAAAATCCACTTATGGGAAGTTTGTATTTTTATGTTTTTCTTACCAGTTGGTATTGTGTTGTACTGAATTTATGTACATCATTTCAGAGTGAATCTTATTGGTGAGCACATAGACTACTGTGGATATGCAGTATTGCCAATGGCCATAGAACTGGACATTGTCATTGCTGTGTCCCTTAACGAACAAGAAGTACTCCATATAACTAACATTGATGACACTTATCTTCCCTATTCATGTGACATTAACAACTTTGAGTATGTATTTGTGCAGTTTGTGTTGTTTTCAGGGGCATCCACATGAATTTTTGTAGGGGGTAAAATTAAAGATATTATTCATGTATGGTTAATGGTATGGTGTTATATCAAGATACATTTACATTACATTTATTTGCATTTACTTATGTATCACAATATATTCATTATCTACATGATTCACATTTTGACTTGTCAGTTATACAGTCACATACTATAACTGAGAAATTTAGATAAATTATACATAACAATAGGGAAAGTTTCAAATACACCCTAGACTTCTAAGGGGGCAACTGCCCCCCCCCCTCCTCCAGATACCCATGGTTGTTACAGAGAGCAATGATAAGCATAGTCCTACAAGGGTTGGTTGTGGCACATGCTATGTTTTTTATCTATGTAAATGACATGATTGAAAGTACAACAGACTACTGTACAGCCCACAGAACTTATGGATGGGACAAGTCTACTGAATTTATCAAAATTTGTTTGGAATGGGAAGAATGACTGCATAGGAACCTACTTGGAGAAACCATGGGAATTGATTACATTGCGTATGCACCCAATTGATGATGATAACAAGATTGTGGGCAAGACATGCAGATTATTGACAAACATAGAAATAGATTTTCATTGCATGGATGAAGAGATGATACATTAAAAAAAAAAAATCTATCCATAATTGTATTATGCACAGGTGAAAGAATACAAAGAGCAACAACCAAATTGGTTCCCAGCCTTGCAGATAAATCATACAAAGAGAGATTAGAACCAGGTTCAGGTCATTGACAAGAGTAAACATAACTGATAAAGAAGATATCTTGGTGTGCAATGGGAGGGTGGCATGAAGTCTTGGGAACAAATTGAAGTTGAAAAAGACCACTTGTCTGAAGGATGCCAAGAAGCCCAACTTTCATACTAATGTGTCAGCATAGATGATGATGCAACCCAAACTAAAACCATAAATGAATTCTATGTATTAACCAAGTTGTAGTATACAAGATAAGAGCTATGCTTGTAAAGTCCTGTCTCTGCATTTTCACTGGTCAATTGTTACCTTAAGAACATAAGAATGGTAGAGACTGCAAGAGACCATAAGGGCTACACTAAGCAGTTCCATGGCCCTTACAACCTGTCGTTCCTCTCCATAAATTTATCTAATCTTCTCTTAAAGCAACCAATTGTTTCAGTGCTCACTACATGGTTACTAAGTCTGTTCTATTTGTTAACCACTCAGTTGGTTAAACCAATCCTTGCCTATTTCCTTCTTAAATCTTTAATTGTCCTATATTGTTTGACATTACTATTCCTACATACAAACTATTCCATGAATCAGTAATTCTATTTGGAAAACTTTTTTTTTTTTCCTTGTCTTTGCATGGGTTATATGGGAAGGAGTGTAAAGGATATGAGTAATGGGATTGATTGATGACAGCATTGACATCATGTAGAACCACTTACAGATGCCATTATTGAAAATGTTGAAGAGGGTGTGTGGGTCATTATGAATCCTCATGAATAATATATTATTTGTGTTGCTCTTTCAGGATCTCGGGAAACAAGCCCAGCTGGTACAAATATGTTTTGTGTGGAATACGTGGCATCCTGGATGAAGGTGGATTGGAGGGCAAATTCCATGGCCTCAACATGGTGGTCAAAGGCACTATTCCTCCATCCTCGGGGCTCTCGTCATCTTCTGCACTTGTTTGTGCTTCAGCCTTAGCAGTGGCACATGCTCATAACCTTAACTTAAGCAAAGAGAAGTTGGCAGAAATATGTGCAAGAAGTGAAAGGCATATCGGAACTCAGGGAGGTGGTATGGATCAAGCCATATCCTTCCTTGCCACTAAAGGTGAGTAAAAATGTATTTCCTATGCAAACATTTCACTGTGCTATGCTGTTGAGGTATAAAAAGGGTCTTCCAGTATATGTATATGTATTTTGCGGCAGACAATTGTATTCAGCTGAAAGGCAGACAAAGGACTAAAGAGGGGCTGATGAATGCCTACAAAGTCCATTGTGGTGTCTTCATCAACTGGCAGTGGTTAGCCAGAAATATCTGTAGCCCAAGGACACTTTCTGCAAGTTACTCTAGTTACTCTAGTGCTCCAAGTTTCTAGTCAATTACACTTAAGGTGACAGTTACGTTATTATGTTAAAAGTATTGAATAATATGTATAGGCCAGTTTATACATTATAAATCACAGAAAATTGATACAGATATTTCTTGAATTACACAAGGTGATACTTTCTTGAAATGATTGCACAATTCAAATTTTTGGAAATTGAAATATATATGTACATAAAATTACATGTAAGTTTGAATGGTACCCAAACATGGTGTTACAAAAATGTGTAATTCAAATTCATGCAATTCAACAATTCCTGTACCAAAATTGAATATAAAGTATTTCAATACATTTTCTCCCTGTCATATCTGTCACTGACTTTTCCAGGCACTGCAAGGCTGATAGAGTTCAATCCCTTGAAAACTATGCCTGTCAGTCTACCAGAGGGTGCAAATTTTGTTGTAGCCAACTGCCTTGCACCTGTTAATAAGGCAGCAACTTCCCACTACAATTGTCGGGTAATGGAGTGTAGACTGGCATGCCAAGTGCTGGCCAAACTTGCCAGCATCAAGTGGCAAGGCTTGAGGAAATTACTTGATTTGCAAAAAGCTCTTGGAAAATCCCTTCCTGAAATGATTGAGATGGTGAAGAAGAACATTCACAAGGAACCTTACACGAAAACAGAAATTTGTGAAATCTTAGAAGTTACAGAAGCTCACCTGAATGAGGTAATGTCAGTAGAGGTGGAATTTATTATTTCTGTTATTTCTAATAGTCATGTTACTATAGGGAAATTGAGCACAAAAAAGCAGGAGTCAGTTGAGGGGGATTTTAAATGGTATGAAGAGATGTCATCATCAGTTTCAAAGTTTCATTAAATGAAGGAAGGGGGGTTTCACTACATGGTGAAGCAACAGGAGACTCATGACTCCCAGGTAACCAGCAACAGCCACAGGATTGACCCATAAGTCACTCAAGAAAGAAATATTGCATTGTCTGGGTATGGATAGGGTGGGGCAGTGTAAAGGTGATTGCACACTAGGCATTTCTTGCTAGCACGCTACTTGCTTTTGGTACTTGCTTTGCTAGTAAACTCTTGCATATCCATCACACAGAGAATGTTTTGCTGATGACTTTGACTTGTGGCTAACAGAATCAATAACAAGCCACCAAGCATTCACCTGCTATGGGTTACAAATGAGTCTATTACTGCAGGAGTCAAATGAAAAAAATGAACTCAGATTTCATATTGTTTTTACGTACATATACCAAGGGCTTTTTCCCTCTTACAAGGGAGGTAGCTAGGAAAAGTGGATAACTTGCTGGGAAGAAACATTGGCAAGTTTTGCTACTTGAGTGCTCAAATGAGCCATCATTCCTGGGGTTTACATGTAAAATATAAGTAGAATTGAGCATGCATATTATTGTTTATAAACAAGTTAATTATTCTCTATCTTTTTCACTATATTCTTATTAAAGCATTGAAAACAGTATTACATATAATATTGTTTTTAATGCTTTAATAAGAGTATAATGACAATGATAGAGAATAAATAACTCGCATATTAACAATAATCCCCGACCCATTACCTCTTGTACCACCCCATCCATGTGTAGATTGAACAGCCAAGGTGACATAACACATCCCTGGCTAAGTCCCACCTTTACCTCAAACCACTCTATCTCTCCATTTCTGATTCTAACACAAGCTCTACTACTCTCCTAAAAACTCCATTTCTGCAAAAGAATATAGATTTAATATATCTAGACTTTGTTAAAGCTTTTGATACCGTCCCCCCACGAAAGACTACTTACTAAATTAGCTTCACGCAGAATAAGTGGCAGCCTAATAACTTGGACAAGTAATTGGTTGAATGATTGAAAACAGAGAGTTTTTTTAAATGGAAAAACTTCTAGATGGAAAAATGTTACAAGTGGAGTCCCTTAGGGTTCCATTCTTGGGCCACTTCTATTCATAGTATATATAAATGATATAGACCACAGACTAAAAGCTATTGTTTCCAAATTTGCTGATGATACAAAACTGTGCAGAATGGCAAATGATCACTTAAACCAATTAGATATTCAAGAAGATTTAGATAAATTACAGCAATGGTCTGAAAAGTGGCTAATGAAATTTTAACACAAATGCAAGGTAATGCACATAGGTAAAAATAACAATAAGTATAAGTACAATTACTAGTTATTTGGAAATTTAACAAAAGTGGATAGTGAAAAGAATCTCTGCGTAATTATCAGTAACTATCTCAAATCATCTAAGCAGTGTATTTCAACCACTGAGAAAGCAAATAAGATTCTAGGACTGATTGCTCGATCTTTTGACTTCAAAAGTCCATCTCTCATTAACAAGCCATATAAATCGTTAGTTTGTCCACATTTGGAATATGCTGTTTCCATATGGTCACCAAATCTCATTAAAGACATTGACAGATTGGAAAAAGTACAACGGCAAGCCACAAAACTGATTCTAAATATAAAAGATAAATCATACGAAAATCAACCAGAACATGAATCTGCTTTCCCTAAAAAAACATAGACTCAGAGTTGACTTGATATGGTTTTTAAGATTCTAAAGGGAATTGACAACATCAAAAGTGACAAAATTTTAACACTAAATGAGAATCAGACAAGAAACAAGGGTCTCAAACTGTTAGGAAATAAATTTAATTTGAAAGTGGGTAGAAACAATTTCACCAACCATGTAGTTAATAATTGGAATAAACTTCCTGCAGAGGCAATGCAATGTAGTTCAGTTCAAAGCTTTAAGAATCATTTAGATAAACACCTAAGCAAGCTGCTGTAATGACTGTCATTTATTGTATATTATTTGTTTATTTGTTTTGTTATCATTTGTCTGTTTATTATTATTTGCATGATTCTCGTTTATTATTTGTTATATGTCAGTTTATTATTATTATTTACCTGTTTGTTTATTATTTAACTATACCTATGCATTTATTATTATTTATATTATATATATATATATATATATATATTTTTTTTTTAAGTTGGGGCGCCTATAATTTTGCGCCCAAACTTTTCGCGGCTACTGTATATATATATATATATATATATATATATATATATATATATTTTTTTTTTTTTTTTTTTTTTTTTCATTATTATATTATTTTTGCATCCGACCTAGTTAAGGACCAAAAGGTCTGTTGTCATGCTCCACCTTTGTAATCCTTTGTAAATGCCAGAGGATTTGATTGTTAGGTATCACTATAAGAATCTCTTTCTGATCACTAATTTGACAAACAAATTTATGAAATTATATTTCAGCTATGTACTGAAAATTATGTATTAACATACATTTCAGATTACATTGAGTGAAAATACTCGCCACATTCAAGAATTCAACCTTCATGACCGAGCACTGCACGTCTTTACGGAAGCTCACAGGGTCTGGGAATTCAAGCAGATTTGTGAATCCGACAACAAAGATGTAGAGTCCGTTCTGAATCAGCTGGGGAAGGTGATGTTCGAGTCCCATGAGTCAACTCAGTATTATTATGAATGCTCACATCCGAAGCTGGATAAACTGGTTGAGCTGTCAAAAAGTATAGCTTATGGAGCTCGACTTACTGGTGCTGGGTAAGTTATTTTTTCTTTGCTGTTTCTGTCTAAAATTCTAAAGTTTACATATAACCTTTTAATGACCATAAAAACAAATCTGAAACCATACAATGAAAGACACTTTTTGGGTTGTGTTTGGAAATCTTTGTTCAATTTTTTTTTTCTTTCAGCTGTTTGTCATTCATGCTCTAGTTAAATTTTAAATACATACATACATACATATACCAAGGCTTTTTCCCCCTTACAAGGGAGGTAGCCAAAAAGGGAAAGGCATAAAAACACTCCCACCCATTTCATCCCTTATATACACTCCACACCCCTCCCACCCTCCCTCTCATCTGAGCACCTCCTGGATGACGGGTCATCCCTGCACAAAATTTTTAAATAGAAATCTAAAAAAAAAAATTGACTAATATATAATCTTATAAAAAACATTAACTTTAAAAACATTAATATTTAATTCTACAGATGGGGAGGATGCATGATTGCATTGGTTCCAACTCATGCACTTGAAGAATATCAAGAGAAGCTTCTTCAAGAATTCTATGCTGGTGAAGAAAGTTTCAAAGTAAAGAATATGAGCTCAGTACTTTTCACAAGCAAGCCAGGAGCAGGGGCATGTGTAATAGATATATAAAAGATATGTGCATTATGCAGTGGTGGGATTAAAGAATTTTAATAACAGGTTCTTTCAAACAATTGTAGCATGCTTACATCACTTAAGCCTGTATAAGCCAATTTTTGATACCCAGTTTGCTGAGCTTTTGAAATTCCAAGAATAGGTTCATATGAACCAGTAAGAACCGGCTGAACCCCACCACTGGCAAAATGTTAGGTTAAGGAAGCTACAATGACAAAGACTTAGGGCTATTTTATCAAACCTCGTAAAAGTATGGGTGTGTCCAATAGTTTCTTGCATGGTCGGTATTCATTCAATATACACATTTTTCAGAGGTAGTGGCTGCTCAAATCGTGGAACATGAGGAAGCCAGTAAATGCAATTGGTGTGAATGTTCAATACATGCATACACATACTTAAGGGTGCTTTCCTTTAAAGATATGGCTGAGCCAAAGCATACTGTATACCTACCCTTCACCCATCTCACACCCATCCAGCAACCTTTAGTTGTTCCTTTTATCTTAGTTTCTTATGGATGAAAGGTTATCCCTGTCTTCAGCCCAATGCTCAGGTCAGAAGCAATGTAGCAAGATGCAACACCTCCAGAGGAGGGCTCGACTTCCAAAGGTGGCCCACCCCCACTATTCTATTACATGATGTCCTCTTCCTTCTCATCCACTTGAGAATCCATGGAGCTGTATCTGGGCTATGTCAGTTTTCTCATCAATTCACAACTACTTTCTACCACCTATCCCCACCTTTTCCAATTCCATTCCCCTTGCACCCAGTGCACCCCTCACTCTATCCATCTACCTCACTTTTGGTCCCTCAAGCCAGTTCCATCCACCTACCTTTGACCCCCCCCCCCCCTGACAGCGCTTCATCACTCATTTCCTTCATATGCCCAGATCATCCCAATATTCAGTTCAGTGAATTTTTCAAATCTTTCAAAATTAGAATCCTCTTTGGTGCTTGTAGGTGTGTCATGCTCCGGTACTAGATCTTTCGGAAGGAATGTTGCACTTCCTGGGTTTAATGAAATTGTTGTGCTAAATTACATTTTAAGTTGTTCTGTAAGTATTGGATCATGGCATGTTTACTTATGCAGACATTCAAGTACATCTGCTAAATATAGTAAGAAAATCCTGGAAGGGGCACCCCATAAATTACTGAGGTTTAAATAAACATACCCCTCAAAATATGTGTACCTTTTGAGTGCTAATACTATTAAAAACTCACTGGTCCAGAATGATAATACATTTGTACAAAAGTCATTCCTTATATTTGTGCACTTTGAAGAGATTATGTTACTGTTGCAGCCTCAGCAGAATGCTGGAGGTTGCTATGGTAATACACATGTACCCAGAAGTATGAATATAATGTTGAAGTTATGAAGTGAGTGCTAAGGTTTTGGTGAGTGATATATACATACATGTACCAAAAAGGCCATTTTTCTTGAAAAGATGGATGGCCAAGTCAAAGCATATACCTACCCTTCACTCGTCAAAAAATGTTTGTTGTCCTTCCTATCTTAGCTCCTTATGGATGACATATAGGTTTTTCTTATATTTATGATATTGGCATACAGTTTGTTTGTTTGTTTTCTTCTTTTATTTTCTTCTTTTCCTCTTCTTGTATTTATTTTTCTTCTTCTTTTCTTTTCTTTTCTTTTGTGAAAAGCCATTCCTTTCAAGAAGAGAGTGGTCATTGTGAACAACATATCATTAAGATACCCATACAGAATCTACGAGAGCATTTTTATAACAATAGTTTTCAACACCCTCAAAAACATCAATCTCCTGTAAGCATATTTACAAACAGTCAATCTTTTTTTTGCCTCGGGTTTTGCTGACCGGAATCCCACAGCCCCACAGTAGCTGGCAATGGTCCTCATGCACTCCCATAGATCTCTCTGTGAAGAAGCTTTGAAATGATGTTTGCATTACATAAATGTAGAACTTTTTCTGTGACACTAAACAATTTAAGTGTCTGACTGGTGGCTGTTCCCACCTTCCTGAGTGCTATGAAGGATGCTATGAATGTAAACAAGACAAAGCATTAAAGATAAGTAACTATGATTATACATATCTAAAGATACTTTCCCTCCTTGTAAAGGGAGGGTGGCCAAGTCATAACATATAATTGCCCTTCATCCCATCCCTATTGAAAATCAGTGGGTGTGGGATATAATTTTTTTTTATTTATTGATTTAAATATATATATATATATATTTTTTTTTTCTCCACTCTTTTATGTCCAAAATACTTTGATACTTATATTAATAGATTTTGTAATGTGTAGTTTGGAGCTGCAACTATCCACTCCATTTCTAAGTAGAGCTGCAGATGATAAGACATAGGTTGTAGGAGAGGATTCCTCAGCTAAATGAAAGTGCCTGGTCATTGCTAAGTTACACATTAGTAAAACATAACAGGAGGATTAAGATAGTTTTAACCCTTTAGCTGAACAAGAGCTTTCCCCAAGCTGAATGAAACCATTTGTCAGACCACAAAAAAGAATGCATGAATTAGTCTGTAGGATTATACAGTTAAGTAGATTGTGTTTTGATTTATGTACATGGAATCAAGAAACCACAGATGCATTAAATGGAAACCTACCATACATGTTCCACTTGAAGTACGTGCTAGGATATGTCTACACATGTGTAAGGTTTATAGGTTACACAGCCGTTCTGGAACCATGTCAGTACTATGGTACACTTTGTAAGATATTTTTGCTCAGGCAAACAGCAAATGGATTTTATTCAGCAAAGGAGTGGCCTTCAGCCATCTCAGCACTCTTATTTATATGATATACCATATCTAATCTGCTTGGCAATACAGTTCAAGAAAAATTAGTTTGGCCACCATATGTCTCTAACTTCAGAGTTTCTCTATTAGGAATAGACCACCAGGGTTTCCATTTGCAGGACAGACTCGTTTAGTTCCTACAAGATATGAAAGTAAGAAGAAACTCCATGCCACCCAGTAGAGGAAATTATGCCACATTTTCTATTTCCTTTGGGATGATAATGATGATGAGCCACCTTTTCTTTCTATTTATTTAAAAGATTCTGATAGGTAGTAAATACAGCAAAGCTGTGTAATTCAAGGGACCTGGGTATTGGACAGTAATTGGCCATGTATGCTTTAAGCTAATTTGATCTATCTAATCTATATACCAAAAGGCTTCTTCACCTTTATAAAGGTTGTACTTAAATTATAAAAATATTAGTGTTTATCTGACGAGTAGTAAGATTCATTGTTATGCGAATAAGGTAGATAGTTATTAGGCAAGCTTAAATTGAGTTTGCGATAGCTAGCCAGGAATAGTGTGTTGGGTGAGATGCATACTTTCATTCATTTGGGTTTGCATGAATGATTGAATTGATTGTGGTAAGTTAAACCTAGTATGGTAATTAACAGTTATTAATATTTGTTTCAATTGCTGGATTCATGATTGTGATGGATGAGATTTGGTGTAGGAGGTAAGTTTTGAATATTTTGTGCAGAAAACTTTGGTTTCTTAGACTGAAATAGTCTGTTTGTCCTCATTGACAACTTAAGAGCAACTTTGAAAATCCACAAGTTGCCTAATAAAGATGGTTGAGTTTTCCTTTCTTTCATGTACAAAGTATTGATTCAGTTCCACTAGTATAGTCATTCCTCTTACCATTGCTAATTTGAATGAAGATAGAACTACCGTTGTACTAACATTTTTATTTCATCAACAGTGTTCTCACTATCTTTGTTTTTTAAGTCATTCAGTTGTAGTTGTTTTTGAAGCATTCCACATTAGAATATTTTTCAACTTTGTGGAAGTTAAAGGAAAACACAGATATAGAACTCAAGTTTGTTCTCTCTGCTAGTCTATGGTACTACTCGGTTGTTTTAAATGCATTATCTGTATTCCTTTGTTAATGTTTATCCTGTGAAATGAATTTCTTTAAATCTTTGTAACCTGGTGTCATAATACATTGTTGTTAAGGCATTACAACTGTCTTCAGTGTAAGGTCCAATCCTCGAGTGATTGTCTGGAAACATATGAAGTGTATCACCATACTGAAGGTGTTAAAGCCAGATTTTTTTCTCAATGACCTTACAAGAAATATTGAATGTTAAAATCATAGTGATGCCTTTTAGTGTCTTTGATTTTGAAAGTTTCCTATTGTTTACTTTTAATTATGTTATGTTTGAGTCCATTGGTTTTGCAGTTTTAATATATTTGTTCCATTTCTCTGGGGTTTTTATTTAACTAAACAAAACCTTTTCTTTGAAATTTACACAATGATGTCATCATGTATGATAATACATTGTTCACTCCAATACATAAACAAACATAAACAGCACTTTACAATGACGAGAAGTGGCTAACTAACTTCTAAGCATGGAAACAGTGCAGAATGACCAAATCTTGGAGACAAAAACACTGTATGATGGGGTCCATCAAGAATCAATACTTCTATGCTATTCAGTCCTCACAAGTGATCTCAACCACAGACCCAGAACTAACATCAGTACACATGTGCAGATGACATGACAAATATAAACCAGCATAGAAATTGCGAAGTAGCTTCTAAGAATACCCAAACCTACATAAACTAGAATAATGGCTAAAAAACACACTTCAATGAACGGACGGCTTAGAAGACGTTCTGAAGAAAATTGAAGTATTGTGAATCCCAACGCAAAGAGAAGTGCCTATTGTATTTACAGGGTGGGGGGGAAATTGCTCGTGAGGTAGTAGGAAAGTAGGGAAAGAGGAGAAGGGGAGGGAAATGAGGAAGGAGTAGACTTGGCCCAGGCAGACAGGCGAAAGGTAAACAAACGGCCTCCCGACGACGATGAAATGTCTAACAAAAATGTAAAGATTAGAAGTATAGATAAGAGCAATACAGTAGAAAGCGATGAGAATATTTTCCAGGGATTTAAAGAGGGTGGGGGGGACACAAACCCCCCCCCGACTGACAAGACTAGAAGAGAAAGTTGATAAGATGATCGAGGACTTGGAGCGTAGGTTCGGTCATGTTAACAATATTATACGGAGGGTTGAAAAATTGGAAGAACTAAAGAAGAACAAAAACTTAACTGATGAAATAGAAAACCTGAAAAGACAGTTAAAAGAAGTAAAGGTGGAGAATGAGGAATGGTAAAGAAAACAGAGAGGGATGGAAGTCGATAAAAGAAAACGGTAAAGTTGCATTTACTGACATAATTAAACAGCAAATGAGAGAACAAACTGAAGACACAGCTATTAAAGTGATGAGACAGAAGGAGAATATAGTAAGAGACTTAGCTGACAAAAAGAAATGTATAATTATATTAGGAATGGAAGAGAAACATAACCCAGATAGAACCTCAAGAACCAATGAGGAAAATGAAAAAGTAAGCAGTTTACTAAAATTAGTTCAGGAAGATGAACCAGAAATTATGAAGGAAATTGAGGAAAAATTCAGGCTTGGAAAGTATAGTAAAGATAAGACCAGACCAATTAAGATTAAATTCAGGTCACAAACGACGGCAGAGAATATCTTATCCAAAACAGGGAAACTAGCAACAAGTGAACAATATAAAAAGGTATGGATAAAAAGGGAAATGAATAAAGAGGAAAGAGAGGAAGAAAAGCAGAAAAGACTTGAAGCTAAGACAAAAAACGAGAACAGAACGGAGTCAGAGAAAGAGAGATTCTATTGGAGAGTAGTGAATATGAAACTAAGGCAGTTCGACATACAAGAGAAAAACAAAAGGGAAACAGAGAACACAATGGAAGTGACAGAAAACTAAGAGTGTCTTACACAAATATAGATGGATTAATAACAGGATTGAATGAGCTGAATGATTATTTGAAAGAAAAAGAACCGGACATAATGGGAATTGTAGAAACAAAATTAAAAGGCCCACTACCACCCAACAGTGTAGGACATGATGCATATAATTATTGGATTAAAAACAGAGAGAAAAAGCAAGGGGGTGGAGTTATCTTCCTAAGAAGGATATAAATGTGAAGGGTGTCATATATGGAAAGAATACAGTAGAGATGATTATGATAGAAGTGGAAGACAGAGATAAGAAGAGCAGAAAATTTGTGATAAATTATGTGCCTCCGAAAACAGCCTCATGGGAGGAGAGTGAACATAAAAATATGTTAGAGGACACAAAGATAACATTAAATAAAATAATGGAAGATGGAGGAAGAATAGTTATAATGGGCGACTTTAATTGCAAAGAAATCTGCTGGGAAGAAATGACAGTAAAGGGTGGAGACGGCTCATGGGGAAACACTCTACTTGAGATGATTACTGACCATACAATGACACAATGGATACAGGAGAACACCAGGTATAGAAATGAAGAAGAACCATCGAGACTAGACTTAATAATTACATCTGAACCTAGAATAGTGGACAAGATTGAATATAAAACACCAATAAGTAAAAGTGACCACATATTGATTGAACTGGAACTTAATGAAGAAAAATATATGAAAAGAAATGAGCAATATAGAAAAGGAAGAATGATGTATGAAAAAACAAACTTTGATAAAATAAGAGAATTCTTTCAACAAGAAAACTGGGAAGAAATATACAAAGAAGAAACAACAGTGGAAGAGAAATGGAATATTTTGACAAAAATTTACAAAAAAGGAGTGGAAAAGTATGTCCCAAGACAAAAACAAGAAAAAGAATATGTAAAATGCTGGTACAACAAAAGTTGTAGGGAGCTAAAAGACAAAAGAGACAAAGCCTGGACCAGATGGAAAAAAGACAGAAGACCTGAAAAATGGAAAATATATACCGGTTATAGAAATGAATATGTACAAACGTGCAGAGAGGAAAAGAGAAAATATGAAAAAGATGTCATAGAAAAGTGTAAAGATCAACCAAAACTATTCTACAGATTTGTAAACAATAAACTGAAAAACAAACAAGACTTGGAGAAATTAAGACAAGAGGGAGTTGAATACACTGAGGAAATGAAAATGGCGGAAATTATGAACAAACATTTTAAATCAGTGTTTACAAGGGAGAACATACAACCTGAAGAGATTGAATGGAAAGAGAAAGTCCCCCCTATGGAAGAAATAGAAGTAACAAAGAATGAAATATTGACACACTTGAGTAATCTTGATGTCAGAAAATCGCATGGACCAGATGATATAGCAAACTGGATTCTGAAAGAATGCAGGAATGAACTGGCAGACAAAATACATAGCATAATAAACAGTTCCTTGAAAGAAGGAAAAGTTCCAGAAGATTGGAAAAAAGCAAATATAGTACCTATATATAAAGGAGGAAATAAAGAAGAACCTACAAACTATAGACCAGTCTCTATAACAAGTACAATAGCAAAAATTTGTGAAAGAATTATCAAAAGTAGATGGGTAAAATATTTAGAAAAAAAACAAAGTGTTAAATCCAAGGCAATTTGGATTCAGACAAGGACGATCATGCGTCACCAATTTAATATGTTTCTATTCAAGGCTAATAGATATAATACAAGAAAGAGATGGATGGGCGGACTGTGCATTTTTAGACCTAAAGAAAGCTTTTGACAAAGTACCACATAAGAAGTTGCTTAAGAAATTAGAAACTGAAGGAGGAATACAGGGAAAATTACCAAATTGGATGGAAGACTTTTTGCAAGAAAGAAAAATGAGAGTAGTGATAAGAAACCAGCACTCAAAATGGGATGAAGTAATAAGCGGTGTTCCGCAGGGAACAGTTCTGGCCCCAATAATGTTTGCTATATATATTAATGATATGGATGAAGGAATAGAAAGCTATATGAGCTTCTTTGCAGATGATGCAAAACTACTGAAAAGAGTGGAAAACTGAAGAAGATTGTGAATCACTACAGAGAGATCTAAATATAGTACAAGAATGGAGTAGGAAGTGGGAGATGGAGTTCAATACAAAAAAGTGTAGTATAATGGAATTTGGAAAAAGCAAAAACAGAATAACAGGATCATATAAATTGGGAGAAGAAGGAATAAAAAAAGTAGAAAATGAGAAGGACCTGGGAGTCATTGTTATGAATAATATGTCACCTGAGAAACATATAAATAAGATTTTTGGAGAAACTTATAATTTAATAAGAACAATCAAAGTTGCATTTACATACCTGGATGAAGAAATGGTGAGGAAAATCCTAATCACCCTGATAAGACCAAGATTGGAATATGCAGCAACGATATGGTCACCAAGTACAAAAAAATGTATAAAAAAACTTGAAAGAATACAAAGAGCAATTACAAAACTGGCACCAACACTCTCAAAACTATCATATGAAGAGAGACTACAAAAACTTGAACTACAGACACTAGAGCAAAGAAGAGAGAGAGGAGATTTGATAGCTATTTACAGAATCATGAAAGGCATAGAAATTACTGATAGAGAGAATCTGATAAAATGGGATGACAGAAATACAAGAGGACACGGAAAGAAAATAAAAAAAGACAGCTATAGAAGAGACTTGAAAAAGAACAGCTTTCCTCACAGAGTAATAGACAGTTGGAACAAGTTAGATGAGAAAGTGGTGTGTGCAAAAACAATACATGAATTTAAAAATAGTTTAGATAAAATGAGATATGAAGACGGGACCCCACGAGCATAGCTCCCCTTCCCGTAAAATACAACTAGGTAAATACACACCAGAAATCAGTAATATTGTTCACTCCAGACAACCATTAAGATAATGCTAATGCTAAATAAATAAATATATAAAGAAACACCCTACAGCAAAACTGAGTGGCTTAGCCCTTCCATGAGAAAACAAAATGAAAATTCTTGGCCTTACTTTTGATAACATGATGGCAGCATATCCAAGTGCTGGTAGTGAAAATTAGCAAGAAAATGAACCTACTGAGCATGGACTTTGAGCAACAGAAGGAAACTATTTCTGGTTTTCAAACAATTCATAAGAAACATCCTCAGCTAAGCTTCCATAGTATAATTCCCAACAATCAGCCTATCTATATAGCCAATCAAGGCACACACCCAACCCAACCCATCCCAGTTCCATCCGTCTCCCATTTATTCCCTTCCATCTTAGCTCATGAATGAAAGGTCATCCCTGCTCATGCCCACTGCCTGGGTCAGAAGCAATGCAGCAAGACACAGCAGGGCCAGCCACTTTATTTTCACAGTGACCCCAAGGCTGTTGCAGCTTGTTGTTAGCAATAGGAAAGTCTCATGTGAGTCATTAGACTCGAAAGGTTATGATAGTAGTTTTACCAGGGGAAGTGGTGGATGTTATATAAAATTCATAGCCAGATGGTTCTATTAACCTAACTGAACTTAACCAAAATCTGGATGATGTATAGTGTGATACCAGCATAATCAAGAAATGTTGGACAAGTCTAACTCAAGCATCAATTCAATACTACAGAGAGCCCACCTATGCTGGACCGGTTACATCATTAGAATGGACAGCAATCACATCCCCCTGACATTTGACGTATGAAGTGCTCAAGGAGGGCTCACATAGAACTGGAAGACCTAATCTGAGGTGCAAGTACGGCCTGAAGAGCAACTTCAAATGGTGTGGCATCCAGCTACACAAGCTTGAGGTGATGGCTGCAGACAGGATAGCAGGAGGTCAATCACCTTCAAGTGATAGCTGCTTTCAGGGATAATCAATGATAGTGCTTTGCTTCCTAAAGAGACAAACACCAAAGAGCATCTTCCTCTGTCCAGATTACTGATTACCAATGTCATATCTGTGGGCAAATGTATACTCCCAGCTTTGGGCAGCAAGTCCATGTGCACTCATATAGGGTTGATGAAAGAGTATAGGGATGGTTTGGACAAAGGGAAAGAATGAGTGAAAAAAGATTAGTAAGAGGTGTAGAAGGCAGAGGTTGAAGGAATAAACATGAGGGGGTGACCAAGGATGAGATGGATGGATGGGGTAAAAGGGGCATTGGGAAAGAGGGGAATGTCTGTTGAGGAAGGATGGGAGACGACAGAAGATAGAGGTGAATGGAGAATGGTTGTGTATGGATGATGCTGTGATGCATGAAAGGGAGTGGGTAGGGGATGGGGGGTGAAGGAGTATATGTGAAAAAATAACTTGATGCAGCCCAATAGGATTTCTCCCCATCCCCTCTTTTTCTACATGGGATGGAGAAGGGGGTCACTGATTTAATGAAGTAGCCTTGCTGTGGATATGCTGTGTCTTGTGACACTGCGTCTGATCAGGGTAGTGGGCAAGCTGCAGGGATGACCTATCATCCAGGAGGAGCCAAGTTAAGAGAGAGGGAAGGGTGGTGAATGGGAGTAGAGTATGTGGGGATGGAATGGGTGGGAGTGGTTTTTATGCCTTTCTTTTTTGGCTACATCCCTTGTAAGGGAAAAAAGCCTTTGGCATATGTGTATATATTATATATATATATATATATATATATATAATATATATGTATATATATATATATATATATATATATATATATATATATATATATACCAAGAGATTTTCCCCCCTTATAAGGGGGGTAGCTAAGTCAGAGGCACGTACCTATCCCCCCCCATTTCACTCCCCTCCACTACCCTTTCCATCCCTTCAATCTCAGCTCCTCGTGGATGACGGGTCATCCCTGCATCCCCCAACTACCCTGGGTCAAATGCAATGCAGCAAGACATGTGTATATATATATATATATATATATATATATATATATATATATATATATATATATATATATATATATATATATATATATATATACATATACATATCTATGATTATGAAAATGAAATATATAGTAGATGAGAAGTTGAGATTCACCGATGATTTTGAAAGTTGTTATATACTATGTCAATATATATGTACTTTTTCTTTTAACCCGTTTCCGGGCGGGTGTCTGGAAATAATAATTAACTTCAAGTCATTGTTTATTTTTAGTATAACAATATAAATGTTTCTTACAAATTTATATACTGAAATTTTATCAAATTATGTATTTGAAGGTTAGCGGTAGTCAAAAAAAGCTGAAGACGCCGCATAATTATTTGATTAGAAAGTCGACACCAACGCAAACGTAATATAGGTCTTATCCACTCAACGCGAGTATCTTTTCATTCACAACTACCATCTGCCTAGTCTGAACAGTTGAAGCCCAAAATATACTTTCAGGCAACCCAAGTTTACTATTTGAGTATTGACAACGAACAGCTGATTACAGTTCGCAGCTGTTATCAACATATCGGCGGTTGTGCAAAATACGTGACCCAGGTCTGCTGGGCGGAGCTGGAAAATTATGTGAAGAACTGCTGCCAGTAGTCATATATTCTTAATGTTATTATGTTAATTTAGTTCCAGAGTGTTTTTAAGATAGAAAAACTGTCTGCTGCAAGAAAAACCCTGCCAGTGGCAGTGCAAAGAGAAGAAGGTAAGCAGCTTATTAATACATGTATTGTTACAAATATATGTCTGCAAACGCACATTAATGAATATCAGACTTTCAAATATATTATGAATTTGTAGATCTGAAATATGGTTGTATATTAGTGACTGTATAAGGTATACATGGAGAATTTCGAGTGTAGGCCTAAGGATTGTGTTTCACTACTAAATATAGGCTTGGAATGTTGTTGACGAAAATGTATGCTCATTTTACATGAATCCTGTTTATCCAATTTGTGAACCATATTCGGTCTGTGTGGTTCAGTTGCATTTTCTAGCAGGTAACAGAATATACCAGTCCATTATCTACTGCATGTGGAAAACCATGCATAAAGTAAAGATAATTGTAGAGATGCTAGTCTGAAGTTTAAAGTAATGAATCCGTACTTTAGGTTTTTTTTTCTTCATAAAACCAATTTGTTATGTAGGCCTTTATAAGATTCAAATGGATTTTAATATGTTTAATCTCCCACACCCCTCCTCACTTCAATCGTCATAAAGTAATAATCCCATTGAAAAAAAATTATTCACCTAACCTAACAATCCTCTTAGCTGGGGGGGATACAATTTATAGTATTACCTTAATTTGCTCACCTGCCCCTCTGGTGTTAAACACTGCAAAGTGTATTACCAATAATCTCATGTACATTCAGACTAATATAATTTGAACATCTGGTGGTGAAATAGGGTGTTAGTAACTTCGTTTGATGGGTTTAGGACTGGAAGGGGTGGATTCTTTTGAGTGGGACTGTAGCTAATTCAACTACCTGTTATACTGTTGGGAGCTCCCCGCCCATTGGGTAAATTTTTAACATTCTTCCCTGCAAAGCATGCTACTAATATGGATTACTACAAAGCCACAAGGTTGAAACTACATGTTTAGGGACACTGATTGACCCAAAGACAACTATGTTCTTGGTAATTTTTTCATATTCTAGGAAGTTTAATATACTGTCACTGTATTGGTGTCTTTTGGGTGACTTCACTCAGCCCTTCCCATTAGATGTTTCATATGTTTCAATAAACATTGGGGCTAATATTATTTTTCAGCAGTTTTGTGTTGAAAATAAACTTTATAGAAAATTTTGCTCTCAAAGTGAAAATACAGGAATACCTCTCTATACAACAGAGTTGTTCCCAGCTGACTGGTCACAATGCGAAAATTTGTAAATCGAGGTGGGTTTTACATGTAAATAGGGGGCTGTGTTCAAGGATCCTGTCAACCCCCTCCTCAGTTTTTGCCTCCTGGGGCTTTCACATACACTCAACATTTGTTTTACTTCCTTTATTGCACTCAGGGGTATAGTGAGGTATTCCTGTGCTTGCATGGATACAAGGAAAAAGTATCATGTATAAATACATGCATATGTACATCAAAAGACCCTTTTCTCCCTATAGGGTAGGTGGCCCTGCCTTTCATACACCCATCCTTCACCCATCCCACATCCATTTATTGTCCCATTTATCCTAACTCCTTATTGATGAAGGATCATCTATGTCCTCTGGCCACTGGTAGGTTGAGAAGGAATGCAACAGGACACAGAACCTTCACAGCAGGGCCTGTCAGCTGAAGCTGGTTTACCCCCACTACTTCATTAGAAGATGATCCACCCCAAAATTTAGAGTAGACAAGAAGAAATCCTTTTGAGCCGCATCAGTTTATTATCCGTTTGCAACCACTTTTCACTCACACATGTCTATCTCTCTCTCTCTTCTGTACTTGACATTCTCCTTGTACCCAAAGTTACTTTCACCCCAGCTATGCAACCATCCTGTTGTCATCTCTTCAAGTTCATTTCATCCACATCTGCTTTCTTTACTTTTTTGCTTGTCATTTTTTCATCCATTCTTCTTCATCTCCTTCCTATTGCTAATAGTATAAATATTGGATGATGCAAACTTTTAAAGTGTCTCCTTCTGGTGGATAATTCTAGTGTTTTTTTACTAGATATTTAGCAAGAACCTGTGGCAGGTGGTTGAAAATTATGGACATTAGAGAGACTCTTCTCCCTGCTACCTCCCTTCAAATCCCACCAACACCTTTACTTTTCTATGAAGATGCAGCCCTAAAGGGCTGGTACTGGTCTTCTGACCAGGCCTGAGATCTCATTGTCGACTGTAATGTGTATTTCTTTCACCTCTGCTTGTGATGCAGTTGTAAGCATGCTGGTCTTACATCTTCCTAATCATAGCTTCAAGTCCCCAACACATCTCACTGATTCCCAGCAGTGAGTGTTACATGCCCCAGCTGTCCAGGGGCCGTATACACAAAACTTGCTAGCACTAACAAATAGCTGTTAAGGGTAACAAATTCCTGTTAAGGCTAACATTTAGCTGTTAAGCACTAACAGTGGATACAGAAAACTTGTTAGGGCCTTAAAAGTACTGTTAAGGTAAAAGTGCTGTGGAGGACTATTAAGCTCTTAACAAATTCCTGTTAGTAGAGAAGATGGTGGAGCAACAACAACTACAAAGACGACAGCGAGTTTATCGACAGCAACGGGACATATTTAACGAGTACAATGACGACGAACTCATCAAACGCTTCAGAATGAACCATGCTGGTATAATAACAATGGCTGATTTAGTGAGGGACAAACTTCAATCCCGAATAGAACAGAATCGACCTCTGAGTCCTGAGACGAAGGTGGCAATTACCCTATGATATTTAGCCACAGGTAAAATGCAGTAGTGACGACTTTGGGACCTCGCAAGCAACAATCAGCCGTGTCATTACTCAAACAATTGATGCACTATCATTACCAGATATTGTAACTCAATTTGTAAAATTCCCATTGACTCGCCAAGAAGTGCAAGTAAAACAAGCAGAGTTCATGGAAGACTGAAGGTTTCCCGGTGTTGTGGGTACCATAGATGGCACAAACATTAGAATTGTGGCTCCAAGTGTCGATGAACATTTATATGTAAACAGAAAACGATACCACAGCATCAAAGTGCTTTGCCATGCCTCCCTCTTGTCCTTGTGGTTTAAACTTGGCTTGAATCGCCCATTTATAATTATTTTTTCTCCATAATCACGTTGACCAAGAGGAGTGTTTCCTCTTGTGACCAGTTTGGCTTCCTTTTCTTTTTCTGTGATTCTTCTGCCATGTCTATATCCTCTGAAATAATTGTTGAGTCTTCTGTCAGAAGATTTGAATGTGGAACGGCCGTCTGTACAATGCGCCTTTGTCCAAAAATATCTGTCGTTGGTTGATAAGTACTCCTAAAAAACCATACATACGATATCTATGTGCTATCATGATACTCTATTAATAAATTCTGAACAACTGCATTAATAACACTGTTTTATGTGTGCAATTTTTAATAAAACGTCCATTTACATGTTCATAAGCTGCTAACTTCAGCACTGTTTAGCGGGACTTGACAAACAACTGTTTGCTAGCTAACATTTGTTAGTTAAGCATTGGTGTATAACTTTTAGTGGTTTTCTGTTAGCTAGCAGAGATTGTTAAGGCTAACAAAAAAGTTTTGTGTATACGGCCCCAGGTGTATAGGACAAAGGTGACAGCTTTGGCTGCATCAATGCACCTCCTGGTGAATTCTCTTCACCTTCTCCACATATGAAGAGATGACCAGTGACTTCCAACCCCCATCTTAGTCTAAACCAGTGACATAGAAATAATCTCACAATACTGTGACACCAAAAAAGGCCTTTGTTTCTTCTCAGAGAGATCTGTAGGGGGGCCTAAGAAACATTGCCACCCATTATATTTACCTAGTTCTATTTGCAATATGTGAAATTTCATGCAACAATTATTGTCTCATGTTTAGTGTTTCTACTTGGTCATTTTTCTGCTTTATTTGAGATATTTTACACCCAAGATCCTTACTTTGTTTTACATACATACATACATACATACATACATACATATATCAAGGCTTCTTCCCCCTTACAAGGAAGGTAGCCAAAAAGGGAAAGGCATAAAATCATTTCCACCCATTCCATCCCTGAATACACTCCACACCCCTCCACCCTCCCTCTTATCTGAGCACCTCCTGGGTGACGGGTCATCCCTGCACCTTGTCCACTGCCCTGGGTCAGAAGCAGTGTCGCAAGACACAGCACATCCACAGCAAGACCGCTTCATTAAATCAGTGACCCCCCATTGCATAAAAGGAGAGGACGGGGAGAAATCCCTTCGGGCTGCGTCAACTTTTGCTCACACATACTACCTCACCCCCCACCCCCCGCCCATTCCACCTCATGCAATCACAACATCATCCATATACAACCATTCTCCATTCACCCCTGTCTTCTGTCCTCTCCTGTCCTTCCTCAACAGACATTCCCCTCTTCCCCAAAGCCCCCTTCACCCCATCCATCCACCTCATCCATCCACCTCATCCTAGGACGTCCCCTCATGTTCACTCCCTCCACATCTACCTTCCATACCTCTTTTACTAATCTTTCTTCACTCATTCTTTCCATGTGTTCAAACCATCCTAATAATCTTTCATCAACCCTATCTCCCAGCTCCTTTTCCACCCCTGTTCTCCTCCTCACCTCCTCATTTCTCACTCTATCTAGCCTAGTAACCCCCATCATACTTCTCAGACACCTCATCTCAAACACATTCAAACTCCTTCTCTCTTCTTCTCTTATGTTTCATGTTTCTGCCCCATACAGTGCTGTTGGCACAATCACTCCTTCATACAGTCTCCTCTTAGCATCCATTCCCAAATGTCTATTCCTCATTACACTCTTTAATCCACCAAGGCATTTACTCGCTTCTCTCAATCTACATTCTACCTCCACCTTCACTCCACCTTTTCCTGCCACATTTGCACCCAAGTATCTAAAACTATCCACTTCCTCCAGTCGCTCTCCTTAATGCTCACTTCCAGTCTACTGCCACTTTCACCCCTTGTACATCTCATCACCTTACTTTTACCCACATTTATCTTTAGCTTTCTTCTATCACATACTCTCCCAAACTCTGCCACCAACTTCCTCAATCCTTTGTTTTACCAGTAATAAAAGGGGTTCAGAGACCAATGATGAGTACCTGCTTGTGATCTTGCAAGATGAATAGCAGAGTAAGTTGTCTCCTTACTGTCCTTTTTTTAAATTTGTCAACCCCTTCTCATGTTCACCTAGAGGTGCATGACAGTCTCTGGACTGACCCCAAACTCTTTCATCTTCACCTGTATTTCTTCAACCTATTCACTTGTTGAAAGCTGACAGATGTCAACTGCTTCCTTCCTATTACTACTGTAAGACAGGAACATAGAAACAGTACCATCTTAATACTCGTACAACACAGGCAACTTTCCCAAGTTTCTTCCCACGAAAATCTATGGGAGAGCCTGTGGACTGTTGCCAGCTTCTGTCAAATTGTAGATTTTCAGTCGGTGAAAATTGAAGTAAGAATTAATCTTGTCAGAAAGAATTCACAAATAAAGATGGATTACTACAGTTCTGACCCAGAGCAGTGGGTGAGATACTGGGATGACCCATCATCCGTGAGGAGCTAAGATGAGAGGGCGGGAAAGGGTGGTGGAGGGGAGTGGAATGGGTGAGAATAGGTACATGCCTTTGCTTGGCTACCCCCACCTTATAAGGGGTGGGGGGGAGAGCTCATGGTATGTAGATATATAGATAGCTAATTTCATGGTTTATGTAGATCATTTCAACTAAGAAACCTCTATTACAGGTATATAGACATATAGATAGCTAATTTCATGGTTTATGTGGATCATTTGAACTAAAAGACCTCTATTACAGGTATATAGATAATGAATTTCATAGTTTATGTAGATCATTTGAACTAAGAGACATCTATTACAGGTAATTTGGACATGATGGAGCCTAATTAACAAATCTCAACATGGTAAAGGTTCCTTCCATCAGTGTCTCAGTAAGTCCTCAAGTGAGTTTGAATTTTATTGATGTAGTTTTGTATATTTAATGTCTGCAGTAGATGTAGAAGTTACTTAAGAAATCACATGTAGCTACTTACAATAGAATACAGTATTAGGAGATTGCAAATTGGTTTGATGGCATTACCATATGTATTCATGTAGTTCTCATGAAGAAAAGAAATTTGTTATCTTAATGCTCAGTTGTTACTTCTTTATCTTTTGATTGATATAGATTTATTTTTTACTCTTTCATATTGTTAATTGTTTATGATCCTTTTCCACAGGCTGTCGCGGGAACAGCTCTTGGTGCTGGTGTCTTGGTTGGCGCTGGCATTGCATACCTTTATTTCTCGTTTAAGGAAAGGACCAGGCTTACCAAGGAATTAGCAACAATACATGCAAATATTCAAGAATTGCGACAGGAGTTAGCCAGAAATGATGCAGGTAAGTTTTTCAACCTCACCTTCTATATTTACCTAATTTTACTGGTGAAAATTGTAATACCACATTTGTTGATCACATGAAAACCACAGTTGGAGCAAAAAAGACTGGAGACAGGGAATCTATATGTCTTGATTGCAAACTGCAATCTAAATATATAGATTCCGTCCCCAGTCTTTTTTGCTCCAACTGTTACCTAATTTTATTTAACTAATTGTATACAGGAAAGGAGCAACATATATGAGGTCCCATTTCCTACTCTCCAGTTTATCATACATACATATACCAAAGGCTTTTTCCCCCTACACGGGGGGTAGCCAAAAAGAAAAAGGAGTAGAAACCACTCCCACCCATTCCATTTCCTATATATTCCACTCCCCTCCACCCTCCTCCCTCCCTCTTATCTTGGCACCTCCTGGATGACGGGTCATCCCTGCATCCTGTCCACTGCCCTGGGTCAGAAGCAGGTACAGTTTATCATACCTAGCCTCAAATTTATATACTTGGTATCCATAATTTCCAGTTATCATGTTTAGCTATTTTTTGGGCTTTTATGGATCTGGAAAAGGCTTATGATAGGGTAGACAGAAAGGCACTGTGGGAGGTTATGCAGATTTATGGGATAGGAGGAAAGCTTTTGGGAGCTGTCAAGAGTTTTTATGTGAGTAGTAGAGCATGTGTTAGGATTGGAAATGGAGAGAGTGAGTGGTTTGAAGTAAAGGTGGGACTTCGTCAAGGATGCGTTATGTCGCCCTGGCTGTTCAACTTATACATGGATGGGGTGGTGCGAGAGGTGAATGCTAGGGTAGTGAGTCAGGGATTGGAGATGGTTAAAGAAAATGGAGAAAAGTGGGAGGTGAGCCAGCTGTTGTTTGCGGACGACACTGCGCTTGTGGCAGGGTCAGAGGAGGGATTGAGGAAGCTGGTGGCAGAGTTTGGGAGAGTATGTGATAGAAGAAAGCTAAAGATAAATGTGGGTAAAAGTAAGGTGATGAGATGTACAAGGGGTGAAAGTGGCAGTAGACTGGAAGTGAACATTAAGGGAGAGCGACTGGAGGAAATGGATAGTTTTAGATACTTGGGTGCAAGTGTAGCAGGAAAAGGTGGAGTGAAGGTGGAGGTAGAATGTAGATTGAGAGAAGCGAGTAAATGCCTTGGTGGTTTAAAGAGTGTAATGAGAAATAGACATTTGGGAATGGATGCGAAGAGGAGACTGTATGAAGGAGTGATTGTGCCAACAGCACTGTATGGGGCAGAAACGTGGAACATAAGAGAAGAAGAGAGAAGGAGTTTGAATGTGTTTGAGATGAGGTGTCTGAGAAGTATGGTGGGGGTTACTAGGCTAGATATAGTGAGAAATGAGGAGGTGAGGAGGAGAACAGGGGTGAAAAAGGATTTGGGAGAGAGGGTTGATGAAAGAATATTAGGATGGTTTGGACACATGGAAAGAATGAGTGACGAAAGACTAGTAAAAGAGGTATGGAAGGCAGATGTGGAGGGAGTGAACATGAGGGGACGTCCTAGGATGAGGTGGATGGATGGGGTGAAGGGGGCTTTGGGGAAGAGGGGAATGTCTGTTGAGGAAGGAAGGGAGAGGACGGAAGACAGAGGTGAGTGGAGAATGGTTGTATATGGATGATGTTGTGACGACATGAGGAGGAATAGGCGGGGGGGTGGGGGGTGGGGTAGTATGTGTGAGTAAATTTTGACGCAGCCCGAAGGGATTTCTCCCCGTCCTCTCCTTATATGCAAAGGGGGACGGAGAGGGGGGGGTCGCCGATTAAATGAAGCGGCCTTGCTGTGGATGTACTGTGTCTTGCGACACTGCTTCTGACCCAGGGCGGTGGGCAGGGTTCAGGGATGACCCGTCATCCAGGAGGTGCTCAGATGAGAGGAAGGGTGGGAGGGGTGTGGAGTGTATTTAGGGATGAAATGGGTGGGAGTGTTTTTATGCCTTTCCTTTTGTGGCTACCTCCCTTGGAAGGGGGAAAAAGCCTTGGTATATGTATGTATCCATAATTTCCAGTTATCATGTTTAGCTATATCACCTTAGCTATTCCAAGTATTTATACATCTGTGAGAAGTGAGAAGAGTGTAGAAGAAAGGGAGGCCTTTTGGATAGATCTAAATGAGTGCATAGAGGATTTAGGAAGAAATGTCAATGTAATAGTACTGGGAGACCTTAATGCTAGAGTAGGAAATGGTCCAATCGATGGAGTGGTTGGGAAATGTGGAGTTCCAGGAAAGAATCGTAGTGGAGAGTTGATGGTGGAAATGTGTCTAGAAAGAGAGTGGATGATAGCAAATACAGTGTTTCGGAAGAAAGTCAAGCATAAGTACACATGGGAGAGGGTGGTGGAGGGAAGGGTGGTAGATAGAGCACTAATGGATTATGTAGTGGTAAATAGGATTATGATAGGAAGAGTTAAGGATGTACATGTGCTAAGGGGAGAGGGTGGGGGAATATCAGATCATTTTTTGGTGGAAGGTAAGTTGAGAGTGGAGGACAGATGGAGAAAGGAAAGGGACAAAAGGTAGGGAGGTTCTTAGAGTGAACTCCTTGAATGAAAAGGAAAAGGAGAAGGAGTACGGAAAGAAGCTGAAGGAGGAGTGGGAGGGAGTAAAGGATAGAGTAGAGCTGGGTGTGGAGGAGGAATGGGGATGGTTCAAGGAGGGAGTCATAAAGTGTACAAGGATGGTGTGTGGAACAAGAAGGACAGGGGGAATTAGAAGAAAGGGTAGTGAATGGTGGGATGAGGAAACAAAGAAGGTTGTAGAAGAGAAGAAGCGAGCTTTCACAGATTGGCTACAAAATAGGATGAGGGAGTCATATGAGAGGTACAAAGAAAAGAAAAGAGAAGTAAAGCAAAAGGTAAAGGTTGCAAAGAGGAGAGCAGATGTGAAATGGGGTAAGAGTTTGACAGAAAATTTTGAAAGTAATAAAAAGATGTTTTGGAAAGAAATTAAGAGAGGAAGAGGAGGCGAATCAAGTAGAGAAGAAAAGGTAAAAGGTGCAGATGGAGAGATGATAATGGAAGAGAAGGCAGTAAGGGGAAGATGGGCAGAATATTTTAGGGAGTTGCTTAATGTGAAGGAGGATAGGGAAGGAAAGATAGCTGCAGTGGGAAATGCGAAGAAAATGAGAGTGATGAGTGAGGAGAATGGAGGAGAAATAAGGAAGGATGAGGTGAATGCAGTTGTTAAGATGATGAAAGCAGGTAAGGCACCTGGTCTGGATGGATGCCATGCAGAATGTCTGAAAAAGGGAGGTACAGTGATGGTGGACTGGTTGGTGAGGTTATTTAATGTTTGCTGGAGAGAGGGTAGAGTGCCGGAAGACTGGAGGAGTGCCTGTATAGTTCCTCTTTACAAGGGAAAAGGGGATAAGTGTGAATGTAGTAGTTTCAGAGGGATTAGCTTGTTAAGTGTAGTTGGGAAGGCTTATGGGAGGATCTTGACTGAGAGGATCAGGAGAGGAACAGAGGGAGTAATTGGTGAGGAACATTGTGGATTTAGGACAGGTAGAGGTTGTGTAGATCAGATCTTTGTGGTAAGACAGATATGTGAAAAAGCTATAGGAAAGGGGAAGGATGTTTTTTGGGCTTTTATGGATCTGGAAAAGGCTTATGATAGGGTAGACAGGAAGGCACTGTGGGAGGTTATGCAGATATACGGGATAAGAGGAAAGCTTCTGGGAGCTGTCAAGAGTTTTTATGAGAATAGTAGAGCTTGTGTCAGGATTAGAAATGGAGAGAGTGAGTGGTTCGAGGTAAAGGTGGGACTTCGTCAAGGATGCGTAATGTCGCCCTGGCTGTTCAACTTATACATGGATGGGGTGGTGTGAGAGGTAAATGCAAGGGTAGTGGGCAAGGGATTGGAGATGGTTAAAGAAAATGGAGAAAAGTGGGAGGTGAGCCAGCTGTTCTTTGCGGACGACACTGCACTTGTGGCAGGATCGGAGGAGGGATTGAGGAAGTTGGTGGCAGAGTTTGGGAGAGTATGTGATAGAGGAAAGCTAAAGATAAATGTGGGTAAAAGTAAGGTGATGAGATGTACAAGGGGTGAAAGTGGCAGTAGACTGGAAGTGAGCATTAAGGGAGAGCGACTGGAGGAAGTGGATAGTTTTAGATACTTGGGTGCAAATGTGGCAGGGAAAGGTGGAGTGAAAGTGGAGGTAGAATGTAGATTGAGAGTGTAATGAGGAATAGATATTTGGGAATGGATGCTAAGAGGAGACTATATGAAGGAGTGATTGTGCCAACAGCACTGTATGGAGCAGAAACATGGAATATAGAGAAGGAGTTTGAATGTGTTTGAGATGAGGTGTCTGAGAAGTATAATGGGGGTTACTAGGCTAGATAGAGTGAGAAATGAGGAGGAGAACAGGGGTGGAAAAGGAGCTGGGAGATAGGGTTGATGAAAGAATATTAGGATGGTTTGGACACATGGAAAGAATGAGTAAAGAAAGACTAGTAAAAGAGGTATGGAAGGCAGATGTGGAGGGAGTGAACATGAGGGGGCGTCCTAGGATGAGGTGGATGGATGGGGGGAAGAGGGGAATGTCTGTTGAGGAAGGACGGGAGAGAACAGAAGACGGGTGAATGGAGAATGGTTGTATATGGATGATGTTGTGATTGCATGAGGTGGAATGGGCGGGGGGATGGGGGGTGAGGTAGTATGTGTGAGCAAATTTTGACGCAGCCCGAAGGGATTTCTCCCCGTCCTCTCCTTTTATGCAATGGAGGGACTGTGAGGGGGGGTCGCCGATTTAATGAAGCGGCCTTGCTGTGGATGTGCTGTGTCTTGCGACACTGCTTCTGACCCAGGGCAGTGGACAAGGTGCAGGGATGACCCGTCATTCAGGAGGTGCTCAGATGGGAGGGAGGGTGGAGGGGTGTGGAGTGTATTCAGGGATGGAATGGGTGGGAATGATTTTATGCCTTTTTCTTTTTGGGTACCTCCCTGGTAAGGGGGAAAAAGCCTTGGTATATGTATGTATGTAAAACTGTTTCTTCACACCCATTAGACATGTAGTCTTTCTTAATTTGTTCTTGTGAGGTAATTGGGAGTGATGGGTAGGGGATTAGAGATGGCTATTGAGTGGTGAGAAGTGGGAAATGACCCAATTGTTATTTGCTGATAACATTGTGCTTGTGGGTGGGTCAGAGGAGGGTCTAAGGCACTTACAGATGGAGTTCAGGAAAGTATGAGATAAGAGGAAATTGAAAGTAAATGTGGGTAAAAGTAAGGTGATGAAATGTACAAGGGGTGAGGGTGGTATTGGGTGAGAGTAAAAAAAGTGGATAGTTTCAATTATTTATGGTCACATGGGAGGAAGGGTGGAGGGGTGTGGAGTGTTTTCGGGGATGAAATGGGTGGGAATGTTTTTGTGCCTTGTCCTTTTTGGCTACCCCCCTGGTAATGGGGAAAAAAGCCTTGGTATATGTATGTATGTATGTACATGTAGGAGTATTGGTGGAGGTAAGTTGTAGTGTGAGAGAATCAAATATCTTTGGAGAATGAAAAGCACCATAAATAGGTATCAAATGATGAATGCAAAGAGATTATATAAGGAGTGGTTGTGCCTATGACACTGTATGGGGGGGACAGACTTGTATTGTAAGGTTGGTAGAAAGGAGAAATTTAAATGCAAGAAGAAGTGTTTGAGAAATATAGTTAGGGTTACAAAGATGGATAGAGTGAGAAATGAGATGAGGCATAGAGTGGGGAGGGGGCTGGTATATAGGGTTGACAAAAGAATACTAGGATGGTTTAGGTATATGGAAAGAATGAATGAGGAAGGATTAGCAAAAAATATGGAAGGTAGAGGTGGACAGAGTGAACTTGGGAAAAACCAAGAATGAGATAGATGGATGGATGGGATGAAGAGGGCCTTGGGCACAAAGGAAATGTCTGTTGAGCAGGTAAGAGGTAAATACAAGTGCAATATGGTTGTGAATGGACAATAGATTGATGTAGCCCAGAGAGATTTCTCCTGGTCTTCTCTATTTATGCATGAGGTGTTGATGAGGTAGGGTCATCATGTAAATGAAGCAGTGGGATAAAGCAGCTCAGGCTGTCAAGTTCTGCTGTGAATGTGCTGTGTCTTGCTGTAGTGCTACTTGACTGGGCATTGGGTGAGAGACAGGGATGACCCTTTGTCCACAAGAAGTTACAATAATAGGGAAGTAAATGGGTGTGGGATTGGTTAGTATGTGTCTTGGCTAGTTACCTCCCTTATGTGGGGGAAGAGGCTTTTTGGTATATAGATCAATAGTTGCCTTGAGTTTTGCTGACTGGAAACTTGCAGACCCACAGTAGCTGGCAGTGGTCCTTGGACCTTTCCACAGACCTCTATGGAAGCACTTCTTGTTAACTCTTGTGTGAAAAGGTTTAAGAAATATACAGCACTTTAAGTTAATAGAGAGATTTTGGACCCAGTCAGGAGACAGTGTCAGCCCCTCAGGGCTGCACCTCTTAATGGAGGTGAGGGGATAACAGAATTTGAAAATGGGCAGCTCTGTTCTCTATCTTGGAGGACCACCACAAGCATGTACCCATCATTGGTCCCATTGCACTCGCTATATGGCATGTACAAGTCAAATATACATAGAATGAAATCAGTAATGACATTGTTATTACTTTGTCTCATGATCTTGATTTTAGTAGCTAATCTAATTGATTTTATAGTAATGTGGTGGGTTTGTAATGAAAGTACTTCGTTATACAATATTTTACATGTAACTGTAATTTACTCTCCTGTAGCTCTTGCCCAAGGAGTGCAAGAATCAAGTAATGAAGGTAAGCCATATTTTAACAGAAATTCTCAAATATGTCGAATATATATAATAGCATGACTCGCATGAGTTAGTGTTATGGAGTTGTTTGAATGTTTTCAATTGATCCATCCAGCCATTGTCCTACATTCATAAACCAAAATCCTTCCAATAGAACATCTATGCCAGACCCCTAAATAACACACACCTTTCATGCTACATCTCGCAAGCACCACCAACAGAATAAAAAAAAAAAAAAAAATCATCAGCAGCATGTTATTCAAACATCTACCACAGCCTACCACCCAAAACATCTACACAGAAACATATTCGCACCCAGATAACTGAACAAGCCCTTCAGGAAAGACTGCCAAACTCAATACTCCAACAACAACCGCCAGATATAATTCCCACAGGGAAACCCCCCCCCCCCACAAGACAAGAACCACACTGGGACACCTGTGCTCTAGACATTATCTGGCATTAAAATCATACCAACACAGAATAGGCCTGGCCTCAGATTCAAATTGCCCCAGATGCAACCACCACACAAAAGACACAGAACATCTCATATAGCAATGCTCCACACTAACAATCCTCAGACAAGAACACAACATCTCTTCCCTATGTGACTCATGGTCCTGCCCAGGAGCTGTTGCCAGTTTTGTGAAGGCAGTGGGTCTTCTGCAAGAGAGACCAAGGGCAACAGATTGATTTAAATATTTAAATAGTTCTGCCAAGAAATACCTCCCCACCCCCCAAGAATTGTATTGACATGACTGCAAGAATGACTGGGGCAATGGATTGATGGATTGATTTTTTTTTTTTTTTTTTTTTTTTTTTTTTTTTTTTTTTTTTTTTTTTTTTTTTTTTTTTTTTTTTTTTTTTTTTTTTTTTTTTTTTTTTTTTTTTTTTACATATGAGGATCCTGTATATTTCTCATTGTCATATTTAGATGCTGTAGCTGTTCTTTTTTCTTGTTCTGATAGAACATTCACCCATCAATCTATGAAAAAGATGAGTGCTTTGACTCAACTCCGTTGTAAGGGGGAAAGGGCTACTAATATGCTTTATATGATAGATTTCTCTTTTTTATTTTGTCTCATTTTAATTAGGGAGGTTATCTCAAGTGCGAGATGTGAGTTATATTTTTCCTCCAACCGTTTGCGATATGATGTTTTACCCTTAGTATACCTCCCTTATGAGAAGGAAAAAGCCCTTACTGAATAGATAAATGATATTTGTGAGCTTTTCAGTGGCTATATCTATCCATACATAAAATGGTTAGAAATATTGAGATATGTTTTTTAAATCCTTGGCAGATATAGAATGTACTGAATCTCGGTGTGAAGACATTGAAACCGTTTCTGTCAGCTCAAGATCTTCAAGGCTGAGTAAGAGAGTTACATTTAGCTCGGCAAGTGGAACTTATTACACAGCTTTAGACACAGACAATGAAAGCACAAAGACAGCTAACGACACTGATTATTTCTCGCCAGATGAAGATGAAGACGTCTTTTTCGACTTGTCTTCAGAGGAAGAAAGGTAAAACAGGAGTGAAACCAATTACATTTCATTTATTGTGAGATATATTTTGTAAGGAGATTCTATCAAAATATACTTCAGTGACTAACAGGTACTGTATTTATTGGAGTATAAGTTGACCCTTGATTTTTTACCAAGAAACTTTTGTATTTATGATGTGAATTGTTTATAGCTCTCCCCAACTTTTATGAGGGTAATGGAGCACCATATTCTATGGCATATGAAACTCCAAAAAAATAGAGAAAAAATTATAAACTGTGGATTGCTAGGCCTGAAAATGTGAGTGCCAAAAGTGGAGTGTTTACCATTTATTATAGTGATCACTGAATCAGTCCATTGCTCCAGATCTCTTGCAGAAGACTCGTAGCTCCCAGGTAACTGGCAAAATTGACTGGGTTAGCCCATATGATAGTGAACTGTTAATGGAGAATGAAGCATGGGCATATGCCCTTTGAATCCTTAGTCGAGTGTGGTTCTAAGAAATTGCAGACTGAGACTACTTTCCTTCTGCTGCCCAAAGCACATATTTGCTGCTGATATTAGTATGTTTACTTTTGTGTTGGTTTTTACTGCCAGGCCCTTGATATACAAGTTAATGGCATGCATGTATCAAAAGTTAGGTCCAAGATTTTAGTTTATTTCCAATGAAAGGATTTGGCCATTCAATTTTACTATTGGATGGTTCTTTGGTTATTCTATTGCTGGTTACCTGAAGGCTGTAGGTCATCTGCAAGAGAGACCAGGGGCAATGGATTGAGTGATCTTTGATTATTTCTGGTTCTGATGTTTTTTGATATGGTAACATATTTTGAACAGTGAAAGAAAATTGTGTGAATTCACTGGAGGATGTAAAATGCCAAAATTGGACCAAATAGCTTGATATATTCATATACAATTAAATTGGGTGTAAGGGAGCAATCAGTCTGTTGACACAGGTCTCTCTTGAAGAAAGTGTAAAAGAAATGAGTGAATAGAGGGAGATTGTGAATTGATGTAGGGTTGATGTGGCTAGAAGAGATGTTCTTCTGGCCTGCTTTATGATCAATTTTGAGTGGATCGGAAGATGATTACTATGCAGCAAAGCAATGGGGCCTTGCTGTAGTGAATTGTGCATAGGTGCATTGTTTTTGACCCAAGTCATGTGCTGGCGGATAGGGTGACCCTTCATCCCTGAGGTGCTGAGATGGAAGAGATGGGTGAATAGATGTTATTTGGGTCACAATCAGAAATTTACTTTATGGAGATAGGCTTAGGCACCTTAACTTGCTCCCTCAGTAAAGACAGAGAGCAGGGTGATCAGATAGAGGTATTCAAATGGGTCAAGGAGTTTAACAAGGGTGATGCAAACGGGGCAGGCAGGACTCGGTAATGGATTTAAATTGGACAAATGTATATTTAAGAAGGAAATAAGCAAGAACTGGTTTACCAGTAGAGTGATTAAGGAATGGAATAGACTTAGCAACCATGTAGTGAGTGCTGGAAATATTGGTTATTTTAAGAGAAGGTTAGATAACTTTATGGATGGGGATAATAGGTGGTAATGGACATGGAACTGCCTAGTGTAAGCCTTATGGTCTTTTGCAGTCTCCTTCATTCTTAGGTTCCAATGTTCTTTGTAAGGCACAGTTCTTCCACAACAAAGCCTAATAAGTTTGAAGATGGGTGGTAGGAAAATGGTTCTGACATCTGTGTCTTTTCATTGGTTCCATGTATATATACTTTTCTTAACTATTAATTCACAGCTTTACTAGATTTCATCCTTTTACATCATTTGAATATACATACATATACCAAGGCTTTTTCCCCATTTCAAGGGAGGTAGCTAAAAAGAAAAAGGCATAAAATCATTCCCACCCATTCCATCCCAAAATACACTTCACACCCCTCCACCCTCCCTCTTATCTTAGCACCTCCTGGAATATACATATTCCAAGGGCTTTTTCCTCCTTAAAAGGGAGGTAGCAAAAGTCATAAATCCACTCCCATCCATTTCATCCCCACATACTCCACTCCTATTCACCACCCCTCTTTCCCTCTTGGCTCCTCCTGGATGACTGATCATCCCTGCATCCTGCCCACTGCCCTGGGTCAGAAGCAATGCAGCAAGACACAGCACATCCACAGCAAGACACAGCAAGGCCACTTTGTTTAATTGGCAACACCCACCCCCTCTCCATCCCCTCATGCAGAAAAAGAGAAGACTGTGAGATATTCCACCACTCTCCAAAGAACATATACATCCAGAACTCTTCCTACTCCTGTCCTGGTTGCCACTATATAGTCCATTAAAGCCCTATCTACTACCCATCTATCCACCACCCTCTCCCATGTGTACTTATGCTTGACTTTTTTCCTAAACACTGTGTTAGCTATCATCAACTCTCTGGACACATCATCATTCTTCACTATGATTTTTTCCTGGCACTCCACACTTCCCAACCACTCTGTCTATTGGTTTATCTCTTACCCTAACATTGAGATCTCCCAATACCACTACATTGACATTTCTTCCTAAACCCTCTATGTACTCGTTTAAATATATTCAGAAAGCCTCCCTTTCCTCTTCATTCTTCTCACCACCAGGCCCATATGCATGTACAAAGACCCACATCTCCCTTGCCAATTTCACCTTCATCCACATTAACCTTGAAGAAACCTCCATCCACTCCACCACACGCATACCTATCTCTTCACATACTAGTATAGCTGCCCTTTCTCTCCCTCATCCTCTCTTCATTCCTGACACCCTCCCCACTACACCTCCAAACTTAAAACCACCCCTCCATTTCAACTTAGTTTCAATTAATGCCAACAAATCTATCTTCTCACAAAGATACTGCCTATCTCTTCCCTTTTACTCTCATTTGTACCACACTCGTTAAAAGACCCAAACCTTAGGGTTCTGGTTGGAAAACTCCTCCCAGACCCTCTTATGCCTTTTTCATGTCCCTTTTAGGGCAACAGCAAGTAGGATGCCTAGTCCTATCCCCCCCCCCCTGTATATAATATAAATATGTGTGTGTGTGTGTGTGTATGTATGTATTTATGTCCCTTTTGGGGCTACAGAGAGTAGGATGCCTAGTCCTATTCCCACTGCATTTTCATTGCCTTTTACAACTCAAGTGGGGACACTCTGTGACAGTATTCTTTCTCCCCTATCACAGGGTTTGGCAAAAAAGGAAATATATATTCAGAGAAGTGGTACAGGACAGTATTAAGAGTGGGGGGACAGCATAACAGAGGGACAGTCACAGTATAATAAAGTAGCATCATTTCTCTATGAATAGAGATTTCCTCTATCACAGACAAAATGATGTGTGGCTCTGGTCTGTAGGGGCACCCCATATAGACCCTAAAGTATCAGCTGTATGCTACTGAGCAGATTTTAACCTTGCAGTAACATGTAACCAATACCCCAGACTGGGAATATTTAAATATGATTAACAGATTAATTAACTCGTACAGTATATGATTATGTTTGAAGTAGTATCATAAAACTTGCTTTTCTAGATCCATTGTAACCTAGGCTTGTCTGCATTTCACACAGAGATGATGTCCTCTTTAACAAGAATATTGATTCTTGATCTCCATATTGCTATCTTCGTATGAATCGCAAGGCAGAACTAAGCAAGTCTCAGTTTATAGCTCAACTAAACAGGTGGTGTGTAAAATGTTACCATGTCGGTACACAGTATTTCTCTAACTTCTTGTAGCTGTGCATCTAGATATCACATTTAGAGACTAACCTGTTGCTTCTATGTAATCATTGTCATAAATGCTTTGCCTCTTACAGCTTCTGTGTTAGTGTTCACAGTAATGTACAAGTTTGTAAATACACACCTCAGCCTTGCTTATAAAGTTTACTTTGACTAAAGGCATTTCATAAACTAGATAATTAGTAATTACACTAGTGTATATTTTTACAGTATCTAGATAGATAAAAATTGATACATATTTAACATTTGTATACACAAGGTGCACCATGAATAAATTACTTTCAGATCTGTAAAATTAGTAATGATCTCTCACAGATTTGTGTAAATGCCTTAGGGTAAGACTTCAAAAGTATGAAGGAGAATATACATAAATGTAAACATACTACTATATGTAACTGTTGGCTCAAGTTTCACAGGCTGGAAACATACAGCCCCCATAGGAACCAGCAATGGCCTTGTGTCTATCCCATAGATCTCTACAGGAAGAACTTTTAGACTGTTGCCTCTAAATTCTCCATGATAAATGTTTTTTTTTCCTATTTATTTATGGATTCATTATTTGATTTTTTTTTTCATATATATATATATAATATATATAATATATATATATATATATATTTTTTTTTTTTTTTTTTTTTTTTTTTTTGCGATGAGGAACAAAGTTGATGTGTTTTAGGAGGCTCACCATTCTCCTATCTCAAAACATCAGAGAGGAAGGATCACTCGGTCCCTTACCACACTGCTAGAGTTAAAAGCAATGCAGTGAGGTGCAACTCTCACAGATTATTTCAAAATGGGATTTATTTGTTCTTTTTCTCATGTCGTTTTTTAGTGTTGTGGTGTTTGGATGGTGGTGTATCCTATATGATACAAGAATAGAATTTGTCATTGTGTGTTACATTTTTCTTTAGATTGTTTGTATCAGCTAGAAGTGGTTTCTTCTCATGCCATGTTTAATGTTTAATGTTTTTTCTTGATGTGGTATATGTTGATGTTAAGTGGTGATGGTGAGAATAATTGTCAGCCATTTTCTTGTTTGTAACTATTAGTGTATATATGGTATGAGAAATGATTAAGTGAAATGGCCTTGCTATGGATGTGCTGTGTCTTGCTGCATTGCTTCTGACCTAGGGCAGTGGACGGGATACAGGGATAACCCATCATCTTTGAGGAGCTAAGATGAAAGGGTGGTGGATGAGAGTGGGTATATGCCTTTTGACTGTGGCTACCTCCCTGGTCAGGGGGAAAAAGCCCTTGGTATATAGTAGATAGAGAATGGTCACAGGAGATACAACCCATAATTATTGTGACAATCATCAGTTTTGTAAGAATGTGGCCATTGATGTTAATCACAATGGTTTGGTTGCAAGTTGGTGGCCAAATAAAGGCCCTTTCTCCCATATAAGAGGAATGGCCAGTTCAAACCACACATATCTGCATCATTCACAGATAAGACCCATTCAACTACCCCATTTGTCTCAGCACCTCGCAATGAAAAAAAATAATATATATTTTATTATATCTCCTCCACACGATTTTATTTTGTATCTAGAGCATGAGGTTCTAAAGTTTAGAGGAGCACATTGTTTAGGAACTGATTCATGAATGATAAAGATGATGTAGCACATGCAATATCATGGCCATAGTTTCTTTTATTAAGGTAACTATGTCAAAGCATATTTTGCCTTGACTCTTTGTGGGATCAAGCTGTTGTTTATGGCCTCGCTTGCAGAAGATCTCCTTCCGCTCTTTGTGGGAGAAAAATATAAAAAACTTGGAGATCCTAGTTCTCTTGCTGTGTCCCATTGAGATGCCTTTTATGACATGGCAGTCATGATAATCTATAGCCCACCCAGGACTGGGTTCTCTCAATTGAATAGAATTGTTTAGCATTACCCAGAGTTCATGAAAGGGTGGTGCTGCACAAAATTACTTTTTCCTCTTTTTCTTTATCTGCTTCATAATTTATTTTCAGTGGATGAGGAGAGGGTTGCTATATGGTGAAGCAGTGGAGGTAAACCAGCTCCAGCTGTTGGGTCCTCTTTTTGAAGTGCAGTGCCTCACTGCATTGCTTTTGACCTAAGTATTGTGGAGGGGGACAGATATCGAGATGGGAGGAGTGGTGGAATATATTATTATTATTTTCTTGTATTTATTTATTTATTTTTTTTATTATTATTATTATTTTTTTTTTCCTCGTAATTTTATTATTATTATTGTTATTATAATTTTATCTAATTTCTTACTTATTTTTTATTTGTTTTATTTATATTTCATTATTATCTTTGTTTTTATGTGGTTGTGTATTTTGAGTGTTGATGTGCAATAAGCTCTTCGACAGGTTAAGAAAACAGTAACAAGGCTTGGCTTCATGTAATTTTTGTGCTTATTGTATCACTGAAATAGGACATTTTGTGATGACATTGTTCTGTATTTATCGTAAAAATGAAAATTATATATATATATATATATATATATTTTTTTTTTTTTTCCTCTCTCCATGATACTGATAAAAATTATGTTACTAATGATCATGTTACTGTTGATCTTAATTCATAAAAACAGGAATAAAATATGTATATTTAGAAGTATACTTCATGGGAACAGTGATATCAAATTGAAGATGTTGTCATGCTAAATACCCAGCAAGTAATCCTCTCACTTCTTAAATTTCAGTTTAGCAGCATGTGCAAAATTAGAAGAACAGATTTGGGAGACCAAAGAACAGTTTGTTGAGTTATTTGAGCAAGTAGACAGGCTGATGGAAGGCAGTAAGGAAGATCAAGTTGCAGCCTTTAAAATGCTTCAACAGTATGAAGAAGAGGTAAGGTTTTGTGTTATTTGTTGAATAAAGAAGTAAATGATATTGTACATATACCAAAAGGCTTTTTTCTCCCTTATAATGTGGGAGGTGCCAAGATAAGAGGGAAGGGAGTGGAGTGTTATGAGAATGGAATGGGTGGGAGTGGTTTTTATGCCTTTGTTTTTTGGCTACCTCCCTTATAAGGGGAAAAAAGCCTTTGGTGTATGTATGTATAAGGAGGTTGGCCAAATTAAAACATACACCCACTCCACACCTATCCAAAATCCATTCTTTGTCTCTCCCATCATCGCATATCATGGATTATTGTGATAATAATATAGATTTAATCAAGAGTATCATACAAGTAGATTCCAAAGATAGTGGACAGTTATGTGATATATTTATCTGACAATGGATGGCACTGCAAGAGATTGCTTTAATTTTGCAGTAATTAATGGTCAGACAAATTTCCAACAAAGTAATCATGTAGTGATTATGATTACACCAATTAGCTCAGAGGATTAACACAGGAATGTTTTCAAACTCTGGCTCCATATCAGCTGGTAATGGATCTCAGGTCATCTTAGATCTCCCCAGGAAAGAAATTTTTATTCCTTTCTGTGTTGTGTGAGTCTGGGTATTTTTCATTGTCACTAGGAAGTAAAAGGAGAGGAGTGGCCAGTATACTCTAAAGTGTAAAAAGTGATGGGAATTAAAAAAAAAAAAAAAAAAAGAGAGAGAGAGAGTGAAAGAGATCATAGGTCAAGAGACCAATTATTACTCACCTGAGGCTGCATCTCCAGGTGGATGTAATTATGTTGATGCACTGTGAAGATGGGGAGAGGGAAGGTAATCCTTACCAAACGTTTGTCCTTCATGACAACCATGCACTGTTACCCATAATTTGTTCAATCAAAATTGGTATCCTAAACAAGGCCATTACTGCATTTAGGGCATCATCCAACACATCATCAACTCAGAATAGGCCTAGTCACAGAATCAAATTGCCCCAGATGCAATCACCTCAAGACATTGAACACTATATCCTACTCTGTCCTATTTCAGTCTTACACAGACAACACCACAGAAAAGATGAACAATCTGATAGATAGTTTGGCTTCAGATCTGGAAGGTTATGTGTGTCAAACCTTTTAAGCTTTTACTTGAGAGTAATTGATGCATTGCAAGAGAGAGAAGGGTGGGTGGACTGTGTACTTGGACCTAAACAAGGCATCTGATAAATGCCTCGCATCAGCTTATGTGGAAATTGGAGCACATTGAAGAACTGAGAGGATGAAAGATTTTTTGAAGGCAAGATACATGAGGACAATAAGAAAGGATAAGATGTCAAGATGGGGAGCAGTAATGAGCAGAGTTCCACAAGGTTTGGTACTTGCACCAATAATGACAAGGAAGGAACAACAAGCTATGCCAACATGTTTGCAAATGACTCAAAAATCGTAAGAGTGGAAAATTAGGAGGATTGTAAACTATTGCAAAAAGATCTTGACACTATTTTTGCATGGAGCCAAGAATGGGAAGTGAAGTTCAATACTAAGACTGAAGTGGTGTTTCACAATATGGATAAAGAAATTATGAAAAAATTTGTCAAAACCCTGATTCATCCAAGACAAATATGTGTCAGTAGTATGGTCCCCACACAGAGTGAAGGATATAAGCAAGATTGAGAGAATACAAAGGGCAGCAACCAAACGGGTCCCCAGCCTGGCAGATAAACCATATGAAGAAAGACTAAAAGCACTGGGTCTGCCAACTTTGAAAGATGAAGAGAAAGAGGTGACATGATTACAGTATTTAGGTCATTAAAGGGGATAGATTGCATTGACAGAGGATATCTTATTAAAGGGCTTTAAGAGGCCATGAGAACAAATTAAGAAAGACAACATGTCTAAAGGATATTAAGAAATACAGATGCATAAATACATGGAATAGCTTAGAAGGTGGTATAGCTCAAGCTAAAACAATACACAAGTTCAAATCTAAATATGATAACTAGATATCAAGGATATAGATTAAGCTAGATCTGTACATGAATTTGAGGCTAGGTATGATAAAAATTGGAGAATAGAAGACAGGACTTGGTGAGTGTTGCTATTTTCTTGTATACTACAATTAGGTAAATACAGTATCTCCTCTTTGAGTGACTTGTGGGCCAATCTGGTGGCTCTTGCCTGTTACTTCGTATTTGTGGGTCTGCTGCAAGAGAGACCTGTGGCAAAGGATTGATTGATTGATCGATATATTGAAGAATTAAGGTGATGATGAAGCACCCCATTCATAGTGACAAATCAGTCCTCCCCCCCCCCCTTTTTCAGCTTTGCAGACAAAATTTATGCGGATATGATGATACTTTTCTTTTTTAATTGCTTTGAAGAACAAGGACAAAGCAGAATTCCAGTGGAGGATTGCCAAATCTTTCAATAACCTGTCTGTTATTGAAGAGAAACTTGGAAATGAGGAGCAGAAAAAGGACTACATATTCAAAGGTACAGTCCCAGTTGAAGGAGCTACTAATTGTAAAATATCACAGTACCTTTGTTATGTAAATAGACTTTATTTATCTTTTTTTTTTTTACACAGCTTATATATTGGGTGTTGTTTTCATGTATTATTTTGTCTTGATTCCTTTAGATTGGAAAGTGTCAGGCTTAAAACTGGAAGGTTTTTGAATCTGTTAGAGCACCAATAGTTAATCACCAACAATTATTCAAACCCTATTTCCTGTGTAAACCCTATCTACCCCCTCTATGTACCCAAAAAAGGACTTGATATTTAATAAGAAAATAGAAATGTTATTTGAAACTATGTTTCTTATTCTCTTACATTGTGTCAACATAGAATACACATAATAAAATACTAAACTGTCAGTTGTTCTGTATTTGCCGGTGATCTTATAATCACAGTTACATTTACATAGTCAATTAGAGGCCTTTTGTGCTCATGAAATATGTACTTACATGCTCATCAACAGCGTATGACCATGCTGAAAGAGCCATAGAGATGGATGACTCCCTGCCTCAGGTGCATGAGTGGTATGCTATCATGGCAGGACGGAGAGGGGACTACCTGAGCAACAGGGAGCGCATAGCCAGTGCATTTGTCTTCAAAGAGCACATTGAAAAAGCCCTTCAGATAGATCCCACAAAGGCAGAACTACACTACTTACTTGGACGCTTTTGTTATGAGGTGAATACCAAGTATTGTGACTTAAATGATAATTTATTCTGTTTACACTTACTCTGTAGATTTGCTGGTTAAGTAGACCTTCATCTTTTAATGCTATGTATCTAAATTTGTTTGTGCTTAAATTATTTTTTTTGTATATTGTGCACTTTATTCTTATGTGCCTGTAATTATGTGTATAGATATCAAGTAGTTTTTAGCTACTTCTTAGGTATGGTATATCTAAATGTTCATTTTACTTTGTTCTTTGAAATTAACCCAGTTAGGGGTGCCAATTATGCAGTACATATTTGGTTGAGTTGTGGATTTAGGGCATACAATTTGACTCAGGGAAGATATATTGTGTTATTTGGGGATTGTTAGTGTGGGGCATTGCAATATGCAGTGTTATGTGTCCCTGGTGTGTTTGTTGCATCTGAGGCAATTTGAATCTATTCTTTGTTGGTGCTATTTCAATGCTGGATGGTGTCCCAACCATGCCAGTGTGGTTCCTACCTGATGTGGGTTAGTTTTTTTCTATGTAGCTCATGTCTATAAGGTGGTGGTGGAGTATTGATTTTGGTTGTCAGTCGTGAAAGGTTTGTTTAGAGATCTAATTGTGGATGTGCTTTTGTGTGATATAGGTGGTAGGCTATCACAAATGTTTGAGTAGTATACTTTTTTTTTTTTTTTTTTTTGTGTGTGTGTGTATTTACCTAGTTGTATTTTGCGGGAAGGGGAGCTATGCTCGTGATGTCCCGCCTTTGTATCTCGCAGTGTCTAGTTTGTTTTTAAACTCATGAATGGTTTTTGCGCATACTATTTCATTGTCCAGTTTGTTCCAAGTGTCCAAAACTCTATGAGGAAAACTGTTTTTCTTCAGTTCTCTTCTATAGCTATGTTTTTTTATTTTCTTTCCATGTCCTCTTGTGTTTCTTTTGTCCCAGTTTAGTAAGTTCTCTCTATCGAGTACCTCTGTGCCTCTCATGATTCTGTAGATGGTCAATAGGTCACCTCTCTCTCTTCTTTGCTCCAGTGTCGGTAACTCCAGTTTAGCTAATCTCTCCTCGTATGATAGGTTTGCAAGTGCAGGTGCCATTTTTGTAGCTGCTCTTTGGATTCTTTCTATTTTCTTTATATTCTTTTTGGTACTGGGGGACCACAATGTCGCCGCATACTCTAATCTAGGCCTTATCAATGTAACCAATATTTTTTTCATCATGTCTTCGTCCAAGTATGTAAACGCCACTTTTATTGATCTTAGCAAGTTGTAAGTCTCCCCGACAATTTTGTTAATCTGTATATCATAGGACAAGTCGTTCGTGATAATTACTCCCAAATCTTTTTCGGATCCTACTTTCTTTACTTCTTTGGTTCCAATTGTATATTTTCCTGATATTCTGTTTTTGCTTTTTCCAAACTCCATTATGCTACACTTCTTAGTATTAAAGTCCACTTCCCATTTCTGACTCCAGTTCCATACCCTATTTAGGTCTTCTTGCAGTGCTTCACAGTCCTCATCAGTTTCTATTTTCCTTAGCAGTTTGGCGTCATCGGCAAAGAAGCTCATGTAGCAGTTCACGTCCTCGTCCATGTCATTCATATAGATAGCAAACATTATTGGTGCCAGCACAGATCCTTGTGGTACTCCACTGATCACCTGTGTGTGTGTGTGTGCTTGCAAGATGTAGTGTAATGGGTGTGTGGCATTAAGGATTCTGATGTAGAATTGTGTTCCTCTCATTTTCATGTGTGTGATGTTCTATAGGGAATATTTTGGTTTCCATATGCACATGTCCAATCAGAGTGGTTTTGTAGCATCCTGTTGTTATTCTCAGTGCTCCAAAGTAAAGTAAGTCATTTGTGTTCATCTTGTTGATTGTTGGGAACCATGGTGTGGAGATGTAGTTGAGGGTGGTGCTTATGAATTGCTTGAAGATTCTTATTAGAGTTTCTGTTGTCTGAAGTCAGTGCTTGCAATGAATTTAAGTAGGTTAGTTATCTTGATTTTTGCTGCCAGGTTCGTTATGTGGGATGAAAGTCATACAAGTATCAAATCTTAGGCCCAGAATTTTAGGGTTCTTTTCCAATGGAAGGATTTTGCCATTTAGGAGAAACTTGGAACTAAATGTGGAGAAACTTGAAGAAACTTGAAAGTAAACATGTGTAAAAGTATGGTGATAAAATGTACAAGGGTGGCAGAGAGTTGGAGGAGTCTTGAAGGAAAGAGGCTCGAGGAAGTGGGAAATCTTGTAAGTATTTAGGATCACATGTAGCAGGGCATATAATAGTGGGGGTAGAGGTAAACTATTGAGTGATGTAAACTGTTAAAGTCTCTGAGGGGGGATAAAAAGTGTCATAGAAATAGGTATCTAGGGATGTACACAAAGAGAAGGGGAGATTGTGTTAACAGCCCTGTATGGGGCAGAAACTTGGAATATAAATGGAGGCAAAAAAGGGAAAAATTTAATGTATTAGGATGGTTTGGACGCATGGAAAGAATGAGTGAAGAAAGATTAGTAAAAGAAGTGTGGAAGGCGGAGGTGGAAGGAGTGAATATGAGGGGGCGTCCTAGGATGAGATGGATGGATGGGGTGAAAGGGGCTTTACAAAAGAGAGGAATGTCTGTAGAGAAAGGACGGGAGAGGACAGAAGATAGGGGTGAATGGAGAAGGGTTGTGTATAGATGAGGCTGTGATGCATGAGGGGGAGTGGGTGGGGGATGGGGGGTGAGGAAGTATGTATGAGAAAAAATTTGACGCAGCCCAAATGGATTTCTCCCCGTCTTCTCCTTTCCTGCATGAGGGGACGGAGAGGGGGGTCACAGAATTTATGAAGCAGCCTTGCTGTGGGTGTGCTGTGTCTTGTGACACTGCCTCTGACCCAGGGCAGTGGACAGGATGCAGGGATAACCCGTCATCCAGGAGGTGCCAAGATAGGAGGGAGGGAGGAGGGTGGAGGGTAGTGGAATATATGGGAAATGAAATGGGTGGGAGTGATTTCTATGCCTTTTTCTTTTTGGCTACCCCCCATGTAAGGGGGAAAAAGCCTTTGGTATATGTATGTATGTATTTGAGATGAAGTGATTGAGAAGTATGGTGGAGTTACAAAAATGGATAGAGTGAGACAAGGGGTCAAGCAGAGAAAGGAAATGGAAAAGCAACTGGCAGGTAGGGTTAATCAAAAAATACTGGAATGGTTTGGACATGTGGAAAGAATGGATAAAGAAAGACTAGCAAAAAGAGTGTGGAAGGTTGAGCTGGATGGAGTGAACTTGAAGGGAAGACTGAGAATTGGATGGACAGATGGATGGGGTGAAGGTGTCCTTGTATTAATGGGAAATATATATTGAGTAGGGAATGGATAGGGCAAGAGATAGCTGTGAGTGGGGAATGGTTGTGAATGGATGGTAAAATGACATGGCCTGAACCCTGAAGGGATTTCTCTTTGTCTATTTACTCATGAGGGGGATGAGGAGTAAGGATCACCATTTAACCCCTTCCATACAGTGACGCCTATATAGGTGTCATGAGGAGCAAGTGGGTACGCGAGGATGCCGATGTCGGCGTCTTGATTATATTTATTGTAGTTGTACCTGTGTGACCCCCATACTCTGTAAACTGGCTTCATCATATTTTCTATGGTTATCAAAATTCACGGGTGAAAGAGAGAACGATCGATACAGCAGTGACTTTATTTTTTATAATGCAAGTATTATGATGCAACATCGTACGTCTGGCAGCTAATGCTGCCCGCGAGATTTTGGCCCGGAGTGAAGTGGTTAGATGAAGCAGTGGGGGTTAACCAGCTTTGGCTGTCAGGTGCTGCTGTGGAGGTGCTGTCTTGCTTCATTGCTTGTGACTGAAACATAGGTGGGATGCAGGGATGACCTATCATCCAAAAGGAGCTAAGAGATTTTCAAAAAGGAAACAAATGGGTGTTGGCCAGGTGGTGGGTGCATGCCTTGGTAGGCTACCTTTCTTGTGAGGGGGAAGAAGCCTTTTCATATATAGAGTTTGTAGATCTGTTAAGAATGATACTATTACTATATAATCTCATTTGTCTTTGCAGATTGCAAGTGTATCTGTATGGACAGCTCACATGGCCAGGGCTTTATATGGAGAATTTCCTTCTTGTAGCTATGATGAAGCATTACAACATTTCTTAACAGCTGAAAAGTACTCAAAAAAACAGCTGAAAGACAATAAGCACTACATTGCCAAGTGCTGCCTACAACGCAACGAGGTAGATGAAGCAAATGAATGGGTAGAAAAAGCTTATGAAGTTCCTATAAAAACACCAGCAGTAAGTAGCCATGTATATTATGTTCCTATATAATTTCAGTGTCCATAATCTTGTATACATTTTAAATTACCAAAGTTGTAGATTTCTGATTACAACCTTTGCAGGATTCTCTGTACATTTATCAATCAATCTGTTGCCCCTGGTTTTTTTTTTTTTTTTTTTTTTTTTTTTTTTTTTTTTTTTTCCCCAGAAAATCCGCAGCCCCCAAGTAGGACCATAAGTCATTTAGAGAAGAGCTATTGTATTGTTATCCGAGGGTACTCAATGTAGGACACTGTAGTGTATAAGGTGTTCTGTATCTTCTCTGCGGTGGTTACATCTGGGGCAGCTTAAAAATCTGTGGCCAGGCCTATTCTGTGTGGGTACTGTCTCAATGATGGAAAGGCATTATTTCTAAGAATATCATATTTCATAATTGGTGGAGCAGGTTAGGGCATCATTACTTGCAACAAAGGTCAAGGGGATAGTGGTTCGAACCGTGCCATGAAACCAAGGGTATAGTTTATTCAATTCCATGCTACAAAGTCCTCTCTATGGGGTGCTGCCCTACCCTCCCAATGGGGCAAGTGCGTGACATTAAACCACATCATCATCATAATTGGAATGTGATGTTTATTGGCTGAGCAGTCTAGAGTGTCATTGCTTTGGCATGAGGTTAGAGTGGAGGTGGATCAAGCCTACTTGGTAGTAAGTGAGGTTGTAGTAAGGGCATACTATATTAAATCCCCTGCTTCAAAAAGCCATTTATGTGAGGTCATCCTAGCTCTCTCTAAGAAGGGGAGTTTATGAATCGGTTTTGGTTTAATATCACAATTGGAATATTTTACCGTGACCAATATTTGCAGATTCTTTTTCTTTCATTACAGGATGAAATTGTGCAACAAGAAATAGAAAAATTAAGAAGATAAACAAGGAAACTTAGTTGCCTTTGGTTGTGGCCCAACTTGTTTAGAGATTAGAATAGATCAAGAAATTGAAAGTGGGTAGGTATGTAGAATGAACTGTGATAATTCAGAGATTTGCAATAAGTTTCTAGATTAAATACACTTTATTTTATAGTATTGCAACCTCGTCACTTAGTTTTATTTTTATTTTATTATTTATATTTTTATTGAGCTCACTACTGTTTCCCTAAACTGGTATTGATGCACCTGATGAAATTTAGTATTGAACCTATAGCAGGTCAGGTTAAAGAAGATATGTAAGTACACTGAAATGTATAATATTTGTCTTTATTATCAGGATACACCTACTTCCTGCTGCTGCTTCTTATGACAGAGCTCCAGGTGGCTAAGGGGTAGTTGGGTAGTACTCTCACTTCATGTGAGTGACTACAATTTAAATAATGTGTGCTGGTAGTAAGGCTTCATCCATATTCTCGTATATTTACACCCTATCAGGCTCGACTCATGCCTTATTCATACAACATACACATGTAAACAAAGCCAATTCAACACCTTACTATATGCACACTCTGCCTTTGCACTAAAGCCTTCACTGTAAACACCTAGAGATACCCAGGCATATCTGGGTGAAGGTATATACCTGTTTTGCAGAGGATGTATGCTTGGTTTGGTTCCTCTTAATGTTCCCCACCGATGTCAAAACTGTCCACAGTATTGTGTGACAGGCCTCAGCTAACTCTTCTTTTAATAGTATTTTGTTTTTAATTATTTGTAGATTTTATTTTTCTTATTTAGTATATCTTATAATAACTAGCCTACATGTATTCTCTTGTGTGGGCAGCTGTGATAGGTAAGAATAGTTCTCAAAATTGGTTTGTTAATTTTATGGATTAATGTTTAGCTATATTGTACCTGTTTAACATTGATAAAAACAATATATGTATAGCTTCATCATCTGATACCGTTTGCTTGCTTTATTGGGATCTTTTACATACAGTAGACCCTCGATGAACTAAATCTCATTAGACCTGAGTTTGGGTAAACCAAATGCCTTGTTCCAACAGAACAAGCCTTGGATATGCTGAACTCTAATTTGGCATATACTGTGATAGGTGAGCTGACCAATCAAGCCTCACATATGCCAGCCCAATTGGCCAGCTGATATCACACAGTTTAGTTTGTATTTGGCCATCAGTGTATAGATGTGTATGATTGAATGTTGTCCAGTACACCATAGTTCAATTTAGTTGGCGAAAATACCAACCATTTCATGAACCAAACTTCCAGATAAATTGTCAGACCCAACCACTCAAATAGTTTGGTTTATCAAGGATTTACTGTAATTTTAAATTCATTTCTATGAAAATGAGTGAAGAAATTGTTTAAAAGAAATTATATGATCTTGAAGGGATTGGATATTAAGTGAAACTTATAAGAACAGTTTCTTCATTCAGGATCAGCACTTACTTTAGGGTAAAAAAATTCTTTTGTTCTTGAACTCTGGAGAAAAAAAAAGACTCAAGGTCTAATATGAAGTTAGTCACATACCGGGTACCCAGTTGAGAGAATATGCATAAGGCTATTTTTTACATTATCAAGAATTGCACTCAGAAATCGGTATATTTGGAAAAGGTTACATGTTCATATTGATAAGATTTCACACAGTGTGCACAAGTTGGAGAAAGAAATTTGGTATAATTACTTTGGGCTCATTTAGCGATGTAGAAAGTTTTATATGACGTGTTTACACTGGTTGTGTATGTTAATGGATTGTCCAGGAGCACAAAGTATAGGGAAACCATATCTTTCTTACCACAGCCTTCCATACCATAAAGACTTATACCTATACCCTGTTTACTTTAAAGTGGCAGAGATTTTTCTATCTTAAATTCTGTTAAATAGCTAATCTGTAATGCCTGGATCATGGTAGATATGTAGTTCTCATAACAGTGTCATTTTTTATCCTCTTGATATTTACATTTCAACATTAATATTACCCAAGTATCTCAGGCTTGTAGCCTCTTGCAAGAGAGAACCAGGGCAACAGACTGATTGATAAAATGTACTTAGTCCAGAAGTGAATCTTTGTCAAGTTAAATTGAACAGGCAAGTGTTCATTTCCAGTTCTCAGTTTGAGGACAGATTTTCTTCTCACATCTTCTGTCACATAGTGCTTTAGTGCAAAAATAGGTCCATGTCTGCATGTGTAACATTATTCAACGAAGAAGACAATATTTTTTTGTAAATTGTAACCAAGAAGTGTGTAAAAGCAAGGAGTAAGCAACATATTTTTATCTGTTCATCAGGGAATGACGCAAGAAAACAGTCCACAATAAGTGCATCTTAAAACCTAGGTGAAGAAGAAGAAAAAATGTGAAAAAAAAATTGCAGGACTTTAGTTTTTCAACAGTTTTCCTTGAATGTTAGGAACTGAAAATCCTGAAAATTTATTAGAAAGTTCGCTAATGTTCTGTAATTGGGATCAGTATTGTACAGAAAATATGAATGTAGCTATTTCAATCAAGTTCAGAAACTGTCACAAAGAACTGTATAATAATGAGGTTAATTTTTAAGTATGTGGCAGTTGTACAATTTGATTGGTTTGCGATAGAGAATGCCACAATATATTTCAATGCTTGTACTGGTGAGAAAGTTATATTAACTTTTAATAACTACTCCAAGGAGCAATTTGAAGGACGAGTGTTTAGTGTTGTTAAGAAAATTGTGCTTCAGAGTATACTGCCCAAATCTCAAGAAGATGAAGAGATGAATTTGGAACTGAAAGTACATTGGAATACTGAGGTAGGTGCTGAATTTGCCTATGTGTTAAGAAAACCAATCAGTATTAAACATCAGTAAATGATCAAAGAATTGATTGTGCATATGTGTATTTCATCATAGTGTGCAAAAAATTCTAAATTAGATCTTGGTTAAATGTACATTAGTATTGGTTTTATTGGTTTACACATAAAGTTCCAGAAGAAAACATTTCTAAATGCTTGGAATTTTTTAAGAAGATTTGAATTGTTTAACTCTTTGAGTATAGTGGTATAGCTGTGAAGATTTTTTTTCTGGCCAGTGTTAGGTAATCTTGTTCAGCTAAAAAGAAGGCTATATTCTAGACTAAAAGGAGTCTTGATCAAGGACACCCCAGAATCAACGAGTCCAGATTCTGACCTTTATGCATTAACCAGAGCAAAGTTTCTATATGGTGTCACTGAGTAAAGGTCAGTGTTTACTTGGATGGAACAGTGAGGAGAGGTGGAGTGGGGGGGAAGGAAATCATTAATTTTGGTTATTGTAGAAGGGGAATTGACAGTAGAGAGGTGTGATGAAAGGAATTTTAAAACTTTAATACTGGCATATGATGTCAATTAGGGCCTACAGTCTAAAATCCCCAAGATCTGATAAAGGATGTCATGCCCAGCCACCTCAATAAGTGGGTAACATAAAAAATTAGATTGAGAAGAACAAATTATTGGTACTAGAGATTAGAAAGGGTATTTCTAGGAAACAAGTTTATAGAAACAGGAGTGTTTGGGATAGCCATGTAGGGCTGAATATGACAGTGAATAGTGGTATAGAATGGAAAGGTAGGCAAAGAACAGCACATAGCAAAATGAATTGCAATGAATTTTTAGATAAAAGATCAGTGAAATGCTAATGTTTAAAAGTATCTATTTACTAAAATGCTTAAATGCTTCTCCTCCATTATAAGTAGGATCACACAAGTACAATAAAGTCAAAAGTTTAAATATGGACAGTGAGAAATGAGGATCAAGGCAGAGAGCAGGGGTGAAAAGAGAGCTGGCACATGAGGTTGATAAAAAAAATACTGGGTTGGGCATATGGAAAGAATGAGTGAAGAAAAACTACAAAATGACTGGGAGGCAAAGGTGAATGGAATTAATCTAGAGTGCTAAAATAAGAGGGAGGGTGGAGGGGTGTGGAGTGTATTCAGGGATGGAATGGGTGGGAATGATTTTATGCCTTTTCCTTTTTGGCTACCTCCCTTGTAAGGGGGAAAAAGCCTTGGTATATGTATGTACGTATGTATGGGAAGACTAAGAATGGGATGAATGGATAGATAATAAGTGGGCCTAGGGTACAATCTGTTGAGGAAGAAAGGGAGAGAAATAGGTGTGAGTGGAGGGTGATTGTATGAGAAATTGATGCAGCCTAAAAGGATTACTTCTTGTCTACTCTGAAAAATCTCGAGTGGATAAGGGGGAGTCACTATGTAAAGAAGTAGTGGGAATAAACCAGCTTTGGCTGTTGGGCTTTGCTGTGGAGGTAGTGTTTGCAGTATTGTTTCTGACCTTAGCATTGGGCAAGAGTTCAAAGTGTTCAAATGTTTGAGAAAATGGCGTTAGAATAGTGTAGTAAATACAAGGAACACATTGGCTTTAAGAGTAGGAATGAATAAAACAGCACGGCTGGAATCTGAATAAAAGAGTAAGTCCCATCTGGCATTTAGGGACATAACATAGGTACACTACAACCCACCCCCTAAGCTGATGAGGGCTACCCCAGTAATGAAGAAACTAACTTTGCACCATCCATAATAAAAGGGATGATGCCAACTGGTACAGAAGGATACAAGGTACTAAATGTATATGAAATGGTGTGCTGGAGATTATTCTTATCACTTGTTTTTACATAAATTCGATACCTAAAAAGAGCATGGAAATGCTGGAGACAGTGGTTTGTGTGTATAGGTTAAGGAAAACTATATATGAGGAGAAAGGAGATAAATGGGCTGGAGAATAGGGATAGTGTTAGAAATAGGACAGGTAGAGTTGTGGTGAGACCATTCAGAGAAAACAAGAAAAGGGCAAATATTGAAAAACTGGAAGAGGCCATGGCAGAGGCACATTCAGTGTTTCTTGGGTTTTGTACAATAGAAGAACAAATTTGCAAAGGATGAAAATGAATACTTCACAAGAATAACAAAGTATATGCTTTTAAATATTTAGGAGTCAAGGTTGGGAAGTTATATTACTTAAGGTGATAGAATAACAGATGTGAAAGAATACATAGAAGAAATGGAGTATGTTAAAAGTAGAATTAAATGTGAAAGAATACATAGAGGAAATGGTAAAGTATGTCCGAAGTAGAATGAAAGTGGAAGAAAGGAATGAATGGCAAAAAATACAGAATGCTCTCATTTCATTAAATGATGCTTTGCAAGTTTAGTGTAGGCATGAAAGGGGATTTATACATACATATACAGGTGAGGTAGCCAAAGTCAAAGGCATAAATCCACTCCCACCCATTTCATCCCCACATACTCCACTCCCATTCACTACCCCTCCCTCCCACTTTTCTTGGCTCCTCCCTGCATATCAGCCACTACCTTGGGTCAGAAACAGTGTTGCAAGACACAGCATATCCACAGCAAAGTCACTACATTTAATCAGTGACCCCCACCCACCCCCTCTATGTCCCCTCATGCAGAAGAAGAGAAGACTGGGAAAAATACCTTCAGGCTACATCAAAATATCATTCACACATACTCCCTCAGCCCCCCATCCCCCACCAACTCTTCCATGCATTACAGCATCATCCATACACAACCATTCTCCACTCACTCCTGTCTTTTGTCTTCTCCCTTCCCTCCTCAACAGACATTCCCTTCTTTCCCAGTGCCCCTCTTACCCCATCCATCCATCTCATCCTTGGTCACCCCATCATGTTCACTCCTTCCACCTCTGCCTTCCACACTTGTCTTACTAATCTTTCTTCACTCATTCTTTCCATGTGTCCAAACCATCCCAATACTCTTTCATCAACCCTATCTCCCCACTCCAGATTGCCTCCTCTAGTGGTACTGAATAATTTGTTTACATTTCTTAGATATCATGAGATCAATGACTAGTACCTGCAGTTTGTAGTCCAGAAAGATGGACATTAAAAAATCATATCCCTGCCACATTTTCACATAAACTGACTAAATCAGTTACAAGCAAGGGCCATGGACAACAGAATGAAACTAATTACTACACAATCAGTTCATGAGAACCACACTAGACAACACCTCCAGAGCATGGTTCCCAACATTTGGCAAAACAGACACACTGTACAAACTGTACAAAATAAAGTATTAAGAGTAATAACAGGAGGCACCTGCACACAGAAACCAAAATCCTCCCTATGAAAAATATGGAAATAATAGGTACATAGTTCTTTATTAGTGTCTTCAACCCCACTCGCCCATCTCATTATATCATACAACCACAACAAAATGAATGTAATAAAAACACACACATGACTCAGTGGCACAGTGGTAGCATTTGCAGCAGCCACTACAGCAGTCTGGGTTCAAATCCTGCCCAGGGCTGTGAGCCCTTACTCCAACTCTGGTGGGCAGGGAGTTGAGGGTGTGAGTGTGTATAAGATCACAGCATTACCCATAGATCGGTCATATATGAGCTCTCAGCTCTCTTCCGGGAGGGAGATAGCTATCGATCATGAGTCCAACACATGATCCAAGACCATAGTGAATCACACACCAGCAGGTCACTACATAAAGATGTACAACATCCTACCACTTGTGCCACACAAAAACATTTTCACACCCAGGTCAATAAACAAATTCTTCAAGATAGACCACCCAACTCAATACTTCATCAGAATACCCCACACATCAGCTTCACAGAAAAATTAAAAGAAGTGAGGACCATTCTGGCACATTTATGTTCAGGACACCATCCAGTTCTTAGTACCAACACAGTATTGACTTAGCCACAGGATCAAACTGCCCTAGATGCAACCACTACACAGAAAATAGGAAGCATCTTATCTGCATTGCCCCTCACTAACAATCCTTAGACAACAACACAATATTTCTTCCCTGACACAGCACATCCACAGCAAGGTCGCTTCATATATATATATACACATACATACATATACCAAAGGCTTTCTCCCCTTATGAGGGAGGTAGCCAAAAAAAACAAAAGTATAAAAACAACTCCCACCCATTCCATCCCTAACATACTCCACTCCCTTCCACCCTCTTCCCTCCCTCTTATCTTGGCACCCCCTGGATGACAGCTCATCCCTGCCTCTTGCCCACTGCTGGACCAGGGCAACAAGTTGACTGATTTATACTTTTGTCAAGTTAGTCTGAGCAGATGATAAGATGCATGTGAAGTGAAGGATTGTGGATGCAATTGAGTAGAAATTAGGGCATCCTTTAAAAAGATGGTTTGGGCACATTGCTAGGATGGAAGCTTTTGTATAGCATAGTTTATCAGGTTACTCTCAACAGAAAAAAAGAATATGAAAACCAAAAAATAGAAAAATAGAGATGAAAAAGTTCATATATGTAGGGAAAAAACAAACTGAAGATTTAAGCCAAAAACCATTAAAAATGTCCATAAGTTATATTTAGCATACCTTTAAGTAACTTGCGATGTGCAGCTTAAGAATAAGAAACCATTGTAACTGAAATATGTAACCAAGTATGCAATATACTGGCTGGCACAGAATAGTGTATACAAAATTTTTTAGATGATCAAATTTATAGAGAAAGTGGTCTCAGTGTGCATGGTAACTTATTTTTTAGTCTTTAGAAATGTAGGCTTGAAGGAAAGAGGAGTCCCCCTCTTACTTTAAAAAATTTGGGAAAAAGAAGAGTATGTTGATGGGAAAATAAGGAACCCTCCAGATTGTAACATGAAGAGAAATATTTATTTAGATTATTTCTTTTAGATTAATAACTTGGTGTACATGAAATAAAATGAGAATAAAGTTTACAAGTAGTATATTGGTAACCCTCTGTACTTTATGCAAGTAGAATTATTAGTTGTTGATTAACCTGCAGTGTCAATGGAGTACTGTATGATACTGGTATTATAGATCTAAACAGTCATCCTCTATGGTCTGAGGTTCTCCAGCCCACCTCTGCTAAAGAAATAGTAATAATACAAACAAAAATTTAACATAGACCACCTTGTAGTAGCAGAAATGTTCTCCTCCATACCTCCTTGTTTCTCACTGTATCCAGCCTAGTAACCCCTACCATACTTCTCGGACATTTCATCTCAAACACATTCAAACTTTTCCTTTCTGCCTTAAATTCCAAGTCGCTGTCCCATGCAAAGCAGTCTGTACAATCACACCCCTTCATGCTCTTAGCATCTATTCCCAGATGCCTATTTCTCATGACACTTTTTAATCCTTCAAGTCATTTATGTGCTTTTCTCAATCTATAATTTAACTCCACCTCCACTCCCCCCCCCCAAGTATCATATTCAGTATCTTGTCAGCTTGTATAACAAGACAAGACTGTTAAAACAGGCTTCCAAACAGCGCTGGTATTCATTCAGCTTAGATGAGCTCGCTTTTGTCAAATTGATTGCTTGTATTGAGAAAAGCCTTGAAATAAACAAGCTAGCAGTACTTTAACTATCAGAACTGGTTCAAATTTTCCACCAAAAACCATAGGAGCTAGGGGCAGAACATGGAAAAAACAATGCAACGTGTCTGAAAGACGGGATTTAAAAAAAAAAAAAATCCCTGACCTGACTACATTCTCAAGGCAGGGAAATCCATCTAGTTTCAAGGCATGCCATATGAGGGATTCTAAATGATGTAAAAAGTGGATTCAGGTACCTGGTGCCTAGCAAGGGCTGCCCATATTGCAAGAAAAGACACAGCTTATGTCCTTCAATACCGTATTTTCCGGCTTAAAATGCGCATCAGGTTATAATGCACACCCATGCACTTCGTTATCTCAGTACACAGATAGCGCGCACCGACATGTAACGCGCATGCCCGATCGCATTTGTTTATAACGCAGTTTTACCTCGGTATTTATATCATGTGAACAAGGTTACATGGAGAAGTATTTTTCATTGGCTAGAGCCACCACTGGGAAATCTGTTGATTTGTCACTAAATTAAGTGTCAGTAAAGGCATCAATCAGGACACAACTAAGAAAAGGTCGGAACTACATGTACCGGTATATGACTCATGTTGTGCATTGGTCCCTTATTACTTTGTACCTTAAATAGTTTGTAGAAAATATGATCTAAAAAAAAGTTTATTGAAAGTAAAATATACAGAAAAATTTCAGGATTTTTACAGAATGTTAATTTTATATCTTGAGGAAATAATTCGTCTTTACCATTTTATTTAATACTGAAACAAACTACAGACTGTTTCGTTTTAGCTTTGAACCTGCAATGACAGTGGTGAAATAGGACAGTCTCTCATCGAGGTGACGTTTAGTTAATATAACTCCTGAAAGAGGGTGTTGTAGTCAGGTGTTTGACATGAGTTTATGAACGGCCGCAACGGAATTTGTACTATATCTAAAGTGAAGCAACAAAGCCAACATAAAAATTCAAACTAGGATGCTGTGAACATGGGCAAATATCATGAATATTGATCATGTTTCATGGTATATTTATATACGGTAGCCCATGCTGGCGTATTCTTTCATGTCACCATGGCTGTTCTTCTTGTTCTCACGGAGAAGTGTGCCATCCCGACTTTGTGACGGCCAACATCGTCACGTTGTTGTGAAAAAAATTACACACACAGCCGCAGAATTTTTATCGTAGGCCGTAGATAATGCGCACACCCTATTTTTAGGCCCTTCCAACAGAAAAAAGTTGCGCACTATATGCCGGAAAATACGGTACTTGGAGAACGCCAAATGAATGGATCTCGTATGGGATGTCTACCAAGAGGATTCCTTCAAATAATTTCTTAGGGAGAAGATAGGATCTGAGCAGCAGTGAAAAGTCCTCAGATCAACGAGAATCCGTACAGACTGGAATCCAGGGTTTCTTAGAGTGAGTGTAACAAGCAACTCTTCCAACTTCTAGCAACAATCCCAACATCGCACCGCCCAATCACACTTCTCTGCACCCCCTCTAAAGTCATTGAACGCCTAATACTTAAACTTGTCACACCACATATTCCCCTTGCTGACTCACAACACGGTTTTAGGCCACTACACTCCACAAACACTCTTCTGACAAACCTCACACAAAGAATTTTAGATGGCATCAATTCAAATAGGCCCCACCAAAGAACACTTCTTATAACATTAGACATTAGTAAAGCTTTTGATGCTATCCCCCGCCACAACCTAACAAATAAAATATATAACACAGACATGCACAATAACACCAAAAGATGGCTGGCCAATTATCTGGCAGGTAGGAATGCTTACGTGTCATATAATGGCCAATCATCGCACATCAGAAACATTAAGAACGGAGTACCACAGGGCTCAGTTCTATCCCCCACACTATTTAATCTATACATGCATGACTTACCCACGCCAGACACCTCAGAAATACAAATCTCTTCCTACGCAGACGACATAACAATCACATGCACACATCGTAACACAGACAAAGCTGCAGAAATAATCCAGCCATACCTTGACACACTCAACACATGGTTCATCACAAACAGACTCAAAATAGCTCCAACCAAATCTACAGCAACACTTCTCACCAACTGGACAAAAGAACACAAATACATACCTCATCTCTACATCAACAACACTCTAATACCACACACAAACACACCGAAAATTCTTGGTGTAACATATGATACATCCATGTCTTTCAAACAACACATCACAAACATAAAAAACAAATGCACATCCAGACTTAACGCACTTAAGTCAATCACTGGAACAACATTTGGACAAATCAAAGAAACTAATATAACAATATACAAACAATGCATACGCTCAGTGTTGAATTATGCGAGTCCTGCATGGGCTCCTAATCTCAGTGAGACACACCACAACACCCTTCAAATCATACAAAACAAAGCCCTAAAAACAATTACAGGCTGCACAAATACAACACCTACAGACCATTTACACCATGAAACAAAAGTCCTCAAAGTCAAGGACCACCTCGACATGAGAGGCACACAAACACTTGCCGCAGCCACCACAAACACATTACACCCGCTACACTACATAGCAGAACACCCACACACACCAAGAAACATTAAAACAACACCCAAAGACCTTTATCACGCACAGATACTCTCTACTCTTCCTCCACAACCACCAAATACCAGCCTCCGGAAACATATTCATAATCATATCACTCACCGCTCCATTAACACACTGAAAGACAACACACTGCTGCATGCCAGACCCCCTGATATCCACCCTTCTGAATCCTCTCTCCCACAAAAGGACAGAGTCCACTTGGCCAGACTGCGGTGCAGTCACCACCCAGCACTTCTAAGCTACCAGAAGAGGCTGGATGACCGCATTGTGAACAGCTGCCCAGGATGTAACACTTCACCCCATACCATACAACACATAATGGAAGACTGCATTATACACAATCATGCACGCAAACAACACAACATATGCTCTATAAAGGATTTGTGGGAAAACCCAGTTTCAGCTATGGCATTCCTTGGGGAGACGGGACTGCTCGGACAGACAGTCTAGGGAACGACGACAACAACAACAACAACTTCTAGCAACTAAGGTATGTAAGATAATGCTCTTTTTTAGTGAGTGTTACTAATCCATTACAGGTACTACATTCATCCAATGTTCACAATTTGGTGTTTATTGTTTCTAAGGTTGTGTCACTGCCAATTCTGGAGGGTAAGGAGATCTACAGTAATTATGGTGATAGCATGGTATCCACTTCAAATGAAACCAATCTGGACACCCCCACACCCTCCAACCATGAAGAGCTTGATGTATCACCAAGGGGGCATTGACATATCAAGATGTATAATAATGATACAGATGTGGTTGTACTCGCAGTTTCAGGAGCCAGTTCACTCCCCCTTGAAGACTGTTGGGTAACCTACAGATCAGAGAAGATGGCATGGAACGTATGGACTGTCCTCCCAGAATTAACGCATCACTGAAGAATCTATAGCTATTCTAAAGAGGTTTGTGGTGTTATTGCATGATTGTACCAGTAACCTGACAAAAGAATGAGATGTAACAGGGTCTCTTCTCAAAGAAGTCTTAAGAGCTTGATTGTATCCCACCAACAAAGGCAACTCCAGAATTGACCCACAGATGTAGGAATTTTACCTAATTGTAGCATACACGAAAGGAGCAATGCTTATTGGGTCCCATCTTCTATTCTCTAATTCTTTATCATACCTAGCCTCAAATTCTTGTACAGTTCCAACTTAATCTATATCCTTGATTTCCTGTTATCATATTTAGATTTGAATTCGTGTATTTTTTTAGCTTGGGCTATATCACTTCCTAAGCTATTCAAAGTATGCATGCATCTGTATGGAAAACTGCATTTCTTCACATCATGTGTTCTTTCTTAATTTGCTCCCATGACCTCCTAAAGCCCTCACATCTTTAATCAGGAGAGCTCTTCTGTCAGTGCAATATATCCCCTTTAGTGACCTGAATACTGTAATCGTATCGCCCCGTCATCCAGCAAGGCCATTTGATTTAATCAGTGAACCCCCTCATCACCTCGTGCAGAAAAAAGAAGGCCGAGGGAAATCCCTTCAGGCTGCATCAAAATATCATTCACACATATTCCCTCCTCCCTATACATCACCGCATCATCCATACACAACTGTTCTCAACTCACCCCTATCTTCAGTTTTCTTCCTTCCTCAACAGACATTCCCCTCAGTCCCAATGCCCCTTTTACCCTATCCATCCATCTCATTCTTTGTTATCCCCTCATGTTTACATTCTCCACCTCTACCTTCCACACCCCTTTTATTAATCTTTCTTCACTCATTCTTTCCATGTGTTCAAACCATCTCAATACTCTTTCATCAACCCCAGCTCCCAACTCCCTTTTCACCCCCACTCTACTCCTCACCTTGTTTCTCACTATCCAGCCTAGTAACCCCTAACATACTTCTCAGGCATTTCATCTCAAACGTGTTTAAATTCTTCCTTTCTTCCTCTCTTATGTTTCAGGTTTCTGCCCCATACAGTGCTGTCAGCACAATCACCTTTCCTGCCACATTCACCCACAAGTATCTAAAGCTATCCACTTCCTCCAGTCTATCCCTTGATACTCACTTCCAATTTCCTGCCATCCTTTACCCTTGCAAATTTCATCTTACTATTACCCACATTTATCTTCAACTTACTTCTTTGGCACACCTTCTTAAACTGTCACTAACTTCCTTTATCACTCCTCTAATCCTGCTGCAAGTGCAGTGTCATCAGCAAACAACAGCTGGCGTATCTCCCAATTTTCTTCATTTTCTTTAACCATCTCCAATCCCCAGCCCATTATCCTTGCATTTACCTCTTGCACCACCCCATCCATGTATAAAATGAACAGCCATAGCAAAGTTCCATCTTTATCTCCGATCACTTGCTCTCTCCAGGCTCTACTCTCGTAAAAACTAGACTGCTCTTAACAGCAGTACTCCTATCCCATATATCTGCAATACATCCCACAGTGCCTTCCTATCTACCCTGTCATAACCCTTTTCCAGATCCATAAAGACCCAAAAATAAAAAATAAAACATCCTTGCCTTTTCCTAAAGCTCTCGCATACCTGCCTTACCACAAAAATCTGATCCACACAACCCTTACTTGTCCTAAACCCACACTGTTCCTCACCAATTACTCCCTATGTTCCTCTCCTAATCCTCTCAATCAAAACCCTCCCATGAGCCTTCCCAACTACATTCAACAAACTGATCCCTCTGAAACTACTACACTCACTTGTCCCCTTTTCCATTGTAAAATGGAACTATACAGGCACTCCTCCAGTCCACCGTCACCCTACCCTCATTTAGACAAACATTAAACGACCTCACCAGCCAGTCCACCATCATTGTACCTCTTTTTTTAGACACTCCACATGACACCCATCTAACCCAGATACCTTACCTGCTCTCATTTTAATAACTGCTTTCACCTCATCATTTCTTATTTCTCCTCCATTTTCCTCATTGTAGTATAGATCAGATCTTTGTGGCAAGATAAATATGTGAGAAAGCTATAGGAAAGGGGAAGGATGTTTTTTGGGCTTTTATGGATCGGGAAAAGGCTTACGATAGGGTAGACAGAAAGGCACTGTGGGAGGTTATGCAGATATATGGGATAGGAGGAAAGCTTCTAGGAGCTGTCAAGAGTTTTTATGAGAGTAGTAGAGCTTGTGTCAGGATTAGAAATGGAGAGAGTGAGTGGTTCGAGGTAAAGGTAGGACTTCGTCAAGGATGCATTATGTCGCCCTGGCTGTTCAACTTATACATGGATGGGGTAGTGCGAGAGGTAAATGGAAGGGTAGAGGGTCAGGGATTGGAGATGGGTAAAGAAAATGGAGAAAAGTGGGAGGTGAGCCAGCTGTTGTTTGCTGATGATGCTGCGCTTGTGGCAGGATCGGAGGAGGGACTGAGGAAGTTGGTGACAGAGTTTGGGAGAGTATGTGATAGAAGAAAGCTAAAGATAAATGTGGGTAAAAGTAAGGTGATGAGATGTACAAGGGGTGAAAGTGGCAGTAGACTGGAAGTGAGCATTAAGGGAGAGCGACTGGAGGAAGTGGATAGTTTTAGATACTTGGGTGCAAATGTGGCAGGAAAAGGTGGAGTGAAGGTGGAGGTAGAATGTAGATTGAGAGAAGCGAGTAAATGCCTTGGTGGATTGAAGAGTGTAATGAGGAATAGACATTTGGGAATGGATGCTAAGAGGAGACTGTATGAAGGAGTGATTGTGCCAACAGCGCTGTATGGGGCAGGAACATGGAACATAAGAGAGGAAGAGAGGAGTTTGAATGTGTTTGAGATGAGGTGTCTGAGAAGTATGATGGGGGTTACTAGGCTAGATAGTGAGAGAAATGAGGAGGTGAGGAGAAGAATGGGGGTGGAAAGGGGGTTGGGAGATAGGGTTGATGAAACGGTATTAGGATGGTTAGGACACATGGAAAGAATGAGTGAAGAAAGACTAATAAAAGAGGTATGGAAGGCAAATGTGGAGGGAGTGAACATGAGGGGACGTCCTAGGATGAGGTGGATGGATGGGGTGAAGGGGGCTTTGGGGAAGAGGGGAATGTCTGTTGACAAAGGACGGGAGAGGACAGAAGACGGGTGAATGGAGAATGGTTGTATATGGATGATGTTGTGATGCATGAGGTGGAATGGGTAGTATGTGTGAGCAAAATTTGACGCAGCCCGGAGGGATTTCTCCCCGTCTTCTTTTATGCATGGGGGGAAAGAGAGGGGAGGGGGTTGCCAATTTAATGTAGTGGCCTTGCTGTGGATGTGCTGTGTCTGGCAACACTGCTTCTGACCCAGGGCAGTGGACAAGGTGCAGGGGTGTGGAGTGTATTCAGGCATGGAATGGGTGGGAATGATTCTATGCCTTTTCCTTTTTGGCTACCTCCCTTGTAAGGGGGAAAAAGCCTTGGTATATGTATGTATCATTTTCTTAACCCTTCCCACTGCATCTACCTTTCCCTCCATATCCTCCTTCACATTTAGCAACTCCCTAAAATGCTCTGCCTATCTTCCTATTACTGCAATTTCTTCCATTATCATCTGTCTGCATATTTTACCTTTTCTTCTCAAATTGATTTGCCTTCCCTCCCTCTCTTAATTTCCTTCTAAACCATTTTTTTATTACTTTCAAAAACTTGTCTACCCCATTTCACATCTGCCCTATTTCATGCTTTACTTCTTTTCTTTGTACCTCTCATCCTATTTTGCAACCAACTTGTGAATGCTCATTTCTTCTCATCTACAATCTTCTTAGCTTCATCCCACCATTCGCTACCCTTCCATCTATTTCCTCCCATCCTCCTTGTTCCATACCCCCATCTTTGCTCGCCTTGTGATTCCCTTCTTGAGACATCCCCATTCCTCCTTCACTCTTCTCTCATTTCTTCTTGTACTCTCTCCTTTTCTTCATGGTCTGTTCTTTTCGTCTTTCTCCATCCATCCTCCACTCTCAACTTACCTTCAAAAAAATGATCTGATATTACTCCACTCTCTCCCCTTAGAACAAGTACATCCAAAACTCTTCCTACTCTTCTCTTGGTTACCACTATATATGCCATTAAAGCCCCATCCACCACCTTCTCCCATGTGTACTTAAGCTCGACTTTCTTCCTAAACACTGTATTTGCCATCATCAACTCTAGACACATGTCCAACTCTCCACTACAATTTTTCCCTGGCACTCCACACTTTCCCAACCACTGTCTATTGGTCCATCTCCTACCCTAGCATTGAGATCTCCCAATACCACTACATTGACATCTCTCTCTAAACCCTATATGCACTCTTTTAAATCTATCCAAAAATCCTCCCTTTCCTCTACACTCTTCTCACTACTAGGGCCATATGCACTTGCAAAGACCTGCATCTCCCTTTCCAGTTTCACCTTCATCCGAAGAAACCTCCTTCCACTCCACCACATGCTCATCTATCTCTTCACTTACTAGTATAGCCACCCCTTCTCCCATCACTCCTAACACCCTCCCAACTACACCACCAAACTCAAACTCGCTCCCTTTCAACTTTCACTCGGCACCAACACGTCCATCTTTCGTTTAACAAACCCACTGCCTCTCTTCCCTTTTATTCCTGTCTGTACCTCATCCATGCACATGTGATTTTTATACTACAAATGGCAAATTTCAAAGGTTCTCACAAGTAAAAGTGAATAATCTCATTAGGAAAACTGATCAGGATGATACTAAAGCCAGTACACAACTCCAATATTTTTTCACTGCTTTCATTCCTTCCTGGTACACCATATTTCCCTATTACTCTATCCTCTGACTTGTTTAGATCCTCCTATACTACTTTCTTGTTATCAATACGAGCAATATTCCTGTTCTGTTGGGAAAAAATACGAATTTTGCATAGTTGAAGAACAAGTTAAAAGGACAAAATCAATTGTACTTGAATATTCCATAGTGCTTTATTTCCACATCTACAAATAATCAGAGCTAAACCTAAAGTTCATACTTGTAACAATTTAAATGCAATGGACTTTCATCCAGATTTCAATATATCTAATGTTAAGGTGTAAGCATGTCATACCAAATCTTAGTCCAATATATGTATACAGATATATATACATAGAGCTAGATTTTGACAAACATCTGGTTCCTATTCAACAAAAACTTCTTTCCTCTAATGCAATGGAAAGATTGTAACAAAACTTTTACATGAAGTCACAGTATCAACATAAAATGCATAAACATAGATCATTCACATTTCAAACATACATAACAATTTCTGTCCATAGCACTATAAATCTAAATAAAAACAGCTGCTTTCCTGAAAAAAGTTTAATCAACACAATTTCAGACCCAAATTTTCATAAGCTGTTCAGAAAGTCATACAAAAATACATCAGTTTGGACTTTCATTACTTAATGAATACAATTTTATATAATCTGAACAGCACAAATGCTGAATACAACCATCCAGAGTTGTGTGAAGTGCAACACTGAAAGGGTCGATTTAAGGAATTTACAATATTTGTTAATGAAAGGTCACTCTCTGTCCTTGGCTGTGTGAAAATAGTACCGAGATATGGTGTGCAGATAAGTAACAATTCATACAACAAGAATGTGTATCAAAAGTGTAAAAGAAAAAGAATTCTAGTTCTAGATTTAAGTAGGAATGGGCATTCCAATTCATTTAGTTATTGTCCATACTGTAACTTGTTCCCTGGAATACATATTCTTTCAGTCCTCTGAAGAAGTGCGCTTGGAGAGCCTACTTCCAGAATTATCAATAGTACTGACTGACAAAGCTCTATTTTACACTTGAACTACTGCAGCAACCTAAAGTCTGCCTGGAGAATATAAAGACAGACTCATGGTCTGGGCAAACCTATTCAAGTATGAGAAAATCTTTGAATTAGTTTCCTTAGTATCCATCCAGCCATAAAATAGAGATTTACCATTAGCACCAACTGCTACTTGGCAACACTCCTGCTGCTTTGTCTTCACAAAAAATAATTCTCCCTCTCTTTTCAATTAAGAGCCAGTTCTGAAGCTTCCACTTAACTACTACTTGAGACTTATCTCCTCGTGCATCCTGATCAGGCCCAAGGCCTGGTACTGAGAGATGACAACAAGGACATAGTAGAGGTGGACGAGGGCTGTTACTACAACACCCACAACGATGATAGCAACAGCCACGCTAACGCCGTACACAACGAAGCACACGATGATGATTGCAATGAATAAAAGAAGAATGACTGCTTCCTCCAAGATCCATGGGACCAGGAATCCACGACGATTCTGTAAAACACAAGATGATTTGCAACATGGAAATTTTATTTTATCAGAACTATCAACTATTACCAAGATCTTACACAATTTTAGGCATATTGTAGTTTTGTGTGTACAATTTTGTGAAAGTGTAGCCACAAAGTATGTGAATCTCTAAATGAGGAACAATATTTCTGAGGTACAGTCCCAAGCAAAGATTTTTGACCCAAGATACATCTCTCATATCAATACTTTAAGTAATTTTCTTGAACAGATTAAAAAAAAATTAAATTTTGTATAATGAAAAAATATGGGTGGGTCTAAACTTTTGCTCATGACTGTACTGCTGTCGGTGTTGTGTGAAAATAAGCCATGTAAGATTTCGTGCCCTGATATGCTCACGATATTTCTTTGTGGCAAAAATTATATGTACCCACTCCTTTTAGGCAACTTTACCTCTTTTTATGGTTGTACCCTTGTGGGTTGGTACTCCATCCCCTGATTGGAGGAAGGCCCTCAAGTTATATTAAGCTTATCTGGTGGCTTTTGCCATGATGTACACAACTGATCAAATGCATGACATCATACAATTAATAGGGACTGTGATATACTAATTTACTATTAATGTCCTGAACATCTCACCTGTATTATCAGTCATAAAGAACATACATGATGCATGTAATGTTTACTATGATTATCTTACAACTTGTGAAAGTTTGCAACTTACCCGTCTGACGCCGTGAAGCAAGAGTGAAGAGGTGATGAGCCAAAGGAAACTCAGGGCCAGCGTGATGTATAGAGCAATCAGGACTGGCAGGCATGGGAGAAAAAAATGGTAAGAATTAGCAAGAGACAGGAGTTATGAGACTTGCTCCCAATTTTCATTTTATTTCCAATTTAATGTCATTTGGTAAAGAGAATAAGAGGAAGGTGAGGGGTGAGGTAATGTATAGGAGAGGAAGTAGGAACAGGAGGGGTGTGTGACAGGTAGTGGAGGGGAAAGAAGAGGAAGGGAAATGTGGGAGGTAGGGAGAGAAGACAGGAGGGCATGGGAAACACGATTAGTTTTCTTTTCAGTATTGTGTGAAAATTATATCAATCAAATGATCACTATTTTTCTGTTCACAAATACAGGCATTTTCCACAGCATTTTCCATTACCATACACTAGGTTTCAAGTAAACATAAGATTTCGGCTGTAATGTTCTCCCTAAGTTCTTCAATTGTTCGAGGTTTACTTAAGCCCTTCTTTCAAGAAGCCTCACAAAAAAGGGGGTCTGGTGCCATCGAATTAGTGAATGAATAATTAAATTATATTATTAATTTGTTTGCCCACTGCGTTCACCAGATTTGATGGGACCAGAATTTTTTTTTGGTGAGGCTACTTGAAAGAACAGGTTTACATAAATAAACCTCAAACAATTCAAGAATATTAATGTCCACGCAAGAACTATTTCCAAAATAGCATTGCAAGAGAATCATGATCCAGTGCAAAGCACCAACGTTCAGTGGAAAATGCTGAATGCAGCGAGGGTTTCCAATGGGGTTTTGTATGAAGCATGCACGTACAAGCACTGTAACATGAGTGCTATGCAGGTTGAACTTTGGCGTCTTTTCTTCTTCATTGGACCAAAAAAATCGGAACGCACTCAGAATATTATCAGTCACACACGAACTTTGTCAACAGTCATGAGGGTCATTTGATGTATTTCTAGTACTATAATAGTACTAGAAATTTATCAAATGCAGGACCCTCATGACCGTTGACAAAGTTTGTGTGTGACCATTGATCTAAACGCATTCCGAACGTTCTCAAATATTCTGGTCCAACGAAGAAAGAAGAAGACACCAAATTTCAACCCGCATGGTGCTCATGTCACAGTGCTCGTGCGCACACGCTTCGTGCGGAAACCAACCCAATCAGAAACCCTTATTGCATTCAGTGCTTTTCACTGAATGGTCTCATAACTCTTATGATTCTATTTTGGAAATATTTTGTGTGTGACCGTTAATGTTCTGGGTGAGCTCCGAAAGCTCCCAGATTTTGTCCAACGAAGAAGAAAGACACGCGTGAAACCCAAAGAACACAATCAGAAACCCTCGCTGTGTGAGGTAATTATAATATAGCTTTTACAAACATGTTTTATTTGGGAATATAATAGTTCCTTTTTCAGTATTACGTGTGAAAAGTAATATCACTCGTATGACCACCACTCTTGATCACAAATACAGGCTCTTTCCACAGCATTTTCCATGACCATATGCAAAGTTTCAGGTACTAAACATTAGATTTCAGCTGTAATGTTCTCCCTAAGTTGTTCAAAGTTTATTTATGTTAACCCATTCTTTCAAGTAGCCCCACAAAAAGGAGTCTGGTGCCATTAAATCAGGGAATGGTTAAGAAAAATCAATTTCTTTGGCCTCCATGTTCACCCGATTTGATGGGACCAGAATTCTTTTTTTGTGGGGCTACTTGAAAGAACAAGTTTACATGTATAAACCTCAAACAACTCAAGAACCTAAGAGAACATTTAAGCAAAAATTTAACATTTAGGACTTGAATCTTGCATACAGTCATGGAAAATACTTTGGAAAGAGACTGTAGTTGTGAGCAGGAAAATGGTCATTTGAGTGATGTTTTTCACACAACTGAAAAAATCCATTAATTGTATTTCCAAAAACATTGAAAAATGTATATGGTTGTAAAAATATTTTTCAATATCATAAAGTAGCCTCACATAGTTAAGATTTCTGACTGGGGTGTTTGGGTTTCACATGAAGGGATATGCGGGTTAAAATTTAGTATCTTACTTTTCTTCTTGTTAGTCCAAAAAATCTGAGAGCATTTGGAGCACAATCAGAACATTGACAGTCACCCATAAACTATTTCCGAAATAATGACCCGGCACAAAGCACTGACTTTCAGTGGAAAGCGCTGAACGCAATAATTCTTTTCAATTGGATTTTGCACGAAGCACACACACACACAAGCACTGTAACGCGAGTGCTATGCGGGTTGAATTTTGATGTCTTCTTTTGCGTACTTCGTTGGACCAAAAAATCAGATCATTCGCATCACACTCTGAACATTAATGCTCATGTATGAACTATGTCAACGATCATGAGGGTCCTGCATTTGATGTAGTTCTAGTATTATAATAGTACTAGAAATACATCAAATGTAGGGCCCTCATGACTGCTAATGTTGTGCATGACTGCTAATGTTCTGAATGCATTCCAAATGCTCTTGGATATTTTTGATAAAGAAAAGACAAAATTTCAACCCACATGGCACTCGTGTCGCAGTGCTCGTGCACGCATGCTTCATGCGGAACCCATCCCAATCAGAAACCCTCACTGCGTTTAGCACTTTCCACTGAACATTCTCGCAATTCTCTTATGATGCTATTTAGGAAATATTTTGTGTGTGCCCGTTAATGTTCCAAGCGAGCTCCAAAAGCTCTCCGATGTTTTTGTTAAAAAAAAAGAGACAAATTCAACCTGCATCTAGCTTTGCGTAAAACACAAAGAACCCAGTCCGAAACCTTCACTGTGTGAGGTATTTTTTTTTTTTTTTTTTTTTTTTTTTTCATAATTTTATTTGGAAATGATTAATGGAGTTCTTTTTTCAGTATGTGTGAAAAGTAACGTCACTCAAATGACCACCATTTTCCTGATCACAAATACAGGCTCTTTCCACAGTATTTTTCTAATGCTGTACAGTACGCAAGGTTTCAGGTACTAAACATTGGATTTTGGCTTTATTGGCATAAACCCATTCTTTCAAGTAGCCCCACAAAAAGAAGTCTGGTGCCGCTCAAATTGATAAACGCACAATTTTAAAAATTTATTCATTTGTTTGGCCTTCGCATTCATCCGATTTGATGGGACCAGAATTCTTTTTGTGGGGCAACTTGAAAGAATGGGTTACGTAAATAAACCTTGAACAATTCAAGAACTTAAGAACATTAAAGCCAAAATCAGACGTTTAGGACCTGGAACTTTGCATACGTTCATGGAAAGAGCCTGCATTTGTAAGGAGGAAAATGGTCATTTGAACAAAGTTTTTCACACAATTCTGAAGAAGTCCATTATATCATTCAGTAGCCATCCTGTATATTAGTATACCAATATATTTTTACCAACATATCACCTATCTTATATGGCACATTTCTACTTTTAAAACATGCTATTTCCAGTTTATTTCCATACGTCATTCCACTAAATTTGGCATTACTACTTCCACTGTGTCACAATTCCCACCCCAGTTTTGTGTACAATTGTGTATTTCATCACATATTGACCGAGGGAGAACAACATATTTCAGATTAAATTAGTTGATTCAGCCTGGTAACAAATACAAGTTTATATTAAGAGTTTGCATGTGATTCAACCTGAACAAATTAAATTAAATTTATAATAATAGCCTCCACTCACCTCCTCCAAGATGCTCAGTGACCATCCCTAGTAACCTTTCAACGATTCCTTGGACTTCTGCTTCCACATAGTCATCATCCATGTTTGAAATCGCCGCGTCGACTTCACTGCTGGTTAATGCATTGTGGAAGATCTGCAGGAAGACTAGCATGAAGGCCGAGCCCAAGATGCACATGATGGAGCCGATCTGATGGGAGGTGAAGAAAACGTGAACGGTTAGAAAAATTACGATAAAAATAATAAAAGTATGAAAAACAGCAATTATAGAGATTAGATAAAAATGATGATTAAAGAATTCTAGTGGACATTTTAGATTTTTCTTTATCGAGCTGATTTACACATTTTTTCTTGTGGATTCACAAGCAGTGCTGCATTATTTTCAACAGAAGTTTGTTTAAGAATGCAACAATCAGCAGCCAAAATTGCCCTATTACTACTACCAGTTTGCAATGAAAGATTTGAAAAGAAGGTTCTGCCATATGTCAGAAATAACAATATATTTGAGGTTAATCCTGATAGGCACCCTTTTGCTACCAAGGTGCCTAGGTAATGAAGAAAACAATCTGATGCCAATAGTAATTAAAAGAAAACTTTCCTCCTGGTTGGTGTGTTGACATGGGCTCCAGTGTACATTAAAGTAGAGTTTTTCTGTCCACCTGTGCAAGTCAAAGTCGTGCAGGTGCATAGTACCCTCCAGGTAATTAAGGAAACTTTATTGGTGACAAACATGAAACTTGTGGATGAATTGTGCAATCGAGTGTTGCTGGGATGGGCAATCTACTGTACAGTTGATCACAGCTTGTGATACATAGTATAACCTAATCAAATTTAACCAAAGTTATTTCACACACACCATACACACAGACACACATACACACACAGACACACACACACAAAAAGTGTAGAAATTCTACAGTTGATCCAAATTTGTCACCGAGAGACAGACAGACAACGTATGTAAAGGCAACCCAAACGATGGACACAGCCACAGACAGACAGACAGGGAGACATACAGTCAATGAGACAGTCAGGCCCAGTCCCACAGTGTTCTTGGGAGTGCAAGTTCGGGAGTAAGGGAGAGTGTGAATGTAGGAAGACTCCCCCCCCCCAATCATCCAAAGGTCGTACATTAAGAGGTCATCAGCCCCTCATCATTCGAGTTTGTCTTCAATGACTCGAGCTTACATTTAAATGTTGTATTTCTGGCTGTGGCCAGATTTTACTCAGTTGAGAGGAGGGGTAGGGAGGGAGAGTGAGAAGGAAGGTCAGAGAGGGAGGGGCTGAGGGGGAGGGAGGGGCTGAGGGGGAGAGAGGGAGGGGCTGAGGGGGAGAGAGGGAGGGGCTGAGGGGGAGCGAGTGAGGAGTGAAAGAGAGGGTGTATGGGAGGGATGGAGGGACAGATGAGGAGTGATTGGGGAGGAGGGAGGGAAACAGGGGGAGTGATTGAAGGAGGGAGGGACAGAGGGTGTGTGTGGGCGGGATATAAAGAAACCTATTTGCATCAGACCCTTGCAGATGATTATCTGGTTCAGCTCACCCCCAATCCCCTACTGGACTTCATTAAATCATCCAAAGAAAAATAAAATCTAAATTGTGTGTGGCACAATTACACAACAGCCGGACAGTGCTGGTGATATCACATTGGGCTTTTTTCCTCCCACATCCTACCTTCAATCTGTTCCACGTGATGGTTATTTTTTTTTATCCCCCCCCCCAAATTCGGGAGGGAAGTATCGGGCGTGAAAGAGTGTGATCAGCTACACAGATCAGAGGCTATCCAATTCAATATGAAATATAAACGTGATTTTCTTCAACATTTGGGTATTCATACCGATTTTTTCCTAATATAACAGAAGAGGCGAATTCTGTTCTCTCAAATTCATTGTTGAAATGAGACTAAGGTAAAAAATTGATGTAAATGAAATCTTTATTTTCATCCAGAGATCTCTACAATTATTTATCTAATCCATTTAACTTTATTTGTATTTTTATTTTTTCTTGTTACGCCAAACTGACTGCTTAAAACCTTTGACCTGTTTGGTAAACTGTGAAAGCAACAATTTCATTCAACTTAAATAACTTGTACCCAATACAGTACTAACTATAATCCCATTAATTCCTGGTTACTTGACAATTTCGTGCTAGTTAACGTAGGCGATTTAGGAATCCTACATAAACTTCAAGGTTAATTGCATGGACCATCAGCGCCCCCCACCCCCTCCCTGGTCCAAGAATTATTTTGTATTCTACACTCCAACCGCCAAGGTTAAGCTATGCTAATATCCTCGCCTCTCTGGCGAGACGCCGGCTACTAAGAGCATTGTCGTTCTCTTGTTACAAGGGTTAGGGAGTGTGGAGCAAATCAACACACATTTCTATAAATAGGACAAGCTGCATACACACACACACACACACACTCACACTCACTCACTCTGGTGGCGTTTAGCGGCGAGGACTTGCGACGATGCAATCCCGAGACTGAGACCTCCCGGATTTAAATTTTCACCAACAATACAAATAACAGTGTAAGTTGATACTGTCCCCACTTAAACAAAGAGATGGTTGTGTATGTGTGTGTGTGTGTGTGTGTGACTACTTGACCTCGCTCAACCCATCACACACCGGAGCACTGTCGTCGTCGATCATTAACGGACTGCCAAAGTGTGCGCGCGCGCGTGCGCGGGTGTGTGCTCAAGTATGCGTGTGCTTGTGTGTGCGTATGTTTGTGTGCGCGTGTATGTTTGTGTACATGAGAAAGGTAACATAGGTCCATAGATTGTCTACACAATAGCTCTGAGGCGGGAGGGTAACGACTGTCGATCAAGAGCCCAGCACGTGGTCCAAGATCACAGTAAACCGTACGTGATCTGAAGTGCTCCCTGGAGCGATCCTCATAAGATTGCTAAAATGATCACTGATCACATGTCTCCCCCCCCCCCAAGCCGCATTTACTAACAACGCTGTGGGAACAATTTCAGTACTCGCTGTCAACCAAGACGTGAGAAGACGTGTTGACAGTTGCACCCCCATTGAGTTGGGTGGAGGTGCAGCTGTGTGGAGGAGGAGGAGGTTAGAAGTTCAGTGTGAGGTTGTTGTGGATATTCAGCTTGTTAGTGGAAGATGGTGGTGGTAGTGATAGCAGGTAGTGGTAGTGATAGCAGGTGGTGGTAGTGATTGCAGGTGGTGGTGGTAGTGATTGCAGGTGGTGGTGGTAGTGATTGCAGGTGGTGGTGGTAGTGGTAGCAGGTGGGTGGTGGTAGTGGTAGCAGGTGGGTGGTGGTAGTGGTAGCAGGTGGGTGGTGGTAGTGGTAGCAGGTGGGTGGTGGTGGTAGCAGGTGGGTGGTGGTGGTAGCGGTAGCAGGTGGTGGTAGTGGTAGCAGGTGGTAGTGGTAGCAGGTGGTGGTGGCGCGCACAGGCGTCGTAGTGTAAACAATGATTACAGGTACAGTGCCAATTGCCATGCGACGCATACATGGAAAAGTACAGTGGCAAGTGTGATGGGGGGTCATTAAGTGATGGGGGATTGCCCCCATCGCCGCGAGATTGGGTGGGGAGTGATGGGCAGCGATGATTGTGTGTCTTGGAAGTGAATTTATGAAGCGGCCTTGCTGTGGATGTGCTGTGTCTTGCGACACTGCATCTGACCCAGGGCAGTGGACAGGATGCAGGGATGACCCGTCATCCAGGAGGTGCCGAGATGAGAGGGAGGGTGGAGGGTGGAGGGGAGTGGAATATATAGGAGATGGAATGGGTGGGAGTGGTTTCTGTGCCTTTTTCTTTTTGGCTACCCTCCGTGCAGGGGGAAAAAGCCTCTGGTGTGTGTGTGTATTATATATATATATATATATATATATATATATATATATATATATATATATATATATATATATGAACAGAGGACCAAAGTATTTCGGCCCTTCACCTTGCACACAACATTTCAGTCGCCCGATCATGAATTAGCTCGTACGGGTCCGCTGCCCATTGCAGCCTCTCGAGCGACGCCAAGTGTCAACAACATCAGAACGGAAGTTTCAAGATAAAGATGATACTCGGACGAGGCCGTGGTGGAGGGAGTGGAAGGGGGGGTTGTGGAGTGCAGAGGTTAGTGTCCTATGGATGGAGGCTCTCTGAAGTAGAATACGAAGTGGGAGAGTTATTATTATTATTATCATTATTATTGTTGTTGTTGTTGGAGTGCAGTGTGTGTAAACTTTGGAGTGCCGAGTGTGTGGTGGTGGTAGGCGTTAACGGAAAGTGTGCCGGAGTTGGAATGAATGAACGAACTTGTCTGTGGGAACTGACCACCCTGGGCCACCCTCAGCTGAATGAAGTGGTATGACGTCACCAAAAATAAATTTATAAAATGCGTCACTGCAGGGTAGGGAGTTTCACGTAGCAATTCTGCTCGTTGGGAAAGAAAATGTCGGGAATAAAACGTGAAGTTCTTTGTTTACTTTTTTACGGAGGAAACTTCAAAAGAAACAATGCAAACAAGAAGAGGCGTTGATGCGTACCTAGAGGGACGGGAAGGGGGAAGAGAAGGAGGAACGTGGGGGAGGGAGGGGAGGAGCGTGATGGAAGGGGGTAAAGGGAGGGGAGGGACGTGGGGAGAGGGGAGGGGAGGGGGGTGGGGGAAGAGGGAGGGGAGGGGGGTGGGGGAAGAGGGAGGGGAGGGGCGTGGGGGAAGGGGAGAAGCCAAAACTTGGAAGCTCAGTTTTGAATTGGGCGGGACCTCACGTACACAACTAGCTCCTGTGGTTTGGCAACAACAAAAATCACCCAAACAAAATCCTTGAACCCCAACCATAACAAAATACCTAAAGCGAATCGGCGTGTGGGAGGGAGCAATACAGGTAAACACCTCTCCACCCTACGCTATTATGCTCCCCTACGCAATGGATCCATCCAATAGCCCCCTCCCGTTCCTTTCCTCCCCCAAACCCCTCCCTCGCTTCTCCCCTCCATGGCGTGACTAAGGACATAATTACGACCCCCTCCTCCTCCTCACTCTCCTCCTCCTCACCCTCCTCTTTCTCCACCTGTATCACAACACTTCTGCTCCATGATTGTGTGTTGTGATACAGGTATCATTACGTGATATGGTTTAACGTCACCAATTCCCCCTATATGAAGGCTAGGACGGTGCCCCTCACAGAGGATTTTGTAGTGTGGAATTTAATTAACCATGTCCTTGGTTCAACTTCGCCTATGACAGGACTCGAACCGCCATCCCCTCGACCTTCGCCATACGTAACGACCCCCTAACCCGCTCAGCCATCATCAACACCACCACCACCACCACTATCACGAGTCCTCTGAAGCTAAAGAATCAATATTTTATCTCGAACTTGTCTACAAGCCCTCTCGTCGATATTTACAAGTACTTAGTCCACCAATCCCTACACTATTCCATTCATACCAGCGAAACCCCATCCTCTACCCCAGTTACGACGAAGAAGTTGAACCCGTTTTTAACCTTTAGCCTTCCTTTCTTTGGATTTTCTGTCACGCAAACGACCTCTATTTCATCCTAAATGCTACCTGTACCCCTTACCCTACTTCATCACGCAATTACAGCCTCGTCCAACCTCCTCCACTCCTCACCTTTTATTTCTTCCTCATATGCGGCCTCACTCCCTACGCTTCCGCGGTTTGATCACAGGACTAAAATAGTTCCATACAAGTACAGTAACAAGCAAAAGTTTTGACCCACTCAGAGTTTTTTCATGATGAATTCAGTCTCTCTTACACTTGTTTTTAACCTATTAAAATAATACAGAATTGTAAGTTAAATGCATGGAAAAATATATCACGTACTAGACAAAAAAAATGCAAATATTTTAAGAACTGTTGCACGGGTGCCAATGCCAAAAATTTTGTTTGTGACTGCACAATGGCCTGAGTTTATGTACAGTGGAACGACTTCCGTCTACAGCAGTGGTTCCAGACCTTTTCTGGCTTGCGTCACCTTTGCCAAGCCTTTCCGAAGTCCCCGGCACCCTTATTAGAAAATCTAAATTCTAGTTTGTCAGTATTTTGTTGATTTAACATCAGTGTAACAAAATTTTGTCCCTGGATAATATGAAAATATCCATCTTTACACTGATGCTGCTTTAATGAACAAAAATGGATGACAATACAAAAATATAATTGCGACTAATTTTTTCCCTGAATTTTGGCGGCACCTTCAGTACACGGGTTGGGAACCACTGGTCTACAGTATATGCGATATCCTATTAACCTGTCTACAACGCGATTCGTTTTTGTTTTATTTACGTTGTTAACATCGTCTATTCCCAGGTTTCTCCATTCATTTCCATCATCATCATCTCTTTCCCATAGTTAATGCAGTTCTTCATTTTCATATTCTATGTTTTTGTATTCGTATTTTGGTCTCCGATTTACGATATGGAATGTTCACATCGTACTTTTACGATGTAAACAAAACACGCTGCACCACTCTGTGGACAACTACAAATGTAGTCATGAATAATAATGTACACAACACTACAAGCCAGGAATGGGAGTTTCTTCATAAACTAACATCTGATTATCTTTATGTCTTAACCTTATCCGCAAAGTGGCAGCCTTTATCAACTTTATTCAGTTGAATTTAATAGTGTATAATAAAATAACCTTACCGCAAGGTATTATTTTATTCGTTTTTCTACGAGATTTTGTGACGCCAGAATCGCTTTGCTCAATATTGACAATCTAGCGTTTTTTATATTGACCATATATGGTCAATTATACTAACAATGCTTTTTGGATCTTTGGTAGACAGTGAAAGAGGAAGGTTCGTGATTGTCAATAACAAAGTATTGGCATTGTTTTCATTGTCAATACGCAATTGTCACAATAGCGTCCCTTGAGGATTGGGTGGCTGACGTCACGCCATTTTAATCGACGTGGAGGGGAATCGTCCCCCACCCCAGCAAAGTTTATGTTGAAGTGGCGAAGTGTCAGGACGATTTCCTTATGCAACAAGGACCCGAACCCCCCCCCCACACACACACACACAAAACAGAAAGAGAAACTAAGAGAAAGAGAGGTAGCCAGGGAGGGAGAGAGGATGAGAGTGAGTAGAGAGGGAGAGGAAGGAGACAGAACGAGAGGGAGAGAGAGAGGGAGATGGTGTTAGAGAGCGTTAGGGAGGGAGAGGAGGTTAGATATAGTTAGGGAGGAAGAAGAGAGGAGAAAGAGGGAGGGAGGCAAGGAGAGAACTGGAGGGAGGAGAGGAGGCAAGGAGGGTGGGGGTGAGGGAATGAGAGAGTAGAGAGAAGAATGAGAGAGCAGAGAGAAGAAGGAGGGAGCAGAGAGAAGAAGGAGGGAGCAGAGAGAAGAGAGAGGGAGGGGGGGTTAAAGAGAGAATTAGGGGGGAAGGGAGAGGGACAGGGATAGAGGGGGGCGGGGGGAGAGGTGCCGTAGCGTTGTTAAACCTTTTCTTGTGGATTTAATCATTGTACATAGGAAGTTGACGCCCTCCATTCCATCCCGGGAGTCGACGAAGGCGCCAACAGTGGAAGACGGGGAAACCCTGCCGTCAGGCGATTTTATTCACCCAAGGGGGGGCCTCTCACCCAACCTGCCAATCAAGGGTGAAAACCTTAGCTAGGGTGACGACCCGCGGCCCCCAGGTAACCGGCCACGGCCATCGATTCTGCCCATACGTGACTCGGTAAAGAAAGGACAACGTCCAATATAGAACGAGAACGGGGGTTAATCGTCCAGTTAACCAAAATGGATAGTTAAACTGCCACGGCTTAACCAGATTATACCGTCGTCTGAAGATCACGTCATCTTTTGGCAAGTGACTAGATCTTACTAAATGGAAACAATAACATCTTTCTAAAACACTTCAATTAATACAATTAATTATCATGGCGAGACCTGGCAACTCTTCCGATAAGCCACTCGACTTAGCGTCTGAGTTCCCAGATATCACCATTCAAGAAGAACGACGACAGCAAACGAAGGAAAAAAATCCACTGTAGCACTGCGGGTACCATCACGAGACGCCTTGACGTCACATGAAGTGACATTCGAACTGGGAGTGACGTCACGTGGACTATTCCTTTCGTAACCCGCGTCACACAACGTCGACGTTGTTGTGACTTACGAAACAGCGTTTTATTCAGTCAAGTGTGTCTGTTGATCTCCCTCTTTCACCTAAATGATAGTCTGATGTTCTGGGAAGTATGAGTATATATAGAATACGCGTCACGATTCTTGAGGTATGTGAGGGGGGAGTAGCGTGGATAAACATTCCAATATGCGACTTGTTCGTGTTTTGTTGTAGCCGTTTTGCTGATGTTGTCGCTGTTGTCACTGCTGCTGCTGTTGTTGTTGTTGTAGCAGCACAACTACCACTACAATCACCACAATCACAATCGTCAGTCACAACCATAACCCATAGTCCCCTACCACCAAAATCCCTACCATCACAACCCTTACAACCACTACCACTACAACCTAACGACCGACTATTTGATTCAGGCGAAGGACGATCAAAGATTAAGAAACTCTAGTCCTTTCGCCATTCTGCTCGACTCCCGAAGAATCTATTCAGCGACGAGGAAGACCACACTGGAGGAGGAGGAGGAGGAGGGAGCCGTCGAGGGACCAACAGGTGCAGAGTTTCCCTTGACAGAAGGCAAGAGGTGACAGGAAATGGGGACCCTGGGGGGAAGGCGGGGGAGGGGGAGTTCATGGCCCACGATAACAGCCGATTGCGATTGACCCGGGCCCTGGCTGTTACGAGATGGGTAGATGGCACGAATAAAGGGTGAGGAGGAGGAGGAGGAAGAAGAGCGAGGAGGTAGAAAGGGTGAGGGGGGAGAAGAAAGGGTGAGGGGGAGAAGAAAGGGTGGAAAGGGAGAAGAAAGGGTGAGGGGGGAGAAGAAAGGGTGAGGAGGATGAGGGTGGGGAAGATGAGAAAGGGTGATGAGGAGGGGTGGGGAAGATGAGAAAGGGTGATGAGGAGGGGTGGGGAAGATGAGAAAGGGTGATGAGGAGGAGTGGGGAAGACGAGGAGGAGGAGGAGGAAGGGTGGGGTAGAGGAGGAGGAGGGATGGGGAAGAGGAGGAGGCGGGGTGGGGATGAGGAGGAGGCGGGGTGGGGATGAGGAGGAGGCGGGGTGGGGATGAGGAGGAGGCGGGGTGGGGAAGAGGAGGAGGAGGGGTGGGGAAGAGGAGAAGGCGGGGTGGGGAAGGAGGGGAAGGAGGAGGAGGCGGGGTGGGGAAGAGGAGGCGGCGGGAAGGAGGAGGATGGGTTAGGACTGCGCATATGCAAATTAGAATGGACGTGTTAGTGTAGATACTTGTGTGTGGTTCACCACTGTCTTGGATCACGTGTTGGACTCGTGATTGACAGCTATTACCCTCCCAGGTGAGATCTCGGTTCATACAAGGCTAGATCTATGCCCTGAGGGGGGGAGGGGGAGAAACTAACTCTGACCACTGGATTAGAAGTCGAGCACAGTACCACTACACCAGCGGGGCCGCGTGTGCGTGTAGCTTCCCATGCAAGAAGGTCTAATACATAAACACAACCAGTCGCGTTGCCATGGTAACCGGTTCGTGCGTGATGACCTGACGGCCCCCCACCCCACCCACACTCACCCCGGGCCCAACTGTTGCCGAGTATCAGTTCGAGGATACAGACTTCTCCGATGGAAGTCTGATTGTGTGTGCAGGAGACGAATTGTCTGTGCCGGTACTCAGGCAGAACCAGACATGTAAAATACCTCTGTAGGAAATTATTACTTGTGGTTGGCGACTTCTTAAAAAATCATATATATATATATATATATATATTATATATATATTTATATATATATTTATTTATATATATATATATATTTATTATATATATATATATATTTATTATATATATATATATATATATATACCCGTGCGCGCACACGCACACACACACACACACATGTACAGTACTCTAAAATCCTTTCTGGTGGCCTCAAACTACAGTATTCATGCAATGGAGATTAACAATAGTTTTATTCATCCATTTTTTTTTATATACTCGTTTATCTATTCATTAATTTTTATTTAATGAGCGTTGGTGGCGTAATCGCAAGCGTGCTGGTCTCACATCCGCTTAATTATGGGTTCGAATCCCGCACTCCTGTCAGATTCCCGGCAGCGACTGTTACCTGACATAGGTGACGGCTTCGGCCGTAGTTATACGCCTCGTATGAATATTACTCGTATCCCTAATGAAAATGTTCTTGTCAACACGCCATACTCATGATGAATGAGGAAATTGGTGTTGTGGTTGATTAAATCATCAGATTTAGAAGGAATGTATAGAGTAGGTTTTACACACAAAAATACTATGGAGACGTTAAGTCCGTCACTTTATCCGGATGTAAATGTTGTGGAAACCGGAACGACAATTAGCGTCTTGAGCATCGTACCTTCCTTCCGCGTGGGAACCTCCCACGAACGTAAAAGCGGTTATCACACTGAGCTATTTTCCCTCCAGCCATCGATTCATCGGCGTTACTGTCCACTTCCAGACCTTTTTTCCACCGTAAATTCACAATGGCGGACTTTTTTTTTCTCGACAATTCACATTGTAGGTATTTGATATGCTGGAGGAAAATTATTTTTCTCCAGTATATCATTCCTTCCAGAAAGCTACAAATCCGCTCCAACAGTCGGAGGTAAATATCCCAGTATGATATCGCCTTAAGGCAAGCAACCAAGCAGGCAGGTTGGTGCATTGGGGGGCTCTAAAGCATTTTGGGTCGTTACGCTTCCGGGCGAGTAATTTGACGGTTTGCACAGGTGGTAGGCAGTAAGTGGATTAGGTGAAGTGGGTGGGGAAGGTGGAGTTGGCTACAGGTGGTTAGCTAGGCAGATGAAACTGTATTTATGCCAGGCGGGTGGAGCAGCTGATAATGAAGGCGTGGCTGAAGTAGGAGGGTGGGGGAGGCAGGTAAGTGGAGCGATAAGGCAAGGCTGATAAGCAGGAAAGGTAGATAAGTAGGCGAATGTGGAACAGCAGGTAGATAAGTGGGTGTGGTGGAACAGCAGGTAGATCAGTGGGTGTGGGTGAACAGCAGGTAGATCAGTGGGTGTGGGTGAACAGCAGGTAGATCAGGTGTGAGTGAACAGCTGGTAGATCAGTAGGTGTGGGTGAACAGCTGGTAGATCAGGTGTGGGTGAACAGCTGGTAGATCAGTAGGTGTGGGTGAACAGCTGGTAGATCAGTAGGTGTGGGTGAACAGCTGGTAGATCAGTAGGTGTGGGTGAACTTCAGGTAGATCAGGTGTGGGTGAACTTCAGGTAGATCAGTAGGTGTGGGTGAACAGCTGGTAGATCAGTAGGTGTGGGTGAACAGCAGGTAGATCAGGTGTGGGTGAACTTCAGGTATATCAGTAGGTGTGGGTGAACAGCAGGTAGATAAGTAGGTGCGTGTGGAATAACAGGTAGATAAGTAAGTACGTGTGGAACAACTGGTACAGTAGTAAGCGTGGAACTGCAGGCAAAAAGTAGGTAAGCATGGAACTGTCAGTACACGACATCTTTTACAGATTTTGCCCTGGTTAATGCGAGGGTGAATGGATCCGAAAGTAGGTAAGACTTACACTGACGTTACTAGAACTATGACTGTGTGATCTTAAATCATCGACTGTGTGATCTTAATCATCTCAAAGTGGGGCCTCGAAGCTTGGTGATGTCGCATCGCCGTTTTGGTAGTTTGCTCGAGTTGCACCACACTTTGGGGACAAATCCCTATCACTGTTATATCACACAAGGTGACGGTTTCTTCCCCATCAATATATATATTTTTTCAGGCAGGGTTTTCAGTTGTATAATTTCAATTTAATATTAGAATTATATTATATATATATATATATATATATATATATATATATATATATATATATATATAAAATCTCTTGATGGCGCAATCGGTTAAGCCACTAACACTTGTCACGCGCTAGCGCATGTTCGAGTACCACGTTTCAATTTCTGCATGTTGGCCTCCTCGAGTCTCTATGTTGATGGCTTAGAATTAAAGTGTACTGTGGTTGATAAAAAAAAAAAAGTATATCGGTTCACTGGGACCCATTCAGTGTTGTACAAATATACGTATATATAATATTCATTCACTTTCAAAACTACAATATACACGTACACACTATACAGCTGCGTGCTGGTCTTGCGTTCGTTTAGCTGTGGGTTTGAATCCCGCACTCCCCTCAGACTCCCAGCAGAAATTGTCAACTGTCCCCAACAGTTCCCAAAATTCATAGGTCAAAGAGGACGGCCTTGGCCACAGCTACTCAGCTCTTCCTGGCGTAGGCTCGTCACCTCATCACTATATTATGGGAGGAGCATCGGTTATGTTAAAGAACTCTGCTCTTGTGCTAATGACTAAGTTCAATCCTTAACCTCAGACACGACTTGTCCATCTAGCCTCGTAATTTTTCTTGAAAACCTACCCTCCCCCCGCTCCCCAACACCCTCCGGCATTTAACAGGCTAGCGTGGATTGGCCACAGGAAATATACGATTGCCCCTTCCGTTGTGCTAAATTTGGGGAATATACAAGAACTATCTACACGCACGGCAGGAAGGCGCGTCCGACGTCGTGCCGTCCCCCTATACGGTCGTGCACACGATGCTCCAGGCGACATGCAGGTCGGTCGTGTCGTCGAACTTTCTCCGGGACTCGAGTCGTCCTCCCGCAAATGGTCGTATTATGTACGACCTCAGATCCACATACTTCGTGACTATGTACGACTGTTTTCTTTCAAAGCACATGGCTATCAGCTGCCTCGACTATATTCATTAACTTTGTTTAAATAACTGCATTCTGTTTAAACTTTAATTCTGCACCGGGAAATTTTGAAATTAAATATTTTGTTTTGGCTCGCGTCAAACCGTTCAATTAGGCTTTGAGGAAGTTCGATGTGATCACTAATTAATCCAACTTCTTTAGATAATTCCAACTTCCTTCCTTCTTCCTTCCTTCCTTCCTCCCATCCTTCCTTCCCACCTTCCTACCTACGACCTATTGAAATCTCCCACATTATAAATATTTTTGCCTTCCCTTCCCTTCTCTCGCCCCCTTCCCTTCATATTGACCCTAATTCACTCCAGCTGCATTTCCTTCGTTCTCTGTTGTAAAAACATAATCTACATTTCCTCATCTGGAAGATTTTTCATCTATATATTTCTGTGATATGGCTCCAATACATATGAATCTACATATATCTGCAAACGTATGAACTTACAGTTGAAATATTGACCATCTTCTAATCCGTGGAACACTTTACAAAATTTATCCTGGCTAACGACACGAGACTTTATTCGGATGACAAATCTCCAATAAATGTCGTCGTTCCAATGAAGAAGTCGACTTCAACGACAACTTGGATCTGACAATGACGCCTTGTACGTACGCACGCACGCACAAATGGGATCTACTCTCATCAGACTTCTTAATCCAATTTCATAAACCACAGCCCTTTATTCGTTTATCTATTCATCAATTCATTAGTAAATATATATATTTTTTGTTTATTTCACCTTACAAACTATCTTATCGTATCTATTCCACCTGTTAAAGTGACTACCCAACCCTGACGTACCGGATGATCCGTTTCCTTTCCTTCTACCTGACGCCAGTTGATTCTACTCATCTCCGGTAGATCCCTTCCGTGCCCGGTGGCACTCTTTCCTTTTGTCTTGGATGGCGTCAAGGGATTTACTTCAATTTCGTGGCGTCTTGAAAGGGGGGGGGTAGGGAAAGGGAGAGAATTCTCAACAAACCAACTACCACAATCACGCTAAAAGTAATTACTTTCTTTGTATAAACAGTAGCAGTGTGTGTGTGTATATATATATACATATACATACACATTCATACATATATATTTATGAAGACATCCTGACAGGTTTTAAGAGTAGAGGAAAACAAATAGAACAAGTTCATTCCACTACTCTTGTGTGTACGTTTGTGCGCGAGAGATTTATCAAAAATTGTGTAGTATATCAACCTTTTGTGGCTTATGTACGATGGGTTTGTGGCGGGGAAAAGCGAACCATATTCCACAACACAAAGTTATCGAGAAGAATGTTGGGTAACGAACGCACACCTGTGTCGAGGAATCGTCCGCATGCGCGCTGACGTCACGTCGCCTAATATCTGCGGTTATGTCGTAATTCTAGCCAATCCCATTTTGACGCCGTGTTGGCAACTCAACCTAAAACAAAAATTATTTTCAGTTCAGTAATGGAGTATATCCCACTGTGGTTCATGTATTACGAGTGGGTCAATGCGGTGTTTAAATGAAGTTTTAAAATCTCTACGTTTCCAATTTTTCCTAATATAAAGCGCCAAACGCTCAATAGTTGTCTCTACCTCTGCAGTTGCCAGTGTTCGCTATATTGTAAGCTACCATAATACACTGGATCACCTCTATAATTTTCCTGGGACAGCTATCTATGAAATAAGCAAGATCTTTGCTTTTTTATAGTTCTAATACATAGGCTATACTGAAATACGTTCCGGAAATCAGGTACTAAAGTTTGTAAAAACCATATTCTTATGGGTCTATTGCAACGCGTTTAGTGGGTCTTGTTGGCCATTTTTCACCGACTTTGCCTGAGGCGAGACTCAACAGCGGAAGAGCACAAGAAACCATAAATGAACCATTGGCGGTTTTGCTATCAGTCATGTTTTAAGCGTCTCACTTTTATAACATTCAACATATCTATGAATAGGGCAGCATTAATGACATGGTTTTATTTGGGTAGTTTGTTTTGCTGTCGCTGAAATAATCTAAAAAAGCGAGAGTGATCAACGCGCACGCGAAAATAACTTTGAACAACTTCAAGATTTCTTGATTGTTTTCGTGACATCTGTCTCGCTGTGTATAAACGGTACATAATTATTTGTTTAGATGCAGAGGTGGTAATTATGAATTGGCCTGGTGAAAAATGTTGTAGAAAACAAACTATTAGTTTGAAAGTTTGAGAAAAAATCGTAAACGGTCAATATACACTTCATTTCTATTTCTCTCTCTCTCTCTCTCTCTTTTAACCGACTAATGATTTCCGGTAGATATTTTCAGTGGATTACAGACAGACTCGGTAATTTTCCATGGAATAATTTTATCGAACCTATCATTAGGGAAGATTTTATCATAAAATACTTTAGTCACGAAAACCAAGGGATACAATAAAAATATATTTTCTACATAATTTGAATTTTGATAGCGTGAATACTCCATGTTGCGATTGCTTGTGTGTAATCTCTTCTTCGCACGTTACCTTTGCCTGCCGTGTTCAGACAGCCACCAGGGTTAGTGGCAGATATCAGTAATCGTTAGGAATAGAACCCGAATCCGAGTATTTATGTGGGGAGTGTGAAGCTCAAACCAGAATGGAGATTTTACATGGTTACGATATTTACGAGTTCACAAATTTGATTAGATTCAATAAAAATTAACTGGATATCTCCAGTTATGACGATGTTATACGTGGCTTCAGTAAGTACGTTGCCATGTGTAAAAAAAAAAAGTTATTTCGAGTCTTTGGATTATAATTGCTGCATTCTTTAACACTCCCATAAAATTTTTAATTCAGCCCTGCAGTCCATACCGTTATCCTTCCACCTTCCCCCATCTCCCCATCTCGACCAGTTTCCAATTGGGCCTTCACGTTCGTTATACGAGTGACGTCACTAGCTTGTACGTCCAAGGTCCCTTTCATCAAATCCCGCAATCCCTAGGGAGCGAGTGACAGCCACCGGCCGGGCGCAGATCACTCAAGACGAAATCCCGAGTTCATTCCGGGAACAGAATGCCCGTCTTCAGGTCTTCACCCTAAGTAGATGGAACTTGACACGGGTTCGAGTGTCCCAGACTGCCCCCGGACATATTCCGGGATCGTGACGTCACTGTCGGGGGAGAGGGGGGGGGCAAGAGTCCGGAGACGCGTCGGAGGTCCGGTGTGACCCGGGGTCCATTTTCCACAGCGGAAAATGGACTCCCCCTATAGAAAAATGACCCCCCTCCAGTAATATACGCAACTCGTTGTCGTTGGGTTAGGCTAGGTCAGGTATTTTAGTAAAAAAATATATATATATTTAACGAGTTTTAATAATACTTTAATAAATTATGCATTATCCGTTCATAAATTGAAAAATAAAATCTAGTATTGAGGGGGGTCCATTTTCTATGGGCGTCCATTTTCTAAGGGGGATCCATTTTCTATGGGAGTCCATTTTATATACCACACAGGCACTCTCCGGGTTGTTTGTCTCCATGCAACAACGCCACAGCGATCATGCAATGCATCTTTCAACAGCTCCGACATTTGCATGAACCGCTTGCTTGCCCTCCCGCTTTAACTGGCAGACGAAGGACGACGGAGGCCCCAATTGGATTTGCAAACCTGAAACCTGAAGTATTCCGAGGGATAATGTTCTCAAAACCCGTCAACAGACGCTCCACACAGACAGACACAGACACACACACACACACACACACACACACACACACACACACACACACACACACACACACAAGCGCACACATACAAATACACCGATTCATGGAAACATTATATTCAAATAATATAAGGGATATGTTAAAAGTGTCCACTGGAAGTGGAGAGTTGGGTTATGGCGAGCACAGTTCTAATTATGTTAACAAATAGGTAAACAAACAAGTGTGTGTGATTTACCATGGTCTTTGGAACACGTGTTGGACCCGTGATGGACAGCTATTTTCCTTTCGGAAGAGAGCTCAGAACACGTATACAGTGTGTGTGTGTGTGTGTGTGTGTGTGTGTGTGTGTGTGTGTGTGTGTGTGCGTGTGTGTGTGTGCGTGTGCGTGTGTGTGTGCGCGTGTGTGGTGCGTGTGTGTGCGTGTGTGTGCCCCTGTATGCGCGCGTGTGAGTGGTGTGTGTGTGTGGTGTGTGGTGTGCGTGTGGTGTGTGTGCGTGCGTGTGTGTGCGTGCGTGTGTGTGCGTGCGTGCGTGTGTGTGCGTGTGTGTGCGGTGTGCGTGTGTGCGGTGTGCGATGTGCGGTGTGCGTGTGTGCGGTGTGCTTGTGTGCGGTGTGCGGTGTGCGTGTGTGCGGTGTGCTTGTGTGCGGTGTGCGTGTGTGCGGTGTGCGTGTGTGGGGTGTGCGTGTGTGCGGTGTGCGTGTGTGCGGTGTGCGTGTGTGCGGTGTGCGGTGTGCTTGTGTGCGGTGTGCGTGTGTGCGTGTGTGCGGTGTGCGGTGTGCGTGTGTGCGGTGTGCGTGTGCGTGTGTGGCGTGTGCGTGTGTGTGGTGTGCGTGTGTGTGGTGTGCGTGTGTGTGGTGTGCGTGTGTGTGGTGTGCGTGTGTGTGGTGTGCGTGTGTGTGGTGTGCGTGTGTGTGGTGTGCGTGTGTGTGGTGTGCGTGTGTGTGGTGTGCGTGTGTGTGGTGTGTGTGGTGTGTGGTGTGGTGTGCGTGTGTGTGATGTGCGTGGGTGTGGTGTGCGTGTGTGGTGAGGTGTGCGGGTGTGTGTGGTGTGGTGTGCGTGTGTGTGGTGTGGTGTGCGTGTGTGTGGTGTGGTGTGCGTGTGTGGGGTGTGGTGTGCGTGTGTGGTGTGGTGTGCGTGTGTGGTGTGCGTGTGTGTGGTGTGCGTGTGTGTGTGTATGTGTGTGTGTGTGTGGTGTGGTTTGCGTGTGGTGTGGTGTGCGTGTGTGTGGTGTGGTGTGGTGTGCGTGTGCGTGGTGTGCGTGTGTGTGGTGTGGTGTGCGTGTGTGTGGTGTGGTGTGCGTGTGGTGTGTGGTGTTCGTGTGTGTGGTGTGGTGTGCGTGGTGTGGTGTGCGTGTGTGTGGTGTGGTGTGCGTGTGTGTGGTGTGCGTGTGCGTGTGTGTGGTGTGGTGTGCGTGTGTGTGGTGGGTGTGCGTGTGTGTGGTGTGGTGTGCGTGGTGTGGTGTGCGTGGTGTGCGTGTGTGGGGTGTGGTGTGCGTGTGTGGGGTGTGGTGTGCGTGTGTGGGGTGTGGTGTGCGTGTGGTGTGGTGTGCGTGTGTGTGGTGTGCGTGTGTGTGGTGTGGTGTGCGTGTGTGTGGTGTGGTCGTGTGTGTGGTGTGGTGTGTGTGTGTGAGGTGTGTGTGTGTGTGTGTGTGTGGTGTGGTGTGCGTGTGTTTGGTGTGGAGTGCGTGTGTGTGGTGTGCGTGTGTGTGGTGTGCGTGTGTGTGGTGTGCGTGTGTGTGGTGTGCGTGTGTGTGGTGTGGTGTGCGTGGTGTGGTGTGCGTGTGTGTGGTGTGCGTGTGTGTGGTGTGGTGTGGTGTGCGTGTGTGTGGTGTGCGTGGTGTGGGTGGTGTGGTGTGCGTGGTGTGGTGTGGGGTGTGGTGTGCGTGGTGTGGTGTGCGTGTGGGTGGTGTGGTGTGTGTGTGTGTGGTGTGCGTGTGTGTGGTGTGGTGTGTGTGGTGTGGTGTGCGTGGTGTGGTATGGTGTGCTGTGTGTGTGGTGTGCGGTGTGTGGGGTGTGCGGTGTGTGTGGTGTGCGGTGTGTGTGGTGTGCGGTGTGTGTTGTGTGCGGTGTGTGTGGTGTGCGGTGTGTGTGGTGTGGGGTGTGTGGTGTGTGCGTGTGTGTGTGGTGTGCGTGTGTGTGGTGTGCGTGTGTGTGTGTGTGTGTGTGTGTGTGTGTGTGTGTGTGTGTGGTGTGCGTGTGTGTGGTGTGGGTGTGTGTGGTGTGCGTGTGTGTGTGTGTGTGGGGTGCGTGTGCGTGGTGTGCGTGTGTGTGGTGTGAGTGTGTGTGGTGTGGTGTGCGTGTGTGTGGTGTGCATTGGTGTTGTGTAATGTAGTGTGATGTGGTGTGCGTTTGTGTGGTGTGCGTTTGTGTGGTGTGGTGTGTGTGTGTGTGGTGTGCGTGTGTGTGGTGTGCGTGTGTGTGGTGTGGTGTGCGTGTGTGTGGTGTGCGTGTGTGTGGTGTGCGTGTGTGTGGTGTGCGTGTGTGTGGTGTGCGTGTGTGTGGTGTGCGTGTGTGTGGTGTGGTGTGCGTGTGTGTGGTGTGGTGTGCGTGTGCGTGTGTGTGGTGTGGTGTGCGTGTGTGTGGTGTGGTGTGCGTGTGTGTGGTGTGGTGTGCGTGTGGTGTGGTGCGGGTGTGTGTGGGTGTGTGTGGGTGTGTGTGTGTGCGGTGTGCGTGTGTGCGGTGTGCGTGTGTGCGGTGTGCGTGTGTGCGTTGTGCGTGTGTGTGAAGTGCGTGTGTGTGTGTGTGGTGTGCGTGTGTGTGGTGTGCGTGTGTGTGGTGTGCGTGTGTGTGGTGTGCGTGTGTGGTGCGTGTGTGTGGTGTGCGTGTGTGTGGTGTGCGTGTGTGTGGTGTGCGTGTGTGTGGTGTGCGTGCGTGTGTGTGTGGTGTGCGTGTGTGTGGTGTGCGTGTGTATGTGTGTGTGTGTTGTGCGTGTGTGTGGTGTTCGTGTGTGTGGTGTGGTGTGCGTGTGCGTGTGTGTGTGTGTGTGTGTGTGTGTGTGTGTGTGTGTGTGTGTGCGTGGTGTGGTGTGCGTGGTGTGGTGTGCGTGGTGGTGGTGTGCGTGGTGTGGTATGCGTGGTGTGGTGTGCGTGTGTGTGGTGTGGTGTGTGTGGTGTGGTGTGCGTGTGTGTGGTGTGCGTGGTGTGGTGTGCGTGGTGTGGTGTGCGTGTGTGTGGTGTGGTGTGCGTGTGTGTGGTGTGCGTGTGTGTGGTGTGTGGTGTGCGTGTGTGTGGTGTGCGTGTGTGTGGTGTGTGTGTGTGTGTGGTGTGCGTGTGTGTGGTGTGTGTGTGTGTGTGGTGTTCGTGTGTGTGGTGTGCGTGTGTGTGGTGTGCGTGTGTGTGGTGTGCGTGTGTGTGGTGTGCGTGGTGTGGTGTGCGTGTGTGTGGTGTGCGTGTGTGTGGTGTGCGTGTGTGTGGTGTGCGTGTGGTGTGGTGTGCGTGTGTGTGTGTGTGGTGTGGTGTGCGTGGTGTGGTGTGCGTGTGTGTGGTGTGGTGTGCGTGGTGGTGTGGTGTGCGTGTGTGGGGTGTGCGTGTGTGTGGTTGTGGTGTGGTGTGGTGTGTGGGTGTGCGTGGTGTGGTGTGTGTGGTGTGTGTGGTGTGCGTGTGTGTGTGGTGTGCGTGTGTGTGTAGTGTGCGTGTGTGTGTGGTGTGCGTGTGTGTGTGTGTGGTATGCGTGTGTGTGGTGTGGTGTGCGGTGTGTGTGTGGTGTGCGTGTGTGTGGTGTGCGTGTGTGCGGTGTGCGTGTGTGCGGTGTGCGTGTGTGCGGTGTGCGTGGGTGTGGTATGTGGTGTGCGTGTGCGTGTGTGTGGTGTGCGTGGTGTGCGTGTGTGTGGTGTGCGTGTGTGTGCGTGTGCGTGTGTGGTGTGCGTGTGTGTGGTGTGCGTGTGTGTGGTGTGGTGTGCGTGTGTGTGGTGTGCGTGTGTGTGGTGTGCGTGTGTGTGGTGTGCGTGTGTGTGGTGTGCGTGTGTGTGGTGTGCGTGTGTGTGGTGTGCGTGTGTGTGGTGTTCGTGTGTGTGGTGTGGTGTGTGTGTGTGTGTGTGTGTGTGCTTGTGTGCGGTGTGCGTGTGTGCGGTGTGCGTGTGTGCGGTGTGCGTGTGTGCGGTGTGCGGTGTGCGTGTGTGCGGTGTGCGTGTGTGCTGTGTGTGCGGTGTGCGTGTGTGCGGTGTGCGTGTGTGAGGTGTGCGTGTGTGCGGTGTGCGTGTGTGGCGTGTGCGTGTGTGCGGTGTGTGCGTGTGTGCGGTGGTGCGTGTGTGCGGTGTGCGTGTGTGGCGTGTGTGGGGTGTGTGTGTGTGGTGTGCGTGTGTGTGGTGTGCGTGTGTGTGGTGTGGGTGTGTGTGGTGTGCGTGTGTGTGGTGTGCGTTTGTGTGGTGTGCGTGTGTGTGGTGTGCGTGTGTGTGTGTGTGTGTGTGTGTGTGGTGTGTGTGGTGTGTGTGGTGTGCGTGGTGTGCGTGGGTGTGGTGTGCGTGGGTGTGGTGTGCGTGGGTGTGGTGTGCGTGGGTGTGGTGTGGTGTGCGTGTGTGTGGTGTGGTGCGTGTGTGTGGTGTGGTGTGGTGTGCGTGTGTGTGGTGTGGTGTGCGTGTGTGTGTGTGGTGTGCGTGTGTGTGGTGTGCGTGTGTGTGGGTGTTGTGTGAGTGTGTGGGGTGTTGTGTGCGTGTGTGTGGTGTGCGTGTGTGTGGTGTGGTGTGCGTGGTGTGGTGTGCGTGTGTGGTGTGCGTGTGTGTGGTGTGGTGTGCGTGTGTGTGGTGTGGTGTGCGTGTGTGTGGTGTGCGTGTGCGTGTGTGTGGTGTGTGTGGTGTGCGTGTGTGTGGTGTGTGTGGTGTGCGTGTGTGTGGTGTGTGTGGTGTGCGTGTGTGTGGTGTGGTGTGCGTGGTGTGGTGTGCGTGTGTGTGGTGTGGTGTGCGTGGTGTTGTGTGCGTGGTGTGCGTGTGTGGGGTGTGGTGTGCGTGTGTGGGGTGTGGTGTGGGTGTGTGGGGTGTGGTGTGCGTGTGGTGTGGTGTGCGTTGTGTGGGGTGTGGTGTGCGTGTGTTGGGTGTGGTGTGCGTGTGTGTGGTGTGGTGTGCGTGTGTGTGGTGTGGTGTGCTTGTGTGTGGTGTGGTGTGCGTGTGTGTGGTGTGGTGTGCGTGTGTGTGGTGTGCGTGTGTGTGGTGTGCGTGTGTGTGGTGTGCGTGTGTGTGGTGTGGGGTGTGTGGGTGTGGGTGGTGTGGTGTGCGTGTGTGTGGTGTGGGTGGGTGTGCGTGGGTGTGGTGTTGGTGTGCGCTGGTGTGGTGTGCGTGGTGTGGTGTGCGTGTGTGTGGTGTGCGTGTGGTGTGTGTGTGGTTGTGGTGTGGTGTGCGTGGTTGTGGTGTGCGTGGTGTGGTGTGCGTGTGTGTGTGGTGTGGTGTGCGTGGTGTGGTGTGGTGTGCGTGGTGTGGTATGGTGTGCGTGTGTGTGGTGTGCGTGTGTGTTGTGTGCTTGTGTGTGGTGTGGCGTGTGTGCGGTGTGCGTGTGCGTGTGTGGCGTGTGCGTGTGTGTGGTGTGCGTGTGTGTGTGGTGTGTGTGTGTGTGGTGTGCGTGTGTGTGGTGTGCGTGTGTGTGGTGTGCGTGTGTGTGGTGTGCGTGTGTGTGGTTGTGCGTGTGTGTGTGTGTGCGTGGTGTGCGTGTGCGTGGTGTGCGTGTGTTGTGGTGTGCGTGTGTGTGGTGTGCGTGTGTGTGGTGTGCATTGGTGTGGTGTGGTGTGGTGTGGGTTGGGTGTGGTGTGGGTGGGTTTTGTGTGGTGTGCGTGTGTGTGGTGTGCGTGTGTGTGGTGTGCGTGTTTGTGGTGTGCGTGTGTGTGGTGTGCGTGTGTGTGGTGTTCGTGTGTGTGGTATGCGTGTGTGTGGTGTGCGTGTGTGTGGTGTGGTGTGCGTGTGTGTGGTGTGGTGTGCGTGTGTGTGGTGTGGTGTGCGTGTGTGTGGTGTGGTGTGCGTGTGTGTGGTGTGGTGTGCGTGTGTGTGGTGTGCGTGTGTGTGGTGTGGTGTGCGTGTGTGTGGTGTGCGTGTGTGTGGTGTGCGTGTGTGTGGTGTGGGTGTGCGTGTGTGCGGTGTGGGAGTGTGCGGTGTGCGTGTGTGTAGGTGTGCGTGTGTGTAGGTGTGCGTGTGTGTAGGTGTGCGTGTGTGTAGGTGTGCGTGTGTGTAGGTGTGCGTGTGTGTAGGTGTGCGTGTGTGTAGGTGTGCGTGTGTGTAGGTGTGCGTGTGTGTAGGTGTGCGTGGGTGTGTGAGTGTGTGTGTGTGGTGTGTGTGGTGTTCGTGTGTGTGGTGTTCGTGTGAGTGGTGTTCGTGTGAGTGGTGTGCGTGTGTGTGGTGTGGTGTGCGTTTGCGTGTTGTGTTGTGTGTTGTGGTGTGTTGGTGTTGTGGGTGGTGTGGTGTGCTTGGTGTGGTGTGCGTGGTGTGGTGTGCGTGTGTGTCGTGTGCGTGTGTGTGGTGTTGCGTGTGTGTGGTGTGCGTGTGTGTGGTGTGGTGTGCGTGTGTGTGGTATGCGTGGTGTGGTGTGGTGTGTGTGGTGTGGTGTGCGTGTGTGTGGTGTGGTGTGCGTGTGTGTGGTGTGGTGTGCGTGTGTGTGGTGTGCGTGTGTGTGGTGTGGTGTGCGTGTGTGTGGTGTGCGTGTGTGTGGTGTGTGTGTGTGTGTGGTGTGTGGGGTGTGTGTGGTGTGGTGTGTGTGTGGTGTGGTGTGTGTGTGGTGTGCTGTGTGTGTGGTGTGCGGTGTGTGTGGTGTGCGGTGTGTGTGGTGTGCGGTGTGTGTGGTGTGCGGTGTGTGTGGTGTGCGGTGTGTGTGGTGTGCGGGGTGTGTGGTGTGGGTGTCTGTGTGTGTGTGTGCGTGTGTGTGGTGCACGCGTGTGTGGTGTGCGTGTGTGTGGTGTGCGTGTGTGTGGTGTGCGTGTGTGTGTGTGGTGTGCGTTGTGTGTGGTGTTCGTGTGCGTGGTGTTCGTGTGCGTGGTGTTCGTGTGCGTGGTGTTCGTGTGCGTGGTGTTCGTGTGTGTGGTGTGCATTGGTGTGTGGTGTGGTGTGGTGTGGTGTGCGTTTGTGTGGTGTGCGTGTGTGTGGTGTGCGTGTGTGTGGTGTGCGTGTGTGTGGTGTGCGTGTGTGTGGTGTGCGTGTGTGTGGTGTGCGTGTGTGTGGTATGTGTGTGTGGTGTGCGTATGTGTGGTGTGCGTATGTGTGGTGTGGTGTGCGTGTGTGTGGTGTGGTTTGTGCGTGTGTGTGGTGTGGTGTGGTGTGTGTGGTGTGGTGTGCGTGTGTGTGTGGTGTTGTGTGCGTGTGTGTGGTGTGGTGTGCGTGGTGTGTGCGGTGTGCGTGTGTGCGATGTGCGGTGTGCGTGTGTGCGGTGTGCGGTGTGCTTGTGTGCGGTGTGCGTGTGTGCGTGTGTGCGCGCGCGTGTGTGGGGTGTGCGTGTGTGTGCGTGTGTGGTGTGCGTGTGTGCGCGCGTGTGTGTGTGTGGTGTGGTGTGTGTGTGGTGTGGTGTGTGTGTGGTGTGCTGTGTGTGTGGTGTGCGGTGTGTGTGGTGTGCGGTGTGTGTGGTGTGCGGTGTGTGTGGTGTGCGGTGTGTGTGGTTGTGCGTGTGCGTGGTGTTCGTGTGCGTGGTGTTCGTGTGCGTGGTGTTCGTGTGTGTGGTGTGGTGTGCGTGTGCGTGTGTGTGGTGTGGTGTGCGTGTGTGTGGTGTGTGGTGTGCGTGTGCGTGTGTGTGGTGTGCGTGGTGTGGTGTGCGTGTGTGTGGTGTGCGTGTGGTGTGGTGTGCGTGTGTGTGGTGTGCGTGTGTGTGGTGTGGTGTGCGTGTGCGTGGTGTGCGTGGTGTGGTGTGCGTGGTGTGGTGTGCGTGGTGTGGTGTGCGTGGTGTGGTGTGCGTGGTGTGGTATGCGTGGTGTGGTGTGCGTGTGCGTGGTGTGGTGTGTGTGGTGTTGTGTGCGTGTTTTTTGTGTTGTGTGCGTGTGTGTGGTGTGCGTGTGTGTGGGGTGTGTGTGTGTTTGGTGTGTGCGTGTGTGTGGTGGTTGTTTGTGTGGTGTGCGTGTGTGTGGTGTGCGTGTGTGTGGTGTGGGTGTGTGTGGTGTTGGTGTGTGTGGTGGGGGTGTGTGTGGTGTGGTGTGCGTGTGTGTGGTGTGCGTGTGTGTGGTGTGCGTGTGTGTGGTGTGCGTGTGTGTGGTGTGGTGTGCGTGGGTGTGGGTTGGTGTGCGTGTGTGTGGTGTGCGTGTGTGGGGTGTGGTGTGTGTTGTGTGGTGTGGTGTGCGTGTGTGTGGTGTGGTGTGCGTGGGTGTGGTGTGGGTGGCGTGTGTGTGTTGTGGGTGTGTGTGGTGTGGTGTGGTGGGCGTGTGTGTGGTGTGCGTGTGTGTGGTGTGCGTGTGTGTGGTGTGCGTGTGTGTGGTGTGCGTGTGTGTGGTGTGGTGTGCGTGTGTGTGGTGTGGTGCGTGTGTGTGGTGTGGTGTGCGTGTGTGTGGTGTGCGTGTGTGTGTGTGTGGTGTGCGTGTGCGTGGTGTGGTTGTGTGCGTTGTGCGTGTGTTGGGTGTGTGTGTGTGTGGGTGTGGGTGTGCGGTGTGTGTGGTGTGCGGTGTGTGTGGTGTTCGGTGTGTGTGGTGTTCGGTGTGTGTGGTGTGCGGTGTGTGTGGTGTGTGCGTGTGTGAGGTGTGCGCGTGTGTGTGGTGTGCGCGTGTGTGTGGGGTGTGCGCGTGTGTGTGGGGTGTGCGCGTGTGTGTGGGGTGGGTGGTGTGTGTGTGTGTGTGTGTGTGTGTGTGTGTGTGCGTTGTGTTCGTGTGTGTGGTGGTAGTGTGGTGGTGTTGTGGTGTGCGTTGTGTGCGTGTGTGCGTGTGCGTGTGGTGTGCGGTGTGTGCGGTGTGCGGTGTGCGTGTGTGCGGTGTGCGTGTGTGCGGTGTGCGTGTGTGCGGTGTGCGTGTGTGCGGTGTGCGTGTGTGCGGTGTGCGTGTGTGCGGTGTGCGTGTGTGTGCGTGTGTGCTGTGTGTGCGGTGTGCTGTGTGTGCGGTGTGCGTGTGTGCGGTGTGCGTGTGTGCGGTGTGCGTGTGTGCGGTGTGCGTGTGTGGCGTGTGCGTGTGTGGCGTGTGCGTGTGTGTGGTGTGCGTGTGTGTGGTGTGGGTGTGTGTGGTGTGCGTGTGTGTGGTGTGCGTGTGTGTGGTGTGCGTGTGTGTGGTGTGCGTGTGTGTGGTGTGCGTGTGTGTGGTGTGTGGTGTGTGTGGTGTGCGTGTTGTGGTGTGGTTGGTGCGTGTTGTGTGGTGTGTGTGGTGTGTGTGGTGTGCGTGTGTGTGGTGTGTGGTGTGGTGTGCGTGTGTGTGGTGTGCGTGTGTGTGGTGTGGTGTGCGTGTGTGTGGTGTGGTGTGCGTGTGCGTGGTGTGGTGTGGTGTGCGTGTGTGTGGTGTGGTGTGCGTGTGTGTGGTGTGGTGTGCTGGGGGTGTGGTGTGCGTGTGGGTGGTGGGGTGTGTGTGTGTGTGGTGTGGTGTGGTGTGCGTGTGGGTGTGGTGTGCGTGTGTGTGGTGTGGTGTGGTGTTCGTGTGCGTGGTGTTCGTGTGCGTGGTGTGCGTGTGTGTGGTGTGGTGTGCGTGTGTGTGGTGTGGTGGTGTGTGGTGTGGTGTGCGTGTGTGTGGGGTGGTGTGTGGGGTGTGGTGTGCGTGTGTGTGGTGTGCGTGTGTGTGGTGTGCGTGTGTGTGGTGTGCGTGTGTGTGGTGTGGTGTGCGTGTGTGTGGTGTGCGTGTGTGTGGTGTGGTGTGCGTGTGTGTGGTGTGGTGTGCGTGTGTGGGGTGTGGTGGTGGTGAGTGTGTGTGGTGTGGTGTGCGTGTGTGGGGTGTGAGCGTGGGTGCGTGTGTGGGTGTGGGCGTGTGTGGGGTGTGGGTGTGCGTGTGTAGGGTGGGTGTGGGTGTGGGTGCGTGTGTGGGTGTGTGCGTGTGTGGGGTGTGGGTGCATGTGTGGGTGTGGTGTGCGTGTGTGTGGTGTGGTGTGCGTGTGCGTGGTGTGGTGTGCGTGTGTGTGGTGTGCGTGTGCGTGTGTGGGGTTTGTGTGGTGTGCGTGTGTGTGGTGTGTGTGGTGTGCGTGTGTGTGGTGTGTGTGGGGTGCGTGGGTGTGGTGTGGTGGGCGTGGTGTGGTGTTGCGTGGTGTGGTGTGCGTGTGTGTGGTGTGTGCGTGTGTGGTGTGTGTGGTGTGGTGTGGTGTGCGTGGTGTGCTGTGTGGTGTGGTGTGTGGTGTGGTGTTGCGTGGTGTGGTGTGGTGTGCGTGGTGTGGTATGGTGTGCGTGTGTTGGGTGTGCGTGTGTTGGGTGTGCGTGTGTTGGGTGTGCGTGTGTTGGGTGTGCGTGTGTTGGGTGTGCGTGTGTTGGGTGTGCGTGTGTTGGGTGTGCGTGTGTTGGGTGTGCGTGTGTTGGGTGTGCGTGTGTTGGGTGTGCGTGTGTGTGGGGTGCGTGGTGTTCGTGTGCGTGGTGTTCGTGTGCGTGGTGTTCGTGTGCGTGGTGTGCGTGTGTGTGGTGTGCGGTGTGTGTGGTGTGCATTGGTGTGGTGTGGTATGGTGTGGTGTGCGTGTGGTTGTGTGGTGTGCGTTTGTGTGGTGTGCGTGTGTGTGGTGTGCGGGTGTGTGGTGTGGGTGTGTGGGGGTGGCGTGTGTGTGGTGTGCGTGTGTGTGGTGTGCGTGTGTGTGGTATGCGTGTGTGTGGTGTGCGTGTTAGTGGTGTGGTGTGCGAGTGAGTGTGTGTGGTCTGTGGTGAGTGTGTGTGTTGTGTGGTGTGCGTGTGTGTGGTGTGCGTGTGTGTGGTGTGGTGTGCGTGTGTGTGGTGTGGTGTGCGTGTGTGTGGTGTGGTGTGCGTGTGTGTGGTGTGGTGTGCGTGTGTGTGGTGTGCGTGTGTGTGGTGTGCGTGTGTGTGGTGTGCGGTGTGCGTGTGTGCGGTGTGCGTGTGTGCGGTGTGCGTGTGTGTGGTGTGCGTGTGTGTGGTGTGCTTGTGTGTGGTGTGCGTGTGTGTGGTGTGCGTGTGTGCGGTGTGCGTGTGTGTGGTGTGCGTGTGTGTGGTGTGCGTGTGTGTGGTGTGCGTGTGTGTGGTGTGCGTGTGTGTGGTGTGCGTGGTGTTCGTGTGCGTGGTGTTCGTGTGCGTGGTGTTCGTGTGCGTGGTGTTCGTGTGCGTGGTGTTCGTGTGCGTGGTGTTCGTGTGCGTGGGCGTGTGTGTGGTGTGCGTGGTGGGGGGTGCGTGGTGTGGTGTGCGTGGGTGTGGTGTGCGTGTGTGTGGTGTGCGTGGTGTGGTGTGCGTGTGTGTGGTGTGCGTGTGTGTGGTGTGGTGTGTGTGGTGTGCGTGTGGGTGGTGTGGTGTGCGTGTGTGTGGTGTGGTGTGCGTGGTGTGGTGTGCGTGTGTGTGGTGTGGTGTGCGTGTGTGTGGTGTGCGTGTGTGTGGTGTGGTGTGCGTGTGTGTGGTGTGCGTGTGTGTGGTGTGTGTGGTGTGCGTGTGTGTGGTGTGCGTGTGTGTGGTGTGCGTGTGTGTGGTGTGCGTGTGTGTGGTGTGCGTGTGTGTGGTGTGCGTGTGTGTGGTGTGCGTGTGTGTGGTGTGGTGTGCGTGTGTGTGGTGTGCGTGTGTGTGGTGTGGGTGTGGTGTGCGTGTGTGTGGTGTGTGGTGTGTGTGGTGTGGTGTGCGTGTGTGTGGTGTGCGTGTGTGTGGTGTGGTGTGTGTGTGTGTGGTGTGTGTGTGTGGTGTGTGTGTGGGGTGTGTGTGGGGTGTGTGTGTAGTTTGGGTGTGTGTGGTGTGTGTGTAGTGTCGGTGTGTGTGGTGTGCGTGTGTGTGGTGTGCGTGTGTGTGGTGTGCGTGTGTGTGGTGTTCGTGTGCGTGGTGTTCGTGTGCGTGGTGTGTGTGCGTGTGTGTGGTGTGCGTGTGTGTGGTGTGCGTGTGCGTGTGTGTGGTGTGCGTGTGTGTGGTGTGGTGTGCGTGTGTGTGGTGTGGTGTGCGTGTGTGTGGTGTGCGTGTGTGTGGTGTGTGGTGTGCGTGTGTGTGGTGTGCGTGTGTGTGGTGTGGTGTGCGGTGTGCGTGTGTGCGGTGTGCGTGTGTGCGGTGTGGTGTGTGTGCGTGTGTGTGGTGTGCGTGTGCGTGTGTGTGGGTGTGTGTGGTGTGCGTGTGTGTGGTGTGCGTGTGTGTGGTGTGCGTGTGTGTGGTTGGTGTGTGTGGTGTGTGCGTGTGTGTGGTGTGCGTGTGTGTGGTGTGCGTGTGTGTGGTGTGCGTGTGTGTGGTGTGGTGTGCGTGTGTGTGGTGTGCGTGTGTGTGGTGTGCGTGTGTGTGGTGTGCGTGTGTGTGGTGTGCGTGTGTGTGGTGTGCGTGTGTGTGGTGTGCGTGTGTGTGGTGTGCGTGTGTGTGGTGTGCGTGTGTGTGGTGTGCGTGTGTGTGGTGTGCGTGTGCGTGGTGTTCGTGTGCGTGGTGTTCGTGTGCGTGGTGTTCGTGTGCGTGGTGTTCGTGTGCGTGGTGTTCGTGTGCGTGGTGTTCGTGTGCGTGGTGTTCGTGTGCGTGGTGTTCGTGTGTGTGGTGTGGTGTGCGTGTGCGTGTGTGTGGTGTGCGTGGTGTGGTGTGCGTGGTGTGGTGTGCGTGTGTGTGGTGTGCGTGTGTGTGGTGTGCGTGTGTGTGGTGTGCGTGTGTGTGTGTGGTGTGCGTGTGTGTGTGTGGTGTGCGTGTGTGTGTGTGGTGTGCGTGTGTGTGGTATACGTGGTGTGGTGTGCGTGGTGTGGTGTGCGTGTGTGTGGGGTGTGGTGTGCGTGTGTGGGGTGTGCGTGTGTGTGGTGTGGTGTGGGTGTGTGTGGTGTGCGTGTGTGTGGTGTTGTGTGCGTGTGGGTGGTGTGGTGTGCGTGTGTGTGGTGTGCGTGTGTGTGGTGTGCGTGTGTGTGGTGTGCGTGTGGGTGGTGTGCGTGTGTGTGGTGTGCGTGTGTGTGGTGTGCGTGTGTGTGGTGTGCGTGTGTGTGGTGTGCGTGTGTGTGGTGTGGTGTGCGTGTGTGTGGTGTGGTGTGCGTGTGTGTGGTGTGCGTGTGTGTGGTGTGGTGTGCGTGTGTGTGGTGTGGTGTGCGTGTGTGTGGTGTGGTGTGCGTGTGTGTGGTGTGGTGTGCGTGTGTGTGGTGTGGTGTGCGTGTGTGTGGTGTGGTGTGGTGTGCGTGTGTGTGGGGTGGGTGTGTGTGGTGTGCGTGTGTGTGGTGTGGTGTGCGTGGGTACGTGGTGTGGTGTGCGTGGGTACGTGGTGTGGTGTGCGTGGGTACGTGGTGTGGTGTGCGTGGGTACGTGGTGTGGTGTGCGTGGGTACGTGGTGTGGTGTGCGTGCGTGTGTGGTGTGCGTGCGTGTGTGGTGTGCGTGCGTGTGTGGTGTGCGTGCGTGTGTGGTGTGGTGGTGTGGTGTGGTGTTGCGTGGTGTGGTGTGGTGTGCGTGTGTGTGGTGTGGTGTGGTGTGGTGTGTGTGGTGGTGTGCGTGTGCGTTTTTGTGGTGTGTTGTGGGTGTGTGTGGTGTGCGTGTGTGTGTGGTGTGGTGTGCGTGTGTGTGGTGTGCGTGTGTGTGGTGTGTGTGGTGTGCGTGTGTGTGTGTGTGGTGTGCGTGGTGTGCGTGTGTGTGGTGTGCGTGTGTGTGGTGTGCGTGTGTGTGGTGTGCGTGTGTGTGGTGTGGTGTGCGTGTGTGTGGTGTGGTGTGCGTGTGTGTGGTGTGGTGTGCGTGTGTGTGGTGTGCGTGTGTGTGGTGTGCGTGTGTGTGGTGTGGTGTGGTGTGGTGTGCGTGTGTGTGTAGTAACCCCATAAGAATCTATAAGCAAAGTTATTAACATTCTCACGGTACGGGCAAGGTGTTGTATTCACAAACACTCCAAGAAGGAACTTAAGTACCGACGATCCAGCCCCGGGAGGGGGGGGGGGGGAAGGGGGGAGGGTTGATAATTTCAGACGCGTCCATGCATCAACCCCCCCGAGGGCAAGACGGAAACACGATACGTTTCGCAATTGTAGTACTGTTAAGCATTCGCTTCGTATTTCAATCAAGTTCTTTCAGCTGCTTCTGTCGCGAATTATTATCTTTACTTGTTCATCTATTTATTTACTCGTATTTCTATTTTACTTGTTTATTTGTTCTATTTTTATTCTTATATATTTTTTTTCATTTCTATTCGATCTTACTTTTATTTCTTACTTAATTTTATTATTCATTTCATTTTTTTCCCTAACTGTCCAGTCTCGCGATTTCATTTCTTTGTTAGCATAGACATACAGATCATCATTCACAGACAGTTTCCCCTTCTGAAAATCCAGACGCGGACGTTAGACAATATTGGCAATACACCTTACCGCCGTTTCAACAAATATTTTTGTACAAAGCGTTGCAATAGGCAACGCAAGATCAACACTCAAGCTGGAGCGACTAGTAACAAGGCTGCCTGATGTACGATGATTGTCGACAATTTCGCCTGATTTACCGCCTACGTGGGAACCAGCTATGGGTCCCCGAGAGTCGTGTTCCCGCGGGCCTGACGTCAGAGACAATCATCTCCCTACCGCCCGTCTTCAAAACCCGTCACCTTCATCTGAAGGTGCAACCCCTGGGGCCGGTGCCTCGTCTCCGGACTATGCCCAAGATTTTTATCTACTTCGACTGAATTTCCTTCATCTCTGTAACGTAAGAAGACTGGACAACCGGCGACTCCTCCCACAAGCAACTTATATAAAGCAGTCACTACTAAGATGACAATAATTCAATATTTCTTCCTAGATATATTTATCCAACTGCCCGAAGAACGCTGGCAGCCGTCTTGAGGCTGCGGATTTCCAGTAAATCTAAATGCCAATGATTATTATTTACTACCGATGAAGGGGGATCGAACCGGGGGCTTCGTAATCAAGAGATGATATCGAAGAGAAGAGTGTGGGATTCGAACCCACTACTAAGCGAATCGAGACCAGCACGTTTCCTATTATGCCATCAGTGTACACGCACACACACACACATTACATATATATATATATATATATATATATATATATATATATATGAGAGAGAGAGATAGAAAGTGAGCATAGAGGAACAAGTTGAAGTAGACCTTTCACAAGAACGGTTGCCACGCTGCTGTCGTATCAACCTAAAACGACAGGTGGTCTGTCGAGCAGTTAGGTAGGTAGGTTGGTACCGGAGGTAGGCGCAGTACAAGTACCAGCGCCTGTACCAGTACCTGTCCTGCGGCCGGCATGTGGCCCTTCCCGGCGACGACCGGGCGGGCGGGCGGCCGGCCTCAGGTGTTCCGTTATGTCCGCAGCGGCGGATGGCAGAGGTCAACGCACGTACTAACGTCGCCCCAACATGGGTGGGGGTGGAGTGGGGAGGGGTGGAGTGGGGAGGGGTGGAGGGTGGAGTGCGGAGGGGTGGAGGGTGGAGTGGGGAGGGGTGGAGGGTGAAATGGGGGGGGGTGGGGGTGGAAGGGGAGGGGGAGGGGTGGGGGTGGAAGGGGAGGGGTGTGGGTGGAAGGGAGGGGTGGAAGGTGATGGGGAGGGGGAGGGGTGGAAGGTGATGGGGAGGGGGAGGGGTGGAGGGGGAGGGGTGGGGGACGAGGAGGGGGAGGGGGACGAGGAGGGGGAAGGGGACGAGGAGGGGGAGGGGGACGAGGAGGGGGAGGGGGACGAGGAGGGGGAGGGGGACGAGGAGGGGGAGGGGGACGGGGAGGGGGACGAGGAGGGGGAGGGGGACGGGGAGGGGGACGAGGAGGGGGAGGGGGACGGGGAGGGGGACGAGGAGGGGGAGGGGGACGGGGAGGGGGACGAGGAGGGGGAGGGGGACGGGGAGGGGGACGAGGAGGGGGAGGGGGACGAGGAGGGGGAGAACGAGATCTGCAACGAGGACGACCATGAGGAGGACGACCATGAGGACGATGAGGACCACGATGGCCACGAGGAGGATCACGAGGATCACAAGAAGGACCACGAGAAGGATCACGAGAAGGACCACGAGGAGGACCACGAGGAGGACCACGAGGAGGATCACGAGGAGGACCACGAGGAGGACCACGAGAAGGACCACGAGGAGGATCACGAGGACCACAAGGAGGACCACGAGGTTCGCGAGGACCACGAGGATCGCGAGGATCGCGAGGATCACGAGGATCGCGAGGACCACGAGGAGGATCACGAGGATCGCGAGGACCACGAGGATCGCGAGGACCACGAGGAGGATCACGAGGATCGCGAGGACCACGAGGAGGATCACGAGGATCGCGAGGACCACGAGGAGGATCACGAGGATCGCGAGGACCACGAGGACGACCACAAGGAAGAGGACCGAGGACGACCACAAGGAAGAGGACCACGAGGACGACCACAAGGAAGAGGAGGACCACGAGGACGACCACAAGGAAGAGGAGGACCACGAGGACGACCACAAGGAAGAGGACGACCACAAGGAACAGGAGGACCACGAGGACGAGGAGGACAACCGGGAGGACGAGGACGACAACCGGGAGGACGAGGACGACAACCGGGAGGACAAGGACGACAACCGGGAGGACGAGGACGACAACCGGGAGGACGAGGACGACAACCGGGAGGACCAGAAAAACGAGCAGGAAGACAACGATCGCGACATCTTGAGGGACGAGGGGGACGTGGAGAACTAGGAGAACTCTGAGAACTACAAGACAGAGTAGGAGTACAAGTACTACCTGCAGTACCACGTAGAGTCTAAAAGGAAACGTTAACTCCCCCACAAGGTCAACTTATTCAGACAACGGGAAACACGCAACCGGGAGGATTTTTATGTCTAAAATAGTCTGTTATCCCTTCCGTCCCGAATGACACTTCATCATGGCACTCCGGTCGTCAATCTACCAATCGTCCTCTTCCCTTTTCACTTTTGGTCCTACTCCAGGTACGGATAGATTACTCTAATTACTTCCGTAAACACTGGTTACCGAAAGGAGTTAAGCCCTCTATTCAAAGGGGGTCAACTCTCTGGGTTAATCCTTTCACTGTGGAGATGTAACCCATGGGTTCTACTCGAGGTGAGCGTCTCCCTACAATGGAGAGATTTCTCAACCAGGCTTATCTGGACAGCCCTTCAATCCAAGGAGATACAGTCAGACTCCATTCCAAAGTCCGGCGACAGTCCTTTGGTAGGTTTATTGGACGCTCGCTTCAATATAAAGCTAAGCATCAAAATTAATTGCAACACTGCCGGCATGTGGCAACGAAGACCACATCTGGGGATGAAAGGCACTCGTCGACCTTTGGACTGCGGATGCACGACGTGATAACTCAGAAACGACTTCATCGTCAAACTATTTTCTTCATCCGAGGGGCGACGGCGACCTCAAGTAGCTCGAACTTGTCTGTGGGAACATTTTAAATGAAGACTACAAAGGCAACTACGAAGACAACGACGACGAAGGCAACGACGAAGGCAACGACGAAAACAACGACAAAGGCAACAACGAAGACAACGGCGAAGAAGACAACGACGAAGAAGACAACGAAGACAACGACGAAGAAGACAACGAAGACAACGACGAAGAAGACAACGAAGACAACGACGAAGAAGACGAAGAAGACAACGACGAAGAAGACGAAGGCAACAACGAAGACAACGACGAAGAAGACGAAGGCAACAACGAAGACAACGACGAAGGCAACGACGAAGACAACGACGAAGACAACGACGAAGGCAACGACGAAGGCAACAACGAAGACATCAACACTTCTCACAGCGTGTGTGACCTTTCCTAAGCCGAAGATTCGCTTACACATTCGCCAGCTGACGCCAGACGATTCGATTCAGGTGGTCGGGTTTGCAAATACCCTCCCCCAACCTCCCTACCTCTACCAACAGCTGCGAGATTCAGCGCAAACCTTTTCCCCAGTTTTCTTTTTCCTCCTCGATTATTATCCGCTTTCATTTCCTCAACTCCCCCCTTCCGTTCCCATTCTCTCTCAACCCTTTCATAACCTCAACTTCAATCACAACTCTGATCTCCCTCTCCACCCCCACTCACATACTCAATTTCTCTCTCCCAGCTTCAATCTCAACTCCCACCTCCATCTCACCCCACTCGCCTCCTACTCACTCCACCTCACTCCTCCTTACCTCCTCACACCAACCAACAGCCTGGCGACGGTGTGATCCGCCTGAGGACACTTACCTGCGAAAGAAAAGGAATAAAGTTAGTGAAAGGTGCAAGGTGACATCTTGATCATCACATTATCACCATACGCAAACTTAATCACCACACGGCCGAATTATCACTATACGAGTACCCGATATATCAGAGTGCATTATCACTATACTTGACACCATCAACGGGTGCCTGTTTGTGGTGAAACTGTGAGGGGCGTCGAATGGAAACATCCCCCTGCTGCTCAACTTTTTTTTTTTTTTTTTACACAAAAGCCGACATGTGACTATATCCTACATCATATAGAAGTGACGACAACTACGAGTATAGCAATTAGTCGTTTAGCAACTTGATACATAACCATCTTAACCACGCTTAAGACTATATGCACTATGTACATAAACGAAAAAAATAATACACAAATGAACGAATACAAAAAAATCACAACATATAAAGTTCTCATCTTAACCGATGAATGATTTAATAGATCCTTACGATACTTAATTATCAATGGAACCAATGGACACGTTTCAGTATATTCCATCGCATTCCAGTGCCTATCGGACAAATCTCTGCATATGTCGACCGATGCAATACAGGGCCGTATTCTAATTCACTGATCTAGCAACCTTCCCCTCCCTCTCTTCCTCCCTCCCCCTCCCTCTCTTCCTCCCTCCCCCTCCCTCTCTTCCTCCCTCCCCCTCCCTCTCTTCCTCCCTCCCCCTCCCTCTCTCCCTCTATCCCCCCTCTCGCTGAAAGGACCCTTTGAAGTATCGATAATCAAATACCTAATATATTCAGTCTGGAATAAAATTACCTAGTGTTAAGATCAATAATACTGAATAAGTCATCACAGTGAATGATCGAGACGACGACACCGAGCCAAGACCGCATGCAATTACTCGTGAAGTCTCAGCCAATAAATAGTTGCAAAGTGCAAGCAACAGATGGCGTTGATTGCGCCTCGTGGAAGTTCAAGATCCCTTTTCCAATTATCTGAATCGCTTCAATTTTGGCGAACTAAATACCAGGCGAGTCTATTCGGCTGTGGTACGGAAACCATGACAACCGCTTAAGATTCCATTCAGGTACAAGTTTCATATAAATCATCTAGCGTTTGCCTTAATACAAGCTATACAGTGACCGACGATGATAACACGATTAATAAGCACACATACGCGCACACACAAATCTGGTCATATGCGAGCTCTGAGCTTCCATTCTGGTGTGAGGGGAACAGCCGCCGATCACGAGAACAACACGTGATCCAAGACGATGGTGAAAATCTCAATCTCTCCCTAACCCTCTCTCACACTGAACACAAAGATAAAAATGTGTCAACCAGAATGACCCAAGTCTGGCAGATAACATACGAAGAGACTAGATCAACTAGGACTACCAACACTGTAGGCCCGAAGAGAAATGATAATGATTTTGAGCAGAGAAAATAGTACGGGATGAAATATATTGAGGTCATAGTAAAATAAATAATTAATCAAACAAGAAAGACATTGCCTCCAGGATGTTTGGAAGTAGCTTTCTACACATACATCAACAAAGAACCAAGGGAAAATTAAATAAAGATATAGAGACGGGACATCATGAGTATAGACCCAAGCCCATATTGTAATTACGTAAATACATAAAAAGTGGTGCAGAGTGCATCAGACTAATGTACAGTCACGACCAAAAGTTTTGATCCACCCAGGTTTTCCATTATACAAAATTCAGTCAACTTTTTTTTATCTATTCAAGAAAATTACCTAACTGTAAGCTAAATATTACATAGGAAGATATATCACATACTCGACAAAAAAAAAATCATATTGACTTTGTGAGAAATGTAGCGTGGATCACAATTTTTCCTGGCGACTGTACATGCATCCAGCCCAGTCGTTCTCTCTGTGCATGGCCACTCATGCATTATACCATAAAACGGAAACTGTCGCCATATCAAACCACTATGACGACCAGGTCATTAACTGATGTCACGAACGTACTCGTCACTCCTCAAACGTACAGACTCAAACAAATCCGAACATAGACAAGAGCGACAGATTTTTTTTTTTTCCACGGTCTTTTAATAAGCGATTCATAAGGAGGGTTGGACGGGAATATGAACGCGACAGTCAAGTCGTTTACCTCTTCTGTCCAGGCTCAGTTCCTTCGTTATGCAAATTGTTTTGAATTAGCCAGAAATAAGTATACTACATATACCACCTTATGGGTACGTTTCAGTCTGTTTCTGTACTATGTATTTGTGTAACACATACATACATGCATACATGTACCAAGGCTTTTTTCCCCCTTTCAAGGGAGGTAGCCAAAAAGGGAAAGGCATAAAAACACTCCCACCCATTTCATCCCTAAATACACTCCACACCCCTCCCACCCTTCCTATCATCTGAGCACCTCCTGGATGACGGGTCATCCTGCACCCTGCCCACCGCCCTGGGTCAGAAGCAGTGTCGCAAGACACAGTACATCCACAGCGAGGCCGCTTCATTTAATCGGCGACCCCCCCTCTCCGTCCCCCTTTGCATATAAGGCGAGGACGGGGAGAAATCCCTTCGGGCTGCGTCAAAATTTACTCACACATACTACCCCACCCCCCACTTCCCCGCCCATTCCTCCTCATGCAGTCACAACATCATCCATATACAACCATTCTCCACTCACCTCTGTCTTCCGTCCTCTCCCTTCCTTCCTCAACAGACATTCCCCTCTTCCCCAAAGCCCCCTTCACCCCATCCATCCACCTCATCCTAGGACGTCCCCTCATGTTCACTCCCTCCACATCTGCCTTCCATACCTCTTTTACTAGTCTTTCTTCACTCATTCTTTCCATGTGTCCAAACCATCCTAATATTCTTTCATCAACCCTATCTCCCAAATCCTTTTTCACCCCTGTTCTCCTCCTCACCTCCTCATTTCTCACTCTATCTAGCCTAGTAACCCCCACCATACTTCTCAGACACCTCATCTCAAACACATTCAAACTCCTTCTCTCTTCTTCTCTTATGTTCCACGTTTCTGCCCCATACAGTGCTGTTGGCACAATCACTCCTTCATACAGTCTCCTCTTCGCATCCATTCCCAAATGTCTATTCCTCATTACAAGGCATTTACTCGCTTCTCTCAATCTACATTCTACCTCCACCTTCACTCCACCTTTTCCTGCTACACTTGCACCCAAGTATCTAAAACTATCCACTTCCTCCAGTCGCTCTCCCTTAATGTTCACTTCCAGTCTACTGCCACTTTCACCCCTTGTACATCTCATCACCTTACTTTTACCCACATTTATCTTTAGCTTTCTTCTATCACATACTCTCCCAAACTCTGCCACCAGCTTCCTCAATCCCTCCTCTGACCCTGCCACAAGCGCAGTGTCGTCCGCAAACAACAGCTGGCTCACCTCCCACTTTTCTCCATTTTCTTTAACCATCTCCAATCCCTGACTCACTACCCTAGCATTCACCTCTCGCACCACCCCATCCATGTATAAGTTGAACAGCCAGGGCGACATAACGCATCCTTGACGAAGTCCCACCTTTACTTCAAACCACTCACTCTCTCCATTTCTAATCCTAACACATGCTCTACTACTCTCATAAAAACTCTTGACAGCTCCCAAAAGCTTTCCTCCTATCCCATAAATCTGCATAACCTCCCACAGTGCCTTTCTGTCTACCCTATCATAAGCCTTTTCCAGATCCATGAAAGCCCAAAAAACATCCTTCCCCTTTCCTATAGCTTTCTCACATATCTGTCTTACCACAAAGATCTGATCTACACAACCTCTACCCGTCCTAAATCCACACTGTTCCTCACCAATTACTCCCTCTGTTCCTCTCCTAATCCTCTCAATTAAGATCCTCCCATAAGCCTTCCCTACTACACTCAACAGGCTAATCCCTCTGAAATTACTACATTCACACTTGTCCCCTTTTCCCTTGTAAAGAGGAACTATACAGGCACTACTCCAGTCCTCCGGTACTCTACCCTCTCACCAGCAAACATTAAATAACCTCACCAACCAGTCCACCATCACTGCACCTCCCTTTTTCAGACATTCTGCATGACATCCATCCAGACCAGGTGCCTTACCTGCTTTCATCATCTTTACAGCTGCCTTCACCTCATCCTTCCTTATGTCTCCTCCATTCTCCTCACTCATCACTCTCATTTTCTTCGCATTTCCCACTGCAGCTATCTTTCCTTCCCTATCCTCCTTCACATTCAGCAACTCCCTAAAATATTCTGCCCATCTTCCCCTCACTGCCATCTCTTCCATTATCAACTCTCCATCTGTACCTTTTACCTTTTCTTCCCTACTTGATTCGCCTCCTCTTCCTCTCTTAATTTCTTTCCAAAACATCTTTTTATTACTTTCAAAATTTTCTGTCATACTCCTACCCCATTTCACATCTGCTCTCCTCTTTGCCTCCTTTACCTTTTGCTTTACTTCTCTTTTCTTTTCTTTGTACGTCTCATATGACTCCCCTGTCCTCTTTTGTAACCAATCTGTGAATGCTCGCTTCTTCTCTTCTACAGCCTTCTTTGTTTCCTCATCCCACCATTCACTACCCTTTCTTCTATTTCCCCCTGTCCTTCTTGTTCCACACACCATCCTTGCACACTTTAAGACTCCCTCCTTGAACCATCCCCATTCCTCCTCCACACCCATCTCTGCTCTATCCTTTACTCCCTCCCACTCCTCCTTCAGCTTCTTTTCGTACTCCTTCACGAACCTGCTATATCAGCCAACGACCAATGTTCACCTCAGGACATTATGCGACTTGGGCATCACTGTGTGTGTGTGTGTGTCTGTGTGTGTGTCTGTGTGTGTGTCTGTGTGTGTGTGTGTGTGTGTGTGTGTGTGTGTCTGTGTGTGTGTGTCTGTGTGTGTGTGTCTGTGTGTGTGTCTGTGTGTGTGTGTGTGTGTGTGTGTGTGTGTGTGTGTGTGTCTGTGTGTGTGTGTGTGTGTGTGTGTGTCTGTGTGTGTGTGTGTGTGTCTGTGTGTGTCTGTGTGTGTCTGTGTGTGTGTGTGTGTGTGTGTGTGTGTGTGTGTGTGTGTGTGTGTCTGTGTGTGTCTGTGTGTGTGTGTGTGTGTGTGTCTGTGTGTGTGTGTGTGTGTGTGTGTCTGTGTGTGTGTCTGTGTGTGTGTCTGTGTGTGCGCGCATTCACCTTGGTCTTTTGGATTACGTGCTGGACTCGTGATCGACAACCATTTCCCTCCCAGAAGAGAGCTCAGAGCTCGTATGGCCGATCTATGGGTAATACTGTGACCTTACGCGCGCGCGCACACGCACACAACTCCCCGCCCACAAGAGTTGGAGTAACAGCCCGCAGCGCAGCGATACTGAAATCATTTCAGTCCTGGGCGGTGTGTGTGTGTGTGTGTGTGTGTGTGTGTGTGTGTGTGTGTGTGTGTGTGTGTGTGTGTGTGTGTGTGTGTGTGTGTGTTTTATACATCAGCTTCCTCCGGGTATCGTAACTGCAAGAGAGGCACACCGTGGATACGGCATCTCCTGCGTTCGTGTACAAACTGTTCCGAACTACAGACAAGGATGAGGTCCGAGCGGGTACCAACCCCGCAAAGCAAACACAGAAAAAGAGTCATGTTGCAGCAACATGCCTCTGTGTTTAAACACGTGTTCCTGTTGCTGTAGTGAGACAACTAACGTCTTCAGACATCGGAAAACTCCAGTGGCTGGTTATGTAATTTTGATCTAACGCTGGACGACTTATTCAGCTTGGGAGGGCCTCTGGGATTTGAAATGTTAAAAGTAGTCGTACCTTCAATGCATTGCTGCGGCAACTAAATTAAATGTTTTAGCTAACACCATTTGACTTATCTTGGGTGGTGATAGTGGTAGTGGTAGCGGCAGTAGTAGAGGTAGTGGCAGTAGTAGTAGTAGTAGTAGTAGCAGCAGCAGTAGTAGGTGAGGAGGTAGCAGTTGTAGTGGTGGCAGAAATAGTAGTAGAGTTAATAGTAGAAACAGTGGTAAAAATAACAGCAATAATAATAGTAACGAAAATAATCTCCATCCATCCATGGCCCAGCAATTTTAGTCAACTTTTAAAGACATCAGAACCTTGAGGGTGACGTACACATTAATGCTCGTGGTGTGCTGATCACGACGACGACGACGACGACGACAACGACCGCCTAAAAGTGTGCCGCCCCCAAATCGACAGGAAGTTCCCGTCACCAGTGTTCTTGTTTGTTTGTTTGCTTGCTTGCTTGCTTGCTTGCTTGCTTGCCAGTTGCTGCAGGGAGCAACATGGCGTGCTGTTGTTATGTTCTTACTCGGCTATAAGAACTCTTAGTTCGCGGCTGTTGCGTACTCAATCTTCGTCGCTTCTTTTTGTTTGTTTTGATATAATTATACCGAAAGCCGTTTTCGCTCGTTGCGAGTTTTGATCCATACGAGAAGGAACTTCAATCGTTTATGACAATAACACGTCTACACAGATAAATGGACGAATACATAAATTAGATAAAAAATAGATTGGCACTGCATGGCAATGTGCAACTTAGATTTAAAACTAGAAAAAATATAGATAAAACAAACTAAAAATTACCTAAGACATTACAGCATACTGCTTACAGGATTATTTCACTGATATCTCGATATTGGTTATATTTCAACGTCTCTGCTAAATGGGAGTTTAGTCGCTTCACTCTCTTCGTGACTGGTAAAGTTGTTTTTATGCCCACACTAAACCTACGCCCCGACATTTTGCCGTCTCTTTTTCGTTTGGTTAGTATTCAAGTATTTAAAAAATCCAATCTTAATGTTACCAATTCCTTTTAGAACCTTGAAGACGTACGCAAGTAAGAACGAGTGTGGGGAGAGGGAGGGGGGAACAGACCATTGCACGCCGGTTGTACATACATTTGCAAATCCTTGTCCTCCCAGACCAGACCAGACCAGATAGACCACCAGTGCCAATTCATGCAATCCCGTCGAGCCCCGCCTATACGTGCAACAGTGCATACCAATCATGTTTCTATGCGACGCCCTCAGCGGGAGCTTACGTAAGCTCTTGTGGCATAATACTCGAGCATAACCTTGGCAACTACTCATCCTTGTTCCTGGGTACATGCTCGTATACGGGCGCGCGCGCGCTCACACACGATGGTATAGTGGTAGCGTTCGCGGCCGGCACTACAGCGGTCTGGGTTCGAATCTCTCCCAGGGCTGAAATAATTTCAGTATCACTGCGCTGCGAGTCGTTACTCCAACTCTCGTGGGCGGGGAGTTGGAAGAGATGCGCGTGTAAGGTCACAACATTACCCATAGATCGGTTATATACGAGCTCTGAGCTCTCTTCCGGGAGGGTAATAGCTGTCGATCACGAGTTCAACACGTGATCGAAGACCATGGTGAATCAATCACACACACACTTGTCATTGATGTCTACTCCCACTATCAAATCAACCCTGCTTCTATTCCAGCGGCGAATTTCATCCATGTTTTCTCGTGAATACAAGTTTATTTCTTTTCCAATGTTGACAGAAAACTTGAGAGAACACTAAATCACCTCATCCATCACACACATACACACACGCCCACAAACGAAAGCACATTTGAACAGCCACGTGCAAAAGTCTAAGCACACAATTCTATGTCGATATAATCTATTTTTTTGTCGAGTGAGTGATATATTTTCCTACGTGGTATTTACCTTACTGTTAGGCAATTTTCTTGAATAGGTAAAGAAAAAAAAAGTTGTCAGGCAAAGATTTTGAATTTTAAGTCATGAAAAAACGTGTAGGTCAACTTTTGCTCATAACTGTACCATAAGGCCAAGTGTTCACTGATGTATGGAAGAAAAATGCATCGACTGAGATTAGACTAATTCACTTTTAATTTTTCCAGCGGATCTTTATTCTTTTTATTGCTATGGCTGTCCCTCGCTCATTTTATTCAGATGCACGTGGAACTGACATATTAACAAAACAGTCGCCAAGGACCAAACTGGAAATTACCTTTTGTGTACCATTACACATTAAATTTGCCTTTTTTTTTTAACCCTACGGGACAAACACATGGACACGAATGCACGCACGCATGCGCACACGCACACGAAAAGTATTTCCAGTTTTTGTTACAGTTTGTATCACATGTCACGCTAACCCAAACCACGAAAGAAAATATTCCACGCATAGCATTGGTAGTACAAGAATTGTTACCCCCTCCCCCCCTCTCTCTCTCTCTTTAACGCTCGGCGTGAATGGGTGATACCGTCCAAGGTTGCTAAACCAGAATGGGGGTGAGGATGGGGTGGGTGAAAAGGATGGGGTGGGTGATGAGGATGGGGTGGGTGATGAGGATGGGGTGGGTGATGAGGATGGGGTGGGTGATGAGGATGGGGTGGGTGATGAGGATGGGGTCTATTTATCCAGACAGACAGACAGACAGACAGACAGACAGACAGACAGACACACACACACACACTCACTCACTCGGTGGCGGATTGGTAAAGCACTGGCCTCAAGCCAGAGAACCGGTGTTCGATTCCCCGGCCGGGCGGAGATAAGTTGGGTTTGTCTCCTTTCACGTGTAACCCCTGTTCACCTAGCAGTGAGTAGGTACGGGACGTTAGTCAAGGAGTTGTGACCTTGCTGTCCCGGTGTGTGGTGTGTGAGTGGTCTCAGACCTACCCAGAGATCGGCAAATAATGAGCTCTGAGCTCACTGCCGTAGGGTGGTGTCTGGCTGTCTCGACAGAGACTGCAGCAGATCCAAGGTGAATACACACACACACACACACACACACTGAATGCATACATTTTCTGACGTCACGTTGGACTTCGCTGTGGGAGTAGCCATGCCTTGGTAGGCACGTATCTTATCTCAGAACACCTGTCCTTAAACGAACGAACGAACGAACGAACACACACGAACGAACACACACACACACACACACACACACACACACACACACACACACACACACACACACACACACACACATTCTCTGTGGCGCGGTTGGTAGAGTACCTGACTGTCACTACGGCGGTCCGAGTTCGAATCCTGCCCAGGGCTGAAATAATTGCAGTATCGCTGCGCTTAGAGTCGTTACTCCAACTCTCGTGGGCGGAGAGTTGGGTGTACGAGAGTGCGTGTAAGGTTACAGCATTACCCATAGATCCATACGAGCTCTGAGCTCTCTTCCGGGAGGAAAATAGCTGTCGATCACGAGTCCAGCACGTGATCCAAAGACCAAGATGAATACACACACACACACGCACACAAAATGAAGCAACGATATGACGTCATGTCAGGTGCATTTGTGCGCGCCCGTAAAAGGGGAAAAAAAATAAAGGATTTCCAACATTTATCTGAATATCAGTGTACGAGATCAACTGCTGAATATTTCTATACACATTTTTAAACCTGAAGTACAGACACTACCTCTGACATCTTGGAAGAGTGACGTATCAGACACAAAATCGTGTCACGCGCGAACTGTCTAGTTTCATGCCGAGGCGAACCGAAGTTCCTTTGTATGGACGTCGCCTCGGAATCAGAGTCGCCGCGTCAGGCAATTCTATTCACTTGAGGCAATTTCTGGCTCGTTTTGTCACCTTGTTAAACGACACCCCCTTGGCTGAATGGTCGTCGGGGGGGGGGGGGGAATGGGGGGATGGTCGGAGTATTTGATTCTGTCGGAACAAGTGCTACCTGCCACACGAGATTTTACCCAATTAATGACGCACTTTACCGGTTTCGTTTTGGCTCGATTTTTTTCTCAATTTGGGTTGATGTTGGATATAAAAGAGTAAATAAAAATAAACAAGTTGATAAATAAATGCGATAAACATGGAATTTTATGACAACTCAAAATATTAATTTGACCAATTCCCAGACGATTCCATTCAGTTGATGTGACATGATGACGTCAAAGCCGTCAGCAGCGGCAAGTGACCTCAAAGCTGACGAACTGACACTGTCTATTGTCTGTCGAGTCAACGGAGGACGCTTTCGTGCGAGCTCTCTACCCTACTTCCCCCCCCCCACACTCCTCCCCTACTCCCCTCGAGAGGGAGTGGGGAGCGAGACGAGATTTATCCACTAAAAGAATTCAGTGGGATTCTGTCCCATAGCGATGTCACTCAAGTCACTTATACATCAAATACAGCGCAATACTTAGTGCTGCCAATACCTCGAACAGGGGAGGGGTTGGAAAGAGAAACAGAGGGATGAGAGAGAGGGGGAGAAAGGGGGGAGGGGGGAGGGGGAGGGTGGGAAGATCTGGGAAGGGAACGAGAGGATTGAAAGGTAGAGGGAGGGAGGGGAAGGAGAGGGAGGGAGGGGAAGGAGAGGGAGGGAGGGGAAGGAGAGGGAGGGAGGGGAAGGAGAGGGAGGGAGGGGAAGGAGAGGGAGGGAGGGGAAGGAGAGGGAGGGAGAGGGAAGGGGGAAGGAGAGGAAGGGAGAGGGAAGGGGGAAGGGAGGGGGAAGGGAGAGGGAAGGGGGAAGGGAGAGGGAAGGGGGAAGGGAGAGGGAAGGGAGGGGGAAGGGAGAGGGAAGGGAGGGGGAAGGGAGAGGGAAGGGAGAGGGAAGGGGGAAGGAAGGGGGAAGGGAGAGGGAAGAGGAAAGGGGGAAGGGGGAAGGGAGAGGGTGAGGGAGCGAATGACAGTGAAAGGAAGGGAAAAGAAGGGAGAGGGGGAGAGAGAGAGAGAGAAGGGATGGAGGGAAGGGAGGGAGGGAAGGGAGGGAAGGCTACGAGGAGAAGGGAAGGTGAGGGAGTGAAAGGGGAGAAGAGAGAGGAAAGAAGAGAGAGGAAAGAAGAGAAGAGAGAAGACAGATAACCTCTTTGCCTGACGTGTGTACCTTTTGAACCCCAAGTCGGTCTCAGACCTCTGCTTGCAACCCGCACGCTCTCCCCCCCTCCCCCCTCCCCCCACTCCAGTGGGTACCCGCAGACTCCCAAAGGATACAAATTCATACATACCACAGATGCATGCACAGACGCACGCACGCACGCACACGTCTAAAATACCTCAAGAAACATTTTCAACATAGACAACTCTATTCTAGAATTTTATATATAAAGCTAAGACGATAAGCAAATTCAAAACTATGCATGGTAGATGGAGAACGACGGGACTCCACGAGTACAGTCTTTTTGTATACATTACAAATACACGAAACGCACAAAGCAAACAAAACACGTACAAAAACACACAAAAATCCCACAATCATTCAATTTGTCAGCAAAGAATGGAAGCCGGGTTGGTGATGACGTCACAAAGTGAATGCTATCAGATAGCAACGCCCAGTTCACGAGTTATACTGGCCCCCTCTTATATATATATACACACACACACACACACACACACACACACACACACACACACACACACACACACACACACACACACACACACACACACACACACACACGGCGCAGTGGTTAGAGTTCCATGCTGCCACTACGGCGGTCCGGGTTCGAATCCCTCCCAGGGCTGAAATAATTTCAGTATCGCTGCGCTGCGAGTCGTTACTCCAACTCTCATAGGCGGGGAGTTGTGTGCGTGTGTAAGGTCACAGTATTACCCATAGATCGGTAATATACGAGCTCTGAGCTCTCTCCCGGGTGGGAAATATATGTCAATCACGAGCCCAACACGTGATCCAAGACCATGGTGAAACACACACACACACACATACCTACTTCGATAGTATGTTGGTACCGCACACGACTACAAATTCAGTGATCCGAATTTGAGCTTCGCCCAGGGATGAAAATTTCAGCATAGCTACATTGCGAACCTATACTCCAACTCTGGTGGGCAAGTTCTCTCTCTCTCTCTCTCTGTGTGTGTGTGTGTGTGTGTGTGTGTGTGTGTGTGTGTGTGTGTGTGTCTGTGTGTGTCTGTGTGTGTCTGTGTGTGTGTGTGTGTGTGTGTGTCTGTGTGTGTGTGTGTGTGTGTGTGTGTGTGTGTGTGTGTGTGTGTAAGGTCACAGCACAACATTATTCATAGGTCGGGTAATATACGAGTTGTGAACTCTCATCCTGAAGGATATCAGTCGATCACGAGCCCAACACTTGATCCAAGAGGGGTGAATCGCACTGTACACACGTGCGCACAATACCGCAACCAATATGGTCGTCAGCTTAGCCCCAAGGCTGTATAAATAACAATAAAAAGTAAAAATGTGCCTTATATGGTCCGTCCCTTTAACCCGAACAGGCCATCTACAGCAGCCCACACATCAAACCTTTAAAGACTTTTTTTTTTTGCTAACTATAGCCTTTTCGTTTGTTTACGTTGTAGAATTACGATACAAATCTGTCAGTTACGACATGTGACCTTTCCATATCGTAAATATACATCAGATGCGCTACTGCAATGATACAAGCTAATGCTGTGTTGGTGTATGTAAACCACAGGTTTGCTCTACCGAACTCTTAATGGATTTTATTTGTCGAGAGGTGACTTACATGTGAAGGACTTCACAGAGCATTGGTTTCCTCTTCCCACAACACAACAGGCAGAAGACGAACGTCGCATCGCATCACAGGTGTGACTGACCGAAGGGAACGACCCTATCCTCGACTCCAGCCCAAACTGGGTAATACGAGAGGAGGAGGAGGAGGAGGAGGGAGGTGGAGGAAGGTGGAGGGGTGGAGGGAGGTGGAAGGGTGGAGGGAGGTGGAGGGAGGAGGAGGGAGGTGGAGGGGTGGAGGGAGGAGGAGGGAGGTGGAGATGTGGAGGGAGGTGGAGATGTGGAGGGAGGAGGGAGGTGGAGGGGTGGAGGGAGGAGGAGGGAGGTGGAGGGATGAGGGGACTGCGGCAGTGGAGACTGCGGCAGCGGCAACGGCATCGGCGACGGGCGAAGGTAACCCGATAGCCGCCGCATCCCAATCCTCTTTTGTTCTCTTGTTTACTCCTCAGTGCAACTTCCTTTACGTCACAATGCGGGATCGCCATTTTCTTCCTCCTCTTCCCTCCCCCCAAAATCCCCAAACTTCCATTTTTGTTATTCATGCATACATACATTCATCCATCCGTGAATTTTTCATCCAGCCTCTCGTTCCTCTTCCTTTTCGGAACTTCTCGACTTTCCCCGTCTCCCAGTCCGTTCAAGAGTTCTGCAAATCGTGTTCTGTTTGGCCTTCCTCTTCCTCCTCCTCCTCCTCCTCCTCCTCCTCCTGTACTTGGCTTTCGCTTCTCCCTCTATCGGTTGATCCGACTGATTAAAAGGACCTCCCTCCTCCTCCTCCATCACTCTTCTTGCCGCCGCCTCTTCAACATCGTCCTCCTCCTCTATCCTGATATTAATTTGGGTGGTCTGGGGTTCATAAACACGTACAAGCACATACGCCCAGCCGTGTAGGCAAACACGTAGGCACGCAAACACTAGCATACACAAACACGTGCACACACACACACACAGTAGCAAGTTAAAAGGGGACAAGTGGGCCGTGGTAAAACGACGAAGCGTGTAGCCTACAAGGACAATTGAGGCTCTCGAGTGTATGTGGGGGAGGGGGGGGGGCGCTACACAAGGACCGAGTATGGAGAAGGGTACACGAGGGGAGGATTGCATAATGACTGGAATTACGAGATTCGATCCAAGAGGCGCAATCTTGTGACCCCGAGGTTGAGAAAGAGTCTGAAAAAAATGTAAATAAAATGTATGGGGTGCTATAGCACTTGCAGAAGACTGGGGACAAGGAAGGGTGTGTTAAGGAAGGGGAGGATGGGATGGGAAGGGAAGGGAAGGGAAGGGAAGGGAAGGGAAGGAAAGAGAAGGGAATGAAAGGAAAGGTAAGGAAAGCTAAGGAAAGAGAAGGAAAGGAAGGGATGGAAAGAAAGGGAGGGGAAAGGAGGAGAGTTTGTACGTGTTGTGGTGGACATCAGCTTGGGGTTGTATCGTCTGCGACTACAACGATGCCGCGAATCAGCCCAAGTTAGGACACCAATGAAGGGAAACGAGGGGGAAAAGTGCCCGACAGATATAATGGCCCCATCGCTGGACGAGTGGACAAGTCAAGTGGATGTATGGAGCGCGAGGGAATGGATGAACGAGTTTAACAAGTACATTCGAATAAGTACCTTTGGACACATCATTGGGGGTGGGTTGGTGTGAATGGGGGTTGGGTAGGAGGGACGAGTAGGAGGGACGGGTGAGTTGTGACGGGCGAGTAGTGACGGGTGAGTGGTGACGGGTGAGTGTGGGTGGGTGTAGGGGGGTGAGTGGGCGTGGTGGATGGATGGGTGGGTGGGCGTGCGGATTTATGGGTGAATAACCCTGGGAGTTAGCAGATCGGGGAAGGTGGAGGAAGTAAATAGTCTGACGGGTGAGAGTAATTCACCACTGTCTTTGATCACGTGCTGGGTTAGTGATCGACAACTATTATTCTCTCGGATGAGAGCTCTGAGCTCATATGTGGCCCGATCTAGAGGTAATGCTTTGACCTGAAACACAAATATAAACAACTCCTTACCCACTAGAGTTGGAGTGCCGACTCGCATTGCAGCGATACTGAAATTTTCATCCCTGGACGAGACTCGAAATTCCCCAGATTGTACGTACGCGTGTGTGTGTGTGTGTGTGTGTGTGTGTGTGTGTGTGTGTGTGTGTGTGTGTGTGTGTGTGTGTGTGTGTGTGTAATTCACACATTGTATTTGGATCACGTGTTGGACTCGTGATCGACAGCTATTTCCCTCCCGGAAGAGAGCTCAGAGCTTGTATATGACTGATCTATGGGTAATGATGTGACCTTACACGCACACACCCGACTCCTCGCCCACGAGAGCTGGAGTAACACTCGCAGCGCAGCGATACTGAAATTATTTCAGCCCAGGGCGGGAGTCGAACCCGGACCGTCGTAATGGCAGGCGGGAACTCCACCAATTTAGCCACGAGTAGTGTGTGTGTGTGTGTGTGTGTGTGTGTGTGTGTGTGTGTGTGTGTGTGTGTGTGTGTGTGTGTGTGTGTGTGCGCATGTGTGTGAAGGGTAACCATCAGTAGAGCAATACAGTGTGAGTTGCCTTCGTGTCATATGACACTCCAACTAAATTGCTACCGATTTGTCGCTCCTCCCACATCGTTCTAGACCCCCCACACTGTCCCCCAACCCCATCCCACCCCTCCAACCCCATCCCACCCCTCCAACCCCACCCAAACCTTTCCTTCACCTTCCACCTCATAGTCCTGGTCGTCACAACCTCCCTTGGTCCACGTCACACCGTTACAGAGGTCGAGTCCTATTTGATATGGTTACGTATCTTTGTCATATCTCTAATAATTAATAATAATAACAATAAATAATAATTAATTATTCTTATTCTTATTATTGTTATAGCAGCGGCACCCTATCAATTGATGGATTTAATTTCAGCTGGGCAGGCACATGTGCTACAACTATGAAAACAATTACAACACATCCCTCATGGACCAAGCGGTCTCCATTCGCCTCTTCCACTGTATTATATTCCATTACCAACTACCAGTATCGCTGATACTCAACAACAACAACTACCACCCTCACAACCACACCCAATATGTTACGTAATCCCACAATAAGGCCATTCTTGGGCTGTTTCACTAAAGTTAAACAGATTCCCTAACCCTCAACGTCAACCCACCACCACCACCACCCTCAACCCCCTAACCATATTCGGGCAGTCATTCAACCTGGTATTGGCATCGGTGCCTTCACCTTTGCAACCACCACCTTTGCCCCTTTTCCTCTTCTTCAGAGGAGAGGCCGACAGGTGACGAGGAGAGGGCAATGAGAAGGGGACGGGGAGAGGGCGATGAGAAGGGGACGGGGAGGGGGCGATGAGAAGGGGACGGGGAGGGGGCGATGAGAAGGGGACGGGGAGGGGGCGAAGAGCAGGGGACGGGGAGGGGGCGATGAGAAGGGGACGGGGAGGGGGCGAAGAGAAGGGGACGGGGAGGGGGCGAAGAGAAGGGGACGGGGAGGGGGCGATGAGAAGGGGACGGGGAGGGGGCGATGAGAAGGGGACGGGGAGGGGGCGATGAGAAGGGGACGGGGAAGGGGAAGGGGCGATGAGAAGGGGACGGGGAAGGGGAAGGGGCGATGAGAAGGGGACGGGGAAGGGGAAGGGGCGATGAGAAGGGGACGGGGAAGGGGAAGGGGCGATGAGAAGGGGACGGGGAAGGGGAAGGGGCGATGAGAAGGGGAGACGGGGAAGGGGAAGGGGCGATGAGAAGGGGACGGGGAAGGGGAAGGGGCGATGAGAAGGGGACGGGGAAGGGGAAGGGGCGATGAGAAGGGGACGGGGAAGGGGAAGGGGCGATGAGAAGGGGACGGGGAAGGGGAAGGGGCGATGAGAAGGGGACGGGGAAGGGGAAGGGGCGATGAGAAGGGGACGGGGAAGGGGAAGGGGCGATGAGAAGGGGACGGGGAAGGGGAAGGGGCGATGAGAAGGGGACGGGGAAGGGGAAGGGGCGATGAGAAGGGGACGGGGAGTGGTAAAGAGACGAAAAAGACAAAATCGGTTGAGAAGGAGGGCATGGGAGGTCAAGTGAGGTTGTGAAGGGGTGAGGAGGGAGGGAAGGGCGAGCAGGATGACTGTCTTCTGCCTGCTCCAGCTGCCGGCACTCCCCCTCGAGGTTGCAGCTGCTGCAGCTTCGGGTGCATCGTGACGAGTGGAGGGCATTTCTCCTTCATTTCTTTTTTTCATACAATGATCGTAGTCACTCCTCTCGTCATTTAAGCAGGAAAGAGAGAGAGAGAGAGAGAGAGAGAGAGAGAGAGAGAGAGGCGAGAGAGAGAGAGAGAGAGAGAGAGAGAGAGAGAGAGAGAAGGGAGAGGAGAGAGGCGAGAGTGAGGAGAGAGGCGAGAGTGAGGAGAGAGGCGAGAGTGAGGAGAGAGGCGAGAGTGAGGAGAGAGGCGAGAGTGAGGAGAGAGGCGAGAGTGAGGAGAGAGGCGAGAGTGAGGAGAGAGGCGAGAGTGAGGAGAGAGGTGAGAGTGAGGAGAGAGGTGAGAGTGAGGAGAGAGGTGAGAGTGAGGAGAGAGGTGAGAGTGAGGAGAGAGGAGAGTGAGGAGAGAGGAGAGAGGTGAGAGTGAGGAGAGAGGTGAGAGTGAGGAGAGAGGTGAGAGGTGAGAGGAGACAGGGGAGAGGAGGTGAGAGGAGAGGAGACAGGGGAGAGGAGAGGAGACAGGGGAGAGGAGAGGAGACAGGGGAGAGGAGAGGAGACAGGGGAGGGGAGAGGAGACTGGGGAGGGGAGAGGAGACTGGGGAGGGGAGAGGAGACTGGGGAGGGGAGAGGAGACTGGGGAGGGGAGAGGAGACTGGGGAGGGGAGAGGAGACTGGGGAGGGGAGAGGGGAGAGAGGGGGAGGGGAGAGAGGGGGAGGGGAGAGAGGGGGGAGGGGAGAGAGGGGGAGGGGAGAGAGAGGGGGAGAGGAGAGAGAGAGGGAGAGGAGAGAGGGGAGAGGGGAAGAGAGATACAGAGATAGAGACTTTTTGGGGGGTTATTCTTAAAGGCATTCATCTTTTGCATTTTGCATTCACCCGACATTTCTGCACTTGCCGTCACAATCATCTTTTCAGGAAAACAAGACGGGGGTACCAACTGACAACTCCATGGTGGTAATTGTGGTGTAGCGAGAACAGCCGGATCGCAAAGTTCTCGTTAGTGTACGGCGAATGTTTCACATACTATTAGAAGTATCCGGGAAATATGTCAGTACAGTTCTAGCTTTCAAAGAATGATGTAAAGATGGAGAGATTGAGAGTATCTACAAGAACAATAGATTACTGATCTTTATGAATTATTCTACTTCCTTTCAGAAAAAGGGCTACTACAACGTTAGTCAAAGGAATATGAATATTATATATATATATATATATTTATTATATACATATATATATATGTTGAGGCAATGCTCCCCAACCCCTCCCCATCTGTCCTAGCGTCTTGAATTCTTGCGCTCTCACGTTAAATACGATAACTACTAATCTCTAAATTCATAAGCTATGTCAATCCATTTCCTCTTCCTTATCTTTATCCTCCTTTGGACTCCAAAGTCTTCATTCCCGCCCTCCTCCTCCTCTTTCTCCTCCTCCTCCTCTTCCCCAGCTACGAATCTCCTCCGATACTCCTCGCGCCCCTGACGCCGCCGCCATTGGAACTCAATTGCTTCCAACCGCAAGTATGTTCACATTCTCCTCAAGGTATCAGTTTACATCGTATCCACGAAGACTCCAATATACCTCACCCACCAGGACGCCAATAAACCTCATCCACTTGGAGGCCAATATACCTCATCCACTAGGAGGCCAATATACTTCATCCACTAGGAGGCCAATATACTTCATCCACTAGGAGGCCAATATACTTCATCCACTAGGACGCCAATATACTTCATCCAATGGGACGCCAATATACTTCATCCACTAGGACGCCAATATACTTCATCCACTAGGACGCCAAAATACCTCGTCCACTAGGACGCCAACATACCTCATCCACTAGGACGCCAATATACTGGTACTTCATCCACTAAGACGCCAATATACTGGTACCTCATCCACTAAGACGCCAATATACCTCGTCCACTAGGACGCCAATATACCTCATCCACTAGGATGCCAATATACCTCGTTCACTAGGAGGCCAATATACCTCATCCACCAGGACGCCAATATACCTCATCCACTAGGATGCCAATACATTTCATCCACTAGGACGCCAATATACCTCATCCATCAAGGCACCAATGCACCTCATCCACCACGCTACACTTTTACCTCATCCATCATGCTATCAGTGTACCTTACAATTCTACCTCCTACCTCTCGTCCATTCCCCCGCCTTCCCCCTCTCCACCTTGTATACCGGAGCCTTCTGCCGACTGACCAGCATGTAAACACACGTAAACACTCCCAAGCCAATCTGTACAGGGTTGGCCCCCCTCCCACCCTCCCTCCCTCTTTTTATTATGGTTGACGGTGACTTGCCGAATCCATTTCCCTCCTTTCCTCCCCCACGAGTCTATGTCTGCCCGTCCGTCTGTGTATGTCTGTCTGTCGGTCCGTCTGTGTATGTCTGTCTGTCGGTCCGTCTGTGTATGTCTGTCTGCCCATCCGTCCGTGTTTGTACATGTCGGTCCGTCTGTGTCTGCCCGTCCGTCTGTGTATGTCTATGTGTCTGCCCGTCCATCCGTGTCTGTGTCTGCCCGTCCGCCTGTGACTCTCTGCCCGTCCGCCTGTGACTGTCTGCCCGTCCGTCTGTGACTGTCTGCCCGTCCGTCTGTGACTGTCTGCCCGTCCGTCTGTGACTGTCTGCCCGTCCGTCTGAGACTGTCTGCCCCGTCTGAGACTGTCTGCCCGTCCGTCTGAGACTGTCTGCCCGTCCGTCTGTGACTGTCTGCCCATCTGTCTGTGACTGTCTGTGTGTCTGACTGTCTGTGTGTCTATGACTGTCTGTGTGTCTATGACTGTCTGTGTGTCTATGACTGTCTGTGTGTCTATGACTGTGTGTGTCTGCGTGCCTGTGCCTGTGTGTCTCTCACGCACTTTCCCTCCCTAGCTACCTCTCCCCCCCTCTCTCATGCACTTTCTAATTGTCTCTCTAGCTCCCACCCTCCTCTTTCTCCCTGTTAAGATAAACATTTGCCGTGATGAGGAAGAAACGCACAGTATATTGTACGTGCACCCAGTAGATAACCAGCATGGGAGCTTTCTGTTCACAGCGGGGCTATTTGCCGTGAGGAGCTCTCAAAAACCCACCCGCACCGTTGGCGACAGCTCAGACACACTAAACCCATTTTCTTTTCTTTTTTATTTCACTTTATTTGTTGCTGTTATTATCATTTTATTAATGATCAATTATCGACTTATTATGATTCATTAATATTTATTATTAATTATTATTATTAGTGTTGTACTTGGACGTTCCATCTACTGCCAGCAACAACGACATTCCCTAGTACAAGAAGTTTATGGCTAAAGGCTCTGGTGGTACGAGATAGGGGAAGAGGAAGGGGGGGGTTAGGTTATTGTATAATGTAAACTTGCAGCCCCCAAGAACTCTATGTAAACAGCGGGGGGAGCGGGCGAGACGAACACACCCGAAAATCTAACATTTACAGAAATACACTCAAATGGTGCCGTCATTGCAGACTTCCTCTGTCCCCACGAAGACTTGAGTCTGTCTCTAACCATCCAAGTACAAAGGGTTAAGGTGCTTTGCAATTGATGAAGCGCCTTGACACGCGATTAAAGCAACAGTGAGAAAGCTTGTGGTTACCTCTATTATATTTCGACATTTTACATCATCGACTGTATTTCTCCAATTCCCGAAGGATGTTCTTTTATACTTAAAACATTTCCAATAAACCCGAGATATTTACATATTTGTACGTTAACAAAAGACGAGCAATTCTTCATGGCCAATGCATCTGTCCACTTGTATTTATTCTTTGGCTTTAAAAAAAAAAAAAAAGTATTACTAATAAAGATTTACAAATAATCATCTTCAACGAGCCGAGAATGCTCGGTCAAGAGTACAGGTGACGACGACGACAACAACGACAATAACAGGATGCAACAATGGCCCTTACAAATGGTGGCTGTCCTGCAAAGCCCGAGCTAATAATTTCCTCGCTGTCCACCTCTAAATTCCACCAACATCCCCGGGTATAATCTCTCCATCAACTTCCACTAATTTTCCACTTTTTCCACATAAGGAGAGTTGACACTCGGCCACCACTCCACTCCTCCACGTCTACCTAGCAAATGGCATGGAAACAGCCGCACGGTTGTATAACGGATAGTGCTCTCTAACGTCTCTTCTCAGAGAGATTTACGAGATGAAAAAAAAATCGAGGCAATAATTTACTGCTACTACTACACAATATAGTACACATCTTAATTATGCGACATTTTCAAGTTAAGATAACCATCCAAACACTTTTTTTTTTTTACAAAATGTTGTGCACCATGCAAAACATTTAGTACCCTTTAACATGTACATAAGAAATTAAATTTGAAAATTCAAAATGTTGCAGTCAAAGGAGAACAAATAAAGAGGTGCATGAACGCTTGTTGAAAGTCTGGACGTAAACCTGAAAAATAAAAGATTCCAAAAAATGTATTGTAGTCACATTGTGCAAAAGTAGCTCTCTTTCAAAAGAAGTTTTGTAAATAATAAAAGGCGTACAAAAATGCATCGTAATTCTGAACACCAATAGAAAAAAAAGAAAAGAAAAACAAGATTTTTACTTGAGAAGGACCACCAAATAAAAAGACTAGTGTTGTATCGAATTAGTGCTGCCAAGAGATCACAAGAGAATTAAACAACAAAAGGACACTTCACTTCGAAAATGAAACGCGACATGACGTCACCATGACGTCACGATTAGAGTAGACAGTCGACTTGCTATTTGTAGGTTGTCTCGTTATATTTTCGTATTGAACTGACCTATTGCTATCTAATTGCAGTGACAAGTAATTAAAGTGTCGGACTTGTGAAGGGATTATAAGAGTTAAGAGGCCAATCGAGATAAGACGGTGGCGGAAGAATTTTTCAGATAACATATCTCACCTACAGAAAAAAAAAATGGTTTCTCTTAGGTGAAGAAAATGGTTAGCCAGAATACACGAGTGTCTCCCAAATGCGACAGTTAATCTAGATATTGCTGTTATTAATTGTTTTAATTAATTTACCTCCATGAAAAAAAAAAATATGTGCTAGAGGCTTTACTGTATTCAATATTTTCAGTTCCAAAATCCTGCTACATGGACAACTATTAGTTTTCCATGTAACTCGTTTAATTTCTACTTCAAATTACTTTATCACCTCCCCAAAACAAATTTACTATAAATTTCCAATAAAACAGGAACACACTATGCCGATCTTTACAAACACTACTCTGGATATTTTATCCCAATTAACGCCAGACGATTTCACTCAATACAATCTAGTTTCTATAAAAAATACTTCTAAGAAAGACTGCGTATAAACACAAAACACTCAAGTTCAGATTTCCACCGCAGCACGCGACATGACGTCACAGTCGTGTTCGAGGAATCTTCTTCATTAAATCAGAACATCAATCTTTATTTTTTATTTCGTTGATTGATCAAACACAGTTAAGCAAGGCCAAGTTTTGGTTCGAAAACCAGCATCTCAAGAATATGCTGAGTGCTATGCTGTAGCAGTTACAGCGAGGAATGGCCCAGTGTGTAGCAGTTGTTCAATTAATTCAGTTGATAAGATAAGGCACTTTAATCAATACACAAGAGCGACACGGGTATCCACACATACCCATTAAGTTCTCATTCTACCCGTGTGTGTGTGTGTTGTGTGTGTTGTGTGTGTTGTGTGTGTTGTGTGTGTTGTGTGTGTTGTGTGTGTGTGTGTGTGTGTGTGTGTGTGTGTGTGTGTGCACATCTGTACGCGTCCATGTTAGTTTTATGATGTAGAATTTATTAGTCAATTCCCACCTCTCGATACCGCTTCATCAGTCCCATTAGAGCTAAACACAGCTGTCGTTCCTGCCGATGGAAACAATATTTTTGGCCAATTAGCTGCGAGCACAGAAAGGGCGGAGTAATCTGCTGTAGATCCTCGATGGAAAAATCTGTCTTGGGTCTCATTTTTTATTTAATCCCTCTCTCTCTTTCTCTCTCCATACATACGTGCACGCGTGTACCGTTGACAAACAAACAAATAAAAACTAATCATTCGGGAGGAGTGTCAACCCCAAAATGAGGACGCGACCGTTATACTTCAAACATTCCTGCCATCTGGTAATGTACTCGACTTTCACAAATCTAATGACGGCAATTCTACTACTGTGGGTACGTTTAGGTACCACAGATTTTAGTGCTTCCCTCCCGTTCCCTCTCCACCCTCTCCTGTTTCCTCCTCTCCCTCCCTCCCTCCCCTTGGCCATCCCTAGGCTTAGATTCCAACCCAAATCCTTGGATGAAATCCATCCTTAGGCTCGGAATCCAACCCATCCGTTGACTAGTGTAACCGTACCTTAAGAACAATTCTAAGTATTTGATTAAACTAAATCCATTACATGGTAGGTTCTATACAACATATTCCAAGTCTGAGGACTTTATTCGTTACCCGAGCTATTTCACGCCTTCAGTCCTAGCTTCGAGTTTCCCAATCTTAACCTTTCAGTTCTGAAAGTGATGTGGGTCAGAGAGGGGTAGATATCTAATCTACTATTTGGGAGAAAGTTTCTTGCTACTCGACTCTGCTTCTGTTGGGATGAAAAACAAAAGCCGTTAGCGGAAAAACCGGACAGAATTTCGTTAACGGAAAAAAAACTGGACAGACGCACGTGCAATCTCGAGATCAGAGACTGGTGTGATTTGAAATTAATTCTACTCGGTTTCTTTAAAGAAACAGATTATTGATAAATGGGTAAATTATCAATTAGATGACAAAATATCAAATGGAAGAGTAATATTACGAAACCGCATAAAATCAATTTTCAACCACACTATTATAATTTCAGGATAAAATTTAATTGTTTATTCAATTTAATGCTTCACTTGCATTCAATTGAATCTATTACATCAGATTAATAATGGAAAACAGATTTAGTAAAATATAAATGAACGTAGAAAATATACTGTTGGTTGGCTTCTCCATTGTATTCCCTCGAAATGTCATTTCTATATTAGGAGGATGGCGACAGAGAGAAAGGGGCAAGTCAGGGCACGATGCGACTGGGAAGGGTGAGGCCAGGAGTGCAACAGGTCGAGTCCAGAGGTGCAACAGGTCCAGTCAAGCAGTGCAACAGGCTGAGACGAGGAGTGCAACAGGCTGAGTCGAGGAGTGCAACAGGCTGAGTCGAGGAGTGCAACAGGCTGAGTCGAAGAGTGCAACAGGCTGAGTCGAGGAGTGCAACAGGCTGAGTCGAGGAGTGCAACAGGCTGAGTCGAAGAGTGCAACAGGTTGAGTCGAAGAGTGCAACAAGAGAATGGATCAAGACTCCCATTTCCTTTTCATTGAATATCAAGACTTGTTCAGTTTAGCGATTTAGGAGTGCAACAGGTTGAGTCGAAGAGTGCAACAAGAGAATGGATCAAGACTCCCATTTCCTTTTCATTGAATATCAAGACTTGTTCAGTTTAGCGATTTTATTCAGCTAAGCGAGACCCTTTCCTCCAGGGTTGGATTTTTTAACACTATATATTTATTTATTTATTTATTTACTTATTCATTTTAGGTGTGAAACAAAAGGTTTAAAGTGTTATCTGAAAGGCACTTATTTAGATCATGTTGTTACAGGCAGGTTCGGTATCTTGTACTGTACAGGAAATGAATGGGTCAGGCTTGACTACCGCTGACTCAGTGCTGCTCACTCCTCAGTGTCTCTTTGTCCTTGGTAGTGGAAGAACCAGACTCACAGATCAGCATTGACAGCAGAGAACCACAGCAAGAAAGTCAAAATGGGAGAAAAAAGGGCAGCTGAATGGAATGAAGTAGATATTTTTGAAAATGATAAAACAAAAGCAGCCTGTAATTACCACCCATCATTGTAGGGGAAAGACAAACGAGTTACGATTTGATGTTAATTGTATATTTTAGGAAAATATTTATGTATTTTACATTTCTATGTATATGTACATATAGACCTTATTTATCAATTTGATATAAGATGATCTTTATATGGTAGGGTCGAAGGCATGTCGACCCTACATTTACTATTTCGAGGTTTTATTTAAGCACTTTTTAAGTGGATTTATTTGACCCTACGATTTTAATCAACTTAAGGCGGGATTTCATGCTGAAAATCCTCCTCCAAGGGAAGAGATGCAAAGATGCACACATATCTAATAGCCCTTATATGGCGAGTCGACCTTATTTTTATAGGGAATAAAGGAGTTGTTTCCCTTCTTCGTTTATCACGACCGAATGGCAAAGCCTTTGAGCATGTATTCGCCAAATTCTTTTAAATTCCATACTCTTGTCTCCGGAATAAATTCCGAATTTATATACAAGAAGGCGTATTGCCTTCTTTGTTACTTTATGAAAATAAAAACATAACTAGACTGGCAAAACACACACACACACACACACACACACACACACACACACACACACACACACGCACTTAACTAGATACCCCTCGAGTTAAGAAATCAAACCCGTCTCAGTCACTCCCTCTGGCCAGTGACATACTATGTAGATATTAATCTATTACACACACATACATTTCATATACATACACATGCATACATTATTTCCACACATTTCATACACATAGCTAATTACATATGTACCTACATTACATACACACCTATATACATTACACACACACACACACACGGTGGCGCAGTTGGTAGAACGCTGAGCTGCCACGAAAGTGGCCCGCAGCTCCTGGTTCGAATCCTGCCCAGGGCCGAAATTATTTCGGTACTGCTGCGCTTCGGGTCGTTACTCTGACTCTCGTGGGCGGGGAGTTGGGTGTGTGTGTGTGTGTGTGTGAAAGGTCATAGCATTACCCATAGATCGTACCTACGAGCTCTGAGCTCTCTTCCGGGAGGGAAATAGCTGTCGATCACGAGTCCAACACGTGATCCAAAGACCAAGTGAATACACACACACACACACGTCATATCACGGATTGGGCCTTCCGGGTTCCAACAATCACATTACACCTTTCAACACATTGGCAATCTTTATATAGCCTAGGGTGGGGGAGGGGAGGCAAACTTCTACCACAAAAGGGGTCTCGCTCGACCAAGATTTTTTTCAGGCCGGGGACCACTCCATCAGATGCATAACATTGCCCGTCTTTATCCAGAAGAAAAAACCCACAGAATATGTTAATTCACTGTGTTGGAAGAGGTCGCCTTTTGTATATCTAATTCAAAGTGTGAGAGAGAAGTGTAGATGCGGGCAACGCTTGCATGAGTGAGCGAGTGTGTGTGTGTGTGTGTGTGTGTGTGTGTGTGTGTGTGTGTGTGTGTGTGTGTGTGTGTGTGTGTGTGTGTGTGTGTGTGATTCATCATGGTCTTGGATCACGTGTTGGACTCATGTTAATAGTGCGCATAGAATGTATGTACTGCACATATGCACGTGTATGCATGTGTACACACGCGCACGTGTACAAATACGACATGTACACATGCGCACTAAGGTAATTCAGCTGTTGGCACGAGTTGAATAAACACAAGACAATAATATCCCGTAGTGATCACTGCCTACAGAGCATTGAAGTCTTGCAATGGTTAGGCAAAAGCAAGAACGGGAAGAAGGAAGACAATTGGGGAGGAGGGGGGGGCTATTGAAGGAAGACAAGGAACGAGTGAGGGAGGAAGGGAGGGATGAAGGTGGCGAGGGAGGAAAGGAGCGAAGGAAGCAGAGTGAATGGCAGAGGAAGAAAGGAAGATAGGAGGAAGGAAGATAGGAGGAAGGAAGAATGGGAGGATGGGAAGAAGAGGGAGGGAGGACGGGAGGGAGGGAGGACGGGAGGGATGGAGGACGGGAGGGATGGAGGACGGGAGGGAGGGAGAAAGGTAGGGGTGGCGAGAGGGAGGAAGGAAAACAGAATGAAGGAGGAATGGAGGAAGGGGGCCAGTGAGGAAGGGGGCGAGGGTGGATAGATGCGAGGGTGGATAGATGCGAAGGTGGATAGATGCGAGGAAGGAAGGGGGGTTCGAGGAAGGAAGGGGGGTTCGAGGAAGGAAGGGGGGTTCGAGGAAGGAAAGGGGGTTCGAGGAAGGAAAGAGGGGTCGAGGAAGGAAGGGGGTCGAGGGAAGGAAGGGGGGCAAGGGAAGGAAGGGGGGCGAGGGAAGGAGGGGGGCGAGGGAAGGAAGGGGGCGAGTGAAGTAAGGGGGGCGAGGGAAGGAAGGGGGCGAGGGAAGGAAGGGGGGCGAGGGAAGGAAGGGGGGCGAGGGAAGGAAGGGGGGCGAGGGAAGGAAGGGGGGCGAGGGAAGGAAGGGGGGCGAGGGAAGGAAGGGGGGCGAGGGAAGGAAGGGGGGCGAGGGAAGGAAGGGGGGCGAGGGAAGGAAGGGGGGCGAGGGAAGGAAGGGGGGCGAGGGAAGGAAGGGGGGCGAGGGAAGGAAGGGGGGCGAGGGAAGGAAGGGGGGCGAGGGAAGGAAGGGGGGCGAGGGAAGGAAGGGGGGCGAGGGAAGGAAGGGGGGCGAGGGAAGGAAGGGGGGCGAGGGAAGTCTTTTACTCAATCAAGGAAACTCCAGCATCGACGGGGTCAACTGAGTGCAAAGTGTGCCTTGGTTGAAACCCTCGAGTCAAGACCTTCGCTTGCAGCACGTCACAGCTACGTCACGGATACGTCACGGCTACGTCACAATTACGTCACGGCTACGTCACACCTCCCGCCACGTCTCCGTTACACTTCTGCCGTCCCCCGTCACCACTAAGTCGCCACATCAGCACCACAAACCGCCCGCATGCCTTCGCTCGTAAACACGCATCCTGACCACAGCAACGGGGATCGCTCTTCGTGTGGGACAGACAGACAGACAGACGGATAAACCTGCAGCATCCAGGAGCGAGGATAAACGGGCCATCTGCTTCCGTCATCCCCTCTCTCCCTTCCCCCCGTCCCCTAACCTCGACAGTGCATCCCTCTCCCAGTCCTCTCTCGCAATATAGTACATATAACACGCGCGCGCGCGCACACACACACACACACACACACACACACACACACACACACACGGGGCTGAAATAATATCAGTATCGCAGCGCTGAGGGGTGTTACTCCAACTCTCGTGGGCGGGGAGTTGGGGGTGTGTGTGTGTGCAAGGTCATAGCATTACCCATAGATCGGACCTACGAGCTCTGAGCTCTCTTCCAGGAGGGAAATAGCTGTCGATCACGAGTCCAACACGTGATCCAAAGACCAAGTGAATACACACGACTCGGTGGCGCGGTTGGTAGACTCCCCGACTGTCACTACGGCGGTCCGGGTTCGAATCCCACCCAGGACTGAAATAATTTCAGTATCGCTGCGCTGCGGGTCGTTACTCCAACTCGTGGGCGGGGAGTTGGGCGTGTGTGTGCATGTAAGGTCATAGCATTACCCATAGATCGGTCATATACGAGCTCTGAGCTCTCGTCCGGGAGGGAAATAGTTGTCGATCACGAGTCCAACACGTGATCCAAGACCTAGGTAAACACACATTTATCCGCTTACAGAACTACCTGTGCCTTGTGTACTAGGGGATCAGGTGCAGTTTCACAGTTTGGAATCCGAGAGCTATTCAAATGGGGGAGGGGGGAGCACATTCAACCATGACAAAAGCATTCTTCACAAAGTACACACATTCAAGTCATTATCATTAAACTACTCCGAAGGAGATTGGATGGGAGGGGAGGGGAAGAGTGGATAGGAGGGGAGGGGAAGAGTGGATGGGAGGGGAGGGGAGGGCAATTCAGATTAGGGATGACTTGAGAAGATGGAAGGATGGAAGAGCGAGTGAAGGGAGCAGAAGGATGGGGGGACGAGAGGGGAAGGGAGATGAAATAAAGAATGGAAGGGTTAGAGGGAAGGGGTGGAAGGGTGGGAGGAAAGAGGACAACGGGGGGCGAGGAGGAAGGGGATAGAAGGGAAAGGGGACAGATCGAGAAAGAAGTGGAGGAAGAAGGGGGTGGAGGAAGAAGTGAATGGAGGAAGAAGTGAATGGAGGAAGAAGTGAATGGAGGAAGAAGTGAATGGAGGAAGAGGGAGAAGGGAGTGGAGGAAGAGGGAGAAGGGAGTGGAGGAAGAGGGAGAAGGGAGTGGAGGAAGAGGGAGAAGGGAGTGGAGGAAGAGGGAGAAGGGAGTGGAGGAAGAAGGAGAAGGGGTGGAGGAAGAAGGAGAAGGGGGTGGAGGAAGAAGGAGAAGGGGGTGGAGGAAGAAGGAGAAGGGGGTGGAGGAAGAAGGAGAAGGGGGTGGAGGAAGAAGGAGAAGGGGGTGGAGGAAGAAGGAGAAGGGGGTGGAGGAAGAAGGAGAAGAGGGAGGAGGAAGAAGGAGAAGAGGGTGGAGGAAGAAGGAGAAGAGGGTGGAGGAAGAAGGAGAAGGGGGTGGAGGAAGAAGGAGAAGGGGGTGGAGGAAGAAGGAGAAGGGGGTGGAAGAAGAAGGCGAAGGGGGTGGATGAAGAAGGCGAAGGGGATGGATGAAGAAGGCGAAGGGGATGGATGAAGAAGGCGAAGGGGATGGATGAAGAAGGCGAAGGGGATGGATGAAGAAGGCGAAGGGGATGGATGAAGAAGGAGAAGGGGATGGATGAAGAAGGAGAAGGGGATGGATGAAGAAGGAGAAGGGTATGGATGAAGAAGGAGAAGGGTATGGATGAAGAAGGAGAAGGGTATGGATGAAGAAGGAGAAGGGTATGGATGAAGAAGGAGAAGGGTATGGATGAAGAAGAAGGGTATGGATGAAGAAGGAGAAGGGTATGGAGGAAGAAGGAGAAGGGGTGGAGGAAGAAGGAGAAGGGGTGGAGGAAGAAGGAGAAGGGTATGGATGAAGAAGGAGAAGGGGTGGAGGAAGAAGGAGAAGGGGTGGAGGAAGAAGGAGAAGGGGTGGAGGAAGAAGGAGAAGGGGGTGGAGGAAGAAGGAGAAGGGGGTGGAGGAAGAAGGAGAAGGGGGTGGAGGAAGAAGGAGAAGGGGGTGGAGGAAGAAGGAGAAGGGGATGGAGGAAGAAGGAGAAGGGGATGGAGGAAGGAGGAGAAGGGATGGAGGAAGGAGGAGAAGGGATGGAGGAAGGAGGAGAAGGGGTGGAGGAAGGAGGAGAAGGGGGTGGAGGAAGGAGGAGAAGGGGGTGGAGGAAGGAGGAGAAGGGGGTGGAGGAAGGAGGAGAAGGGGGTGGAGGAAGGAGGAGAAGGGGGTGGAGGAAGGAGGAGAAGGGGGTGGAGGAAGGAGGAGAAGGGGGTGGAGGAAGAAGGAGGAAGAAGGAGAAAGGGTGGAGAAAGGGTGGAGGAAGGAGGAGAAGGGGGTGGAGGAAGGAGGAGAAGGGGTGGAGGAAGGAGAAAGGGATGGAGGGAGAAAGAGGAGTATGGAAATGAGAGGAAAGAAGATGAAATATGGTTAGAATATTTATGAAAAGAAAGGAAATGACATGGGACGGGGATAGTCGGGGAAGGAGAAGAGAAGGTGTATGGGATGGGGATGGAAGGGGAGCGGGAAGGGATGCTGCTAATCAAAACACGGAAGACTTGAGTTTTGAAGACAAATCCCAATTCCTTAAGAGGGACACAGTCTGCACTGGAAGGACCAACTGTGAATGAATTATATAGTATGGGAGTTCGTGTATGGAGTGTGGAGGAATGGAGTGCGTGAGGAGGCACGAGGGGAGTAGGAGGAGGAAGGCAGAGAAGGAAGCAGAGGCGGAGGGAGGGAGGGTTAGGGTGGGGAGGGTGGAGGTGGTTACCTGGATACAACCTTGACAGTGAGCGCCAGCTTTCCCCCAATGGTCGCTCGCTTGCCTGGAAGTACACACGCACACGCGTATTATGCAATTTATGCACACCAGAAGGTCTACCTGGAAGAATGGTTAAGTGTGCTTCACTAATACAAAAGCGATCTGGAGGTTAAATACTACTAATGGTTCTACGCATAGGAACCTGGCAGTAAACTCGGAGACCTGCGGGCGTTGCCGTGGTATGCCGCCCAATCACCAGAGGCGTTATTTCTGGGCTCCCGGTATGGCAAGACCGACGACGAGGAGGAGGAGGAGGAGGGTAGCGACGGCATTCTACTCTGGGGCAACGCGAGGCGGTGGGGTAAAGCTACGACGCCAAATCCCTATCTTCCTCCATTCTCCATTACATCTTCCCTCCCATCCTTCGGTGTCTCTCCCTCTACACTCCTCTTTGTTTATCTATAAACAGTGTTCTCGTTTTGTCTCCTTCCCTTTCTTTGTTCCCCATCCTTCCATTTTCACTTCACTATAGACTCATCCCCGACTTGTCATCCTCCTCATCCTCTTACCTCGCCCTCCTTCCCTCTTCTCCCTCTTTGTACATTACACATTCCTCCCTCATTGTGATACTATATTTGAGGACATAACCGATGGCGACTTACCGGTAACGAAATAAAATTTCCTTCCATTTCTTCTCCCAAACCCTCTCCTACCACCCCAACCGTCACTCTCTACCCTCTGCCCGGTGTCCGTGTAGGGCTGGGACGAGCCTCAGAAGCTTTCGGCTGAGCCGGCGAGGCCTAGCCTCGCCAGGGCACCAGTAAGCAAAGACTGCCGGCCAGAGGCACCACCAGATCCATCTCTGGTCTGGTCTCGGATACACCAGAGTTCATTTATCCCGAGGTTCAACCTTGGGATGAACGAGTCTCGCATTTCAAATCGATTACAACAACATCAGTAAATCACTTCAGCAACTAGACACTTCAATTCCTGGTTGTGTATAACCTATGGAATTTTCTATTTCAGTTATGGAGTTTATGTATCATCCACTACTATCCATTATGTACACGTACTATGCATACATGTTCACACCCCACACACTACGCACACGTACATGTTATTTTAATTCATCAAAACTATAGTCTGTCATATACTCTCAAAGTGTTACAAAAACAAAGTCATCATGTTTGAAAATAAACAACTTCCATCACTAAAGTGTTCATCTATTCCAAAGGCATCACCAAAAGTGTGCGTGCACTCCACTTACACCACAAACTATTCCTTCATTACGCAATTATGTCATTATAGTTCTCGTGGGGTAAGTGGTAATGTAGGATGGTGTGGATGTTGTGGATGGTATACTTAGGGTGATGTGGATTGTATTGTCACTGTGGATGGTGTATGCGGCATTGTTTCTGTGGATAATGCGGGTGGTATTGTTGTTGTGGATGATGTGGGTGGTCTTTGAGGTTGATGTTGATATTGTGGGTGGTGTTGATACTGTGGGTGGTTGTGATGTTGGCTGGGTGGTGGCGCTGGCCGAGTCTGTGTCGGCGTTGGCGGTTATGGGCGCGGTTTTTGAATGACAGCCATGACGTCACACGTCCGGCAGGTGAATCGGGGAGACATGCATCGCGCGCGCGCATGCACGCACACACACAACACAAACACACACACACGCTTGTACGTGCAAACATATACACACAGACCTTTCCCAAGACGGTAGATATGAAAGACTTGTGGTCAACATTTTTCGTTGAGGACCTGTGCAATTTCCTTTGACCCTTTGGTTCTTACGACGTTCTCTGGATTTTATGTATTAATCTATTTATTCATATATCTATCTACTCATTCAATTCTGGCTTTCTCAGACTAGTTTACCTGGTCAAAACCACATTCTACCTTGAATCTTGCACCCTATAATAAAAAATCTTCCTGTGCCGGGTCGACAGGTATCCTGGACTTAGTTTGGAGATCGAGTGCCGCCCCTCAGGGCTGCACCTGTAGAGGCGAAGGTGTTGACAGATTTTGAAGACGGCATGGAGATGACCCTAACCGACGTGCGTTTTGCAGAAAGCCGTCGTTTGTCTTACTCTTTATTAACGGGAGAGTAAATAGTTATTCTAAGTTATGAGACAAAATTTGTAATCACCATGAGCGTGGTATAGTCCAAAGATTGAAATAACTGGAAGAACAGAACGGTCTAACACACTTCAGAAATCCTCAATAACAATATCTGTGCCCGATTATATTCAGCTTAATGAATTATAATTATTTCAACAATCCGGTTCGATCTGCTTAAGTCCAAGGATTTTAATTTTTAGAGTATTTTTAGTATTTTGTCAAGAATACCAGCGCTTCTATCCGTTTGGGATATTATCACGCCAACGAGATGGAGTCAAAAGTTTAGGACGGTTGCAGATTCGATTTGTCGAGGGCTGAAATATTCGGAGACCGTAAACAAACAAACGAATGATATGTTGCGTTACAGCCACTCCCTCCGCCATTTTTTTTTTTTTTTTTTTTTTTTTCCATCAGGTTTCATTATAGACCGGAAATTCTCTTGGTTCCTTTTTTCGGGCAATTTCAGCGCCATTAGAGGAGGTAATCCCTAAAATGGCGGCTCAAGAGCATGGCAAAGAACGATTAAGTTCATATTTGACCTCTCAAGTTCAAACTATATTCGCATAGTCCCGACGTCCTGGGAAAACGACCTAATCAACGTGGTGTATGTTGAGAGTTTGTATATATACAAATCTATTACTCAGAATAAACTGAGCAAAAAATTATATATATATATATATGTGTGTGTGTGTGTGTGTGTGTGTGTGTGTGTGCGTGTATTACAAAGCTATTAATCAGAATAAAATGAATAACAGACCTTATTTTCTACCACTACCTTGTGCAATCCAGTGTCTTCTTTATCATGTGCAATCGAGTTACCATGTTAACCAAAGCTAATAGTCTCCACGTTTATATTTACATGCTTAATTCAGTTTTTCAACAATCCGGCTGCACATAATTAATCATTCTTTTAGCTTTTCAAACACTTGTATCAACTATACAAGTCACTAAAATTAGTTTCAATGAAGTTTTCAAACTTGAACGAAGGTTACTTTTATATATATTCTTCCTTTATCCTTGATAACCTACCCCAATTAATGTAATGACAATTACTTGCGCTACCAATCCGAAATATTTCCGACATGTGCAATACAATACCAAGGTCTAACCTAAATATCTTTCAAAGGAGGGAGTGAAAGACTGATCTTTAATTTTATCAACCACAATGCACTAATTCTAAGCCATCAACATCGAGACTCGAGGAAGCCAACATGCAGAAACTGAGACGTGGTAAAGCCAAGGACTCAAACCTACGCTAACACGTGACAAGTGGTAGTGACTTAACCTACTGCGCCATCAAGAGAATATATTATATATATATATATATATATATATATATATATATATATATATATACACACACACACAAACACACCGAACTCTTCCAAGTATTAGAGAAAAGATGGAACAGAGCCACAATAAGCTCGTATATCACCACCACCTACCCAAGACACAATCAATACTGAATGTCATAAGGCTTTTGCCATCCTGACCTTACCCACCCATCAACCTCCACCTCCTGAGGACCTTTCAAATCCCCATGTACAGCGGTTTCCAATCCTGTTCTTCCGCATTCAAAGACCTTTCGATACCACTTGTAAGGGTTCCAATCCGGATGACGGCAAAGGTGCTGGCCTTCACGAAAGGAAATGCCAAGCACAAAGAAAAAAAAATACATGCTTAGGTCATTATTTGGAAACAGTCATCCGACCTATAAGTACAGGATTTAATGTCATGTTTAGCCTGAAGACACTCCTTATAACTGGAGAACAAAAATACATAACCTGAGAGCCAATGACCAAATTGCTTTGACATCTATTTTGCCAAGGTACTTTAACAACCAGGCGAGCGCCACCCCCCCCCCACTTTACCGAACAGGATTCCTGATAGATTTAGACTTTCTCCAGACCATTTTACTCAGTCGAGAAGGTGCTCATCACCCAATAGACGAGTAGATTTAGGTAAGTTTCACATCACCGGCTTTTCGCCGTGCGCCGTCCACGACACGACGTCGTACTCTCAAACACCATGGGTTTCTATGGACGCTTTCATAAATGGTTATGGTCGTGACGTGTGAAAGCATCCATTGATACCTTGGTTATTCGAGAGCACGACGTCGTGTCGTGGACAGGGCACGGCGAAAAGTCGATACGTGAGAAACGAGCCCCTGAAGTTACTGTGTCTGGAGTACATTACCAGTAAGGAACAAGATTATTTTTCCTTAGCTTTACGACTTTATTCAAGCGAGAGTTTCTGTCTGGTTAAGAAAAAAGAATTTATTATGGTTTTGTGAAGATTACAATAAAAATACACCAATATACATGTACACCACAAATACACATACATGTACTAACAAGCACACGCACATAAAATGCACACAGAGCCATGTGCAAAAATGCGAAGTACATCCTTAGTCTTCAAGAATTACTAGACAGCTGGCACTCCAACTCTGGTGGGCAAGGTGTTTGTGTGCGCGCGTGTGTGCGTGCGTGTGTGTGTGTGTGTGTGTGTGTGTGTGTGTGTGTGTGTGTGTGTGTGTGTGTGTGTGTGTGTGTGTGTTCACGTGCATGGTCAGCCTTACCCATTGATCGGGCCATATACGAGCTCTGAGCTCTCATCCGTTAGGGTAATAACTATCATGCCCAACACGTGATCCAAAACACTAGTGAATCTTACACTTACACACACACAAACTCAATGACGCAGTGGTAGCGATCGCGGCCGCCACTACGGCGGTCAGAGTTCGAATCCCACCCAGGGCTGAAATAATCTCAGTATCGCTGTGCTGCGAGTCGTTACTACAACTCTTGTGGGCGTAGACTTGTGTGTGTGTGTGTGTGTGTGTGTGTGTGTGTGTGTGTGTGTGTGTGTGTGTGTGTGTGTGTGTGTGTGTGTGTGTGCGCGCGTGCTTGTGCGTGTAAGGTCACAGCATTACCCATTGATCGGTCATAATGAGCCGAGTTATCTTCCGGGAGGGTAGTAGCTGTCGATCACGAGTCCAACACGTGATCCAATACCACGGTGGATTACACACACACAGTCTGAACATGAATACATATCTAATCCTCTTTGGATGGACTTGCCTCCTGTTTTGAAAAATTCCGTGTACATGTGGCAGCGTTGCAATAACTCAACGATCGCGACCCTTGCCACGTTTCCAGGGAATCCCCAGCCGGGTTGGCTCGCTCGGTTTCCATCTCCTCTCAAGTTCAAAGAACCTGGTTCGATACCCAGTGGCCGCAGGTGGCTCTGCCACTTTCCCAGGGTGTGCGAGATGCTGTGAAGTTCTGGGCTTCAGTTTCTGAAGGCCCCGAGTTCCGTTTTGAATCCTTGAAGACTACAAGTGACTCGAACTAAGGGTAGTCGACGAACAAGACACTCACTCACTCACTCACTCTCTCTCTCTCTCTCTCTCTCTCTCTCTCTCTCTCTCTCTCTCTCTCTCTCTCTCTCTCTCTCACTCTCACTCTCTCTCTCTCGAGGAAACCTGGTGGATTCGAAACTACCTTTACCCTTCTTGAAGATCAATATGTATTTTATCCATTTTATTTTAGCAACACCAATCTGCTTCTACCGATGACTGTACTTTGGCGTCAACTGTCCCGACAAATCAAACTTGATCAATTTTCCTCGGACAAGTACCCGACTATTTCATTCAGTTAACAGACCGAAGGACCCCGGTCTGATGGAGCACACACACGCACGCACGAACGCACACACACACACACACACACACACAGAGGGAGAGAGAGAGAGGGGGGGAGGGGGATCAGCTTTTACAAGTAATTTAATTCGTCTGATAATCGCTACAACAAAATGAACCTTACCCGTGCACTCGTCATTTATCGAATGCAATACCTTTACGGCAGAGTAAGTTGTCTTTTACACGTTACGCAAGCGCGACAATACTGTCGACATTTACCTTAAACAAAATAAAACCAACGGAGGTGGGGGAGGGAGGGGGACAAGCTCCATTTTGGTAAAACATGACAATTCATTTTATGCGATTTTTAGTAGGAATAAGCACAACCATCACGTTCTGCAGAACTGGGCAAACCGTACAACACTTCTCTCAGTCCACTTGTTGACCTTGAGAAAAGAGTACCTCCTTCCTCTGCGCATCAAACTTGGACTTGCCAGATGCAAAATGTTCAAGGAATGGGTAGAACTCAAACTGTGTTCACACATTTGGATAAAATTTCCATGTCAGTGATTTGTTTTTTATTAAAGTATCTAGTTCTATTATTTACTTGCTTATACAATTTCTATAATCGTTATTTTTCTTAAACGAGGAAACTGAAAAAATTAAACGAGATTATGAAATTTGCATTTTTTTTTTTTTTTATGAAATGGGCGATCTGAACGTTAAGAAATTTGTGTGGCAGAGGTTAAAGGTTTTCAGCAAAAAATATCTGCAACATCACAAGCTAACACAGGTCCAACGGGGTGCAACTTCTACCTTCTCATTTGACTTTCCCGGTAAATCCGGGTGCTGTGCACAGCGAGCAGTTACAATTTTCGAACTATAATTAATTTCACTTTTTCCTGTGATATATTTCTCTTGAACATAAAATATCGCTAATTTAAATTTTTCTGAAAGAAATTGCAGTCCTTTAATTGTCAGACGAAGAAAATTGAAACGTCACTCGACTGAGATTGCGCCATTTTTTGTGAAGAGTCGTCGATGTGATCTTTCTCGCTCTCCAGTGTTCACGGTCCAGCGTTATGATAAAGTTATCAAGTTTACCAATGAAAAAAGAAGAATAGCTCTTCCTTTTCGAATATTTATAAATAAAAAAGACAACTTATGAGGAGGATCTCCCAAGAAAATTTTAATTTAATTAAATTTTGTGAAGAACAAATAAACGCCCGGACATATAAACACGTTGCCACAGGCCACAAACGCAAACAACAAACATTCCAAAAATAAATTGTGTAACACTCGAAAACCTTATTTGATGAATTTGGCATAAAGAAGCAATAACCACTGCTCCACCTTGAGATTTTTTTTTTGTGGAATTTCCTCAATTAAACAAAGTTAAATTTGAAAGGCCTTGTGTAATTCAGACCCACCCATATACACACACAATTGCTTGCTTGCTTGCTTAAGGCGGTCCGTCGGTGATAGACGATAACAGTGCTCCGGTGAGGTGTGATGGGATGAGTGAAGTTGAGTGGTAATACCGAGGTCTTTGTCGCTGGTGGCAGCGGAAGTGACTGTCTAGTTCAATTTTTGACCCACATATCCCTCCACACTCCGGGCAAGTCAGATCTGGATCAGATGATAAACTCTTATTGTTGAGCAGACGCCTTTTTGTCCGCCAGTTGTCCCGTGCTTGGTCGCAAGCAAACTAAAGATGCTTGACCCCTTGCGATGGTTTCATGAGCAACTAGTGCGTTGTTACAGCTCGAGTGTGATTTTTCAGCTGATCTTTATAGCGCTTTTTTCTGACCCCCCTGTACTGCGACGCGCATCAGGTAGTTGCCCGTAAAGAATTTACCGGGGAAAGAGGTTCTAAGACATGCCAATGACGTGACCCACCCATTGCATCTGTCGCTTTGCTTAGTACTGTGTTTAATGATTGAGATTTGTGCGCGTTGCAAGATTTTAGTGTGTGGTGCTTTGTCCTGCCATGTAAGGGTTTTTTGAAGACACCATATGTTTTTATATGTAGTCTGTAGTTGGTCCAAGTTTCTGAGCTGTAGAGTAGGATGGAGATGTAGACGGCTATGTAGATATTTTTGTTTCGCTTCGTAGATTTACATTGTTAAATACCCGGCAGCGTAGACGGCCAAAAGATGCACGTACGCACGCACACACACACACACACACACACACACACACACACACACACACAGTCCTAGACCTCACGTATGTTTAAAAAATAAACAAATACAGACAAACTTGTATACGCCTCACCCCCGCACATAGTCATTCCCTTCCTACACACCCACACGCAAAATACCTCGCATAACTAAACAGTCCCATGACCTTTAAAACACTGCAGGAGACTTTATCTCAGACAACTATGTGTCTGGCCACCCAGGGCAAGTGGCAATCAACTGTACCCATTGGGGATCGAATCCAAAACATTTGAAATGACGAGAATCCAACCCAAACTCTTTTCAGACGTACGAAAATAAAATACATAGAAAAATAAAAATAAAAAATAAAACCTTTCGTACTCAAACATCCACGGGAGATTATCGTACATACCGTTGAATCTAACGGTCACAACTGGCATTAATAGATCCTCAATAGCAGTATTGTAGGAATTATATCCAAAAAGAAGTGCAAATAACTCGTTTGATTTGGCTGGATTAGGCGAGCTAAACTAAATTATACCAAAATCGAAACCAATGTAATTGTGCAATTCTACTCATTTACACGCACACAGGGGCACACACACTATACATACAGTGTGTGTGTGTGTGTGTGTGTGTGTGTGTGTGTGTGTGTGTGTGTATTTTATATATATATATATATATATATATATATATATATATATATATATATTGGTTTGCCTCGAACGAGAAATGGGTGGGAGAGAGACGAGAGGAGAAAAAGATAGGAGGTAGGAAAGGAAATAGATGAGAGCGAGAGAGAGAGGAGAGAGACAGGAGAGGAGAGAGCGAGAGAGACAGGAGAGGAGAGAGCGAGAGAGACAGGAGAGGAGAGAGCGAGAGAGACAGGAGAGGAGAGAGCGAGAGAGACAGGAGAGGAGAGAGCGAGAGAGACAGGAGAGGAGAGAGCGAGAGAGACAGGAGAGGAGAGAGCGAGAGAGACAGGAGAGGAGAGACAGGAGAGGAGAGAGCGAGAGAGACAGGAGAGGAGAGAGCGAGAGAGACAGGAGAGGAGAGAGCGAGAGAGACAGGAGAGGAGAGAGAGCGAGAGAGACAGGAGAGGAGAGAGAGCGAGAGAGACAGGAAAGGAGAGAGCGAGAGAGACAGGAAAGGAGAGAGCGAGAGAGACAGGAGAGGAGAGAGCGAGAGAGACAGGAGAGGAGAGAGCGAGGAGAGACATAGATGAGAGATAGCAGTGAGAGGAGAGAAAGATAGCGAGAAGAGATTGAAAGGCGTGTGAGAGAGAGACTTAGTCATGCCCGCGTGCCTTGCAGTGTGAAGATG
>NC_134791.1:20552490-20559990 GCF_046742065.1 Oratosquilla oratoria | reverse complement strand
GCAGAAGGACGATGAGGAAAAAATAGAAGGGAGAAGCCGGAAGAGGTGCGGGGCCCGACGGCAGAGACGGGGTTAGGTGGAGCTCCGCGCCGCAGGCCAACGATGACCGAGAACTCGACGTCGGGCAGGAGTCCCAACGGTCAATTCCTGGGCTCAGACGTGAAGATTTGTTTACAACAAAAACAGAACTCGCCATTACAGAGACAATATCTGATGAAATACATAATTAAAAATATATATATATATATCAATACAATTAAAGATGTTTTTGCTATATAAAAAATGCAATACAGTTATATCTAAATAGTCGTTCAAGAAGCACCACACAAAGATACAGCATATGCACTAGATGTTAGGTAAATCATATTTACATGCAAAACCTTACGATTATGCATTATCCCTTCGTGTTCCTTGTGTTAAAAGTTCAATGGAAGTTCATATATTGATCGCAGTTTTCGTTATTTGTGAGGCCAAGTCCGTAGGAGCCTTATCGCCTCTGAGCCCAACTTTCAAGGTAGTTCTGTCCTGATTTTACTAACAAACTACCAAGCCTCTACTTAAAACCGCGCACCGAGGTTTTAATGATAATAAACAGAATTTAAATTGAATGAAAGAATAGCCAATAAAAATAAACAACAGTTGAATAAAGATAAACATAAACGACATGTACGAATAGGCATTGGTAGACCGAATTCTATGAGGCTCGGAGGTAGGTAATGGGCCCACGTTTCCGCGCAGGTAAGATACATCGGATCGACACTTTCGCCGTTTTACAAAACGTTCCTTCATTCTACCTGCCTCCAGGCGACCTATTCGGCAAAAGGGACTCCCCCTAGTAGCGTTAGGGTTAAGTTCATCTCCAATAATCCTTATGCTACTTTCACTTCTAGTACACTCTGCTGGCTGTCGAGCTCATTCAAATGAGAGGTACCCCACCCGACGCCCTTCCACAACGAATGGATTAATTGATTAGTTCAGCATATGATCACGTGATCAATAACGAGGCTGGTGTTTGTGTACAGTTAATAATTGCATCGATTTCTACTAACTGGAAACTCTTCAGATCTTCCCAAACATCTTTGGAAAGAAAATCATAAATATTGTGTAGGACAGTTTAATGTGTCATAACTGAAAGTGCGAGGTTGCCAAGTCTCCTTTATGTGAAAGGTGGAAGAAACAAATCGAGAGACCTTAAGCCAGATCCGGGGACCAAATGCCAACCCCTCTGGGCTGACACCTCCAGATGGAGACGAGGGGCTTAACGAGACCAGTGCTGGCAGGGTCTTTGTTTCCTCACAATAGATAAACAATAGATCGATGTATATACAATATTTATGAAATACAATACAATGAAATGATACGGTCTTGTTTTGGCTGGCACCTCTGATGGTCGAACTTCACTCCTCTTCACTCGAGACAACTTCAAAAATACTTCATTTTCATTTGATGTAACAGTGCAATTACCGTACTAAACTAAAAAAATATTTAACAATTCTATCTACTATTTTATCGTCTATATATTCTCTCACTGTGCGTGTGCACACTTGTATGTCGGATTTGAGTGATCCCATCCACGGTACGACCTGATTCGATAGTGTATTTACCGATTCGGGCTCAAGACCAGATCGTACCGTGGATGGGGTCTCTCTTGCACACACTTAGTGCAATCCCAATTACGTTGACTTTGGTAACTCGTTTAACGACCCAGTCACCCAGTTTAAGAGCAGAACTATTAATTATTTACCTTTCATGATAAAACACAAAAATAATAATAAAATAAAGTATAAATTGAACCTCGTTTTTCTACTCGCACATGACACATCCACTCTGTTGAAGTTGAGGGTGGAGGGGGAGTGAATGTGTGGAGGGAAGGAAATGGGTGGAGGGAGAGGGAGTGGGTGGTGGTGGGAGAGGGAGTGGGTGGTGGTGGTGGGAGAGGGAGTGGGTGGTGGTGGGAGAGGGAGTGGGTGGTGGTGGGAGAGGGAGTGGGTGGTGGTGGGAGAGGGAGTGGGTGGTGGTGGGAGAGGGAGTGGGTGGTGGTGGGAGAGGGAGTGGGTGGTGGGGGAGGGGGAGTGGGTGGTGGGGGAGGGGGAGTGGGTGGTGGGGGAGGGGGAGTGGGTGGTGGAGGGGGAGTGGGTGGTGGGGGAGGGGGAGTGGGTGGTGGGGGAGGGGAGTGGGTGGTGGGCGAGGGGAGTGGGTGGTGGGCGAGGGGAGTGGGTGGTGGGCGAGGGGAGTGGGTGGTGGGGGAGGGAGTGGGTGGTGTTAAAGTGTGTGGGGGGAGGGAGTGGGTGGTGGGAAGTGAAAGTGTGGGGGGAGGGAGTGGGTGGGGGGAGGGAGTGGGTGGTGGGGGAGGGAGTGGGTGGTGGGGGAGGGAGTGTGTGGTGGGGGAGGGAGTGGGTGGTGGGGGAGGGAGTGGGTGGTGGGGGAGGGAGTGAGTGGTGGGTGGGTGGTGGGGGAGGGAGTGGGTGGGTGGTGGGGGAGGGAGTGGGTGGGTGGTGGGGGAGGGAGTGGGTGGGTGGTGGGGGAGGGAGTGGGTGGGTGGTGGGGGAGGGAGTGGGTGGGTGGTGTTAAAGTGTGTGGGGGAGGGAGTAGGTGGAGGGAAAGGATAAGAGAAAGTAAAGGAAAACGAGAGAAAAGACAGGAGAAAAAAGCAGGAGGAAGAAGGAAACGGGTGAAAAGAGAAAGCAGAGAGGAGTGAAAGCAGAGAGGAGAGTGAAAGCAGAGAAGAGTGAAAGCAGAGAGGAGAGTGAAAGCAGAGAAGAGTGAAAGCAGAGAAGAGTGAAAGCAGAGAGGAGATAAAGCAGGAGAGAGAAGAGAGGAGATAAAGCAGGAGAGAGAAGAGAGGAGATAAAGCAGGAGAGAGAAGAGAGGAGATAAAGCAGGAGAGAGAAGAGAGGAGATAAAGCAGGAGAGAGAAGAGAGGAGAGAGAAGAGGAGAGCAAAGAGGGGAGAGCAGAGAGAAAACAGAGGATGGGGAAAACAGAGGAGAAAGGAAAGAAAATAAGGAGAGGAGGGAGAGAAAGTAAAGTAGAAAGAACAGAAAAGGAGAGAGATGACAGAGGGGAAAGGGGTGATGAAAAATATGAAAATGGAGATGAAAAAAGGGATGAAAAAGATGAAAAGGGGTGAAAAAGGAGACAAAAAATGAGAAGAGAAGAAAGTGGAGAGAGAGAGGGGGAGAGAGAGGGAGGGAGGGAGGGGAGGGAGGGAGAGAGATCGAGGGAGATAGAGAGAGAGAGAAAAAGAGGAGACATTAGAGAGGACGAGACAGGAAAGATAATGCTGCAAAGAAGAGAATTTGAGAGGGAGAGGCGGAGAGGAAAACAAAGGGGCAGAAAACGAGCAAACGACATCTCAACGACACAAGAAGCGACAGAAGTCCCTCTCCCTTGACCCCATCCCCGAAAAAAGACACCTGTTCCTTCCACCCCCTCGCCCTCCCATCCCTGAAAAAAAGTAAAAAAGACACCTGTTCTTTCCCCCCTCCCTCCCTCCATCCCCGGAAAATGTATCCGTTCCCGGAACGGAACCTACGTGAAACTATGAGCCCCGGAAACCCGTCCTTCCGCCGCGGACCATTGGCCAGATGTCCCGGCCAGACCGGGGGACGGGATTCGCGGACACAAACCCCCTGGACGCGTGCCAACGGGCGTCCGGTTACATTGGGTCCGCCCGTTCGCCGGCGACAGGGTGGGGCAAAGGCTGGGGGGCGGGGGAGGGATGGAGGGTGTAGGGAAAGGTGGGAGGTGGGAGGCATGGTGGGAGGGATGGTGGGAAGGATGGAGGGAGGGATGGAGGGAGAGAGTGTGGAAGTAAAGTGGGAGCGAGGGTGGAGGAAAAGTGGGAGCGAGGGTGGAGGAAAAGTGGGAGCGAGGGTGGAGGAAAAGTGGGAGCGAGGGTGGAGGAAAAGTGGGAGCGAGGGTGGAGGAAAAGTGGGAGCGAGGGTGGAGGAAAAGTGGGAGCGAGGGTGGAGGAAAAGTGGGAGCGAGGGTGGAGGAAAAGTGGGAGCGAGGGTGGAGGAAAAGTGGGAGCGAGGGTGGAGGAAAAGTGGGAGCGAGGGTGGAGGAAAAGTGGGAGCGAGGGTGGAGGAAAAGTGGGAGCGAGGGTGGAGGAAAAGTGGGAGCGAGGGTGGAGGAAAAGTGGGAGCGAGGGTGGAGGAAAAGTGGGAGCGAGGGTGGAGGAAAAGTGGGAGCGAGGGTGGAGGAAAAGTGGGAGCGAGGGTGGAGGAAAAGTGGGAGCGAGGGTGGAGGAAAAGTGGGAAGGTGGGTGGAGGGAGAGTGGGAGCGAGGGTGGAGGAAAAGTGGGAGCGAGGGAGGCTGTAGGAAAAGTGGGAGATAGGGAGGCTGTAGGAAAAGTGGGAGATAGGGAGGCTGTAGGAAAAGTGGGAGGGAGGGAGGCTGTAGGAAAAGTGGGAGGGAGGGAGGCTGTAGGAAAAGTGGGAGGGAGGCTGTAGGAAAAGTGGGAGGGAGGGAGGCTGTAGGAAAAGTGGGAGGGAGGGTGGAGGAAAAGTGGGAGGGAGGGTGGAGGAAAAGTGGGAGGGAGGGTGGAGGAAAAGTGGGAGGGAGGGTGGAGGAAAAGTGGGAGCAAGGGAGGCTGTAGGAAAAGTGGGAAGGAGGGTGGAGGAAAAGTGGGAGCAAGGGAGGCTGGAGGAAAAGTGGGAGCGAGGGAGGCTGTAGGAAAAGTGGGAGCGAGGGAGGCTGTAGGAAAAGTGGGAGGGAGGGTGGAGGAAAAGTGGGAGCGAGGGAGGCTGTAGGAAAAGTGGGAGGGAGGCTGTAGGAAAAGTGGGAGGGAGGGTGTAGGAAAAGTGGGAGGGAGGGTGTAGGAAAAGTGGGAGGGAGGGTGGAGGAAAAGTGGGAGGGAGGGTGGAGGAAAAGTGGGAGGGAGGGTGGAGGAAAACTGGGAGCGAGGGAGGCTGTGGGAAAAGTGGGAGGGAGGGTGGAGGAAAAGTGGGAGCGAGGGAGGCTGTAGGAAAAGTGGGGGCGAGGGAGGCTGTAGGAAAAGTGGGGGCGAGGGAGGCTGTAGGAAAAGTGGGAGCGAGGGAGGCTGTAGGAAAAGTGGGGGCGAGGGAGGCTGTAGGAAAAGTGGGGGCGAGGGAGGCTGTAGGAAAAGTGGGGGCGAGGGAGGCTGTAGGAAAAGTGGGGGCGAGGGAGGCTGTAGGAAAAGTGGGAGGGACGCTGTAGGAAAAGTGGGAGGGAGGCTGTAGGAAAAGTGGGAGGGAGGCTGTAGGAAAAGTGGGAGGGAGGCTGTAGGAAAAGTGGGAGGGAGGCTGTAGGAAAAGTGGGAGGGAGGCTGTAGGAAAAGTGGGAGGGAGAGTGGAGGAAAAGTGGGAGCGAGGGAGGCTGTAGGAAAAGTGGGAGGGAGGCTGGAGGAAAAGTGGGAGGGAGGCTGGAGGAAAAGTGGGAAAGGGAGGCTATAGGAAAAGTGGAAGGGAGGGAGGGTGTAGGAAAAGTGGGAGAGAGGGTGGAGAAAAAGTGGGAGAGAAGGTGGAGAGAAAAAGTGGGAGAGTGGAGGAAAGATGGGAGGAGGGAGAGGGGAAAGGTGGGAGGAGGGAGAGGGGAAAGGTGGGAGGAGGGAGAGGGGAAAGGTGGGAGGAGGGAGAGGGGAAAGGTGGGAGGAGGGAGAGGGGAAAGGTGGGAGGAGGGAGAGGGGAAAGGTGGGAGGAGGGAGAGGGGAAAGGTGGGAGGAGGGAGAGGGGAAAGGTGGGAGGAGGGAGAGGGGAAAGGTGGGAGGAGGGAGAGGGGAAAGGGGAAAGGTGGGAGGAGGGAGAGGGGAAAGGTGGGAGGAGGGAGAGGGGAAAGGTGGGAGGAGGGAGAGGGGAAAGGTGGGAGGAGGGAGAGGGGAAAGGTGGGAGGAGGGAGAGGGGAAAGGTGGGAGGAGGGAGAGGGGAAAGGTGGGAGGAGGGAGAGGGGAAAGGTGGGAGGAGGGAGAGGGGAAAGGTGGGAGGAGGGAGAGGGGAAAGGTGGGAGGAGGGAGAGGGGAAAGGTGGGAGGAGGGAGAGGGGAAAGGTGGGAGGAGGGAGAGGGGAAAGGTGGGAGGAGGGAGAAGGGAAACGTGGAGTAGGGAGGGGTGGAAAAATGAGTGGAGGAGTGAGGAAAAGCGAGTGGAGGAACGAGGAAAAGAGTGAGGAAAAGCGAGTGGAGGAACGAGGAAAAGAGTGAGGAAGAGAGAATGGAGGAAAAATGGGTGAGGAAGGTAGATGAAAAGTGAGGGAGGGAGGGGGAGAAGAAAAAGGGAAGGGAGGGGGAGGAAGAGGAAAATTGAGGGGAGGAAATGTGGGGAAGGGGGAGGAAAATTGAGGGGAGGAAAATGGGGAGGAAAATTGAGGGGAGGAAGAGGAAAATTGAGGGGAGGAAATGTGGGGAAGGGGGAGGAAATGTGGGGAAGGGGGAGGAAAATTGAGGGGAGGAAAATGGGGAGGAAAATTGAGGGGAGGAAAAGCAGGGGGAAGAAAAGTAGGGGGAAAGAAAAGTAGGGGGAAGGAAAAGTAGGGGGAAGGAAAAGTAGGGGGAAGGAAAAGTAGGGGGAAGGAGGGGAGGGAAAATCAGGAGACTTAGGGGGAGGAAAAGTAGGGGGCTAAAATTAGGGGGTAGGGGAAGAAAAGTAGGGAAGGGAGAGGAAAAATAGAGGAAAGTGGGGGAGGAAATTCAGGGGAGGGAGGGAGGGTGGGGAGGAAAAGTGGGGAAAGGAGGGGAGGGGAAGGAAAAGTAGGGGAGGGAGTGAGGGAGAGGAAAAGTAGGGGAGGGAGTGAGGGAGAGGAAAAGTAGGGGAGGGAGTGAGGGAGAGGAAAAGTAGGGGAGGGAGTGAGGGAGAGGAAAAGTAGGGGAAGGAGGGAGAGAGTTATGGGGAGGAAAAGTAAGAGGGGGAGGGGAGGAGAGAGTGCGCGAGAGAGTAATGTTGGAGTAAAATTTGAGGATGGGGAAGGATGGGGAAGGATGGGGAAGGATGGGGAAGGATGGGGAAGGGTGGAAAAGGATGGGGAAAAGTTGGGGAAAGGTGGGGCAAGACAGGGATCCTATCTACCTCTATAGGACCATTTCCAAGGTCAAACCCGGTTTGTCAAACAAGTGTTTGATGTTTGACCGTGTGAATGGGTTATTTGATTGTCAAACATTTGTCAAACTTGACAACCAAATACACCATTCACACGGTCAAACCACTTCAAACAAGTGTTTGACAAACAGTTTGACCGTGTAAATGGCCCTTTAGGTTATGCAGGAGAATAAACAAGTCTGGTTATTCCGCGAAAACTCGCACCGGGTCCATATAAACACATCGACCTCTTCATCGATCGAGCTTTAGTGTGTACAGAAGGCGAGCTTACGCCTAGGGGCGCTTAGCTGAAACGGAAACCAACCTTTACCCTTTGTCCTTGGCCCCAACGCAGCGCCAGTAGCAGCCGCTAACAAACAAACAAACAAACACACACAAACACACACAAACACACACACAAACACACACAAACACACACAAACACACACACAAACACACACACACACACAC
>NC_134791.1:20522490-20547490 GCF_046742065.1 Oratosquilla oratoria | reverse complement strand
ACACAGAACAGAGGATGGTGACTTGCATAAGCAATGTACATCCTTCAAGAGGAACTTGCGTCGTGTTGTCGTCGAAACAGAGGAGCAGAGAGGGAGGAGAAAGGTGGAGTGAGAAAAGGAGCAAGGGGGAGAATGAGAATAGGAGATAAATTGGAGAAAAGGAGCGAAAAGAGGAGAAGAGAGAAGGAGCGAGGAGAATAGAAGAGCAGAGCAAAGAAAAGAGGAGAGCAAAACCGAGAAAAGATCAAAGCAGAGAAAGAGCCGAGTGGAGAAAAGAACAGTAGAAGAGCACAAAAAAAGCACAGAAGAGAGATGAGGGAGGAGAGGATAGAGAAGTGGGAGGAGAAGAGGAAGGAGAAGAGGAAGGAGAGGAGAGGAGAGGCGAGAGGAGAGACTGAAGAGGAAAGAGAAGATGAAAGAAGAGAAGAAAAAGAGAGACCGAGCATACTATGTTAGCAAGAGGTCATATATAAGCTGGATCCGACGTTTCCGAGCCGGGGGGATGTCGGGACAGACGGGGCGGTTCCGCGATGCTGTTCCTCCTCCTCCCAGAGCGAAACTCCCGCATGAGTGAGCGCACGCAAACGCACGCCCGGGGCCACGGCAAGCAGGCACCAAGCTTTGTCTTGATACGATGCTGGACAGACAGACAGACAAACACACACACACACTCGGTGGCGCGGTTGGTAGAGTACTAGACTGCCAGTACGGTGGTGCCGGTGGTACCTGGTTCGAATCCTGCCCAGGGCCGATATTATTTCAATATCGCTGCGCTTCGAGTCGTTACTCCAACTCTCGTGGGCGGGGAGTTAGGTGTGTGTGCGCGTGTAAGGTCATAGCATTACCCATTGATCGGTCATACGAGCTCTGAGCTCTCTTCCAGGAGGGAAAAAGCTGTCGATCACGAGTCCAACACGTGATCCAAAGACCAAGGTGAATCACACACACACACACACACCAACCCCACGTCCGTGGACAGCATCCCAATGGCCCGGGAGCTCCGAAGCTCCGGAACGCCCACACCTGTTATGTTCCATTCCAGGAAGTCTGCCGAGGCCTATTCGCTCGCTACGTTCTCTCAACCTCTGCCTCAGCCTACCAATCTCTACCTGGACCTGCTACGCCTCCTTGCCAAGGGGGTACTACCTACCATCTCCATGGCTTTACAACCTACATGATTTGCCATGCTTTGCTATCACCTTCCTTAACCTACCATGACATATCTCATCCCATGTTCTGCTATCCCCAATGATGTCTTTCCATCGCCCCACGCTGTGCTTCGACATTCAAGAGACCTTTTGTTCCATGGCCAATCTCAACATCTAAGACAGTATTTCCCAACCTTTTTCTTTCAGGCCACCTCAATATGATCCTCATAACATGTGCGCGACCCCACTAATCTATTTATATGTTAACATCATCATGGTCATTGGATTCAATTTATATAATAAAAAAAAAATGCATACAAGATATCTTGGCGACCTCAGGGTTGGGGAAGTGCTCCAAGACCTCCCTGGCCACCATAACGGGACCTCCGTCTCATCGAGGTGCTCTTCGAGCTCTTCTCGAAGTCGGATTCTCCACAATGGGTCTCCCTCACTTTCACCACAGCGACCTACAGTCTGAAGATCAGGTTCGATTTAGGCTTTAACCCTTCAGTGAGGTTTTATCTTGGCTGAATAAAATCACCTGGCGGCTGAAAGAAAACATGTACAAGAAGGACCTTGCTGTCTACATGAGAACAGAAGAGATTGCAAGAGACCATAAGGCCTACACAAGGCAATTCTGTCCCTTACCGCCTTCAATCCCTATCCATAGAGTGATCTATTCTCTTAAAACAATCAACTGTTTCAGCGATTACTACACGATTACCATTCGTTAAGTACTGTTGGTAAACCAGTTCTTGCCTATTCCATTCTTAAACCTGAAACTGTCCAATTTAATCCCATTACTATGGTTTTGTCGTCTCGTTATCATTCCAAATTAGTATGTACGGACTAGACGACTTACGCTACCTATGACTGAAGAAATCACCTTTGCTTCACGTGACCACACAGTCAGGGCCAATGGCAATCACTGTTGTCCGCTGTGGACGCAACTACATGACCTATCATTATTTCGAGGTCACATCAGGTCACGTCACGTCAGAAATTGAAATATACAACTTAATACACAAGTCAATGAAGTATATTGTGGATTACTTTTTATGTATTTTGTACTATTAGGCATTTTGGTTCCCACTGACAGTGATATGCATATAGGCGAACAATATATACTTCTGTATCTATATACCAAAGGTTTGTTCCACCTTATAAGGGAGGTAGCCAGCCAAGCCATGCATCCATTCCCATCCATCCTACTCCAATCTATCACCCATTTGATGAGGGAAACAAATGGATGATGGATGGGAAGTGGGATGATTGGGAAGGGATGCACGACTTCGATGGGTACCTGCCTTATAAGGGGAGAAGGGGCCTTTGGTATATAAAGATAAAGGAGTACTTTGTGTTCGTTTATATGTATGTTACCAACTAGGCAGCCAATCTCTTGTACCAAAAGGTGCATAAAAAAAAAAAAAAAAAAAATCAAACTGCGACAAAAAATAAAATAAAATACAATAAAATAAAAAATAAATAAAACAAGACAAAATAAAATAAAGAATAGAGGAAAAAAATACAATCAAGTCTTTCTTTAGCGTCGTCTCCAAGACACCAATGGCAAACAAAACTACTCCAACATCGATCACGAAGTTATTCAAATGTTATTAAATTATTTTTACATTACTTTTTGCTAAGTTGTAATTATACGCTGCTAATACACCAAGTTTTCTAATACATCAATGTTACAGTGTAATTACTGTACAAGATATTCAAAACTAGTTTTCTTTCAATGTGGTCAAATGTATTTGATTATCGTTTCATTTAGTTCCAGATACTCGAACATTCAATCTGGATCCCATTTCATCTTTTTATTCGTCTATTCAATTATGCGTTTGTTTTTGTAGTTTCTAGCACGATGCTTAGGAGCAAACTTAACATATAAACAATTCACGGATCGTTTTCTATTTCAAATAGACCATAATGTACAGCATTGAGCAGAAGTTTTGACTCACGACAGTTCTCATAACGTCAATATTTCTTCCAATTATGTGCTTATTTTCCTATGTACTAGTTTACAGTTGGGTATTTTTCTTAAAAAAAAATAAAGATTTTGAATTTTGGACATTGAAAGACTGGGTGGGTCAAAAGTTTGCTCGCGACTGTACAAACAATTCGATTTTCGGAGATGCTGCTAAGTACAGTTGTAAAGTAGTTTCAAACTTCTTGACATCGAAAAAGATAAAGGGCATGTTTGCCACTTCCTCTCTGGCATACCAAGACATCTTTGTGTGCGCCTGTATGTGCATCTGTGTGTGTGTGTGTGTGTGTGTGTGTGTGTGTGTGTGTGTGTGTGTGTTTAAATCCCTTCGTAAGCGGAGAGAGAGAGGGAGAGAGGATAAAGAGGAGAGAAAGAGGAAAGAGTAGAGAGGAAAGAGGAAAGAGTAGAGAGGAAAGAGGAGAGAGAGAGAGAGGAGAGAGAGGAGAGAGAGGGAGAGAGAGAGGAGAGAGAGACAGAGGAGAGACTGAAGAGAGAGAGGAGAGAGGAGAGAGAGAGGAGAGAGAGAGGAGAGAGAGGAGAGAGAGAGAGGAGAGAGAGAGAGGAGAGAGAGGAGAGAGAGGAGAGAGAGAGAGGAGAGAGAGAGAGGAAGGAGAGAGAGAGAGGAGAGAGAGAGATAGAATAGAGAGAGAGAGAGAGAGAGAGAGAGAGGAGAGAGAGAGGAGAGAAAGAGAGAGGAGAGAGAGGAGAGAGGAGAGAGAGGAGACAGAGAGGAGACAGAGAGGAGACAGAGAGGAGAGAGAGAGGAGAGAGAGAGAGAGAGAGAGAGAGAGAGAGAGAGAGAGAGAGAGAGAGAGAGAGAGAGGAGAGAGAGAGAGGAGGAGAGAGAGGAGAGAGAGAGAGGAGAAAGAGAGGAGAGAGAGAGAGAGAGAGAGAGAGAGAGAGAGAGAGAGAGAGGAGAGAGAGAGGAGAGAGGAGAGAGAGAGAGAGGAGAGAGAGAGAGGAGAGAGAGAGAGGAGAGAGGAGAGAGGACAGGAGGAGAGAGGAGAGAGTGAGAGAGGAGAGGAGGAGAGAGGAGAGAGAGGAGAGAGAGAGGAGAGGAGAGGAGAGAGAGGAGAGAGAGGAGAGGAGAGAGAGGAGAGGAGAGAGAGGAGAGGAGAGAGAGGAGAGGAGAGAGAGGAGAGGAGAGGAGAGAGAGGAGAGAGAGGAGAGGAGAGAGAGGAGAGGAGAGAGAGGAGAGGAGAGAGAGGAGAGGAGAGAGAGGAGAGGAGAGAGAGGAGAGGAGAGAGAGGAGAGGAGAGAGAGGAGAGAGGAGAGGAGAGAGAGGAGAGATGAGAGGAGCGAGAAGAGGAGCGAGAAGAGGAGCGAGAAGATGAGCGAGAAGATGAGCGAGAAGATGAGCGAGAAGAGGAGAGATGAGAGAGAATCTTGTTAATCTAACTTGTAATTAATTTTTTGCTGTCTTTTTAATCTAATCTACACACAAGCGTTGATTACCCTTCTTGACAAACAATGGCAACGTTTTTCTTGTTCATGAATAATAATAACTTGACCAACGTTCCACCGATTGGAAACCCGCAGCAGCAACCAACGATTCTTGGTCTGTTGTCCCTGTTCACACTAGCGGTTTAAACCGCGCGGAAACCGCGGCGGTACCGCATAGTCAAGGAAAAATTGCACGTTTTTTTGTGAACGTCTTAATTGACTTACACCGTAATTGAACCGCCGCGGTTCAAACCGCGGCGGCTGAAACCGCTAGTGTGAACAGGACCTTACTATGGGTTTGTTTCTACGTCATTAGTTGGCAAGAGGATCGGGGGTTCATCAGTCACCGGTTTTCAAATCCCAATGTAACTGGATAGGGTTAGGTCTAGCCTGAATCTAGAGATGGAGTGCCAGCCCTCCAGGGCTGGCACCTCCACACTTACAGGTAGAGTTGGGAAAACAAATTACAAATTCGACACTCCGGTGGTATAAAGAAATTGCCAATGTACAAACAAATACAAATAAATTTAATAATAAAAATATATATACAATAAATAAAAATAGAATAAAGTAAAATATAATCAATTGAATAATTAGGAAATCTGTTATTAACAGTCTTTGAAACTGAAGTGACCATGCGAGGCCTCGACCATTCAAGAATGATTAAAGAATTTTCCGTCAACTTGTTACCAAATACCAAATTGTGTAGTCACGTGCAAAAATTTTGACCCACTGAGCTTCGACAGAAAATTCAAATCATTCGACTTTTTTTTAATCTATTCAAGAAAAATTACACAACTGTATGCTTGGTACCACGTAGAAAAAGATATCACATCAAAACGTTATACTAACTAACTGTAGCATGGGTAAAATGTTTTGGTGGAAGGAACGAGCTATGCCGACATGTATTGCAGGCGATGCAAAAATCATGAGAAAATTGAAAAACTAGGACGGTAGAATATTGCAAAAAGATCTAGACACTATTTTTGCATGAAGCCAAGAATGGGGAATGAAGTTCAATATATAAAAAAAATGCAAAGTACTGGAAATGGGAAGCGAATGCATTACAAAAGCAAAAGATGAGAAAGACTTGGGAATGTTGATAAAAGACAACCTGTCACCTGGCAGAGATAACAGCAGGATTGTGGAAGAGACATATTAACTGCTGCAGAAGATTAAAGTGGCGTTCCATTATATGGATGAAGAGATGATGAAAAATCTCGTCGTAACCCTGATACGTCCAAGACTAGAATATGCGTCAGTGGTATGGTCCCCACACAGAGTGAAGGATTTAAACAAGACAGAGAAAATACAAAGGGCAGCAACCAAACGGGTCCCCAGCCTGATGTACCATATGAAGAAAGACTAAAGGTACTGGGTATGCCAACCTTGAAAGATCGAAGAGAAAGGTGACATTATCTGTGTTCAGGTCACTAAAGGGGATAGATTGCATTGATAGAAGATATCTCCCGATTAAAGACGGGGAGGCTTTAAGAGGTCATGGAAATATATTGAGAAAGACCACATGTCGAAAGGATGTGAAGAAATACAGTTTTCCATATAGATGTATAAATATGTGGAATAGCTTAGAAGGTGACATAGCCCAAGCTCAAACAATACACGAGTTCAAATCTAATTATGATAATAGGAAATCATATATAGATTAAGATGGAACTGTACATGAATTTGAGTCTAGGTATGTTAGACAATTAGAAAATAGGAGACGGGACCCAACGAGCGTTGCTCTTTTCCTGTAAACTACAATTAGGTAAATACACACACACACCCGAGTACTAATGCGCTGATTACAAATTCAAGTACCTGTATATAGGTACCCGACATGTGCAGATAAACAAATCAAGTCAGTATGTACACAACTTCCTTCCACTGACGAAGAGTGAGTGAGTGTGTGTGTGTGTGTGTGTGTGTGTGTGTGTGTGTGTGTGTGTGTGTGTGTGTGTGTGTGTGTGTGTGTGTGAGAGAGAGAGAGAGAGAGAGAGAGTGTGAGAGAGAGAGAGAGAGAGAGAGAGAGAGAGAGTGAGAGAGAGAGTGAGAGAGAGAGAGAGAGAGTGAGAGAGAGAGAGAGAGAGAGAGAGAGAGAGAGAGAGTGAGAGTGAGAGTGAGTGAGAGTGAGAGAGTGAGAGTGAGAGTGAGAGTGAGAGAGAGTGTGAGAGTGTGTGAGTGTGTGAGTGTGTGAGTGTGTGAGTGAGTGAGTGTGTGAGTGTGTGAGTGTGTGTGTGTGTGTGTGTGTGTGTGTGTGTGTCGGGGGTGGGGGGTCCTTGGCTCCAAGCAGCACTTGTCCCTTCACTGTGGCTAATACCATAGCGTTCCATCAAGCTAGGCTTTATCCAGCCGTATGCAAGCTTTCGATAACGAAATTATTCATGAGGAACAGGTAGCGGAAGTATAATCAGGCCTCATGAAAGAACCATGAGCTCGGAGATAGCTGACAAGCCGCACGCAAACGGGGCCCTTTCTGGTAGATTTATAGACAAAGGTGAGCGTTGTAGTTCATATGAAGGCGGGGTGTGGCTGGAATGGAGAGGAAAATCGGACAGGAACTCTTAAAGGAATGTGGGTAGGACTGCAATAACGTGGAAGTCTGACAAGGCGTGGCCGTGCCCTCACAGTGACCGGCAACGGTACTTAGACCCTCCCATAGATTTCTCTGGATATATACTGTTGTTTAGCTTGCATGTTTTTGGGACATTGTCCATGGATTATGGAGGTAATAGGAGTAGGAATAATAGTAACAGTAAAAGTAGGATGAGGAGGGAAGTGAGGAAGAGGAAGATGGGGAAGAGGAAGATGGGGAAGAGGAAGATGGGGAAGAGGAAGATGGGGAAGAGGGGGAGGGGGAGGAAGAGGGGGAGGGGGAGGAAGAGGGGGAGGGGAGGAAGAGGGGGAGGAAGAGGGGGAGGGGGAGGAAGAGGGGAGGGGGAGGAAGAGGGGGAGGGGGAGGAAGAGGGGGAGGGGGAGGAAGAGGGGGAGGGGGAGGAAGAGGGGGAGGGGGAGGGGGAGGAAGAGGGGGAGTGGGGAAGCGGGGGAGGGGGAAGGGGGGGAAGAGGGGGAGGGGGGAAGAGGGGGAGGGGGGAAGAGGGGGAGGGGGGAAGAGGGGGAGGGGGAAGAGGGGGAGGGGGAAGGGGGGGAAAGAGGGGAAGAGGGGGAGGGGGGAAGAGGGGGAGGGGGGAGGGGGGAAGAGGGGGAGGGGGGAAGAGGGGGAGGGGGGAGGGGAGGAGGGGGAGGGGGGAAGAGGGGGAGGGGGGAAGCGGGGGAGGGGGGAAGAGGGGGAGGGAGAAGAGGGGGAGGGGGGAAGAAGGGGAGGAAGAGGGGGAGGGGGAGGAAGAGGGGGAGGGGGAGGAAGAGGGGGAGGGGGAGGAAGAGGGGGAGGGGGAGGAAGAGGGGGAGGGGGAGGAAGAGGGTGAGAAAGAAGGGGAAGGAGAAGAGAGAAAGAAGAGGAAGGAGAAAGAAGAGGAAGGAGAAAGAAGAGGAAGGAGGAAAGGGAAGGAAGGAGAAAGAAGAGGAAAGAGGAAGGAGACAGAAGAGGGAGGAGGAAGGAGAAAGAAGAAGAAGGAGAAGAAGAAGAAGGAGGAAGAAGAGGAAGGAGGAAGAAGAGGAAGGAGGAAGAAGAAGGAGGAAGAAGAGGAAGGAGGAAGAAGAGGAAGGAGGAAGGAGACAGAAGAGGAAGGAGGAAGGAGAAAGAAGAGGGAGGAGAAAGAGGAGGGAAAGGAGGTGGTGGAGGAAGGAGAGGAAGGAAGACAAAGAGGGAAAGGAGGAGGAAGATATCACTGACAGGTATCAGCTCTCGAGTGAAAATGTTTGACTACTTTGTGCCGATCTTGGCTGTGACCAAGGTGGTCACCTTTGCCTGGTGTATTCGGACTCCATACATACACACAATAATATATATATATATATATATATATATATATATATATATATATATATATATATATATATATATATATATATATATATATATATATACATACAATGAAGGGGTCCCAGTAACTAGAGATACATTTTTATCAACCACAATGCAATTTAATTCCAAGCCATCAACATCGGTAGAACCGTGGAGGCAACATGGTGTAATGGTCTAAGTCACTAGAGCACTGGTCACGTGCTGGCCGTAAGTTCGCGTCCTCGGGCGTACCACGTTTCAATTTCTGCATGTTGCCTCCACGGTTCTTCCGATGTTGATGGCTTAGAAATAAAGTGCATCGTGGTTGATTATATATATATATCAGCATGCGTCTCTGGTACGGGTGGAATCGAACGCGGGTCAGGCTCGTCAACAAAAGACCGAAACCGACCCGACTCATCGATACGCGACAAACCTTTACGAAAAAGAAAAACAAAGCTGAAATGTACTTACCACGCACAAGCCTCCGATGATTTTTGTTCCGACCTGCGAAAACGAGAATCCAGATTAGTATTGGAAGTGATGATGAGGAAGAGAGGGGAGGAGAGGGGAGGAGAGGGGAGGACAGGGGAAAAGGGAGTGGGGGGACAATGAGAGGCCTATTACGGCAAAGAACTGATAACGCCCAAGATAATGATAGCTATTATACAGATTTACCTTCTTTCATAACCACGAGTATTTCATTCGTCAAAGGCAGCGTTTCTTCATCTTTTCTGACCTATGGGCATCCCTAGTCAGATCTAAGCAGTCTAGCAGCTCCTTGATTAGTTAACATCCGATTACTAGAAGGATATAGTAAAGTGAAGTACTGCCATGTATTCAGCACTTATAAGCATCAAACGATTCTAGCAGCCCCGGTTTAAGAATAGCGGATTTATGGGGAATGCCCAGGTGTGTAGGACCGTTTCCGGGGCTGAGCCCACTCTTGTTGACGCCTTAACCACTTGACTGCCGCCAGGTGATTTTATTCAGCAGAGGTGGACTTCCACGCGGAAACTGATTAATACAGTCTTGTTATGTGTACACGATCAATATATACAGTGTTCATGTTTGCCTGTACATATCTGGAATTTGCTACAACTTAATGGCCAGAAGAGGGTCCTATGGAGTTAATAAAATCTCCTGTAGACAGGAGGATTAAATAATGTGCCACCAGGCACGGAAGGGTGGAGTGATATGAGGGGTGGGGGGATATGGGGGGAGCAATCTGTGACGTATAAACACAGCTGTGTATACATACGCCCCATCCCCTACAGGATGCCATTCACTGTAGCTAATTCTGGATCCTATCTCATGTGTGTGTGCGTGTGTGTGTGTGTGTGTGTGTGTGTGTGTGTGTGTGTGTGTGTGTGTGTATGTGTGTATATGTGTGTGTATGTGATTCACCATGGTGTTGGATCACATCCTGGACTCGTGATCGACAACTATCCCTCACGGAAGAGAGCTCAGGGCTCGTATATGACCGATCTCTGGGTAATGCTGTGATCTTACACACATACACATACATACATACATACATACATACATACATACACACACACACACGCACGCGCGCACGCACGCACGCACACACACACACACACACACACACACACACACACACACTACTCCCCGCCCGCGAGTTTGAATAACAACCCGCAGCGATACTGAAATTATTTCAGGCCTGGGCGGGATTCGAACCCGGACCTCCGTAATGGCAGCCGGGAACTCTACCAACTGCGCCACGAGGTGTGTGTGTGTGTGTGTGTGTGTGTGTGTGTGTGTGTGTGTGTGTTCTCGCCCCCCGCATGTAACATAATACAGTGAAGATATGGGGCAAGTGGCAGTTAATGGCAACTAACTTTGGGTTACGTAGTCGTCAGTCGAGTGTCGTTTATCTGAACACGTCTTTTGTTCTCGATAAGTTCAAAGTTTGTTCATCTTCCCAATGACGTCATCGAAAGAATGACGTCATATATGAAACCTACGTCATAAAATGACGTCAGAACGATGAAATTATAAACTTTACGTTACATCATTTGGAGCAAAAGAAAAGCAGTGATCAAACTTTGATACTTGAAGACTTCATTCTGGTTAACATGGCTATCACACTGGGATATTTTTCCTCCAACTAATCGGCGGTACCACCGACCTCCAGAACTTTTTCCAGCGTAAAATCACTACGGCAAACTATTTCATTTTCTAAACAATTTACATAGAATGTCATTTGATATGCTGGAGGAAAATCATCTTCCTCCAGCATATCAGATTTCGTCCCGAAAGCTGCAGAGTTGCTCCAACATTCGGAGGAAAAATGCCCCAGTGTGATATCGTGTAAACGCCAAATGGTTCTACGGAACTGAATGGGTTATGACGTTCGTGTTCCAAAACGACCCCATCCGTACAGTGCGCCACTTTCCCTTTCTTATTGTCTTTGCCGCCAGACGATTTCATTCATTTCCGAGACATTCCCCCAGCCAAGATTTTTTTTATTATTATATTTATTTACTTACTTAATTTAGGATTCATTTAATTTCATTTTATCGATTTAATTTTTATATATTTTTTACTTTACTTATCTTTATTTATTTATTATTATATATATATATATATATATATATATATTATATATATATATATATATATATATATATTTATATATTTATTGTATGACATTTTATATATATATATTTATATATTTTTTTTTTTTTTTTTTTTTTTTGGCGGAGCTACTACCCTCTCTGGCCCACGCCTTCCGTACCGAGTATCACTTTAACTCCCATTTCTGCTGTCGTCAGGTGATTTTATTCACCTCCGTGGCAGCACGCCCTGGGTAGCGAAGATCTCTGGGCACTTGAAGAAAGACTCGAAGTCCTCGTGCACGCGCACGAACGCACTCATCCAGCGGCGGTACTTTCTCCCCGCCATCATCGCGCTCTCTCTGAGCAGCTGGTTCCTCGCCGCTTCGCCCCCTTTCTGGGTCATTATTTGGTTCCAGCCATTTTCCAGCTCCCTCCAGGCAGCCGCCCGCCCGCCCGCCCGGCCGGCCGGCACAGCGCAAGAAAGGGAGACAAGGGGAGAACAGAAGGGTGAAGGGGGGAGGAAGGGGAGAAGGGGAAGGGGGGAGGGGGAGGGGGGAAGAAAGGGGGAGGGGGAAAGAAAGGGGGAGGGGGAAAAGAGGGGGAGACAGGGGAGGGGGAAGAAAGGGTGAGGGGGAGAGAGGGGAGGGGGAAGAGACGGGGGAAGAGAGGGGAGGGGGGAAGAGAGGGGGAGGGGAGAAGGGGGAAGAGAGGGGGAGGGAAGAGAGGGGGAGGAGGGAAGAGAGGGGGAGGAGGGAAGAGAGGGGGAGGAGGGAAGAGAGGGGGAGAAGGGAAGAGAGGGGGAGGAGGGAAGAGAGGGGGAGGGAAGAGGGAGAGGATGGAAGAGAGGGGGAGGAGGGAAGAGAGGGGGAGGGAAGAGAGGGGGAGGGGGAAGAGAGGGGGGAGGAGGAAGAGGGGGGGGGGGAAGAGAGGGGGAGGGGGAAGAGAGGGGGAGGGGGAAGAGGGGGGAGGGGGAGGGGGAAGAGGGGGGAGGGGGAGAAGGGGAGGGGGAGAGAGGGGGGAAGGGGGAAAAGGGGGGGAGGGGGAAGAGAGGGGGGGAGGGGGAGAAAGGGGGGGAGGGGAAGAGGGGGGGAGGGAAGAAAGGGGGGGAGGGGGAGGGGGAAGAGGGGGCAAAGGGGGAGAAAGGGGGGCAAAGGGGGAAGAAAGGGGCAAGGGGGAAGAGAAAGGGGGAGGGGGAAGAAAGGGGGAGGGGAAAGGAGGGGGAGGGGGAAGAAAAGGGGGAAAGGGGGAAAGGGGAAAGGGGGAGGGGAAGGGGGAAGAAAGGGGGCAAAGGGGGAAGAAAGGGGGAGGGGGAAGAGGAAAGGGGGGAAGAGGGGAGGGGGAAGAAAGGGGGCAAAGGGGGAAGAAAGGGGGCAAAGGGGGAAGAAAGGGGGAAGAAAGGGGGCAAAGGGGGAAGAAAGGGGGCAAAGGGGGAAGAAAGGGGGCAAAGGGGGAAGAAAGGGGGCAAAGGGGGAAGAAAGGGGGCAAAGGGGGAAGAAAGGGGGCAAAGGGGGAAGAAAGGGGGCAAAGGGGGAAGAAAGGGCAAAGGAAGAAAAAAGGGGGAAGAAAGGGGGCAAAGGGGGAAGAAAGGGGGCAAAGGGGGAAGAAAGGGGGCAAAGGGGGAAGAAAGGGGGCAAAGGGGGAAGAAAGGGGGCAAAGGGGGAAGAAAGGGGGAAGAAAGGGGGCAAAGGGGAAGGAGGGGAGGGGAAGGAGGGGAGGGGAAGGAGGGGAGGGGAAGAAATGGAAACTAGTGTGGAGGGCAATGTGGGGGGGAGGAAGACGAGAGGGTGAAGAGGGGGAGAGGGAGTGGGGGCGAGGAAGAAGGAGAGAGGGAGAGGGAGTGGGGGCGAGGAGGAAGGAGAGAGGGAGAGGGAGTGGGGGCGAGGAGGAAGGAGAGAGGGAGAGGGAGTGGGGGCGAGGAGGAAGGAGAGAGGGAGAGGGAGTGGGGGCGAGGAGGAAGGAGAGAGGGAGAGGGAGTGGGGGCGAGGAGGAAGGAGAGAGGGAGAGGGAGTGGGGGCGAGGAGGAAGGAGAGAGGGAGAGGGAGAGGGAAAGGAAGAAATGGGAGAGTGAAAAACGAGGAAAAGGACGATGATAAATATAAATCTCCCCTTCGGTGCTTCAGACCAAGTATTTTATTACACAAGCCATTTGTTTAGCCCGACCTGGGCTAAGCAACGTCTTCCTCGTTACTCATAGCAACCGACATCATTAGAACGAATCCTTAAAACAAACATCCTGAGGCAATCGAACCAAATCTACTTTTCTATTTATAGAAAAAAAAAATTACGGAAGACTTTTCTCAAGTTAGAATCCCACAAATTTATTTTGTTCTAAATGGAACCTAGAGAGACTCGTGTAAAAAGATAAACATGTACGTTTCGTTACCATAGGTACACGTTCTTCCTAACGAATACAAAAATTTTGTTGCCTTTCTTAGTAGCTTCATGAAGGTAAATGAGGGTCAGGTGAAGGAAAATGAAGGTCAAGTGAAGGAAAATGATGGGAGGTGAAGGGAAAGAAGAGAACGCTCGGGGAGCGGAGGAGAATTAAAGAAAATGAAAGAATGAAGAATGTGGAGGGAAGAGGAAGAGGAAGGGAAGAGGAAGGGAAGAGGAAGGGAAGAGGATGGGAAGAGGAAGGGAAGAGAAAGGAAGAAGGGAAGAGGAAGGGAAGAGGATGGGAAGAGGAAGGGAAGAGGATGGGAAGAGGAAGGGAAGAGGATGGGAAGAGGATGGGAAGAGGATGGGAAGAGGAAGGGAAGAGGAAGGGAAGAGGATGGGAAGAGAAAGGAAGAGGATGGGAAGGGAGGTGCAGGGAAGGGGAAGAGGAAGGGAGGTGCAGGGAAGGGGAAGAGGAAGGGAGGTGCAGGGAAGGGGAAGGGGAAGGGGAAAGGGAAAGGGAAGGGGAAGGGGAAAGGGAAGGGGAAGGGGAAAGGGAAGGGGAAAGGGAAGGGGAAGGGGGAAGGAGAGGGGGAAGGGGAAGGGGAAAGGGAAGGGGAAGGGGAACGGGAAAGGGAAGGGGAAGGAGGAGGAGAAGGGGAAGGGGAGAGGGAAGAGGAAGGGGAGAGGAAGGGAAGGGAAGGAAGGGGAATTAGAAGGGGAAAGGGACGGGGAAAGGGAAAGGGAAAGGAAAGGGGAAGGGGAAGGGGAAGGGGAAAGGGAAGGGGAAGGGGAAGGGGAAAGGGAAAGGGAAGGGGAAAGGGAAAGGGAAGGGGAAGGGGAAAGGGAAGGGGAAGGGGAAAGGGAAGGGGAAGGAGAAGAGGAAAAGCAACAGACCTACTAGTCCCCACGAGGCTGTTTCGTTACTTAATTTAAATCTATCTAGGGTTAAAACAATACTAGACGGGGACTTGTAGTTAAGCAAATGTCCCTATAATCTAAGCAAAATAATTCTAGTTGGGGATTTGTAGTAAAGTAAATGTCGAGATGTTTTTTGAATACCTCTACAGTGGAACAATTTATGTCGCTGGATGGTAAACCATTCCATATTTTCACAACGCGATAAAAAAAATACCGACAATCTTGTATCCACTTGTCCTAGTTACGTTGGAGGTGTCAATTTTAAAATATTTTCCCCACATCCATGTTTTCAATTCCTTTGATAATTTTGAAGATCTCTTTTAGGTCCCCCCTCATTCTCCTTTTCGAGAGACTAAACAAATTAAGTTCCCTTAAGCGCTCTTCGTATGGCTTGTTCCTCAACCTTGGGATGAGCTTTGTTACTCTGCGTTGTACCTTTTCTGACTTTTGTACATCATATTTTGAGACCAGCACTGTACCCAGTATTCTAGGTTAGGCCGGACTAGGGCCATTACAGAGATAAAGAATAATTTCTTCAGTTCTGAACTCTAAATCTCTACCTATAAATCAAATTAATTTGTTTTAGTTCTAATAACTCCGAGCACAGTTTGTTTGGTTTGAGATCATTTGCGACCACAACACCAAGGCCTTTCTCTTGTTCTACACTAGCTAATTGTACACCATTCATCATGTAGTTAGCCTGGACATTACTATTACCAATATGAAGTACTTTGCATTTATCTGTATTGCAAAACGCCTGGGAGTTTGCCCCCCATCCGCATATCCACATATTCAAATCGTTTTGCAATTCTTGTTGCTGTGTTATGGGGAAGAGGAAGGGGAAGAGGAAGGGGAAGAGGAGGGGGAAGAGGAGGGGGGAAGAGAAAAGGAAAGGAAGACGGGAAGAGAAGATGAAGGGAAGGGAAAAGATGTGGGAAAATGAGGGAGAAGAGAGCAGAGAGAAGGAAAGAAGGGGGTGGGGAAGTAAGAACGGGAGGAGAAAGGGAGGGGAGGAGAGAAGGGGAGGGGGAGGAGAGAAGGGGAGGGGGAAGAGAGAAGGGGAGGGGGAAGAGAGAAGGGGAGGGGGAAGAGAGAAGGGGAGGGGGAAGAGAGAAGGGGAGGGGGAAGAGAGAAGGGGAGGGGGAAGAGAGAAGGGGAGGGGGAAGAGAGAAGGGGAGGGGGAGGAGAGAAGGGGAGGGGGAGGAGAGAAGGGGAGGGGGAGGAGAGAAGGGGAGGGGGAGGAGAGAAGGGGAGGGGGAGGAGAGAAGGGGAGGGGGAGGAGAGAAGGGGAGGGGGAGGAGAGAAGGGGAGGGGGAGGAGAGAAGGGGAGGGGGAGGAGAGAAGGGGAGGGGGAGGAGAGAAGGGGAGGGGGAGGAGAGAAGGGGAGGGGGAGGAGAGAAGGGGAGGGGGAGGAGAGAAGGGGAGGGGGAGGAGAGAAGGGGAGGGGGAGAGAAGGAAGGGGAGGGGGAGAGAAGGAAGGGGGAGGGAGAGAAGGAAGGGGGAGGGAGAGAGGGGGAGGGGGAGAGAGAGGGAGGGGGGAGGGAGGGAGAGAGAGGGGGGAGGGAGGGAGAGAGAGGGAGGGGAGGGGGGAGGGAGGGAGGGGGAGGGGGGAGAGAGGGAGGGGGGGGGGGAGAGGGAGGGGGAGGGAGAGAGAGGGAGGGGGAGGGAGAGAGAGGGAGGGAGAGGGAGGGGAGAGGGAGAGAGAGGGAGGGAGAGTGAGGGGAGAGGGAGGGGAGAGGGAGGGGGGAGGGAGGGAGAGGGAGGGGAAAGGGAGAGAGAGGGAGGGGGAGGGAGGGGGAGGGAGAGGGAGGGAGGGGGGAGGGGGGAGGGAGGGAGAGGGAGGGGGGAGGGAGGGAGAGGGAGGGGGGAGGGAGGGAGAGGGAGGGGGGAGGGAGAGAGAGGGAGGGGGAGGGAGAGGGAGGGGGGGAGAGGGAGGGAGAGAGAGGGTGGGGAGAGACGTAGAGCAGAAGAGAGGGGAGCGGAAAAGGAGAGAAGAAAAGAAAGCAGCGAAGATAAGAGAGCGCTGAGGAGAGTACGGGAGACCAGAGTTGAGCAGAAAATCAAATGAAATGGAGAGCCGAGAAGCGAGAGACGAAGAGAATGTAAAGAAGAGGAGAACAGAAGAGGATAGAAGACAGCAGAGGGGGTGTGTGGAAAAGAGAGCCGAGAAGGTAACAGAAGAGCGGAGTGATCTGAAAAGAAGAGGTAGATCTCACAAAAGGAGGCAGCAAATATACGAGAAGAGAGGGAATGAGAACAAAAAAGACAAAATGAAGGTAGAATAAGAAGAGAGGACCGGGGGAAGGACTGAAGGATTGAAAAGAGCAAAGGTGACAAAAGTACACAAAACTGAGAAGAGTAAGAGAGGCTACACACACACACACACAGACACAGGCACACACACACACACACACACACACACACAGAGAGAGAGAGAGAGAGAGAGAGAGAGAGAGAGAGAGAGAGAGAGAGAGAGAGAGAGAGTGAAATAGGATACCCATAATGACACATAGCAACGTGGATAGTGAACATGGTGGAGAAAGAGAAGATTGGATGAAGAAAAATGAGAAGGAAGAATGTGGCAATGCTCTCTTGGATTCTCGTCCTGTGCAGAGCGGTATCGGGGTCAAAGGCGGCAGAAGAGGAGGAGGAGGAGGAGGATGAAGTGGACGAGGAAGAGGAGGCAGGAGGAGGAGGGGGAAGAGGAGGCAGGAGGAGGAGGGGGAAGAGGAGGCAGGAGGAGGAGGGGGAAGAGGAGGCAGGAGGAGGAGGGGGAAGAGGAGGCAGGAGGAGGAGGGGGAAGAGGAGGCAGGAGGAGGAGGGGGAAGAGGAGGCAGGAGGAAGAGGAGGAGGGGGAAGAGGAGGCAGGAGGAGGGGGAAGAGGAGGGAGGGAAGGGAGAAGAGGAGGTAGGGAAGGGGGAAGAGGAGGGAGGGGAGGGGGAAGAGGAGGGAGGGGGAAGAGGAGGGAGGGGGAAGAGGAGGGAGGGGGAAGAGGAGGGAGGGAGAAGAGGAGGGAGGGAGAAGAGGAGGGAGGGGGAAGAGGAGGGAGGGGGAAGAGGAGGGAGGGGGAAGAGGAGGGAGGAGGAGATGAGGAGGCAGGAGGAGGGGGAAGAGGAGGCAGGAGGAGGAGGGGGAAGAGGAGGCAGGAGGAGGGGGAAGAGGAGGCAGGAGGAGGGGGAAGAGGAGGCAGGAGGAGGGGGAAGAGGAGGCAGGAGGAGGGGGAAGAGGAGGCAGGAGGAGGGAGGAAGAGGAGGCAGGAGGAGGGAGGAAGAGGAGGCAGGAGGAGGGAGGAAGAGGAGGCAGGAGGAGGGAGGAAGAGGAGGCAGGAGGAGGGAGGAAGAGGAGGCAGGAGGAGGGGGAAGAGGAGACAGGAGGAGGGGGAAGAGGAGGGAGGAAGCAGGAGAAAGAGGAGGAAGCAGGAGGAGAAAGAGGAGGCAGGAGGAGAAAGAGGAGGCAGGAGGAGGAGAAAGAGGAGGCAGGAGGAGGAGAAAGAGGAGGCAGGAGGAGGAGAAAGAGGAGTCAGGAGGAGGAGAAAGAGGAGCCAGGAGGAGGAGAAAGAGGAGGCTGGAGGAGGAGAAAGAGGAGCCAGGAGGAGGAGAAAGAGGAGGCAGGAGGAGGAGAAAGAGGAGGCAGGAGGAGGAGAAAGAGGAGGCAGGAGGAGGAGAAAGAGGAGGAAGCAGGAGAAAGAGGAGGAGGGGAAGAGGAGGCAGGAGGAGGAGAAAGAGGAGGAAGCAGGAGAAAGAGGAGGAAGCAGGAGGAGAAAGAGGAGAAAGAGGAGGAGAAAGAGGAGGCAGGAGGAGGAGAAAGAGGAGCCAGGAGGAGGAGAAAGAGGAGGCAGGAGGAGGAAGAGGAGGCAGGAGGAGGAGGAAGAGGAGGCAGGAGGAGGAGGAAGAGGAGGCAGGAGGAGGAGGAAGAGGAGGCAGGAGGAGGAGAAAGAGGAGCCAGGAGGAGGAGAAAGAGGAGGCAGGAGGAGGAAGAGGAGGCAGGAGGAGGAGGAAGAGGAGGCAGGAGGAGGAAGAGGAGGCAGGAGGAGGAAGAGGAGGCAGGAGGAGGAAGAGGAGGCAGGAGGAGGAGGCAGGAGGAGGAAGAGGAGGCAGGAGGAGGAAGAGGAGGCAGGAGGAGGAAGAGGAGGCAGGAGGAGGAAGAGGAGGAAGAGGAGGCAGGAGGAGGAAGAGGAGGCAGGAGGAGGAAGTGGAGGAAGAGTAGGCAGGAGGAGGAAGAGTAGGCAGGAGGAGGAAGAGGAGGAGGAAGAGGAGGAAGAGGAGGAAGAGGAGGAGACAGGAGCTTCGAGCTTTCGGGGTGGTAGAAAGCGCTTTTGGAAAAGTGGGGTAGTAAAAAAAAAATCTTTGTACGTGTTATCTAGTCGTAGAACCTCTGGGCCAGCCATGTAAACGTGCAAAACAAAAATTTTGAGTTCTCTCTCGTTGTCTATTGTGGCGATTTTAGAATTTGAAATGTGAACCCTTATAGGAGTATACTTCACGTTATGTGCATGCATACATTGCATACATACACACACACACACACACACACACACACACACACACACACACACATGTATGTATGTATGTATTGTATGTGTGTGTGTGTGTGTGTGTGTGTGTGTATGCACACACCCTGGGGGAACACCTTGCACTAACAACGTAGAACCTTGCAATTGGTAATTCGGACGTTGCTTGTTGCAGACAAGAGATGCATGTTTAGAAGACCAGTGAAACGAGTTTCTGCAGAGTAATTTCGAAAAGTGTGAGGGATGGGTAGGCTCACTGGGCACCCAGCTATGTATACTGTGCCTAATGACAATTACAAGTGCACTAAGTACAAGTCTTTGAAGAAGAGGAGGACAGCAAGAGCCGTGCCATGCCACATGACTGTCGAGTCGTTTTGACCGGCGAAGAGGCAACGGCGGCGTCGTCGACATCTGACCGTCTCGACTCCTGGTGCCCTTCCCCCTCCTAGAGCCTTCCCTTCTACAGTACTCAGCTCACTCACTGACGTAAAGAATAGATTCCATCCTACTGCTAAACACACTAACAGATCACACTGCACGATATTATACATCGGTGGCTCATGACAACGAATTACGGGGCAATTTTTTTTTACACACATCATCGTCTAGTCCTCTACTCGTTGAACGCCATATATTTCTCTGTGACTTCAACGCATGACAACACACAAAAATGATGGCAACATCATTTCATACCAACCTTAAGGTCAAAACAACAGCACCCGCTTAGAATCGGCATGGTTTTAGCTCGCTCTGGGTACCCCGCACGACACGTATGTTCACTTCCCAAGGTCCACACGTCAACTGCCGAAACGGTCCTGCCGAGAGCGGCTCACTACACTACTCCAGCCCAGCGCCACTTCAACGCGTCGAGAAATAGCTACTCATGAAAAGCTGGAAAGAGGCGTCATATCACCGCAGAATTGGAATAAAACATCTAATTCTCCATATACTTTCAACTGATTCATTCTACCCTTACACACAATAAATAAGGGGGCTGTAGAAATAGTTGGATCATTTTAATCTAACTCGAATGCAATGGTAAGTACCAATCTTGGTGAAGTGATTTCATATTAACTGGAAATGTTCTTTTAACCAGGCAAGTTTTTATATTATAATTGAAACATGCGCCTTTCACAGAGGTCCTCTGGTAATGACAGCAGCCAAAAACACATTTCTCAAGCAGTTTGTCTCAGGGCGCCATATCAATAGTGTTTCACTGACAGTTCAGTGTTTTTATTGTATGTATTTTATGGTATATGTGTATGGGAAGAGTTGGATGAAATATTTTAGATGAATATTCAGGCAATTATAAGGTTGATCTAATACAATTTCAATCATCAAAAAAGTAGACAATAACTCTCTATCTCGCCGTCGTCCTTTTTCTGTGTACTTATACATACATAAATTGCATGTGCAATTGCAGTATCTGGTACCATAAACTAAATGCATCAAAAGTGGATAGTGAAAAGGATCTTGGTATAATTTTCAGTAACGATCTCAAAGCATCTGTTGTATTTTTGTATTGGAGAAAGTAAATAATTTTCTAGGATTTATTGCACGATCATTTTATTTTAAATTTTCATGTCATCGTCCACATTAGGAATATGCTGCGAGCCACAGAACCGATTCCAAATATCAGAAATAAATCATAAGAAAACTATCTAAAAATATAAATCTATTTTCCCTAAAAATACTTATTACAGGTCTTCAAGATTTTAAAGAGAATTGAAAGCATCAACCGTGATGACATTTTCACACTAAATACGAACCAGACGAGAGATAACGGTCTCAAGCAGTCAGGACGTAGATTTGATATGGAAGTGGGTTGAATCAACTTCGCCAACCGTGTAGTCAATGAATGTAGCACAGTTTGAGATTAAAGATATCCATTTGAATAAACACCTAAGCAATATCCTGTAATGCCTGTCAGTTGTTTGATTCGCTTGTTTAATCATTTCATCGTTTAACTATCTGTTCTAAGCATCCGACCTAGTCATGGACCAAAAGGTCTCCTACTGGTATGCTCTTCTTCCTTTGTAAATCTTTGTTCTATCTATTCTATAACCAAGGGTTTTCTCCCTCTTATAAGGGAGGTAGCCAAACACACACACACACACACACACACACACACACACACACACACACACACACACACACACACACACACACACACACACACACACACACACACATTCCACTACCGTCCACCGCCCTTTCCCTCCCCTACATCTTAGCTCCTCGTGGATGATGGGTCATCCCTGTCTCCTGCCCACTGCCTGGACCAAAAAAAAAAAAAAAAAAAAAAAAAAAAAATCAATATCAAGCCCACTTAACTTACACAGCGACCCCCCCCTGGAAGTTTTTGTAAACCTTTGTAAACCTTTATGATCCTGTTTTTTTTGGCCAATGGTTTCCCAATTCTGAATAAAGTCGTCTAGCGTCAGTCAAAACAAAATTCTCAAGTGATGAAAGATTACCTAATCGACCAAAATATACTATATACTTGATCTCTGTACAGACACCAAGATCTCTGTCAACTTCAACTATCAGTCCTCTACTTTTTACAACCGGCACCAGCCCCCTTCCTCCTCTTCCTCCTCCTACTCTTCTTCCCCCTCTTCCTCTTCTTCTTCCTCCTCCTTCTCTTCTTCCTCCTCCTCCTCCTCCTCATTCTTCCTCTTCCTCCTCCTTCTATTCTTCCTCTTCCTCCTCCTCCTTCTTCCTCTTCCTCCTCCTCTTCCTGCCAGCCAGTGACATAGAGGTAGACACATATCAATACAACACCGACAGTTCTGTTCTCTCACTGAAGGATCTATGGGGGGGGGGAAGCCCCGAAGTTCCTTGATTGCTACTTCGGGTCTTTGGGTTTCTGGTCAATGAAACTGGAGATAAGAACGATTTTTGATTTCGCATGAAAAGGGTCATTAACAGCCAACACAACCATAACTGGGAAGGAGTTGGGGGGGGGAGTTCGTTCAATACGTCCAATCTAAAAGATAATTACGAAAATAGAAATAGATCAGTAAATAGATACATGAGTGGATAGATAAATAGATAAGTAAAATATATAAATAAAGACATTCATAGATACATAGATAAATAATAACAAAACGAACAGAGAAATAAATAAATAAACAAACAAATAAATACATAAATAAATAAACAAATAAATTGCAAAGGTGAGAAGTGGGGCCAGCTCCATTGTTTCTCACAAAGAAGGACAAATTAAAAAATTAAAACAATTTCGCCCCCACATCCACCTCCTTTTCTTCTCACATCCTTCTCCTCTTCCTCCCTCAATCCTCTCACTATCTCAAGAACCGTCACACACCCTTCCTTATACCGCCTACTCCACCCTCTCACCACCGTCTCACCCTCCTTCCCGCTAACCTCCTCCTCCTCCTCCTCCCCTCCCCCTCCTCCCTCGTCACCTCATAAACAGACGCTGTTCATTGCAAGATGAAGAAGAAAAAAATGTCGTATCGTCTTCAATCTCGGTTCTCCTTCTCGTTGTTAATTACTACGTTACTACAGCTCGCTGTGGAGATTGCACTCTGGCGAACTAGACGATTTTAATTAGCTAAGGAGCATATATAATAATAATAATAATAATAATTCCTTTATTCCAATTTTCATTGGGTATTCTTTACATTATTTACAATATTCACAAGAGCATTACATAGTGATACATATTTTTGTACACATAAAACATGAGCAGACTACATCTTAAAGATGATTTAAATGTCAAACAACATGGCGAACTGTGTAAATTATGTTGTGACCAAAACAAGACAATTTTATTCAGAGGAAAAGAACCTCGTTTAAAGGGGGTCTAGACTTCCTAAGATCCTGTAGAACGTTTTCTTGATTTTGTTTCGACAAAAGTTTAAAAAATTTAGTCAACAACGGAGTGTAAACATTGTGTAACATCGTCGTTTGCAATAATTACCATACACGTATTGGCCTTCTCAGGGTCTGTACTGTACCCAGGTTCCTTAAAATGCCAAGTCCTAACCTAACCTAACCTAACTTTACCTAACCTATCATAACTTTACCCAAGCTAACTAGCATAACTTTACCTAACCTAACACCCAATCTAGCCTAACCTAACCTAATGTATTCTAACCCAACCTAACCTTACCTAATCTAGCCTTACCTAATCTACTCTAACCTAACCTAATCTAATCTAATTTAACCCAATTTAATCTAACCTAACCCAACTTTACTTAGACTGAATTAACATAGCCAGACATAGTTAACCTTGCTTAATCTCATTTAGCTTAATCTGATTTAACCTAACTCAGCCCAATCTCAACATAACTTGACCTATCTCAATCCCTCAACCTAATCCCAGTTAACCTAACCTTATCTCAATCTCACCCTAGCCTGGCTTAACCTAAAATGGCTTAAATAATGTTAGCCCAACCTAACTTAACCTCACTTTATATAAGATGACCCAGCCTAACCTCGCATAACACAACCTAATCTCCCATGATTCAACCTAACCTAGCCTAATTCCTTAACCGAACCCGACTTGAGCAAATCTAACCTGGCCTTACCTAAATTAGCTCAACCCAAATTAAGCTAATCTAACCTAATTTGTTGCAAGATAATTGAAGGAAATATCCGATCCTTTAGATGACTAGCGTGCACACGCGCGCGCGCACGCATTTAATACAAGATGGAACGCAAGACATCTAAAGGATTGAATATTCGTTTCAGTCATCTTGCAACAAACTTAACCTAACCTAAATTAAACTAACGTAACCTAAATTAACCTAACTTAATCTAACCTAACATAACCTCATTTAACTTAATCTTACCCAGCCTAACCTAACCTAATCTAGTCTAATCTCAACTTAACCAGACCTAACAAAACCTGTCCTAATCAAATCTAGTCTAATTTCAGTTTAACATGACCCAATGTAATCTAACTCTTCTAATCCTTCAACCTATTTCAATTTAACCTAAATCATCTAATCCAATTTAAACCGAACTATGCTTAAACTAAACTAGTCTCAATCTAACCTAGCCTAACCAAACCTAACATATTCTAATCTAATCAAGCCTGACTTAACCTAATCTGACCCAACCTAAGATAACCTAAAATCAACCTAATCTGACCCAGCCTAACATCACTTGACCTAACATAACCTAACTTAACCTAGCTTAATCTCAAGCTAACCTGACCTTACAAAGATTAACCCATCCAAATTTATCCTAATCTATCCCAAAGTAATCTATACCTAGCCTACTCTCACATAACCTAACCTGACCTACCTTGATCTAACCTAAACTAACATAATTTACCTCAACGGAAGATAACACAATCAAACATCACTTAACCTAATGTAAACTAACCTATTATATAACGTAACGTAATCAAACCCCGCCTAATCTAAACTAGTCTAACCTAAACTAACCAAACCTAACCTAGCCTAACCATAACCTAACCCAACTTAGCCTAACCTAACTAGATAAAATCAACCCAAACTCACCTAAGATAAACTAATAAAGTTTCTCATAACCTAAACTAAGTTAACCCAGTTTATCTTCACCTAACCTAATCTAACCCAATTTATTTTAATCTAATTTAATTTACCTGAACCTAACCAATCCTAACCGAGTATAACCTAAGTTGACTTACCAAACCTAACTCATTCTGGACCTATTTAGCTAACGTAACTAATTTAAGTTAACCTAGTCCAATTTTACTTAACTTGAACTTATCTAATCAAAATCACACATGTTAGTGATCGCTTGCTAATATCCTATGGCAGGGGATCTCAGTTTCTCTCCTATGTACCCCATTCTTATGAATTGCTGTTCTTTAAGGTCGATTCACACAGTAGGTTGTGTTTTATTCTATTTTGTTTTAGAAGTTAGCTATTAAAAACTATGAAAGCAGTTGTGATTAATTGGCATTTACGTAATTTTTACGAGTGTCCTGAAGCAAAATCTAGTTGATTTTTCTCAGTGTTGACTCATAGCAAAAAGAAAAAGAAAATAATGAAAATAAGGCAAAAGAATAATAAAAAGTGTACACATTAATTCACATCAAGACCGCAAATATATACATGCTATTAAATCATGTGTCGTTAATAGGCATCTGGCTCGAAATCGACG
>NC_134791.1:20492490-20494990 GCF_046742065.1 Oratosquilla oratoria | reverse complement strand
GATATTTAAGTCCCATCCGAGGACCCCCAGCCGATCAAAAGTTATTATTACCATACCAAGATACCCATTACATGATTATAATGCAGTAAATTTACTATTTGCATATTCCTACACAAAGAAAGTATAAAAATAAGCATTTAGAATATTTTCAAAATTTTGTCGATTTTCGTTTTAACAACTCTTCCATCTTCAGTTCACACTTTCTGTAAGCATAGAAAAAGCTTGAATGAATATAAATAGTAATTAAAAAGAAACAAATGAAATATTATGACAGATATAAAAATGTAATAGAGAAGTGCTGGCTGATTGCACAACAAAATATCGATATCACCGACACTATAATTACAGAGAATCAGTGTTGTATATTTTTATAATTATATAGTTTTTTTCTGGAGTTAATTTTTTTCCATTGTGTCGCGGACCCCCTAGGACCTTCTCAGGGACCCCCAGGGGTCCGGGGACCCCAGTTTGGGAACCACTGCCATATACCACCGCTGGTCTATCGACATTTTACGCAATTTAACTTTCATTCTTAACCGACATAACACGCCTGCTGTTTTCTTCCAATTATACTAAGCTGACTGCATCAAATGGGTAAATTTCATTTTCGTATCTCCTTGGCCGTTGAAGTGTAAATCTCTCTCTCTCTCTCTCTCTCTCTCTCTCTCTCTCTCTCTCTCTCTCTCTCTCTCTCTCTCTCTCTCTCTCTCTATATATATATATATATATATATATATATATATATATATATATATACATACACACTGAATGGTTCCCAGTGATCAATTAATATATTTTTAACCACATATCACTTTTAATTCCGTACCATCGCAAACGAGACTGAGAATCGCTCGAAGGAGGCATCCGTTGGAAATTGAAACGTAGACGAGCCGAGCATTCGAACCCAGCTAACCCGTAACAAAGTTACATTGACGTAACCCAATATGCTATCAAGAGAGATATGTGGTTAAAAAAAAAAAAATATATATATATATATATATATATACACACATATATATATATATATATATATATATATATATATATGTATATATATATATATATATATATATATATATATATATATATATATATATATATATATATTACTCTCGCTGGCCAAGCGGTTTAGAGCGACGCTACTTGCAGTGGAGGTCGAGGTGATGGCAGTTCGAACCCTGCCGCCAGCGAGTTGGACCAAGAGCATGGTTAAATAATTCCACGCTACAAAGTCCTATGTAAGGTGCACCGCACTAGCCTCCTGATTGGGTAGTTGGCGACACTAAACCGAATTAATCATCATCATCATCATCATCATCATAATCATTATCATCATCATCATCTTTAATCGCTACCGGCTTTACATACTCGTGTTGCCCTCCTGACATTTAGTCAGATTTCTTTTTTATATAAACCATTATCTTTCTATCCCTTTCTCTAACCCTCCAGCATCACATTCTTCTTTACTGGATGTCAACCATTGTAGTAAGTAAATTAATAAATATTTATTTACTACAATGTCAAAAGTTCATTGTTGATAATCGTTACCTCCTGCAATATATTAAACATTAAATATCATATGTCACTATCATGTGTATATTTGACTAAATACCTAAAAAAAAAATCTCTGCGTGAATTGTTTCCCAAAATCTCGAATAATGTAAATCAAAAGTGTGGAAATCTAAGAATCTTCAGAGATTTAATCGATGAAGTCGTTATCATTAGTTGCTCAGTGACGCTTGCTGCCGATGCACCGTCGACTTCAAACACCCAAGGTCATGATCAGTCACCACATGACTCCTGCCATCAAGAATTCTCAGCACGAGAAATTTACTAATCCTAAATAACTTTAGGAAGTTGGGCCTTACTAATATTCATGCAGTCAATGATAACACAACTAATGTAACCCAGTTGTTAAGCGCCGTTGAATAGAAAAAAGTGACTCTTGGCTTGCGCAGCCACACTCGTGAGTTGCCAAGCTCCAGTTTGCAGAGCGCGTTCGAGGACAGCAACATTCTGATTGTAGCGGTGACATCTCGCTTCCATGTGTGTGTGTGTGTATGTGTGCGTGTATGTGTGTGCGTGTGTGTGTGTGTGTGCGTGTGTGTGTGTGTGTGTGTGTGTGTGTGTGTGTATGAGAAAAGGTGCATTACATTGTATTGTATTGTATTATAATGTACTGCATGGCATTGTATTGCATTGTATTATATTGTATTGTATTGTATTGTGTTCTATTACATTTGTATTTCGTCGCCGATAACCAGCGCTTCTATCCTTGGAGACAATATAATTCCAAAGAGAGATCAAAGAGGTTGTAAATGGGAGAGGGGAAGGGGGGAGCAAAAGAAGTATTAGAAATCTATGGATGAACAACATTTTTCTCTATAGATTGCTCTCCAGTCATATGTCTGTGTGTGTGTGTGTGTGTGTGTGTGTGTGTGTGTGTGTGTGTGTGTGTGTGTGTGTGTGTGTGTGTGTGTGTGTGCACGTGAGTGTATGT
>NC_134791.1:20357490-20484990 GCF_046742065.1 Oratosquilla oratoria | reverse complement strand
TCGTACAGACATTTACCTATGTCTGTACGAGTTGGTTCCCATCTGGTCTCATAATTTTATTATCTTGCAAGTACTCGAGTCTTCTTTATTGTTAATTGGTTAACTTAATTGTTGTAAACTTCAAATTCAGGACAAGAAGTCAGTTGCTCTAGTCATGTTATTTCTCTGTTGTAGACGTTGATAAAATCAAGCACCCAAACATCCTCTATGTCAGTTTTTGTGAGTTCTTGATCTTGAGGTTCCATATATTTTTTCAATTCAAGTTTTTGCCCTCTGTCTCTCAGTCTTCAAGAAACGTATGTAATTAGTTTTAACTTTTTGCGCTACCGATTTCTCCTTCGCTCCCTGCAGTCTCCTGGTCTAAGCTTTCACCTTTCTCATATTTTCCCTGGGATTTCTTGCTTCCGCGTGTCTTTGCTATACTCGGAGGGTCCTGTCTACCTTCCTGCAACCCTTGTCGATATGTATTGAAGGTTTCTGCTTCTTCTGGTGTTATGTATTTCTGTGCCGATGTTGTATGCAAGACCAATGGCCCCTATGTCATCAATTCTGTTGTACTAAACTTTACTCACCCACCTACCACACTCAGCGAGTTTCGAATCCTAGTCAATATTCATAAGGTCTTCAGATAATTTACATTTTCTTTTATCCCACATACTAGTGAATTGCCTTAGCAGTGTGAACCTGTAGAATGTATGATTTTCCCCTATGGTGCTTCGTATCACATTTTCCTCATCAGTAAAAATTATTTTATTCCATGTAACATTTAGACGTCTCTCATTACTTCAATAAACAATTCCTTTGAATTTTCACCTCCTTCTGTGTAGGGTAACTAATAAAAAAAAATAAAAAAAACTACCAGATGGCGTTTGGACTCTTGTACAAGCAATCGATCAACACAAAATATTTGTTTACGTTTTGAAAAAAATGTCGAAATAGAACAAAAAATCCACCTTATTCCATGTCAAAATCAACGAGACTAGATGAGATTGACGAATGTGTATAAATCACTATACGCACACCTGCTAGGTCTTGTCCTACCCCAATAGTTTGATGTATGACTGGTGGGGATTTCTGTTGAATAATCATCACAGGTGAATCACCAGACTTAATTAATATCTTATATTTCATTTGTATACCAGTTTGTTAAATAGCATTATGTTCTTTTTTGACATTTGGCTACATTTCGGGTATCATCATCTAAAGGTGTTTCGATGCGTACCTGATTTTTATTTGTCATATCAGGTATTGCTGCTCCAACGATCAATTGTTCGTGTTTACTTCGGTATAGTTTGTAAAGATGTATAATAATGACCTATTCATATCAGGAACTTTCCAGTGGCTATGCCTAGAACCCAGTTTAGACGCCTCCAAACTAAATTTTATGTGAAGAAGCTAGTATTTTCAGCTTTTGGATACCAAGTAAATACTAAAAAAAAGATTATTTTACAAATAAATACCAGTAAATTTATATATAAATACATTATCAAAATAATAACTAAATGCTATAGTTACCCACTATAAACATAGAAAACTATTTTGTCTATTGTCGAGGTAAAATATATTTGTAAGTTATTTATTTCTGAATACGAATTCTTATATATTTATATAAATGTAGATTTAAACTCCATACATATTCTTATATATTAGAAGTTACAATGAAGTCGACTGTTAGTAAATGACGTGCCCACACGCGCTGCGTAAAAAGCCAAAAATAATCAAATGAATACTACAGAGGTGTTTGGTTTCGTTTATTTCTAAATTCATAGGATATCTTATTTCATTACACATAATTCTTAGGTGTTTAATTATAGTTAAATTACGCGTTATTAAAGTGCGTTTATAATGTTTGTCCGTGTTCGGACAATTTCAACTACGTACAGCTGATTTATGTAAATAAGAATATAGTATGAACAAGTGAATTCATATAATGCAAAAGAAGATAGAACAAATATAAACCTGTGGAAAGATTTCTGATTATTTTTACAATTTTATTTTGTACTATGATAACACATCAATAAAATTACTAAAGTTCAGACTACTTTGCCAAATCTACAACATACCCTGTCAATAAACATTGAAATTAAGTCATAATTGTATTGGGAAATGGGAATTAAATAAATAATTACTCCAATTTAACATATATAATATGGGAATATCACCAATTAAACACTAATTGAGTATTTATGTAATCGGTCATGAGAAAAAATGCTCATAACTTACCCTTTAATAATAATCTTAAGAAATATTTACTTTATTACACCATAATTTGTATTAATACTGTTTCTAGTACTTGTAGTTATTGATATTTCTGAGTTAAAGATATGTCCGTAAGAAATTTGGCAACATTGCTCTTTCGCTTTGTCGTCTGCGCTCCAACTCTGGCATTTCGCTCTGTGCGTGGACGGTGAGGAGACGTGACGGTGCTGTGATGTGTCATATTATCAAATTATTTACCCGACTCCTTACTTACAGAGCAATCTCATCTTTACAGAGTACCACCATCAAAGTGGAGCGACTACCCGTGAGCAGTTTTCTTTAGGACGGATCCCCTGGATACAGTAAAGTGAGTACATGTTTGCAGAACAGGTCTTGAGAGCCCTGCCACGTCGCCTGGTGTAAATGGGTTGCGAAGCGTCCAAGGATGACCCTATACCTGCCTGACACTTTTTAGCCACATGTGCTGGTTCACCGAAATATTACGAACATGATTGTTTTCTTTTCCGTGGGGTGTTAATTGTTTTAGACGAGTTGAGATGTTGTGTTTTTAAGTGAGGAATAGTTTGTAAAAAGACGTGGGTCATTGGCTTCATCGTTTGGACTACACCAGCTGGTGGAAGTAGGGAAGAACCGGTGATGCCTGAGTGCATTGCTCATGCCCTTTCTCTAACCCGTGGTGACTCGCTACCGGCATTTTCAGCGAAATTTCCGGTGCATCAGTAATTGTAGCTCGGTTTAGTCCAACTCCTCAGTGTAGTATGTTGTTTACTCGTACGAGATGCATTGTCGTATGAACCTTTTCTACCTCCAATTATACCAATAAACATCGCTTTAACATCAAAGTGTATCCTAAGTATGCTCGCAGATTTGCTGTAGAGGTGTTTTATTTATTCTTCGTAGCTGCTGATATTTGACAGGCGTTATGTCATCCTCATTGTTATACATTTGTCAAGTTGTGTGTCAAATGAATGCATAGACTTTCATGTTGGCTCCAAGTGATTTTTCTTACTGTGTATTTTTATTACTTAACATGGCTTTTGGATAGTTCATTGTGAATATCTTGAAGTGATTTTGGTCCAAGTTGATTTTATTTATTTGGCTTCAATAGCAGATTGTTTCCTGTTGAAGATTGTTGTTCTCATGTACAGTAATTTCCTGGTTCTGAAGATATATTGCTTGGATTGGAGTAATTTTGCTTAGATTAATAAAATAGAACAAGCATATAATAAGTATTTATTATAGGCAAAGTGGGAAGTACGAGTAGTTTTGTTCAGAACTATAAACTGATGATTGGTTTGTTTCAATGTATGAAGCAGATTTAGATTGTCAAGGAACCATCACATTTCCCAGTTTAAGAATTGTAAAAAGATTTTTAAAAGTTCAAGCCCAGTGTGTGATTTTTTTTTTTTTTTTTTTCCTCCTTGTATGGTGGACAGGTTTTGGATTGGATGTAGTACTTGAGTACCTTGTTGTCCTTGATAGCAACTACTGCTCTTCCTCACACTGCACATGAAGTGATGTCTTCCTACTTTGTGTTGAATATAAAACCATTACCTAGGCAATAGGTATAAAAAATCTTGTCCAGTAACATTTCTTTAAAGTATTTGAAATATGGGTTACATTGGAAGCTATTGGACAACGTCTGTTTCATGTGAAATATCCATGCCTTTGTGATTCAGGAATTTACGTGTTGTGGAAAGCTTCCATAAGGTTTTGTAATTCCTTATCAGTGGCTGGCATTAGTCCATGGGAAGATTTGAAAGCGTGATAGGTTTAAATGTTGCAGTGGAATATGGTTATCTAGTTTTGTACTGTGGCTCTATGCATACCAGGCAATTTGAAGGTAATCCAAGTTTCTACTCTTCATGAAATGTATGCAGGAAACTGGTTGACCTTATTGTTATTTATGGATTTTAGATAGTGTGGAAAGAAAGGTGATCAGGATCAAATTTTGTGTTACATAAGATGAAGGTGGTTAGTTTTTGGTAGATTTCATTCTAGAGTTCAGATTGGAAACTAAAATTATATAATTTGAATTTTTATGTTTATGAAAAGTAAATTAAGTAATGTATCAGGAATGGATCCTTTATATATGCAATGAATAGTTTGAATGGACTACAATAGGGAATGAATAATTAGGTTCATATTTTAGGAAGAGGAGAGGGGGGTAGCTTAAAAGGAGTTGTTTACTAAGAATATGCTGGAATGTGTTTAGAAAATTTCAATCTATTTAGTTATCTCAAGGCTATGGCTAAAGGAACAGTGTAGATTTAATATATATGGACTTTGAAAAAGCTTATGCTACTGTTCTGTGCGAGAGATTATTGTTACGGATGCATGGACATTAACTCACCTTTTCTATAGCATGTAGGTGTGATCATTTGCCATGAGTGATGAACAGAAGCTCACGCATACAATTGTCCGGGTCAGGGAAAGGCAGGAGTGTCACTTTATTCTAACTAACGAATATGAGGACTTTACACGTGTGTAACTAAACCGACTTCACATGGGAAGAGGATAGCCCTACCCATTCTTAAGGGCTGTGACTCATCTCACCCGTATTAGTCATGAGTAATTTCTTGGTATACTTGCCTAAATGAAGTATACAGGAAAGGAGCAATGCTTGTAGCATCCTGTCTCCTACTCCCTAATTTATTATAACAATGTCTTAATTTCATGTATAGTTCCAACTTGGGCCATATCCTTGTTTTCCAATTATACTTAGATTTGAATTCATTTTTGTTCCGGCTAAGGCTATTTTGCTTTCTAAGCTATTTCAAATATACATCTGTGTGGAAAATGGTTTCTACACAGCCTGTAGACACTTTTGATTTGGTCTTGTGACCTTAAAGCCCTCCTATCCCGCATCAAGAGATCTCCTTTGTCAGTGTAGTCTATACCTAGTGCTATACAAAGTGATAATTTTCAACTTTTGTCAATTTTGGTAAGTGATATATTCTTCCTCTGGTCTTTTTGAACTTTGTGAGTCTTGCTCTCTTGCAGTGTTTTTTTTTTTTTTTCTCCCCTCTCTCCTCTGCCTTCCATATCTCGCTCTTCCCTTTCCCTCTTGTGGTATGACAAAATAAAAAAACAAGACATCCTTTGCCTTGACGATGTTTAAAAAGCACGAGTCTGTGAGATCCATGATGTGTGAATCTGGAATTGTCTGTAGAAATGCTTCCATCCACCATTCTGACACCAGTCTCCCTACTTACCTTTCTGCCCCCTCATCCTCACCAAGATGAGCAAAAGACTCGACCCATGAACAAGTGTATAACCTCCCACTTCTTATAGCTCACCACACCTTCCCACTACAATCCCACCAAAGTCTTCCTCATCCTGTCCTAAGAAAAGACATATCTTCCTAACAGAAACAATATAACAACTGGCTCAATTAATGGAAAACAGATCAAAATCCTCTCCATCTCAAAATACCACCAAAACATCCCCTCTCCAAATACCCGAAGCATATCACCCGTACTCTCCTTGCTAGTTGGTACTTGGACTTCCACAAAACAAGTGGACAAAGCATACACCCTGTTCTGATACAAACTCCATACCCAGGATCCTCAAAAACTTGATCCCTTAGATCCTTCATCGTCCCCAGGCTCCACTAGTGAATGATTACTGATCAAACTCAAATTAATCTCCACAATCCAAATACCTCCTGCCCCACTCTACTCACATCTGTCCTTTGCCTTCTCCCTTACCTTACAGATATTCCCCTTTTACTCTAAGGGTCCCTTCATCCCATCCATGCATCTCGTACTTGGTCTTCCCCTAAATTCACTCCATCCACCTCTGCCCTCCATATTTTCTCTAGTTTTCACTCCATCTACCTCTGTTCTCCACAATCTTTTTCTAGTTTTTCCTTATGCATTCTTTCCATGTGCCCAAACCATCCTGGCATTTTAATCAGCCCTACTTGCCATCTCACTTTCTACCTCTGCTCTCCTCGTCTCATTTTTCACTCTCCATCCACATAATACCCATCATGCTTCTGAAACACTGTCCCATGGTGATTATCATAAAAAATGTTATCTATGATAAGGCTTACTGACAGATCCATTGATGCCGAACCTGCCTCTCTCCCACAGCCATCAGAACATTAGATCCCATAATTGATATCTCTCGCAAGACACCCATCAATCTTCGGCATTACTAAGATATCTACTGCATCAAGAGTTCTCCCTCCCACCTCCCCAAATTTTCATGTGCACACACAGAAAAAACTATACAAAAACAATTTAATCAGCAGAGGACTAGAACCACACAGCATTCTTCTTTTTACTTTTACTCACTCACTCACTCTCTCTCTCTCTCACTCTCTCTCTCTCTCTCTCTCTCTCTCTCTCTCTCTCTCTCTCTCTCTCTCTCTCTCTCACTCTCTCACACTCTCACTTTCACTCTCACTCTCAATCGACTCATTCGCTTGTGGCTGTAACAAATGATAATCCAATGGCCTCATGGCATCCCATTATAGTAGCTGTACCCTACAAACTGTGCTCTAGAGTGCAGCAGTTTTAATGGTTGCTGCTCCTGGGTTGAGACCCTGGTCATAGTGAGGTGCTCACTTAGAAATGCACCTGCTCTGTACCCATTGGCATTGGCCCCAAGCCAGAATCAACAAAATGTAGAACACAGTAGAGAATGAGTTCCCTGCCCTGGGCAACACCTCTCATTACTGTAGTTCTATAGCCAGTTTTGTTCTGGCTGTGTCCCCTGTACTAATCCTAATTCTGTACCAGAGTTTGCATAGTGTTGGTTACAGTTAGAAATGAAGGGGGAGATGGTGACACATTCCTAAATACTTTTATATATTTTGACCATGGGCATATTCCATGTAGTCAGCCCAACCTTTTAGGTTGGGCTCCACATGAATTACATTCCCTATACCCATGTTTAGGGGAACCAACCACATTTGTGTTTAGGAACCAGTCTACATCTCCCAAGGATCCTTTGCAACCATTTCATACACTTTCTTCCTTTGCTGTATGGGTTTTCAAAACCCACCCACCCCTTCACCTCCATAAGGTGCAGTCCTCATGGGTTAACATTGTCACTGGCTTGGCCCTAAGATCCATCTTTATGACCTTTAGTTGTATTTCTTAGACATTTTTACACAAAAGCTGACATTGACAACAGCTTCCCTTTACTTGCCAATTTCAAATGATGACATGGAAACAGTCCCATAACAATGCTACAGACACTGTGTGAAGACCTGATGACTGTTTTCAGTTAATGTGGGGCTGAGACTTCAACATTCATTGAAAATTGAAACACCTTAGTCATTATAGTTACCATCATCCTTGGTAGTCCATCAATTTTTATGATGACTGCATTGTGAAGGGAGTTTTTATATATATATTTATTTAATTTATTTATTTATTTATTTATTTATTTTTTTTTTTCCTCATTGGCAAGCTCTTCTCTGGGCCATTAGTCCTGCCTTTGAGTAGCAAAAAGTCCACATTGGCTAAACTGAAACTGTGTTGTTTTTTGGTAGTGTGTGATGAGTTTCATGTTTCATAAGGTAGGGCTCTGACATTTCTGTTCCACAGTCTTCTTGGTTCCATTGACATTTTGTTGCCCCTTCTTCCCGTCCTCTGTTTTTTTCTCCTGCATGTTGTGGTCAGTCTGTCTGGTCTTCATGTGACATTTCAGTCTGTCTGGTCTTCGTGTGGCATTTCAGAAAATCTTTGTAGCGATGCTTCTGTCTTCTTCAGTTTCTTCTTCCCTCTATGAGCTCTCCATAGAACACCATCTTGGGAAGACACGAGTCTGGATTCCTCTGCCATCCATTATAGTTACCAGTGGAAGGATTTTTCCATTGAATTTTACTATTGGATGGTTCATTGATTCATGATTATCTGGGGCGAGCAATGTTACTGAATATTTCTGAGAGAAGGTATTCATTCTATTTTGTGCGAGTTTGGGTGTTCTTAGTAGCTATTTTGTAGTTGTGCTGGGGATGCTGTCAAGTCAACGGCATAGGCGAATCCTTTGGTGTTGTGCTCAGGATTTGATGTGTTGAGATCACTTGTGGTTGAAAAGTGCTCGTGAGAGAATTGCTTCTTAGGTAATAGCATGGTGCAGTTTCTTTGTCTCGGGTTTCTTGATGTGCATGTCAGTCGTCATGTTTGATGGTAAATCTTTGGACTATGTGATATCATTCTTTCGGATGGTGCTTTATTATATCCCTCCAACACTTTATTAATGATGATTGAGATGTTTACTGCCCCCTCCCCATGTTGGTTTGGGGAAGTGGGTGGATTTGTTACATTTCTTTGTCTGATCAGTCTTTGTTAACTTGTGATGTGATGGACAGTGATGAGATTGGTCTGTAGGATGCCAGGATTTGTGGTAGTGTTTCATGATGGGCATTGTGTCTGCTCTTTTCCAGATTGTTGAAATTGTTATATTACCAGGAGTCCAATGAATGTATCAGTAAAGAGCTTTTTTTACATTTGGGCTAAAGTGTTTTAGGTGGATGTTAAATAGCTTGTCTAGGTCTTCTGATTAGGATTTTTTGTAATTTGTCATTATTTTAATGTTCTACTTTGTTGGAGAAGGGGGCAGGTGGCAACTGTAGTTTTGTTTTACAAATCTAGTAATCTTATGTGGAGTTGTAGATTGAAAACTTGTTTTGAAGATGTTGCATTGTTGTTTTTATATTTTTCCTCATGTTGCTCCTGTTGGGTGGAGGTTGGGTAATTTTTTCATTATGGTGCTTTTTATAGCTTTATTTTTATTTATTTATTGTTATTATTATTATTATTATTTTTTTTTTCCTTTCTTTCTGGGGCCTTACAGGAAGGGAGCAGTGCTTGTAGAGTCTGTCTCCGGCTCTCCAATTCATTATACATAGATTCAAATTCATGAGTGTATTCGGTCTTGCTGCATTGCTTTTGACCAGGGCAGTAGGCAGGAGCTGGATGACTGTACATCCACAAGGAGCATGATGAAAGGGAAACAGATGGTAGTGGATTGGGTTGGGGTGGGTGCATGCCTTGCTTGGCTACCTTACAGGAGGAAGAGGCCCTTGGTATATAGATAGATGGCTTCAAATTCACATACGGTTCCATTTTGGTCTTTCTTGTTTTCCAATTATCATATTTAGATTTTAAATTGTTTGTTCCATCTTGGACAGTCTCTCCTAAGCTATTCCAAGTACTTTTCATCTGTATGGAAAACTGTGTATGTGTTTAGCTGGGGTTGCATTTTTTGCGTAGTCTCTCGGAATGCATCTCTCGCTTGCCATCTGTATGGTTACTGTGTTCTCTTCCACTGTTCAGTTTGTGGATAGAAACAGCTATAGCAAAGGTCTCAGTGTTTTTCCATACCCTCCATGTATTCTTGTCATTTTGCTTTCTTTTATGTAGGCTTTACTTATCAAGTTCATTAGTGATTTTAATTAGAAAGTCTGGAACTGATGAATTAGTCATTGAGAAGAACATATGGATTGGCTAATCAGTCATCTTCATTTGCATTCCCCAGGGTTTCAAGCACTTGTGATGCTGTTCAACAAATTGCAGCTTGTTACGTTGTATTGATATACCAAACCACTTGAATATCATAGAAATGAAATACAATTATCAAAGTGGGAAAAAAAAGCAAATTAATTAAATTTGATTTGGGTCCATCTTGCAAATTAATGTTTTTATTTAATTGCAGTGTTACTGTAACGACTCGGCACGAATCATGGACCCGACCCCAATGCAGCAGACAGTGATGGAGCCCACTACCACTCCAGTGGTGACTCTAGATCCCTCCAGCCCCCAGGAGGTTGATCCACCCGCCCCCCCTTCCCCCACAACTACCTCTGCAGCTGCAGCTGCCGCCACACCGACAACCAATGCTGACCAGGCTTATGAGCCCCTTAGTTATGATGAAGTAAGGGAACTTGACAAGTTTTGATAGATATAGATGTATGTGTATTATATATAATGTGTGTGTGTGTATGTAAGTATGGATATCATATATGCAATATTTCACTACATTAGCCCATTGGACATGAATTCTCATAGCATACATATTCGTTGTGTACTTGACAGTTATTTCCGGCACTGCCCAACTCCATCCCAGCCTCTGCCCCGGCCCCAGAAGTTGCGGCCAGCAGCTGGAGCAAGAACAGCGACATGCGTATTGCATCTTCAGTTATAACCCAGGTAAGTGAGAAAGCACTGCGGTTTTCTCTTTCATAGGTAAAAGGTAGAAAAAATAACATAAGGTTAAATGATGAGTGAAATGAGAAATATTTAGGGATTATTGCATAGACCAATGACAGCTACTTGTATGTTGTAGTCCTTTGAGATGAGGACAAGAGAGAATGGTTTCCTTGCTGCTCATCTCCAAAATGTCCCCACCCTTGCCTCCATCAGGAGATTAAATACAGAGGGATGACGCTAATCTACGGATGGAGCCAAGGATCTCAATAAACTGAGGTCATGTTTCTTTATTTTCACATAAGGAGATTGCCTACTTCTACCACAAGCCAGTGACAATCTCGGACTAGAAAAACGAAGTCTAATATTTGTTCCCAAACATGGTGTGGAGGGCCAGAGGACTATGTGGGGCTGTGAGTTTTTAGTTCGTGAAATGTGAGGTAGCAGTTATTTCCTTAAAGAGATTTTATCAGTGTCATTCACAAGTAACAGCAAGCTGCCTTCCCCTGTCCTATTCTTGCCCATAAATTCGAAACCTCTTCTTTACCACTCACTCTAAATGGACATTGAATAACACATCCCTTATACAGACTATTTGCACTCCACATTATAAAACTCGCATGCCTTAGTACTTCTATGAATACTTTTGATGGCCATCAACAGACTTCCTGATGTTTGTCACATCCTCCAAAGGTGTCAGCCCAACCCTATGCCTTGTGCATGTCCATGAAGGCCCCAAACTTCATACCCATACATCTTAACCACATTTGACAGATTGATCCTGCCAAAAGTACTACAAATACTTTGTTTGGATAATTGAACTATTTGCTCTTGTTCAGTTTACCATGACGCATCCTTAATTGAATATGGCCTCAAATTTCTCCAAGTGGAAAACTCGTCCTCACAGTGGATGTTGTATGTTGTTAGTGTGTGACTATTTCTGTCACTGGCTGAAAGTAGTATGGGAAGGGGAGCAGTTGCCAGGTGTCAACTGAAAAAGTATAAGAAATACAGTTGAAGTTGATAGAGCTCTTGGGGCCCAGCCCAGAGACCAAGTATCAGCCCCTCAAGGCTGCATCTCCTGATGGTTGTGAAGGGTTCGAGTTTTTAAACTGGGCAGGTTTGCTCTCCAATTAGGAGGACCTCCACCTGCAAATACCTGTCATTGGTCCCATGTTTCCTTCTCAGACATGTTGAACATTCACATCAATCATTCCTGTTATTATTCATAATGTTTTGTCTTGCTGCATTGCTTCTGACCTAAGGCAGTGGGCAAAATGCAGGGATGACCTGCCATCCAGGAGCAGCCAAGAAAAGAGGGAGGGAGGGAGAAGTGGTGAATGGGAGTGGAGTATGTGGGGATGAAATGGGTGGTAGTGGATTTATGTATTTGACTTTGGCTACCTCCCTTGTAAGGGGGTGGGAAACCCTTGGTATATGTAAGTGTGTATATATGTTTTGCATTGAATGTTAGAATTAGGTTCATGGAAATACTTTGATAGAGATTTACCATAAACCAAAACCGGATTCTCTAAATAGTAGTGGCATTAACAAAAGGTGTTTTATTACAGGGTGGGTATATGCTGTTGCTGACCCCCCCCCTCCCCATATAATGGAGAAAGGGCCTTTTAGTGTATGTATACATGTATTTATTACAGGTGTTCAGAGTTCCACATGAAGAAAGAGCTAAGATTGATGGGAACAGCCAATTTGGAGAATCTGCATCCTCTCGTATCTGTGCAGATATTACGGCCAAAACAGGAGCTCATATTGAGATTTCATCTGCCAAAGACCAGTCGCTCACCTTCCTGGTTACTGGCAAGAATGATGCCGTACTCAAAGCCAGGAGACTAGTCCTAGAGAAGTTCCAGACACAAGCTAGACAGACTGTTAAAGTGCCAAAGGTATTTGAAGGAGTTGGATCATTTAATTACCCATTTCATTGTCCTTTTACGATGCTTGCTGGCTGAGCAGGTTAGGGTGTCGTTACTTGTGACGGAGGTCGAGATGATGGCGATTCGAATCCTGCTCGGGGCGAGTTGAACTAAGGGCATGGTTCATTAAATCCCACGCCACAAAGTCCTCTGAAAGGGGCACCATCCTAGCCTCCTGATAGGGGGAGTTTGTGACGTTAAACAAAATCATCATCATCATCATCATCATTGTCCTTTGTATTGTGACCATTTGGCACCTTTTATTGCACCAGGAATTGGTTCTAACCTATTGTGCTAACTTGGAGCTTTTGCCTAAACAGGAACATCACCGCTTCATTCTTGGGAAGAAGGGAAAGAAGCTTCAGGACTTGGAAGTTGCAACGGCTACAAAGATACAGGTGCCAAGTGCTGCTGATGATTCAGATGAAATTATTGTTTTTGGTACAAAGGACAACATTGAGAAAGCAATGCACGAGATAAGACTTATTTCTGATGAGAAGGTAAGTAGATGCAAACTAATCTTTGGCAAAATTTGTATTGGGTAGAAAGTTCCTGTATATGATGAAACGATGACGAGACTGAACCGTTGCACTGGAGTTGTCCGTAGGGCCTTAAGTCATGTTTTATGATCTAAGATTTCCTTGGGCATCTTTGTGCATATGGTTTGGATGGATGAGGCATTTGTCTGAATTTTAGGTGAAGTTTAATGTTGTGTAACTTGCATATTCGTCTCTAATAAATGGCTTGCATGTTGCAGAGCAAACAAGCTTACGAGAAACTGGAGATCCCCAAGCAATACCACCCATTCATTTGTGGTGCAAATAATGAGAAGATAAATGCTTTGATGCAGGAGAACAATGTGAGGATCAATGTCCCTCCCCCAAGTGTCGCAAAGAATGAAATTACTATTGCAGGAGAAAAGGATGGAGTGTTGAATTGCAAAACAATCATGACAAAGGTCTACAAGGAAATGGTACGTAGACTGGAATTGTACCAATACTTTTTGTAATTGTTGAAGGCAGGATTGAATTAGTTTACTTTCCCTTAGCCACCCAAACCCCCCTACAAGAGGGAAAGAGGGCCTTTTGGTATATTAATGTAATATTTCTATTGTCCTCTTAGTTGTAGGTTGATAACATGAATTTATTAAGGGGACCTGCTCACCTACTTTCTGTATCTCGCTCTTTTAAGTGGTGTGTCCCCTGAAGTAATTAATGTTTTTTGTTGATTAACAAAAATAATCATCATGCTTTCAGGAGAAGAAATGTCAAACTGTATCTGTAGAGGTACGCAAGTCCCAACACAAGTATGTAGTTGGGTCTCGTGGTTCCCATATTGCTGAGATTCTTCAGGAAACGGGTGTGTCCATTGAGATGCCCTCTGCTGATTCCCTCTCAGAGACCATCTCCTTAAGAGGCCCTGCTGACAAGCTTGGACCAGGTTAGTCGTAGATTTGATGCATAAGGTGTTCCACGGTTTTCAAGGTTATTGATTGTTATGCTTTGGTACACTGAAGAAGGGCCTTGAGCAGGGAAGGGAGAAGACGGGATAGGGGTGACTGGAGAGTCACTGTGTAAATGAAGTGGCTCAGCTGTGGATGTATTGTCTTGCTGCATTGCTTATGACCTGGGCAGTGGGCAGGAGACAGGGATGACCTCCTCTACAAGAGTTAAGACGAGAGGGAAACATGGGTGGAGGATGGGAGTGGAATGGGTGGATGACTTGACTAGGTACCTCCCTTATAAAGGGGAAGAAGTCCATAATATATAGATGGATGTTATTTCTTTCTTTTGGTCTGTATTTGGGTTGTCCTTTCCTAGACTGTCTAGGGATAATTTCCATAGTGTGTGCATGGTAACAATCATGGAACATGGGGTCCTGTCTTTTATTCTCCAATGTGACATACCTTGTTTCAGATGTGTGTGTGTTGGGGAGCAACAGTCATGGGGTCCTGTCACTTATTAATTTATCATACCTTGCATCAGATTTGTGTATGCTTTCAACTTGATCAGTTTTCTTATTTTCCAATTATAATGATTGTGCATTGGATGTGTGTTGTAGATTTTATTCTTTATATATTGAAAATTGAGAACTGTCCTGTGTATTGAAATATACTTTTATATTTGCAGCTTTAACAATGGTGTATGCAAAAGCCAATAGTGTTGTTAGTGCTGATGTTGAAGCTCCATTATGGCAACACAAGTTTATTATTGGCCGTAAAGGAGTCAACATTAGACAGATTACCCAAGATTTGACTAAGGTAAGTCTCCTAGATGGAATATAGAATACCAGTAGCAAGTATTGGTTTTGGTCAGTAGGAGACTGATCAGTCTACAAAGAGGTCTTGAGAACCACTTATTAATTCTTCCACAGTATGGTTCTCAACCATTGAAAAAAAAAATATAGATTGCACAAAAGAAGACTAAATATATTATTATGCTCCAACACCATTCCAATAAAATATCTGCACACACAAGCTATAATCTTCCATATAAAACACCATATGAAAATGATGGGGGCACAGTTCTGTGCAAGAACCCACTATAGTACCCACCCATTTCTTTACACAAGTTCAACCAACTGAATGAAAAAGACGTATTGCTCAAACTTCCAAACGACCTACCACCTACATCAAACAATGTACATACATACATACATATACCAAGGCTTTTTTCCCCCTTACCAGGGGGGTAGCCAAAAAGGACAAGGCACAAAAACATTCCCACCCATTTCATCCCCGAAAACACTCCACACCCCTCCACCCTCCCTCCCATCTTAGCACCTCCTAGATGATGGGTCATCCCTGCACCCTGTCCACTGCCCTGGGTCAGAAGCAGTGTCGCAGGACACAGCACATCCACAGCAAGGCCGCTTCATTAAATCGGCGACCCCCCCTCTCCGTCCCCCCATATAAAGGAGAGGACGGGGAGAAATCCCTTTGGTCTGCGTCAAAATTTTTGCTCACACACACTACCTCACCCCCATTCCCCTGTCCAATCCACCTCATGCATCACAACATCATCCATATACAACCATTCTCCATTCACCCCTGTCTTCTGTCCTCTCCCGTCCTTCCTCAACCGACATTCCCCTCTTCCCCAAAGCCCCCTTCACCCCATCCATCCATCTCATCCTAGGACATCCCCTCATGTTCACTCCCTCCACATCTGCCTTCCATACCTCCTTTACTAGTCTTTCTTCACTCATTCTTTCCATGTGTCCAAACCATCCTAATACTCTTTCATCCACCCTATCTCCCAGCTCCCTTTCCACCCCTGTTCTCCTCCTCACTTCCTCATTTCTCACTCTATCTAGCCTAGTAACCCCCATCATACTTCTCAGACACTTCATCTCACACATTCAAGTTCCTTCTCTCTTCCTCTCTCATGTTCCATGTTTCTGCTCCATACAGTGCTGTTGGAACAATCACTCCTTCATACAGTCTCCTCTTAGCATCCATTCCCAGATTCCTATTCCTCATTACACTTTTTAAACCACCAAGGCATTTACTCGCTTCTCTCAATCAATGTATCCATACAAAAAATATGTACATGTTTGGATCATTAACAAAGTCCTTCAAGACCAACCACAAAAATCCCTACTTCTTAAAGCTTTTCTGGAAGTTATCACAACAGGAAAACCTCAAGAATAGAAAGAACCACAGTAGCATAACTTGTAGCACCAAAACAGTATCAACACAGAGTAGACCTGGTCATAAAAACAAACGGTGCCAGGTTGTCACTACATAAAGACATTGAATGTCTCACCAAGACAACACTATTTTTTCTTTGTCTTATGGACCAACCCACTAGCTGTTACTGGTTCCCTGGGGCAACATATTAATTGATATTGTGTATACATACTCTTCCCCAACGGCATGGCTTCTTAACCTTTTTGATGTATCTTTTTTCTTTGACTTGTAGGTGCAAGTAGAGTTTCCAGATAAACAGGAAGTCATAAAACTGGAAGGCCCTCCAGAGGAAGTTGAGGTAGCAAAAGAAAGGCTGGAGAACATGATTTCAGATTTACAGAAGAAGATTACCTTTGATGAAATACCTGTAAATCCGAGGTAAGATATTTATTTGGGAATGCCAACTTGTATTCAAATGAGGTAGACGGCTTCTTAACTTGCATGTATTGAAATTTGTAATTTTGTCTACAGATTCTACAAACATATCATTGGTAAGAGTGGCTCAAATATCAACCGCATCAGAGGGGAGACTCAAGTTCTCATCAACATCTCTGAAGCAGATGGTAACAATATTATCCGTTTGGAAGGAAGTCCGGAGGGTGTGGCCAAGGCCAAGCAAGAACTTCTTGATCTTGTTGCAAAAATGGAGAATGAGAAAGAAAGGGATATTATCATCGAGAACAGGTGAATGTTTAGTGAATTTATAGGGAAAAAAGAAAAAGATATCCACAGTTTTCATGAAAATTTGTAAATTTGCAACACTTGAAAATTCCAGTTGACTTAGCAAATATTTTCATTTGCACAGTGAAAATTCATGAAATAAGAGAATGTGCTGTAGTAAGCTCTGTGAAAGGAAAAAATAATGTGTATGTATGAGGTGAAACAGATGTTAGACTTCTCTGACAGTTGTCATGTTTTCTGGGTCAGCCAGCTTCTTATAGGTCAGGAAGTGTGATGTTGAGTCGTCCATTTCTTTGAATGTATTTCTTTTCTATAGATTCCATCGTTACATAATTGGGACCAAGGGAGACAAAATCCGGGAGATCCGGGAGAAGTTTAATCAAGTGCTGATTTCTTTCCCAGACCCAGGTATGTTTTACCAAATCAGACACTAAGATAGTGCAAGGATATTGATTTTATTTTATTTGGTTATAATCCAGTTCAATGCAAAAGATGTGTGTGTGTGTGTGTGGTTTTTTTTTTTTTATACTTGAATTTGTGATTTGGTTTGGAAGGCTTGTGGTCTTGCTTGGATTTAACAATACAACTATAACGTAAAATTTTGAACTTTATTATGCTTGGCAGGTGAAAAGTGCGACATTGTGAAGATCAGAGGTCCAAAGGATGATGTAGATCAGTGCTACAAGTACCTGCAGAAGATGGTGCGAGAGCTACAGGAGTCTGCTTACCAGATTAGAGTGCCAATATTTAAGAAGTTCCACAAATTTATTATTGGCAAGGGTGGAGCAAATATCAAAAAGGTGGGAAACATCGTACTTGTTTTTTTGTTGATTTTAGATCTAATTGTGATTTTGGGATTGATGGGTACTTGTCAAACCAGGTCATTGTTATCTGTCCAAGATAAGAGGGAGATGGGAGGGGAGTGGAGTATGATTGGAATGGAATGGGTGGGAGTGGTTTTTATGCCTTTGTTTTTTGGCTACCTCCCTTATAAGGGGGAAAAAGCCTTTGGTATGTATGTATGATATAGAGAGTTGTGATATTCTGTCTGATCATGCAGTGAAGAGGTTGTTATAGTTGAGGTTCATTACAGATTCGTGAGGAGACAAACACTCGTATTGACCTGCCCTCTGAAGGTCAAAACAGTGATGACATTGTGATAACAGGCAAGAAAGAGAATGTGGAGAAGGCAAAGGAACACATCCAGAAAATACAAAATGAATTGGTGAGTAGTCACTTCACTTATGAATGTTCGAATACTTATTCTATATTTGGTACAAGTTGATCTGTTTTTGCCATAAATTGAGAGAAGAGGGTGTTTGATTGAAGTACTTGGTTGGCAAATTTAAAGTCTTTGCAGGTGTATAAGTGGTTGTTATAGTATTGGAGTGTTGTTGAAGAGTTGAGTTTGAGGATTGAGACCTGACTTGACTACAAGCAAGGGGAATTTGCTTTTGTAGGCAGGCATATCTCATACACACACTGTACGAATTGTCCAGAAAAAAAAAATGCTTCAGTGTTGTCAAATTAAGCAAAAGAATGTAATCATGAATGCAAGGGAATGGATGCATCTTGTGGTTGCACCAGACTATCATGGGTTGTTCATTTTCAGGATAACATTGTTGAAGTGGACATAATCATTCCATCAAAATTCCATAACTCAATGATTGGATCTGGAGGTAAACTGATTCAGAGTATCAGTGAGGATTGTGGAGGCGTTGCTATCACATTCCCACCATCAGAATCCAAGTCTGACAAGGTTACCATTCGTGGACCTAAGGAAGATGTGCAGAAAGTGAAGCAGATCCTAGTTGATATGAGCAATGAAAAACAGCAGGCTAGCTTCACAGAAGAGGTATGTTTGTATATTTTGTGCATGAGTGGTGATATACACTTGTTTTGGAGAAAAATCATTACTTAGTATGTACTGTATTAATGTACACCTTTAATTTCCTGACAGGTAAGAGCCAAGCCACAGCATCACCGATTTTTGATTGGCCGCAGTGGTGCCAGCATCAAAAAGATTCGTGATGCCACAGGTGCAAGAATTATCTTCCCTTCAGACCAAGATGAGGACAAAGAGCTCATAGTAGTTATTGGCAAGAAGGTAAGACTTGTTGCAACTTGTCCCTAATCACTAAACATGTGAATATAAGTAGAAGCATGCACACTTACATATGTACACATATATAGATGTGTATATATACAAATAAAACAGACATAAGTTAGCATATATACCCATTAGGTGTACATATGGGAGGGGTGTTAAGTTTTGAATGTGTTGAAGTGGATATGTGGTACATCCCTCAACTCTGACAAACTACATACTGGCAGGTGACCTGAGCATACACCAGACATTCTGGCTAAACACACAACACCAGGCCAAGAGGAAACAAAGTACTAGAACAACTCCCTATGTTTACATAGTAAATTCTAACCAATCTCTTCAACATAACCATCTTCCTGTGGTATAACATGCTAACCCTCCCACCAAACTCAAATAACATGGGAAACAGTACATGATATTTCCCAAGACTACTGTTAACATTGAATAGAGAAGTATGTTCTGTGGGGAAGCCATGAAAATTGAAATTGCAAACCTCCACAGAAAATGGGCATAAACCTTAACTGTTTTAAGGGATTCCTTAGAAACTTATCAAATGAAATAAAATCGGTGCCCCCCCCCCCCATATGTTTGGACTTTTCTAGTGTTTCTTCATGTGTATATGTATATATATATATATGTACTAAATACTTCTGCATGAAGAAATATATATACCAAGATAAAAAGGAGGGAGGTGGTGGTGAATGGGAGTGGAGTGGGTGAGGATGAGATGGGTGGGAGTGAATTTGTGCCTTTTGACTTTGGCTACCTTCCTTGTAAGTGGGGAAAAAGCCCTTGGTATAGGTTTCTTCATGCAGAAGTATCTAGTACATTTTCATTATATGAAGCACTAAGATTGCTATAAATATGGGCAAGGCTTTGAGAATTTTTAGTGCAGTGTATATACAAATATTTACTTATTTATTTTTTTTATTTAAGGAATCTGTGGCAAAAGCAAAAGAGTTGTTGGAAGCAACCATTAAGGAGTTGGACAAGATTGTGGAAGACACCATGACTGTTGACCCAAAACATCATAGACATTTTGTTGCGAGAAGAGGTGAAGTTCTTCGTCAAATTGCAGACCAGTATGGTGGTGTGACTGTTTCCTTCCCTAGGTCAGGGGTTCAAAATGACAAGGTAAGTGTTAATCTTTTGCAAATATTAATGATACCAGATTATTAATTGCAAGAACAGTTTGTATTTATTTTCATATAGGTTACTTGTTGAACAATTTTCAATTATTTTAATTTTTATATAGGTTACTCTGAAGGGAGCTAAGGAATGTGTGGATGCTGCCAAGGCTCGTATCCTTGAGATTGTGGACGATTTGGAACAGATGGTGGTCTTGGAAGTGGAGATACCGCAGAAATACCACCGTACTGTAATGGGTGCTCGCGGGTCCAAGGTACAAGCCATCACAACAGAATTTGATGTACAAATTAAGTTCCCTGAAAAGGACAGTGGCCAGCAGCAGCCACCACCAGTGCCAGTACAAGAACCCACAGGGGAGGAGCAGGAGCAGGTTAATGGGGAAGTACCAGTACCAGTAATTGAGAAGGAAGCACCTAGGCCACAGGACATTGTCAAGGTCATGGGCAAGAAGGACAAATGTGAAGGTGCCAGAGATGCTCTTTTGGCCCTGGTGCCTATCACTGCAGAGTTGGAAGTCTCGTTCCAACATCATCGCTACATCATTGGACAAAAGGGAGACAATGTTAGAGCTATGATGACAGAGCATGATGTCAACATTCAAGTGCCACCTGCTCAGGACCGTAGTGATATCATTCGCATTACTGGACCACCTGCCAATGTTGAGAATGCCAAGGAAGCACTCTTAGAAAAGGTAGCCCAGTTGGAAGAGGAGGAGTTGGATCGTCAGGCAAAATCCTTCAAGCTTACAATGGAGGTTGACCCTGAATATCATCCCAAGATTATTGGGAAGCGAGGTGCAGTTATCACAAAGATTAGAGAGAAACACGATGTCAATATTCAGTTCCCTCAGCGTGATGCTGTGGAAAAGAACAAGATCACCATCATTGGTTATGAGCAAAATGCTAATGCAGCTAGGGATGCCATATTGGAAATAACAGGTGAACTGGACAATATGACAAAGGAAGAAGTACAAATTGATTATCGTATTCATTCCCGTCTGATTGGCTCAAGAGGAAGAACAATACGCAAAGTTATGGATGATTACAAGGTATTTCCTTTTACTTTGAAATTTCTTTTTACTTTTGATTTTTTTATGCATTGTCTATTAAATATCCTGTTACCAGTTTTCAGATGTTAATCTTTTTTTTTTTAACAGGTTGAGATTAAATTCCCAAGAGGTGATGATGACAAGAATACTGTGATAATCATGGGAGCAGCAGAAAATGTTGAAGATGCAAAGGAGTATTTACAGAATCAAGCTGAAGAGTTCATGCAAGATTTGATTGAGCAAGAGGAGCTCGACACTTACATGAACCCCAAGCCAGTGCACTCTGAAACCTTTCCTGAATCTGCTGGTGTTGCCAAGGTTAGTGCCAAGCAGGGTTGTTTGTATGTATGCCTTGGCTGTGTGTGTGCATGATTATTAACTTGCTGGTTGAGTGGGTTAGGGCAAAGGTTGAGTGTATGGTGGTTCGAATCCTGCCACCGGCGAAGTTGAACTAAGGGCATGGTTCATTAAATTCCATGCTACAAAGTCCACTGTGAGGGGTACCATCCTAGCCTTCTGATAGGGGGGAGTTTGTTGAACCATATCAATCATCATATCGCCATTGAGGGTGGGGGAGTTCTGCCACAGCAATACCAAGTATGGGCTGGAGTAGGGGTTCCCCACTGTATTTTTCTCTTAAGTCAATGTATAAGAGGGACTGGGAGAACTCCAGCCAGAACCATAATAATAGGATGATTAGATGTGCATGGATTTGGTACAGATCAGAGTAAAAGGGAGGTTAGTAGTGTAATTATAAGAAGAAAGATGGATGTGTTAGCATAGAATGAAACTTAGTGGAAAGAGTGAGTGGGAATTTGGAAGTTGGTGGGTAGGGTGTCAAGTGATGAGGAGTCAAGGAAAAGAAGTGGTACTGCTTTTAAATAAAAAGATGGGTGTATACATGATGGAATGGAGGGAAATGTTTTCGAAGATGTGGATGAACTTCAAATTAGGATGGGAGATGTAGGTTTTTAACCTCTTCCCTCCGGGGCACATCGCACGTCTGGCAGCGTTAGCTGCCCAACGTGCGATGTCTCGTCATAATAATCACATTATAAAAAATAAAGTCGGTGCTAAATTGTCTGTTCTCTTTCACCCATGTATTTTGATAACCATAGAAAACTGGTGAAGCCAGTTTAGAGAGAACCTACTTGCTCCTCATGCTGCCTACGTAGGCGGCACCGTATGGAAGTGGTTAAGAGTACGTATGGAGGAAGCATTTTAGATTTATTGCAATGCATGTGGTGAGTTTTTGGGAGGAATGTGAGCATGGTGTTGAAGGATCTCGTTTGAATAGGAGAGGAGCTGATAGTAATGGGGAGATATGGAGTTTCAGGTAAGTGGAGAGGTATTAGAATTGTTTAAATATGGAATTGCTAATAGTTAACATGGTATTAATAGAGAAGCTATTTGTGGAATAGGAGGGTCATTAAGAGGATATTAATGGACAATATAGCGGTACTCAAAGAGAGCAAAAGCTTTAATTAAAGGAATGACTTTACTGTGAAAATTTAGATTCAGAACTTAATGTTTATTTCTCATTGATACAGGGATTTGTGGTGACTGGTGCTCCATGGGCCCAACAGGCACCAAATATGGACTCTTCAGAAGACTTCCCCTCCATTGGAGCCCCAGCAGCTATGCAAAACACAGCAGCTCCTGCATGGGGACCCCGCCGTCAAGTCTAAGCCAGCCTATTATACAAGTGTGTTGCCTCACACCCCTTTTCCCTGCTCCCCCATCACTGCTACCCTTTCCCCCCTCCCTCCCCCCACTCCCCCATCACCTGCCATCATCTCTGTTGGTGTTGCTGGATGTGCAGCACTTCAACTGCAACTTTGCCTCCCAGATATGTTGAAGCTTAAGTTCATTTCACTGTTTACATGTGCAATTTGTCTTTTTTTCACATTTGCCACTTCCCCATTACCTTTTAATAATTTTTAAGACCTTGTTGAGTGATTATGTAGCATTTTATGGTTTCATTTTTCATCGTGAAATTTGGAAAGGTATAATGATGCCGAAGATTTTTATTTTAGGTTATATAAATCTATATATGAATATTAAATATATATAAATTTGTGTATATGTATGCATAAATATATATGTATGTATCTGTATCTATATATGTATATATTACGTACACATACACACATACACATAATATAAAACTAGGCAAAGAGGCCAATAATGCAGGTAGAGGCCAAATGATACAATGGTGTCGGGCTTGGATGTTGGGACAGAGAAGTGACGGTGTCCAGTGGTGTTAACTTGGGGGTTTTTGTTGCATCACTGTCCACCCCACTGCCCCTCTGCCTCCAACTGCTGCTGTTCTGCTAATACAGTGTTCTGGTTTACTTAGAGCTCTTGTAATCATTGCTTTCTACTTGATAACTACATTCACATATAGAATGTTTGGGGGAAAGCAAGTGCTGATGAAGGTTTCACTTGATGATAAAATTTTACACCTAACCAATGATGCTTATTGGTTGAGATGTTAGGTGTTCTTGTGCCCTCAGCACCACCTCCTGTCATTCATGACTGGTTCACTCAGTGAGTTCATCCAGGCAGCTTCTCTTTCCTACAAGTGGTTCTTTCACCAGCACTGCACCACCGCGGACTCTCCTCACTGTCTTGCTGCACGTTGACGACCCTTTGACCTGAACCCGGCCAACTCTAATTGGAAATCATCTCAAGTCAAGTCAGTCCGTCAGTCTTCCCATGGGTACACCACCAGTGCACGCGGGGTAAGGTGGGATAGACCTTCTAGCCTCACCTTGCTCCGTGTGCTCCAGGGGTCTTATTACTGTTTCAAAGTCTTAATATTTGTTATTATTTTGTTAATTTAAAGCAATTACAACTATTGTGATCTATTTTGTGTATTTCAAGACAGATGTGAGGTTGCGTTTATTATGGAGTGTCAACAAGGTGAGGTTGCGTTACAGATGTTGACAGGTGAAGTGGTAGGCCAGAAGTGCCATGATACAAAATGCCACTGTCACGCATTCACTTGATAATAAACACACATTGGTAATCCTGCATCTCATTGTCCCTTAATTTTATTCCCTTCCGTATGGAAGTGGTGTCGCAGAAGGGTTGGGTAATGTTGGGGCGAGTTGTACTGTTTGTGGAAAAGTACACGCATATACCAAGGCTTTTTCCCCCCTTACAAGGGAGGTAGCCAAAAAGAAAATGGCCTAAAATCATTCCCACTCATTCCATCCCTAAATACACTCCACTCCCCTCCACCCTCCCTCTTATCTTAGCACCTCCTGAGAGAAAGCTATTTATCCAAGTATGTCAGCCATCTCGAGGTTTCCCAGTTAGGACATGAATATTTTTCGAGGATTTGAAAAGATTTTTTGCTTTCTATGGGTTGAGCCCTATATGGGGGCAACCCATACTAGGCGTAGTGTGACATGTACAATTTAATTGATAACTTGTATTGCATATAAAATGTAACTTCGTTGAACTTGAAAACGTATAGAAGAAACTAAAAAGGGGTTTACTGATTTCTTCGGCACCATTTTCAATGTGGTTTGCTATTTGATCATTGTAAAAAAAAATTAATGTTTTATCACTTATTTTACAAAAATATAAGTGGCATGCCCAAAATTCGCCAGTACGGGTCAACCATGTATGTATGGCCCCCAACAACAAGCATATCCTTCACACCTCAAGGAGCCATTTTTGTTTGGCCACTGTTTTCACTCAGAACCATGCTAATATAGCTATTCTCACTTTTCAAATGTATACAAAATTAATTGCAACTTGTTTGCAATCACGGGGCAAAAAATCTGTAACCACAAAGGGTAGGCACCAAATCAAAATGGTGTTGTGGGACATCTTGATCTTCCCCGGAGAGCATGATGTCATCATACAGGTGATCACTTTTTCTCAATTGTGAATGTGTGTTACCCCCATATACAACTTTGCCCTCACATTACCCTACTGTTAGATGTGTATTAGGCCTTCCTACAGACTAACTGCTGCCTCACCATCTTATGGGGTTGACTCTTACTGGGGTGTGAGGTAGTAACTGAGACCGACTATATTTAATCACTGTCGATACATTCTGCCACATATCCAACAAAACTTCATTCTTTTCACAACCCCCACACTAGGTGATACATGAGTGGTAGATTAGTTTTGTGTTGGGGAGAGAAGTGGGAGTTAAGCCAGTTGCTATTTGTGGATGACACTGCACTTTGGGACAGATCTGAGTATAGACTGAAGCAGATTGTGTCAAAAGTTTGGAAGGATGTGTGAAAGGAGAAGGTTTGAAGTAAATATGGGGATAAGGTGATGAGTGTACAAGGTGGCTGGAGGAAGTGGGGAACTTAAAATATTTGGAGTTGTGGCAACAGATTGAAGAGGCAAGTAATGTCTTGGGGGAATAAAAAATGTTTGGAAAGTATCTGGATGAACAGAGAAAATTGTATGGTAGAGTAATTGTGCCCACACAACTGTATGTAGCAGAAACTTGGAACAAAGGGGGGTGAAAGAAAGAGCATAAACAAGTTTTGAAATAAAGTGTGGGCTACCTCCCTTATAATGAGGAAGATTCTATCTATATAACAAGGGCTTTCCCCTTACAAGGGAGATAGCAAAGTCAAAAGGCAAGTACCCACACCCACCCACCACACTTTCTTCCCTCTCATCTTGGTTCCACATTGAATGACAAATCATCCCTGTATCCCTACCACTGCCCTGGGTCAGAAGCAATACAGCAAGACAGCTCATCAAACAGCAACGTCGCAACACTTAATCAGCGACCCTCCTCTCCATCCCCTCATGCAGAAAAGGAGAAGATTGGGAGCAATCCTTTTGGATTGCATCAAAATATCATTCATACATAACCACTCCCTATCCCCCACTTCCTTGCATCACAGTATCATCTATACACAACCATACTCCACTCACCCCTATCTCCTGCCTTCTCCCTTCCTAGCTCAAGAAATATTCCCTTCTTGCTCAACGCTCCTTTCACCCCACCTATCCATCTTGTTCTAGGTCGTCTCCCCACACCTCTTTTACTAATCTTTCTTCACTCATTCTTTCCGTGTATCCAAACCATTCCAGTACTCATTATCAGCCCTATTTACCAGCTCCTTTTCCACCCCATCTCTCCTCCTCGCCTCACTTCTCACTATATCTAACCTTGACCCCTGCCAAGCAGTATCTTTTTCAGTGTGCTAAACGCCTTTTCTTTTTGCTAAGGAATGCGGTTGGGGTGGAGTCGAAGCTTATCCTATCCAACACGAGCGATTACGTTTTCCTTACCTGCTCTGAATCAAGTTTCAATCGGGTACCATTCTTTTCGTTATGTTGCCGGGCGCTATAGGTAAAAATATGAAAAACAAATAAATCATTGTTGTTGTTCGTTTAGATACCGAGCGGCTGTTGGATGGGGATCATTTTGGTTATGCAACTTTCGTCCAGCATTCAAGCAATTTTCGCTTAAGCGTCATATCGATATACTCTACGCAGGGCGACGGGCCAAAGTTCACCAATTTCCAACGAACAAGGATCGTCGTGGTTTCGTTGGTCTTCGAGCCAAAAATTTCATAAATCATCGTGGTTTCGTCTCAAGATCGCCTGTGTGTGCAGCTAACTTATGAAATACCATCAAACCTTACCCAACTCCCCTCTATAACTTCTGGGAGACTTAAACGTAAGAAGCCATCACAGCCCCACAAGACAAACTAATATCTCCCCTGCCTATATACTACACCTTATCACTATAATAGGGTGTAGATTCTACAGCCTTTCGCCTCGGTATCCATTTACATCCTATACATCCATTGGCCTATTTCAGTGGACACCAGATCTAGAATATGAATGGTTTGTAGTTCCAGAACCTACACCATAGTGACTATTTCCCACTTCTTACAATCCTTAGGGACCCCATCCACGGTACGGTCTGGTCTTAAGGCCGGTGGACAGACCGGATCCGACCGGATTGGATCGTCAATGTCGGTCAGACAAGCCAAAATTAGTACGCACACAATCCAGTCTGGTGAAATCCGACCAGATCGCATCGTGGATGTGGATGAGGTCCCTTGCACTGCACAACCTAGCTGGTCATTTTTCCAAACAAGCTGGAAAAAAAATACCAAACAGTAATATGCACAACCAGAACAATAGAAGGCTACATGGCAATCGACAAAATGGTGGTGTATCTCGGAAAACATAACATTTACAGCACCCATATTAATAAAAAAATAAATCGCCATGAACATCACGACAGATTGCGCCACAGCCCATAGAGCTAGAATAGGCAACCTTTGGCACGCCAACGATTTTCACGCGAAACCCAAGAATTGTCTACAAAATGTAATTAAATACATGGATCTTCGAGTTCTTTGCTGACTTTTGTATTTGCATACATAGTGTAACTTTTTCGCTATCACTTCATATTTGTTTCTTAAAATGAATCCTCAAAGTTCAACTACATTTGGGTTAAATTAATTATTAAATTTCAACTACTTTTGGGTTAAAATGATAAGATATTAATGAAACCTGTTATACAGCATATTCCCTGTAAGCAAGTTATTTTGAAAGCTGTCATATACAGATTTACTATTTCATCCTTGCTAATGTTCAGAATAGCATATTTAAGTCGTGTGGCCGTATAGGGCAACTACAATTACAGATAAACGCTAAAAATAGACATCGACAAAAGAAAAATCACCACTCACTTTCATTCAAACTTATATAAATTATAATATGGCAAGGATATACAATTTCACAGTTCTAGAGTGACATCATTTCAAATGGGGGGTTGGGGTTGGCGGGTGCTTGTGTGTGAATATTTTGACGCAGCCCGAAGGGATTTCTCCCCGTCTTCTTTTTCTGCCTGAGGGGACGAAGAGGGGGATCTCCGATTACGGAAAAATCTTGGTATACAGAAAAAGGGCCTCCCAACACTCATGAAAAAAAAAAAAACATACGAGACATTTTTGCATCAAAGATTTAGACGATTCTTGCACGTACTCGTACACCAAGAAAGTTTGCCTACCCCTGCTATAGAGCAAAGAAAATGAAAGAAGATAACCTTACGCCATTAGGTGAAAAAAAAAAAAAAATGCACGACGAAATTCGTGTCAAATAATTTCCCAAACTCCTATCTTCAAAATATGAAAAAAAAGTAAAATACCCTTATATAACACACCACCTCCATCACCTGGTCTCCGAGTCAATCTCAATGGTCAAACCATATTCCCACTTCCCCATATAGCCGAAACAACAGTAAAACCACCATTCCCAACATTTGGTCTCGCAAACCCAAATTCCTATCCCAAAAGACTGCACTTAAATCACATCCAATTCCAAACTTTACATCACCCTCTCGAAGACTACAACTCTCCATTCATAGAAGTGAATTATCGCACGTATTTCTTCAATTGTAAGACAGTTGTATGGTGTTGTATGCGGATAAGGATAATGCAGTGAATGACGTGGTTTGTGGTATGTATTTAGGTACTTACGAATGCGATCAGTTTACACTCGTACTATAACCATCAGCACTAAACACCCGTTGCTTACTGACATCTGGTGTAGGATCGGGTATCTTCCGGGCATATATGGGTGCCAAATCTAACCTGACGTCATAGAACATACATACATACATACATATAATATATATATTTATATATATACTGTTTATAGAGTTATAGACATGAATACATATATGGAGCATCTGCACGCTACGATGCGTACAGGAAAAGATAGGAACTCCGTACAAAAGGAATATATATAAGCATGCGTGATATTACATTGTATCAAATGGCAGTGACGCATTTGCGTAAATGCGTGCTTAGTTTAGTGACGCACAAAAATGCGCACAACTGCGCAGATTCTAACAACCCACTTAAATTATATTACAATCACAACAGCTATTCCCAGCCCAGATAACATACACTCTGACTTGATACGACACTTGTATAATCGAGACATCGTTTGTATTAAATCTTAATAGAATATGGACGGAGGATAAGTCCCAACCGCCTGGAGAGATGCCATCATCTTCCCATAACCAGGAAAAGACAATCTATCTCTAAGCAGCTACTGGTCAATCGCACGTGTAGTGTGTCTGCAAACGAAGAGGAAAAAATATCTCATTCCCACTTTCGAAGCACGCCATTCTGTCATATTACCCCTTCAAACAGGATTCCGAACTGAGGGTAGCACTACAGACATCCTAGACAGAGACAGTCCGAATTGTATTGTTAGTAAACATGTCTGTGCTATATTCTTTGGTTTGGAAAAATACATTACATAGAAACTGTATATCCCACATAAACTTTACCTCCTAGGATTTCGACGAGTTATGCACATCGTCTTAAATATCTCTGATTGAACATTCCTAGTGCGCAGAGGACCTAGACATCTACCGGTACCTTGATAAAATGTTTACAAAAGAGCATGCCGACAGAAGAATTTTTGGTATATGACTTAAATAGCGTTACCACATCAACATCACCCCTACCAACCCAATCTTCTACACCCTTAAAACCTCTACAACCCACCAAGAATGTGACAAATACCCACAGAATGACAATCCATAAAAAAAATGTGACTGATGAAAGAAAGTCAATACACTAGTAACTGGTGCGTGGAATGGCGAGGGAGGTAAATAAAGCAATTAATCTAGAGTACGGTGATGGCATTACCAGTGGCTTATATTATCTTGTAAGAAAGTATTGAAGAAAGAGTGGCAATACCTCCAAATATTGCTACTCTCTCCTTTGCACTCCACGGCAACCCACTCGTCTAAGAATGACAGATCTGCCATCCGCACTGAAAATAACTGACAACGTCCTTCTAATTATGGTAACCACCCGAACCCCATGGGTACGCCATTCAATACATCACTACTTAGCCCTCCACCCCTTCAAAAAGAAATAAATAGATAAAAATAAGATAAATTGAAAAAAAGACAAACAAATAAACGAATGAATGAATAAATAATGAATGAATGAATAAACAAATAAATTAATGAATTAATTAATCATATCAAATCATCCGACAGGAATAATTCTTGCTAACCTTCTCTTAATGTTCAGGCTGGTACGAGACCTCTGAATCAATCACACACACATAATGTTGGAACAAGTTAGATGAGAAAGTGGTGTGTGCAAAAACAATACATGAATTAAAAAATAGTTTAGATAAAATGAGATATGAAGACGGGACACCACGAGCATAGCTCCCCTTCCCGTAAAATACAACTAGGTAAATACACACACACACACACTTTCGTCGAATTCACGGCGTGGATTGGAACTCCGGAAAAAACGCATTTTTCGTGGATCTCGACTACGAGGAAGTACCTTATTGTATTTGCAGGGAAGGGGAAATCTCGTGGTGTAGTAAAAAGGTAATGAAAGGGGAGAAGGGGAGGAATTACTGAGGGAAATGGAAGAAAATGTGGAGGGAGACGAACGGGCTCCCCCTGAGAGCAGAAAACATGTAAACAAAAGATCAGCTGACGATACTGGGGAAATCGAAAATATCAGTAAAAGCATTAAGATTAGAAATATAGATAAGAGCAGTACAATGGAAGGTGAAGAAAATAATTTCCAGGGGTTTAATGAGGGGGGAGGATACTATTAGAAATTACGTAAAAGGTGACGTCATATTGAACTCGTTTATTGAACTAGAAGTTTAATTTCATCAAAGTAATAAATTATGTATATTTAAATTATTGGATAAAATCTGAATAATTAATAATGTTAATGATCAATTGCTACTAATAATTTGTAGTCTATTGAAAAATTTAAACATTTGAAATAAATACCGAAAATTCTGGTCGGTGAAAAGTAAACAATGGTCGCGAAAATTATAGATATTGCGTGTGGCCTGCGGCCGGTTCATTCAAATACTTGTTTTCGTGAAGTCAAGACGCTTAGAATTTGTGTCAACTGAAACTACAGAAAATCAATTTCGGAGGAACATTTACTCCCAACTGTAAAGAGAAACCCCTCTTCAAAGCATAAGATTACTTACAATTGAAAATAACGGATAAACTTAATAAGGCGAAAGGGACATAAGTATAACTCGGCCGAGTTAAAACCCAAGGTCTAAATATACAGGTCAGACCGTTTACATTCTTCTGCGCAGCTTCTGACGTCATTTGGCTGAGTCCATTTTCTCTTTGTGATACACTGAAGAAAACAGTGAAACGCCAAGGAAGACAGGAACTATAATATTTTATATATTATATATATATATATATATATATCATATATATTATATATTCATATATATAGACAGGAACTATAATATTTTATATATATATTTTATATAATATTTGTCAGAATATAACTAATTGCGTGGAGCTGTGCGAGCGAAGGCGACGTCATTTTTGAACGACGGACCAGCTTCAACTGACAGCTATAGGACCAGTGTTGCCACTCACAATATGTAAAAATGCCAAGATGACCCTACGAAAAAATCCAAGAAAATCCAAGGATTATTTTTTATACTGATACTTGCGAAAAACAAGGTGACATGGCTCTTGAAATGGATTGTGGCTTATTTAAAATAGGAAATTTAGCTAGAAGAGGAAGTTCTACTCACCAAATACTTTACAGACAATGGTATTATTGCAGGAAGAAGGATACTGGCATAGGGTCCTCCTCTAATTCCTCATCATCAACATCATTGGCTTCACTATGATATACAGTTGCTGTGTTACTCTTCTTCCTGGACTCTTCCCTCTCTTTATATCTCATGTGACAGTGACCCAACTTTGCATCTTTGATTAATGAAATAGATGGTTCCCACTTTTGGCAAGTCACTTCTTGTCTTGTGATGGCTTGCTTGGCCTATAGACGGTTTGCAACTGTATTTGTGTGTAGTCTGTTGCTTTGCTTAGTTTTAACTTGGTTTATTTGGGAAAAAATTCTTTCAATACATGCAGATGAGTGTGGCAGAGCTAATAAGTTGCACATAAATGTTGCAAGAAGATTAAACTTTTCTTTATTATTCCCATCTTTCACTGAAAGTAAATCATTCCAGAAAACAGTTGCAGACTGACTTATGCCTTTAAGTGTGTCTCTTGCATATAGAAGATCTCGCCATTGCTCTTGCAGCAAATCTAGCTCATCCTCCTTTATCAATGTTGGAAAATGTACTGCAAGTTTTCCAAGAGATTTCAAGTCCCTCTGTAGAAAGAGCTTCAGCTGGTTCCACTACCTTTAACATAGCAATGAGGCTATTTTCTTCAAAAGGAAATCTCCTTTTCATCTGCATGCACAATTCTATTAGAAACTGCTTGCAGTCATATCGAAAAAGCTCTTCCTTTTCCTGAAGAGGTTCACTTTCCATGCTTCATGGAAACTTTGTGTGCCATCAGAGACGACTTATTGCAATTCTTGAGTTTGCTGCTACATACAATACACAAGACAGGATATTTGTCAGCAGGATCTGGTTGTACCCGATCTTTCAGTTCATCATCCTCCATCCATTCCTTTCTAAATGCCTGCTGATACCACGTCAATTTCGCTTTTCTCTTTGGTGGAGTAACATCACCACTATACCCTGGTTCTTCAGTCACTCATAATGATTCCTAATTAAATCAAGTAGGGTTGAATAACTATCCACAGGTCTCACATACCACACACGCACGACTTATGAGCTAGAGAGGACTTGCGGACTAGGAGAGAAACGTATTGAACGTGTAATGGACGCGTCAACTTATAGAAGACAACTTAGTTGGCAAGTCGTGATTTCCAGCCTTAACTTTTCAATAATATCATGAATTAAAATTTAAAACTTAATTTGTCCTCTGTTGTTAACATAGTGTACCTCATACTTTATTAAGTGGCAAAGAGAATATTCTATTATAAACTAATATTTTAAGCAATTGTCTACAATTTGGCGAAAAAATCCAAGATTTGTTCATTTTTTACAGTTTACTTCCAAGATTCCAAGTTGATGGCAAAAATGCCAAGATATTGGGAAAAAAGCCAAGCAGTGGCCACACTGTATAGGACCCGCTAACCATACTTTGAACAGCCAGGTGACGTTCACGGGCCCGCTGCGCCAACTCCCTCGAAATTCGGTCGGAAGTGGTTAGACCTTATATTCTTAGATCTGGTTAAAACCCAAGGTCTAAATATACAGGTCAGACCGTTTGAATTCTTGTGCGCAGCTTACGACGTCATTTGGCTGAGTCCATTTTCTCTTTGTGATACACTGAAGAAAACTGTGAAACGCCAAGGAAGACAGGAACTATAATTGTGCCGTTACGAGAGGTAACGGGGCTTTTTTATACGTCCGTGTATCCCCATGTTTACATATCTTTTTGTCGTAAGGCTCGTTTCCCCTCGGAAGAGGTTTCAATTTTGTTTTTTTCTAATGCTTTAATTTAAGTATGTTGCGAGCAGAAGCTTCGTCTGCTTAAGAATACTATCGTTGTAAGTTGTCTGCAAGCTGTGCTGCAAGATAGCATCTCATTATTTGTACAATGTTCACTTTAAGAATTAGACTTAAGAAGGTGTGTAAGAACCGGTTGCGGTGGTGTGATGTCACGTCACAACCTCCAGCCAGTGTGGTTTGAAACGCCTTCAGTTGTATACCCGCTCCCTTCGCGGCCTACTCGTTTTTTCATCTACTACTTCTACTCTTCCTCCCAATTACTGTCTGCTGCCATGGTTTCAATGGCAGCATCTGTTGTGTGAAGATGAGAAAGTCGTGTTTTCTATTGCCAATAAACGTTAGCGACGAGCACTCCGTGGATCCTTAACCCCGCGTTGTTTACGTTACGTAATCCAGAAAAGAGGGCACTCGTTACGCTAACCCCCTATGCGTAGCAGAGTAATCTGTGAAGCCACAATGAAAAAACGATGGCCATTGGCGCTCTCTGCCAAGAAAATCGCTTTCGTGAAGAGGTGAATGAAAAGAGCCGCTGCGAAGGAGTTAAAAGTTAGCCATGCAGTATGCCAAGTCCATCTTGAGGATATGGCCAGACCACGCCCTGCACGCCGTTGCCACGTCTAGATTCCCCTCGTCGTCACCACATGAACTTGATGTGCCGCCTTCCTGGCATAAGTTGCGTGTGTATGCTTAAGCGTAGTGGCGCAGGTTAAGTGTAGTGGCGCAAGTTAAGTGTAGAAAGTGTAGTGATCTTGTGTCGTCTTAGTAATCGTATCGGCGCGCGAGTGTGATGTGGCAACAATGTATGGTTGCGGTTTCTAATGTTTACATAACAAACCCATCGTATTTATGTAAGCATGTGTTTTCCTTTGAAGGCAAGCTACCTTGCCTAAAATCCTGTCATATGTTAATATAAGCATGCGACTAATGTGCATTTTTAGATTGAACCAAATGTAGGGTTTAATCTGTTGTTGTCTACCTCAATAGTCGTATAGTTAGGAGTGTGGTAACGTACTCCGTGGTTTTCGATTAAGTTCGAGTTTTCCTTGTCTTCTTTATCATATTACTGTCTTGTCTCTCACTGTTTCTCTCGCTTGGCAATATGTCTTCCAACCACAGTATAGATGAAGGACCCGTCTCCGGTAGGGTCAGAGTCCTCACGGCTGAAGGGCAAGAGGCTTTTCAGAGAGCGTCTGATCAGCATGAAGAGAGGGTAAAGGCGAGTAGAGAAGGAGTACAAGCCTTATTGGAAGAACCGAATCATAGTCCTTGGTTGTATAAGGCCCATGCTGTGTACCAGGATACTGTAAAAAGGTATCTGGAATTCTTAATGCGTGAACGTACTTCAGAAAGTCTGGCTCGTGCTGAATCAGTGAAGCACGAAGACAGGGATTTTCAGGCGTCTTTTCGTCAGGTAATCAGTAATTATGCTTCCTCTTCCTCAGTTGAAGTCACGGAAGAGGAACACCACACTGAACCGTTTTCACAAGATGACCCGAAGTCCAGTCAAGTTCCTTTATCCCTCGTCGACCACTCTGAGTTTTGTATGCCCCCTTCCATGAAGGGCAGTTCAAGAAGGTCGGTTAGGTCAGGTCGTTCCAGTAGCACCAGTGTTAGTGTTGCAAGGAAGCAACGAGCCAAGGTGGAGACCGCTCGTATCAGAGTCAAGTTTGCCGAACAGGAGGGTCAGCTTATGCAAGAGAAGGCTGAATTGCAGGCCAAGTTCAAAGTTATGACACAGCAAAAGGAGTTAGAAGAAGCCGAAGCCGAACTTAGGCACTTAGGAGCCGACGATGATTGGGAAACATGCAGTGACTGGGACCAATTAAAAGGTACAGTCGCTACCCGCACCCAACTATATGTGGAGCAACAGGGTGGTATAGTCGAAGTTTCCGCTAGTCAGAAGGATCCGGTAGGCTTGAATCCTGAAAGCCCTGTTTTCAAACCCTGTTCTGATTTCAGAGTTAACTCACAGCCTGCTAACAATGTTCCATTCAGTTTTGAACCTCGTATCGAAAAAGTAAAGGTGAGGTCTGTGCAACCTGCGCAGCAACCTGTTGCTAACCATGTTTCTTATGCGTCACCACCTGTAGTAAAACCTCCTCGGAGTGCATCTCCTAGATTGGGGACAACCTCCAATTCTGCCGATTTGAGCAAGTTCTTCTTGCGGAAGGATTTACTTCTTAGCAGGCTGTCTACGTTTGATGATACTGCGGAAGATTATGCTGTTTGGAAAGAGAGTTTCAAGGAAGTCGTGCAAGAGTTAGGCACCTCATGTAAGGAGGAAATAGACCTGTTAGTTAAGTACCTAGGTCCTGAGTCTAAAGAATGGGCCCGTACAACTAGAAACTCAAATGCCAAGAATCCAACCCTGGCGTGCAGTAGAATTTGGGAGCGCTTGGATGACAGGTTTGCTGCCCCTTCGATCATTGAGACTTCAATTAAAAAGAAGCTCACCAACTTCTCTAGGATTTCACCTAGAGACACCTTAAGGTTATACGACCTGTGTGACATTCTGTACCAGATAGAAGCCTTGAAGGCTAACCCTGTATACAGTACACTGTTTGCATATTATGACGCCTCGTCAGGCATCAATCCCATTGTCGCAAAACTTCCACCCTGTATACAGAAAGCGTGGACTGGCAGAGCCATGAACTACAAGACTGCTCACGGTGTGCCGTACCCACCTTTCTCCTTCTTCATTGAGTTTGTGAAGGAGATGGCAAGGGTCGAGAATGATCCATGTTTCTCTTATCAAAGCCTTGGAGCCGATGGTTTTGTGAAACCAGAGAAGCCACCTCCCTCTAAGTTTCCTCAAGTGCGTGTGAAGAAGACTGACACCATGTTGTCCAGTGGCAGTAAGTCGACCACGGGCGCTGACAGGTATGTTGGCGCCGCTAGTCCTACCGAGCAAAGAAAGGCAGAAAAGGGAGATTTTTGCGTCTACCATGATGCCTACGTACACCATTTGGATTTCTGCAGGGCTTTTCGCACCATGTCTGTGAGCGAGAGGAAGGTTTTCTTAAACGATAAAGGAGTGTGCAACAAATGTTGCAAAGGTAACCATCCTCCTTCCAGCTGTAAGGAGAAGACCTTCTGCAAACTCTGTAAGGCCCATACTCATGTGACTGCCTTACATCACGATGAACCCAGGTCGAAGAGGAGTTCGACTCAAGCGGTTACACAGCATGGAAGGGAGGTTGCTCAAGATAAAACACCTCGCTCCCCTGTAGTCAATCAAGTGCCGCTTCCAAATGTTCTTACCCCCATAGTAAAGACTCAGGGAGGGGAGGATGCTGCGGTCAATTCCAAATGTACCTTGATATGCAGTAACCCCACCTCCATGAGTAAGTCCTGCGCCAAGACCTTCTTGGTAAAGGTCTATCCTGAAAGTAAGCCAGAGCTCGGAGTGTGGTGTTATGCCATCCTAGACGATCAGTGCAATTGCTCTTTAGCAAGGTCTGAGTTTTTCGATTTGTTTGACAAGCTGAGCAAACGGGTTTCATATCGTCTAGCTACCTGTGCAGGTGTAACGGGCGCTTCTGGGCGCACCACCAAAAATTACACCATCGTGTCTTGGCATAACTCACAAGAGGTACATATCCCTCAGTTAGTGGAATGCGACAGCATTCCCAATGTAAGAGAAGAGATACCCACCCCCGCCATAGCTCGTGGTTATCCCCATCTGTCCGATCTGGCCGAATGTATTCCACCTCTGGTTCCTGAAGCTGAGATTCTACTCATCATTGGTCGAGATGTGCCTTCAGCTCATTACATTTTTGACCAGAGAATTGGACCTGTCAATGCCCCTCTAGCTCAACAGACCAGTCTGGGTTGGGCAATCATTGGGGAAGTGTGTCTCCATGGCACTTGTAGGCCTCCTGTCATTAGCAGTTTCAAAACATCCTTTGTACATGATAGACGTCCCTCTATAGTCGCACCATGTGGTAACCAGATTCATGTTCCTGAAGTAAAGGATGATTTGTTCAAGGTAACCAAAGATGATGACAAGGCTGCCCTGTCGATTGAAGACAGGAAGTTCTTGGATGTTATGAACTCAGAGTTCCGCAAGGATCAAAGTGGTCATTGGGTCGCGCCACTGCCTTTCCGTCCCAATGTTGTAGCCACCAGTAATAATAGAGACTTTGTGTGGCACCGCACACTGTCTCTCCATCGTAGCCTCAGCACAAAGCCTGAAAAACGTCAGCATATGATGGCCTTCATGCAAAAGATGTTAGATCGTGGGCATGCTGAGGTTGCACCACCATTGAAGTCTGATCAGAAGTGCTGGTATCTTCCATTGTTTGGGGTGTACCACCCTAAGAAACCTGACAAGATCAGGGTTGTGTTCGACTCTTCTGCCAAATCCAGAGAGTTCTCCCTAAATGATATGCTGATGTCAGGTCCTGATATGACAAACAGTATTCTCGGGATTCTTCTACGTTTCCGTCAGGAAGCTGTAGCAGTGGCAGCTGATGTAGAACAGATGTTCTACAATTTCAAAGTGAAGACTGAGCAAAGAGATTACCTCAGATTCTTCTGGTACAAGAATAATGACCCTGATGAAAGGTTGATTGAGTATAGGATGACTGTTCACGTTTTTGGGAACACGCCATCTCCCGCCATTGCCACCTATGGCTTGCGTAAGTCTGTAGAAAATGCCTCTCCTGAAGTTCGCTATTTCATAGAAAACAATTTCTACGTGGATGATGGGTTAGCATCTCTGCCAGATGCGGAGACTGCTTACAAGTTAATCCAAGACTCTAAGTCAGCACTTCAAGAAGGAGGACGCCTGCGCTTGCACAAGATCACTTCCAACAGTAAGGAAGTGCTGGAAAAGTTTGCCACCAGTGAGCTGGCTGATAACCTTCAGGAGCTGAACCTAACTTCTGACTCTATGCCTATGCAGTCTAGCCTGGGCCTCTTATGGGACATCCAAAGAGACGTTTTCGTCTATAAGTTCATGGATTCAGACAAGCCTTCGACAAAAAGAGGGATACTGTCTGTTGTAAATAGTCTGTTTGACCCCATGGGATTCTTAGCTCCAGTAATAATAGTGGGAAAACTACTCCTAAGAGAGATAACCAATCTAAAGTGTGGTTGGGATGAACCCATACCAGCTAAGATCCATACCAAATGGTCCAGATGGCTAACGTCCTTAAGGAACCTCAAGGACATAAGCATCAACCGTCAGTTTGCTAGTATTTCTTTGTCTCAAGCTCACAGGATAGAGCTTCATACCTTTTCAGACGCTTCCAGAGTAGCAGTAGGAGCTGTATCATATCTTAAAGTTTTCAGTGATACCAAAAGCTACCAGGTGTGTTTTGTGAGGGGACAAGCTAAAGTAGCTCCCAACCATGGTCATACTATTCCCAGGTTAGAGTTGTGTGCTGCAGTGATGGCAGTTAATCTCAGTAATTCCATCTCGGATTGCTTGGACAAACCCTTAGACGCAAGGCATTTCTATTCTGACAGCATGATTGTCTTGGGCTATATTCATAATGAAAGGCGTAGATTTCATGTCTACGTGAGTAACAGAGTAGACCACATTAGGTCGTCCACCGAACCTAACCAATGGCATTATGTACCTACAGATTGTAATCCAGCAGACCTGGCTACCCGTGGTCTTGAAATAACCGACCTAAATCAGAGTGATTGGTTGTCAGGCCCCTCAAGCTTATTTGAGGATGTTGTATCCACCAGTGGAAGTTTTCCTCTTGTAAGCCCTGAGACAGATAAAGAAGTAAAGGTATCAGACTACACAATTGAGTCTGAACCCCTTGTTAGTGCAAACAAAAGCAATGTAGAGCCTGCAATTGCGTCATTAGCTCAGAGGTTCTCTAATTTCTCCTGTTGGAGGAGACTTGTAAGAGCGGTAGCTCTCCTTAAGCATATAGCCCGTTCTTTCAAACAAGGTAACAAGTGTTGTTCAGGTTGGCATATGTGCAACAAACATAAGTCACCCGATCAACTAGAAGATGCAGCTGATTTCATTGTTCAGACATACCAAAAGGATTATTTCTCGTCTGCCATGACTAAATTGCAAGGTGAAGTTTGTTTATCTCCTTCTAGTCCCATTGCATCTCTGTCTCCTTATTTAGACCAGAAGGGCCTACTTCGTGTAGGAGGCAGGTTGAGTCAAGGCAGTGATGTACTTGGTATGCTTGCAAGGCCTATTATTATTCCAAAGGAATCCCACTTAGGCTTGTTGTTGATCCGTCACTACCATGAGACAGTGCACAACCAAGGGAGAGTGATTACAGAAGGAGCCGTCCGTACAGGTGGTTTCTGGATTTTGGGAGGAAAACGTACCATTTCTAAGGTCATTTCCAAATGCGTCACCTGTAAAAGGGTAAGAGGTAAGGTGTGTGTTCAGAAGATGGGAGACTTACCCGTCGATAGACTTACTCCCAATCCGCCATTTTCCTATGTAGGAGTTGACCTTTTTGGCCCCTGGCATATAAAAACTCGGCGCACTAGAAGTTCCTTCCTTGAAAGTAAAAGATGGGGCGTTCTGTTCACCTGTCTTGTTTCCAGAGCTATCCACATAGAGACTGTAGAAGAATTGAGTACTTCTTCCTTCATTAATGCCTTAAAGAGATTCATCTGTATTCGTGGCCCAGTTAAGATGATGCGTTCTGACAGAGGCACGAACTTTGTAGGCGCTGTCAAAGCACTGATCTTGCTTGCCATTACCGATGAAGGTGGTGATGTCAATAGTTTCTTGTCAGGTCAAGGTTGCACTTGGTTGTTTAACCCTCCTCATGCTTCTCACATGGGTGGAGCATGGGAGCGTATGGTGGGGATAGTCCGCAACATCATGAATGTGATACTGACTAACCATCACCCCAAGGCATTAACACATGAGGTGTTAGTAACCTTCTTTGCAGAAGTATGTAAGATCGTGAATTCCAGACCTTTAGTTCCTGTTTCCTCGGACCCTAGTAGTCCTTTCATTTTGTCTCCGTCCATCCTTCTCACTCAGAAAACTGATATTCCTGTAACTCTTCCTGAAGAGATAGATATTAAGGCAGTATACAAATCTCAATGGAAGCATGTCCATCACCTTGCTGAGGAATTCTGGAAGAGATGGAAGAAAGAGTATCTTTCCTCTTTGCAACCCAGAAGAAAGTGGGTCAATTCCTCTCCAAATGTAAAGGTGGATGATGTAGTGTTGGTAAAAAATCAAGAGTGTCCCCAAGGACAGTGGCCCTTGGGTATTGTAAACAAAGTATTCCCTGGCAAGGATGATTTAGTCAGGAAGGTCCAAGTAAGAGTTGTGGTAAACAACAAAGCCCATGAATATGTAAGACCCATTTCTGAGCTTGTGTTGCTAGGTCAATAGATTTGGTAATTTTTCCCCCTAGAAAATTAGGAAGGGAGTGTGCCGTTACGAGAGGTAACGGGGCTTTTTTATACGTCCGTGTATCCCCATGTTTACATATCTTTTTGTCGTAAGGCTCGTTTCCCCTCGGAAGAGGTTTCAATTTTGTTTTTTTCTAATGCTTTAATTTAAGTATGTTGCGAGCAGAAGCTTCGTCTGCTTAAGAATACTATCGTTGTAAGTTGTCTGCAAGCTGTGCTGCAAGATAGCATCTCATTATTTGTACAATGTTCACTTTAAGAATTAGACTTAAGAAGGTGTGTAAGAACCGGTTGCGGTGGTGTGATGTCACGTCACAACCTCCAGCCAGTGTGGTTTGAAACGCCTTCAGTTGTATACCCGCTCCCTTCGCGGCCTACTCGTTTTTTCATCTACTACTTCTACTCTTCCTCCCAATTACTGAGTAATCTGTGAAGCCACAATAATATTTTATATATATATATACATATATTATATATTCATATATATAGACAGGAACTATAATATTTTATATAATATTTGTCAGAATATAACTAATTGCGCGGAGCGGTGCGAGCGAAGGCAACGTCGTTATCGAACGACGGACCAGCCTCAACTGACAGCTATAGGACCCGCTAACCCCACTTTGAACAGCCAGGTGACGTTCACGGGCCCGCTGCGCCAACTCCCTCGAAATTCGGTCGGAAGTGGTTAGACCTTATATTCTTAGATTTATTCTTAAATCTTGTTACAACCGGTCTCTCGAAAATCCGCCTTTTCTATAGATTACATCTAAAATTCAAGAAGAAGGTAAGATTGAACTTTCTCATTTTGAATTAGTTTAACTAAAGTAAGAATTATTTGTTTGGATAAGGAAAACAGACCCTTTTCCAATATATTTAAAGAGAGGATTTATTAACATCAAGACTCGGCATAATCTATCTGATTCGCCATAGCCTCCGTGAATTGATTCAGTATTCGAGCCTTTAAGTGGGCCTATTTGTTTATAATAAAAAGGTAATTGTGGATTCACTGTGCCGATTATTATTATTCGTAAGTAAATTGAGTTGTTTTATATAATAGTTTCAAGAGTTCAATTAAATGAGTTTGTCAAGTTCGCCTAGTATATACTAGGGCCTATTTGTTCTTAGTGGAAACCTTGTGTCCAGGTTTGTTTGTTTAGTTGAATTATGGCCTATGTTGAGTGAAATTGAATTGTTTTAATTTATTGATAGGCTAGTACAACCTGAATATTTTTTTTTGTACTTTGGATCAAAAGTCTAATCATGACAAGTGATAACGATAATGAGGATAAGATAACCTTGATGAAGCTGGATTTGAGACTGCATTGGTTAAATTGAAGCGAGAAAGGGGTATACTTAAAAGAAAAGTTACTCTGATTCTTAATAAATTAAAGGATTCACTTAGTAAAAAGACATTAAACATTAATTTCTGTAGTAAACAATTAGATGTTATTGATCAAGTTTTAAGTGAAATTAAAGTTAAAGATGAACAAATTCTAGATCTTTTAAAGGAAAATGAAGTAGATGTTAAGAATTTTGACACATTTATTAGTGAACTAGATAAGCAAGTAGGCTATAATATGGAAATAGATGAAAGTCTATTAGAATTTCAGGAATTTAAAATGACAGGGAATAAATCCAATAATCACTCTGCAAGCTCTATAGATGCTGATAGATTTGTTGAAACACTCAATAGGCTAGACCATTTTGATACTAAACCGCCTCCCTTATCATGCGGCGTTTTTGATGGAACAGAAAAGGATAAATTTACCTTTTCTTCTTTCCTCAATCAGTTTAATAATGTCATAGGTAATAAGGAGAGTATGTCCCAGGCAGTGAAGTTTAGTTATTTACATTGTTATCTTAGGGGTTATGCTTTGAAAATCATTAGCCATTTGTCTATCATAAATGAAAATTATGATATTGCACTAAGATTATTGAAAGATGAATTTCTGGATGTACCCTTTATAGTGGATGAAACTTTCAGAAGGATTCTAAGCGCAACAGTTCCTCAAGGATATGACGAGGAGTTTTTTACATTAAAGTCATTCATCATTGAAATAAGAGCATACATTTTTGAATTAAAGTCAAATTATGGTTATGATTTTACAATGAAAAATTCTCCTGGAAATTTACTATTGAGTCATATTCTCTTTAATAAGTTGCCTACAGCATTCAAAAGGGAACTGGTTCATAAATATAATAACTATCCTACCTTGACTGAAATCTTTGAGTCATATAATGACATTATTAAGACTCTAATTAAGACCTGTAAAACTACTTTGCCTAAATCTGATAAAATCAATAAGGCCAAAGAAAATTAAAAAAATGCACCCAAAGAAAATAAAAGTTCTCTTCAAAATTTTAAGACCAGTCAAAATAAGGTTGTTCCCTCTAAAAACCTTATTTGTAAATTGTGCAGCACATCAGGTCACTCCTTGGGACAGTGTGAAAAATATTCAACTCTTAAGGATAAGACAGAGAGAGTACAGGAGTTAGGTCTCTGTGCACGTTGTGCTGGATCTGGTCATAAAGAAGATGAATGCTTTGGCAAGCAAAATAAATTAAAATATGGTTGTAAACACTGTAATTCTTATGGCCATATAGCACCCCTTTGTTCTGAATTTAAAGGACCTAATACTAGTAATAATCATCTTTGTTTAACATCTCAACAAAAATCTGAAAATTATTACATTTCCCCTACTGTAATTTTGGAATTTATTCGTGGTAAACAGAGTAAGAAGATCAGATGTTTAATTGATACAGGGAGTCAGCGATCCTACATGTCAGCAAGAGTTGCTAAGGAGCTTTGTACGGATTTAGACTCATTGAATATGATAGACTTCAATATAAAAACATTAATTGGAGCTGAAGTTAAGAGCTTTAAGCAAACCTTAATAGGTGTTAAATTGAATAAGATAATTCAAATGCCATTTCTTATTGACCCTTCACTCAGCATAAGTTTTGTTGTACCGGGTATGAATGAAGCCCTAGAAAATATAAAAGATCAAGGATTTGAATTGGCTGATGAAGCCTTTGGATTAAATCTGGATAATGAATTGATAGAGGTGGATGCATTGATAGGTATAGACTTGCTTCAATTCCTTCCAGAATGTTCATTTGCCCCATGCCTGCAAGGGAGCTGCATGGTAATTGGAAATAAAGTAATTCCTATTGGTAATGTCAATCATTTCTTGACTAGGAAACAGGCTTCTCAAATTAGTAAAAAAAATGGCAAATAATAAAGTTCAAATTTATCAATGTCAGAAGTCTTCTAAAGTTCATGACACCTCAGTTAATCTGATACTTAATCCAATTAAATCTTATTTTAATCCTCTAGAGAACATTCTAAGTGATTCAGATATTGAAAATGGGATAGAATATCTCTTTAGCTTGGAATCTATTGGAATTAGTAAGAATGAAATTTATAGTTCAGAGGATCAAGAACAAATTGCTAGATTTAATGAAGCTATTCAGTTTAAAGATGGCCATTACCAAGTTAAGCTTCCTTGGCATTCGGAAAAAATAGAACTGGTCCCTTCTAATTTTCAGGTTGCCAGAAAAGTTTTAGGGAGAGTCTCAAAAAATCTTAAAAAGTCAAATCTATATGAAAAATATGAAGAGGTCTTTGATAAGCAGCTTCAGGATAGAATCATAGAGCAGATTGAAATAAACTTTTCTGATGAAAAGGTGAATAATCACACTTGGATTCCACATAGGCCAGTCATTAAGATGGAAGAGCAGGTCTCAACTAAGATTAGACCAGTTTTCAATTGCTCACTAAAAACTGATAAGAATCTACCTTCTTTGAATGAGGCTGCATATACTGGATTTGATCTAATGGAGTCCTTGCTTAAACTGTTATTTTGCTTTAGAACTAATGATATAATCTTGCTGAGTGACATCAAGCAGGCATTCCTGTCAATTAGGCTCAGCCAAGAGTTTGATAAGAACCGTTTTTGTTTCCTTTGGGAAAGGGATAAATTGATTGCTTATAGATATAGAACTCTAGTATTTGGATTTACATCATCACCCTTCATTCTACATTATGTAATGAAGAAACATGCCAGTAAATTTCCACTTGACAAATGCACTGACATTCTTTCCAGTCAATTCTATGTTGATAATTTAATATTCACAGGCAATAATTTTAAGGAAATGACTGACCTTTATTGGCTTTGCTATGAAAGAATGGCTCTTGGTGGTTTTATTTTAAGATCTTGGAATTCAAATTCACTTGAACTGAGACAACTGATAGAAAAGGATGGCAAATTATTTGAATATTCAAATGAGACAGAGAAAATTCTTGGATACAGATTTAATCCTTATATGGATGAGATGCAGCTTGCACCTGTTGAATTTCACTCTGTCAGTACTAAAAGACAATTGTTATCCGAGACTTCAAGTTTGTTCGATCCATTAGTATCATTAGTATCAAAGGAAAGTTATTGATGAGGAAGGTGTGGCAACACAAATTAGGATGGGATGAAAAATTGCCTGAGGACATAATAAACGAATGGGATAATATCAAACCAGGTTTTGAGAAAGCTAATCAAGTCTCCTTTAATAGGCAGGCATGAGAATGAAGAATATGGACTTAATATTTTTAGTGACAGCTCACAAAATTGCTTTGGGTTTGTTGCTTATGGTACCAGTAAGGAAAGTAGTTCCCTCTTATTTGCTAAAGCAAAAGTGGCTCCTGCTAACAAGGAAAAAGAACATAGCATCCCAGTCTTGGAGCTACTTGGAGTGATTCTTGCTTTAAAGTGCATATCCACTATTTTGAATGCCTATTCCAATATAAGATTCAACTATATTAATATTGCTGTTGATGCACAAGTTATGCTCAACTGGTTAATAACCAGACAGACTAAACTAAAATCTAATTTTGTCAAAAATAGAATAGGTGAAATGGATAGTAAACTACAACAGCTTGAAAGGGATTATAACATTCCCATTAGTTTTAATTATGTCAAAACTGAAAATAATCCTGCTGATCTCTTAACTAGAGGCATAACCTACAGCAAATTCATCGATAATTTTGAATTTTGGCTCAAGGGACCAGATTGGATGAAATATGATTTAAATACCTGGCCTAAATACCCATTGTTGAGTGTGGGTTTTAATCTGATAAATCAAAATATCAATACTCTCAATACCATGCAAGGAAAGGAAGTTGAAATCAAACCTATTTTTGACATTAATAAGTTTTCAAACTATAATAAAGTTATGAAAATCACTGAGTATCTCTTCAAGTGGATGTGTATGAAAAATGGTGAAAACTCTCATGAGAAGGCATTGGGTTATTGGATCATGATAAATCAGTCAATCAGTTTTGCTAAAGAAATTAGCTTCCTTAAACAAGTGGATACACTCGAGTCAAGTAACTTTAAAAATTCAGAAGTGCCTTCCTTAGTATTGAATTTAAACTTGTTTCTTGATGAAAAGAGCATCCTGAGATCACGAGGAAGGATTTCTAAATCACTTTATTTTGATTATAATGTACACAATCCTGTACTTTTGGGAAAAGATCACTTTTTCACTGTACTTTTTACCAGATTTTGTCATGGTCAGGTACAACACATGGGAGTCAGCACTACCTTAAATTTCCTAAGGTCCCAAGGATTCTGGATCCCAAAAGGTAGATCCTCTGTTAAAGCTTCAATTAAGGACTGCAAAATTTGCCAAAAGTATAATACACTTGCCTATAATTACCCTAAAGTAACCAGTATGCCTAAGCAGCACAAGAATCTGATCAGACCTTTCAATCATGTGGGAGTTGATTATACAGGTCATGTGTTTTTGAGAAAAGATAATACTAATGCTTTGAGTAAATATTTTATATTGATTTTCACTTGCCTTAATATCAGGGCTGTCCATTTTGAGTTGTTGCCTGACATGTCAACTAAGAATTTCATTCTGGCCTTTCAAAGATTTTGTAATCAGTATACTATTCCAACTTACTTGTACAGTGATAATGCCCGATCATTTGTGAAAGGTGGAGACATATTAGAGAAAACTCTCGAGTCGAATGAATTTTTGGATGAACTCTCAAAAAACAAAATCAAACATGTAAGAATCCCAGTATATTCAGCATGGGTTGGAGCAGCTTGGGAACGTCTTATCAGAACAGTAAAAAACTGCCTGTATAAGGCAATTGGAAGATCTAATTCAACATATTTTGAGTTTCTCACTGCCCTTTCAAACATAAAAAATGCCATTAATTCTAGGCCTCTCACTTATAGAGCCAGTTCAGAAGAATTTGAATTTATAACTCCAAATTCATTCCTCAAACTTAACAACATTGGTTCATTGATGTTCAAAGATGAAACTGATATTTGGGTTAATGATGAAAATCAGGAAAATCTTGAAAATGCACTTTGCAAGCAGAATGAGATGTTTGAGGAATTTAGAAGATTGTGGTATGAAGACTATCTTCTGAGTTTAAGGGATCATGCAAAAAATCTTTACCAGAAAGAATGGTCTGACAAGATAAAGAAAGGAGATGTAGTTTTGATTAAACATCCAAATAAACCCAGACCTTTTTGGTTAATGGGAATAATATTAGAGATAATTATTGGGCATGACAATAAGGTTCGGATTGTTAAAGTGAAACAAAATAATGGAGAAATTGCCTTCCATACAATAAAGAATTTGTATCCCATGGAATTAAATATCACTCTTGGAAGTCAAAACTAGTGGTGGGCAGCTACCGGTAAAGTTACCGGTTTTATCGGTAACCTTAACGGTAGCTTACCGGCAAAAATTCTGCTACCGTTAAGGCTCCGTCAACCGATAAGCTATACCATAACACTCAGAGAGCGGTAAGCACGTCTCGGCTTGGTGGTACTGTGTGACGGTACTGACGGTAGTGGTGGGCAGCTACCGATAGTTACGGGTTATATCGGTAACAACCTAGACGGTACCAGCAAAAATTCTGCTACCGTTAAGGCTCCGTTAACCGATAAGCTATACCATAACACTCGGAGAGCGGTAAGCACGTCTCGGCTTGATGGTACTCAGTGTTGCCACTTTTGTAGAGGCGAATTCCCACAGATTATAGATTTTTTTCCCCACAGATTTCCACAAACTGAAATTAAAATCCCACAAAAATTCCCACAAAATTAATACAGCATTATTTCATATAAATTTATTACTGATGACGAAAGTTAAAAAATTTTCCTTACAAAAAAAGCAGTTACTTAATATTTAACAACTATATAAACTTAAAAACTAGGTCTTTCCATTATTACTGTTCTGTAGACAGCCTACAGCTACAGTAGGCCAACCAAAACTTTGCAATACAAACATCATAATGACAATAATTAGATTTATAGTTACCTACAGTCTCAGTTTCTTACTGCATTAAATCAAGATTAATGGCATTCTCCTCCTCCTCCTCCTCTCTAGAACTTTTAGCACCGAAATTTCTTATCATGTCATCAGTGGGCTGAAAGTTTATACACGACTGATAATAATGAACCAACCCATACCTTATCTGCAACAATGCCTCTACCGACCTAACCTTTAGACGATTTCTCAGTTTCGAGTGAAGAACATTCATTTGAGAGAAAATTCTTTCTTCTGAGGCATTTGAAAATGGAAGGGACAATAATGCCAGTACGAGGTCTGAAATGTTTGGGAACATTTTTTGTCCTGCATAATTTTCCCTTTCATTTACCTCAGTCCTAAAACTTACTACATTACCCAAGCAACTTTTAGGCCACTGCTGAAGACACATTGAACTCCATTCATTTTCAAGACCATCTAGATCCTCAAAGGTAGACCGATACCTAGCACCAATCAGAGCAACAGGGTCTTCTGCGATGTGGCAATGGAAGGATGGAAAATTTTCAACATCATAAATATCTCAACATTATCAGGTAAGTGCATCTGAACTTGTTTTATGAGTTCAACCACAAACTCTTTACACCGCTCTTTGATATAGTGACTTGAGCTACAGTTAAAGAACAAGCAGATGCATATGTGGTGAACTTATATCCAAAGTTCATTGCCTCACATGGCACAACATGATCCAGAAATTTAAGTTTGTGTAGCTTTTCATCAGGACATTTTGACAAGTGCTTTCCATTTACTACAATGTTCATTAGATTACGATACATTGCAATGAGATCCTGTGTTACTTTTGTGACATTAATTTAAGTTTGTGTAGCTTTTCATCAGGACATTTTGACAAGTGCTTTCCATTTACTACAATGTTCATTAGATTACGATACATTGCAATGAGATCCTGTGTTACTTTTGTGACATCTGCAGTTTGTGACTGGAAAATCTTATTAACACTATTTCTTTCAGAGTTTTTCTGACAAACAACAAATACAATTTATTCTGGTCATCTGTATGCATCAGACAGGGTTTTCGCTGTGTAACAACGTTCTTTGGAAGCACTCAGGTCAAAATGACGCTTAAGAGCCTCCCACTGATCGATAATTATACTAACTGCTTCCAACCTTGCCAACCAGCGTGTTCCTGCCAATCCTGGCACCTTCTTAGGTACACTGTTTTCTAATACTGTATATAGCCTGATACTCATTAGTCCTCTTAGGACTAGTAGAAAACCAATTATGAGTTTCTCTAACTACAAAATCAATAATTATAGGAAGGCATTCAGAAGCCTTACTGGCAGCAAGGTGAAGGGTGTGGCACACACACCTAAACAGGGTTAATTCAGGATTATCAACTCTTAAAAGTGTTGAGTGAATGAGTTCGACCGATCATCGAACTGGCTCCATCGGTCCCTAGGCCTATCATTTTTTTCACATCTAGGCCGTCCTCAGCCAAGCATCTTTTAACAGTTTGATAGAGAGTATCAGCTGTAGCATTTTCTATTGGTAGTAGACGATAGAAAGTGTCCACTACAGATTTTTTACTTGTACTGTAAAAACGAATGCAAAGGGCAAGGCAAGATATATTTGCTTCGTTGGTACTCTCATCAACCACCAAGCTAAAAAATTGGTCTCCAATTTCATTTTTTAATTTATCAGCAAAAGATGGAGCAATGACATATTTCTGAAGACGTGCACATTTAGTATGATGCATTCTGAAATCTTGTAATGTGCGTGATTTCATATCCAACTTAGGCAAAAGTTCACCCAAATGATCTACTGATAAAGCCGAGGCATGTTCAGCTATATAAACTGCTATTCTAAGCTCAGCAATTTTGACTGGATCTCTCTCTATGGGACGCATAGCATCTTTGATGGACCTCTGGCTCTTGCTTGTAGAGGATTTAGTGTTATCCACGTGTTTCTTGCTAAAAGAGTGATCAATCACGGATTTCATGTGCGCTTGAAAGGAATTTCCGCAAACTTTGCATCGTGCTTTGCTTGCATCACCTGGGACTGACTGCAGCCAACCTAAAACCAAGAAGTCAAAGTTCTCTGATAAACATACAATAGTTATACCATTTCATCCTGCGGTAATTTATATTACGACTACATAAGCACTGAGAAAACGTAGATCTAGCCTAGCGTACACCACACCTTGGTAAAGTAAAATGATCCAGCGGCAATCAATTAATGGCTATAAGGAAAGCACACATGTATCTATTTGTACATGCTCTTCATCTATTTTTTAACAAGGTAACTTAACAGATTCGAAAATTTTGTCTTTACCTTTAAAACGCTGATAATTTTCCCATGATGTATTTTCTTGTACTTTTGTCAGTTATCTTGACTATCACTAGCAAATAAAGTAGGTCCTACAAGCACCGGCCGTCTTGCAGACCTGTATGACTAACAGCAACTGAGCAACAGAGCTTACTGTATAACTGAAACTGTAGAGTGAAGTAAGCCTCTGGCGAGACTTCCAAAACGTTCCAAGATTCCAACGTGAGCCTGTTGACAAAGGAGTCGAGAGTTTCTACTGGCCAGACCGTGCTTGAACGTATGACGCTTTCGACCTATCGCGGTGAGGGAAGAGAAAACGTTTTCGCTTGGGCTGTGTCTTCATTGAAGAAGTAGTCCTCCTCCTCCCCCCTTCCCAATCCCTTCCGAGTGCCGACTAAACAAGTGCTGGAGTAGCGCTGGGCAAATACCGCTATTTTCAATACCGGAATTACCGGTAAACAACAATGCCGTTACCGGAATTACCGGTAAAAGACTCGTGAGGTAGTAGTGACGTCCCAAGTTCGAGTCGCCTTTATGACTTAAATCTAAACAAATTTCATCCTACTATGGTGTGTAGTCACAACTCAAGTTTTGTAACGTCGTCATTATAAAAATCCTGCGCTCCGAGTCGTTACTCCAACTCTCGTGGGCGGGGAGTAGGGAGGGAGTGCGTGTAAGGTCACAGCATTACCCACAGATCAGTCATACGAGCTCTGAGCTCTCTTCCGAGAGGGAAATAGATGTCGATCACGAGCCCAGCACGTGATCCAAAGACCAAGGTGAATAGTCAAGGATATATTAGATTTCATTGTCAGCATATATATATATATTTTTTTTCAAACAAATTAGTTCATATTCTTATCTAGAAACAAGCATATTTACATTTTCATCACAGCAATTTTGTCTGAAATCAACTCACCTGCTCTGCGGGCCGAGATGCGAGCAAGACGATCTAGCACGTTGAATACGTTCCTGTTAATTTTCATATTCGAATACATACATTTCGTACTGTGCATCTGTGGGCCGAGAAGGGAGCAAGACGATCTAGCACGTTGAATACGTTCCTGTTAATTTTCATCCTACGTAGGGCCGTCAGTACTCAGTACCAAGATCTAAGAATATAAGGTCTAACCACTTCCGACCGAATTTCGAGGGAGTTGGCGCAGCGGGCCCGTGAACGTCACCTGGATGTTCAAAGTGGGGTTAGCGGGTCCTATAGCTGTCAGTTGAAGCTGGTCCGTCGTTGGAAAATGACGTTGCCTTCTCTCGCACCGCTCCACTCAATTAGTTATATTCTGACAAATATTATATAAAATATATATATAAATATATATAAAATATTATAGTTCCTGTCTATATATATGAATATATATGATATATAATATATATATATATATAATATATAAAATATTATAGTTCCTGTCTTCCTTGGCGTTTCACAGTTTTCTTCAGTGTATCACAAAGAGAAAATGGACTCAGCCAAATGACGTCAGAAGCTGCGCAGAAGATTTCAAACGGTCTGACCTGTATAATTCTCAGTACCACCAAGCCGAAACGTGCTTACCTCTCCGAGTGTATAGCTTACCTCTCTCCGAGTGTATAGCTTACCTCTCTCCGAATGTATAGCTTATCGGTTAACGGAGCCTTTACGGTAGCAGAATTTTTGCCGGTAAGCTACCGTCAAGGTTGTTACCGATAAAATCCGTAACTACCGGTAGCTGCCCACCACTACCGTCAGTACCGTCACTCAATACCACCAAGCCGAGACGTGCTTACCGCTCCTCGAATGTTATGGTATAGCTTATCGGTTAACGGAACCTTAGCGGTAGCAGAATTTTTGCCGGTAAGCTACCGTCAAGGTTGTTACCGATAAAGCCTGTAACTTTACCGGTAGCTGCCCACCACTATGATGGAGTCAGATGGACGCGTCCAAGACGCGTGAGTTATGAAACGGACCAAGCTATGATCCACCCCATTCCCAGCTTACCCATATTATGTACCACAGAATTAGTTCCAGTATTTAAAACTGACTGATTCAACACAACCTAGTTATGTATTCCAACAATACTTTTTCAAATTCTCTTATTTATGGAGAATCTTAGTTATTTGTCTGACTAATTGTTGATTCCATAGAATTTCCCACAAACTGTATGGATTCCCACGAAAAATTCCACAAATTAAGAACAAAATTGGTCTCCCCACAAACAGTCCCACGTCAGATCATTTGTCCCACAGATCTGTGGGAAAATCCCACAAAGTGGCAACAGTGATGGTACTGAGTGACAGTACTGACGGGCCCACTGTACCGCTAATTTTACCCGTTAAACTTTTACCATTAAGCAATTATGTACCGCTAAGGTCTCGGTAATCTTTTTTACCATTAAAACCGTTTTTTCGGCATTTTTGTTAATTTCTCAATAGAATTAATGTTATTTCTGTGATCAGCATACGAAATTATATTAATTGTGAAAGTTTCATCGAAAAATTCCGCGTGTCGCCAAATGAAGACTATATGTATATATATATTATATATATATATATATATATATATATATATATATATATATATATATATATATATATATATATGCTAGTGATGAAAATGCCAATATGCTTCTGTTTCTAAATAAGAATATGAACTAATTTGTATGAAAAGATAATTGAGGAAATAAATAAAAAACATGCTGACAATGAAATCTAATATATCCTTGAGTATTCACCTTGGTCTTTGGATCACGTGCTGGGCTAATTTGTACGAAATAAGTATTAAAACAAGGGAACATTAAAAACAGTTTTTAGGAAAACATCTATTACAAATTAGTCAGTTTAGGTTAGTTTTTAAGAAAACATTTATTATAATTTAGTCAAAGCACATTATATGTGTACGTGTGTGTATTAACAAAACTTCCACTCCCACATGCACCCTCCAAACATAGACCCATGCATGCAGAGGCGGACAAAAGTTTATACACCACACCCACCCTCCTTTCACTCACTTGCGCGGTAGATAGCATACTATAGTAGCACCAATTAAAGTATGACTTTTTCCCTTTACCATGACATAACAACCAAAATAATATGTAAAATAGAACCAGACATATAGCTTATTAAAGGACAAAAACATTGATTTTTCAGGAGAGAGTTAAACTGGGAGGCTGGATACTGTGGATAGGCGGCATGCTTCTACCTCTAACTTTGAAAATGCACTGACATCTATAAAATTCAAAATCATGTGTTTACTGTTGAGAATCATAGCTTGCTTCCGATTGGTGGGAAGAGTTGCCAGATATCTCCATAAACACAATATCGTAAACAAAATAGAACTGGCTATCGAAATTTTTACTTTATTTCAATATACAGAATATGCAATGGGGTTGTGACTACACACCATAGTAGGATGAAATTTGTTTAAAGATTTAAGTCATAAAGGCGACTACTACCTCACGAGTATTTTACCGGTAAAATACCGGTAATTCCGGTAACGGCATTGTTGTTTACCGGTAATTCCGGTACTGACATTAGCGGTATTTGCCCAGCACTAGTCAAAACCCATCACAACCTTCAGAGGTAGATACTGGAAACGACTCAAATCAAACAAATCCTCAAGCTCCATCTGCAAATAATAGAGATCTCAAACCAAAAAGAAATGCTGCATTAAAGCAGCGTGAACTTATGAAAAATAAACTTGATTATTTATAAATTATAAATTGGGTATTAGGTGTTGGGTAAAATGCTACACCCTGGTTCTGGGGTGAGGATACACGAGTTTAGGTGGTGGTTTAAGTACTGCACCCTTAATCTAAGGGTGAGAATAAAATGTTCTATTAAAGATTGATTAGAGGCTTTAAATCTTATTGAATCATTTATATTTATATTGATTTGGACACAAGGTTGCATTGCATTGCATTTGTTACAAATGCAATCTCTTGTCTGGAGTATATTAGAAATTACGTAAAAGGTGACGTCATATTGAACTCGTTTATTGAACTCTAGAAGTTTAATTTCATTAAAGTAATAAATTATGTATATCTAAATTATTGGATAAAATCTGAATAATTAATAATGTTAATGATCAATTGCTACTGATAATTTGTAGTCTATTGAAAAATTTAAACATTTGAAATAAATACCGAAAATTCTGGTCGGTGAAAAGTAAACAATGGTCGCGAAAATTATAGATATTGCGTGTGGCCTGCGGCCGGTTCATTCAAATACTTGTTTTCGTGAAGTCAAGACGCTTAGAATTTGTGTCAACTGAAACTACAGAAAATCAATTTCGGAGGAACATTTACTCCCAACTGTAAAGAGAAACCTCTCTTTAAAGCATAAGATTACTTACAATTGAAAATAACGGATAAACTTAATAAGGCGAAAGGGACGTAAGTATAACTCGGCCGAGTTAAAACCGGTCTCTCGAAAATCCGCCTTTTCTATAAATTACATCTAAAATTCAAGAAGGTAAGATTGAACTTTCTCATTTTGAATTAGTTTAACTAAAGTAAGAATTATTTGTTTGGATAAGGAAAACAGATCCTTTTCCAATAATACCAACCTCCCCCGATTGGCAAGACTAGAGGAAAAACTTGAACAAATGACCGAACATTGGGAGAAGAGGTTCGGTAACGTGGCAAAGATTGCGCAAAGAGTTGAAAAACTGGAAGAACTTGAGAAGGTGAACAAAAACTTAACTAAAAGAAATAGAAGCTTTAAAAAGGCAGTTAAAAGAAGTAAAAGAAGAGAATGAGGAATTAAAGAGGAATAATAAAGACAATAAAGAGGGCATAGCAAAAGAAGCACAGGGTTGGAAAAAGATCCAAGAAAACAGTAGAGTTTCATTTACTGACTTAATTAAACAGCAAATGAAAGAACAAACTGAAGACTCAGTTATTAAAGTGATGAGACAGAAGGAGAATATAGTAAGGGACTTAGCAGATAAAAAGAAATGTATAATTATATTAGGAATGGAAGAGAAATATAACCCAAATAGAACCACAAGAATGAATGAGGAAAAAGAAAAAGTAAGCAGTTTACTAGAATTAGTTCAGGAAGATAAACCTAAAATCATGAAACAAGTTGAAGAGATGTATAGACTTGGGAAGTATAGTACGGATAAGTCCAGACCAATTAAGATTAAATTCAGGTCACAAACGACGGCAGAGAATATCTTAGCAAAAACAGGGAAACTAGCAACAAGTGAACAATATAAAAAGGTATGGATAAAAAGAGAAATGAATAAAGAGGAAAGAGAGGAGGAAAAAAAGAAAAGACATAAAGCTAAGGAAAAAACGAGAACAGAACAGAGTCAGAAAAAGATAAATTCTATTGGAGAGTAGTGAATATGAAAATAAGGAAATACGACATACTAGAGAAAAACAAAAGGGAAACAGAGAATACAATGGAAGTGGCAGAAAACTAAAAGTGTCTTACACAAATATAGATGGATTAATAACAGGACTGAATGAGCTGAATGATTATCTGAAGGAAAAAGAACCGGACATAATGGGAATTGTAGAAACGAAATTAAAAGGTCCACTACCACCCAACAGTGTAGGCAATGATGCATATAATTATTGGATTAGAAACAGAGAGACAAAACAAGGGGGTGGAGTTATGTTCCTGACTAAGAAGGATATAAACGTGAAGTGTGTCACATATGGAAAAAATACAGTAGAGATGATTATGATCGAAGTGGAAGACAGATAAGAAGAGCAGAAAGTTCGTGATAAATTATGTGCCTCCAAAAACAGCCTCGTGGGAAGAGAGTGAACATAAGAGTATGTTAGAAGACACAAAGACAACTTTAAATAAGATAATGGAAGATGGAGGAAGAATAGTTATGATGGGCGATTTTAATTGTAAAGAAGTCTGCTGGGAAGAGTTGACAGTAAAGGGTGGAGACGACTCATGGCGAAATGTTCTACTCGAGATGATTATTGACCATACAATGACACAGTGGATACAGGAGAACACTAGGTATAGAAATGAAGAAGAACCATCGAGACTATACCTAATAATCACATCTGAACCTAGAATAGTGGAAAAGATTGAATATAAAACACCAATAAGTAAAAATTACCACACATTGATTGAACTGGAACTAAATGAGGAAAAATATATGAAAAGAAATTAACAATATAGAAAAGGAAGAATGATGTATGAAAAAACAAACTTTGATAAAATAAGAGAATTCTTTCAAAAAGAAAACTGGGAAGAAATATACAAAGAAGAAACAACAGTGGAAGAGAAATGGAATATTTTGACAAAAATTTACAAAAGAGTGGAAAAGTATGTACCAAGACAAAAACAAGAAAAAGAATATATAAAGTGCTGGTACAGCAAAAGTTGTAGAGAGTTAAAAGACAAAAGAGATTAAGCTTGGACCAAATTGAAGAAATACAAAAAGCCTGAAAAATGGAAAATATATACTTGTTATAGAAATGAATATGTACAAGTGTGCAGAGAGGAAAAGAGAAAATATGAAAAAGATGTCATAGAAAAATGTGAAGATCAACCAAAACTATTTTACAGATTTGTAAACAACAAACTGAAAAACTAACAAGATTTGGAGAAATTAAGACAAGGAGTTGAATACACAGAGGAAATAGAAATGGCGGAAATTATGAACAAGCATTTTAAATCGGTGTTTACAAGGGAGAACATACAACCTGAAGAGATCGAATGGAAAGATAAAGTCCCCCCCTATGAAAGAAATAGAAGTAACAAAGAATGAAATAATGAAACACTTGAGTAATCTTGATGTCAGAAAATCGCATGGACCAGATGAAATGGCAAACTGGATTTTGAAAGAATGCAGAAATGAACTGGCAGACAAAATACATAGCATAATAAACAGTTCCTTGAAAGAAAGAAAAGTTCCAGAAGATTGGAAAAAAGCAAATATAGTACCTATATATAAAAGGGGAAATAAAGAAGACCCTACCAGCTATAGACCAGTCTCTCTAACAAGTACAATAGCAAACATTTGTGAAAGAATTGTCAAAAGTAGATGGGTAAAATATTTAGAAAAAAAACAACGTGCTAAATCCAAGGCAATTTGGATTCAGACAAGGACGATCATGTGTCACCAATTTAATATGTTTCTATTCAAGGCTAATAGATATAATACAAGAAAGAGATGGATGGGCTGATTGTGCATTTCTAGACCTAAAAAAAGCTTTTGACAAGGTGCCACGTAAGAAGTTGCTTTAGAAATTAGAAACTACAGGTGGAATACAGGGCAAACTGCTGAAATGGATGGAAGACTTTTTGCAAGAAAGAAAAATGAGAGTGGTGATAAGAGACAAACACTCTAATTGGGATGAAGTGATAAGTGGTGTTCCACAAGGAACAGTTCTGGCCCCAATAATGTTTGCTATATATGATAATGATATGGATGAAGGAATTGAAAGTTATATGAGCTTCTTTGCGGATGATGCAAAACTATTGAAAAAAGTGAACACGGAAGAAGATTGTGAGTCCCTACAGAGTGATCTCAATAAAGTATGGGAATGGAGTAGGAAATGGGAGATAGAGTTCAATAATAAGAAGTGTAGTATAATGGAATTTGGAAGAAGCAAAAAAAAAAAAAAAAAAGAATAGCAGGATCATATAAATTTGGAGAAAAAGGAATAAAAAAAGTAGAAAATGAGAAGGACCTGGGAGTCATTATCATGAATAATATGTCCCATGAAAAACTTATAAACAAGATTTTTGGATAAACTTATAATTCAAAAAGAACAATCAAAATGGCATTTACATACCTGGATGAGGAAATGGTAAAGAAAATACTAATCACTTTGATAAGACCAAGATTGGAATATGCAGCAACGATGTGGTCACCAAGTACAAAAAAAATGTATAACAAAACATGAAAGAATACAAAGAGCAATTACAAAATTGGCACGAACACTCTCAAAACTATCATATGAAGAGACTAGCAAAACTTGAACTACAGACACTAGAGCAAAGAAGAGAGAGAGGAGATTTGATAACTATTTATAGAATCATGAAAGGCATAGCAACTATTTATAGAGATGATCTAATAAAATGGGATGATAGAAATACAAGAGGACACGGAAAGCAAATCAAGAAAGACAGTTATAGAAGAGATCTTAAAAAGAACAGCTTTCCCCACAGAGTAATAGACATTTGGAACAAGTTATATGAGAAAGTGATGTGTGCAAAACAATACATGAATTTAAAAACAGTTTAGATAAAATGAGATATGAAGACGGGACACTACGAGCAAAGCTCCCCTTCCCGTAAAATACAAGTAGGTAAATACAACTAAGCAAATACACACACGACTTAGTGGCGCAGTGGTAGCGATCGCGGCCGCCACTACGGTAGTCCAAATTCGATTCCTGCCCAGGGTGGAAATAATTTCAGTATCGTTGCGCTGCGAGTCGTTACTCCAACTCTCGTGGGTGGGGAGTTGTGTGTGTGTGTGTGTGAGGTCACAGCATTACCCTTAGATTGGTCATATATGAGATCTGAGCTCTCATCCGGGAGGGTAGTAGTTGTTGATCACGAGTCCAACAAGCGATCCAAGACAATGGCGAATTACACACACACGCACACACACAATATTTACTTAGGGGGCGGAGCGTGGATGATGTCAACGATTTCCTCGCTGTAATTGGCCGTTCGTGGATGACGTCACAACGCTTTGCCCACTTGTAAGTGGCAGAGCGTAGATGACGTCATAACGTTTTTTTTAATGTATTGATAGACTTAGAATTGTGGTGAATATTGACTAATCTAAATGTGATTAGGAGAATTACTATTGTCTTAAAGTATCGCGAAAGGGTTGAAGTATATAGTGTATCTTCCTGACCAGCATCAAATTAAGTTGCATATGAATAAATTTATATTATGTTCAGTCTTCAATCTAAATACAAAACCCACCAACATGCATATAGATGTCTGCGCTGTTGAAAATAAAAAAACGTAGAAAGACGAGAATAGATAAATGAAAACGATAAGAAATGGAAGAAGACTGAATTATATTCAGTACATCAAACTTCTTTCGCAATGCCACAAACGGAGACTAAAACCAGCCTAAGCAAATAAAAAGCTTATCTCGTATGAAAAAACATCTTATCGCAGTCCCGATTGTGTTATCATATCAACGTAAATTACAATAATTTACGTAAATGCACACACACTCGGAGAAAGAAAGAGGTAACTTGGATCCTTGCTCTACCAGTCTTCCAAATATGACTACAAATGAGAATTGATTGTTTGTGTATGTATAGAGATTCACATTTATATACGCGCACACACGCACACACACACACACACACACACACACACACACACACACACACACACACACACACACACACACACACACACACATACACACACATACGCACATAGAGGAGAGAATATTTTCTTTAAAGTAACTATACAAGTGAATATCGAAGAAGCAAAGATAATATGTCGAAATTTATTAAAATAAAGGATACATCATGATGACTGTTCTACATGATAAATCCAAGACTAGAGATAACGAAAGCTATGGGTCTGGACAAAGTTCTTGATGTCATTGTGAATAAATACTCCACACACAAAGAGAATTGATGTCACCCAAAAAAGATATTTACGTGAAGAAATAATTACGAAAAGATCGATTGAATAAAAAAAAAATAGATTTATTGATATTAGATTATAAGCAAAGCTAAGAAATTTTATATCTAAAATTTTCTAGCCTTCTACCCTAGAGTTACATATAAGACACTATGGTGGACGGTTTTTGGTTATATGGATTTACAAAAAGCATTTGACAAAGCACCACGTCCAAACTGTCATGGACAACTCCTTGAGTATGGTAATGACCTTCATTTTTTTTTTTTTTTTTTTTTTTTTGAGTACCAGAAGATTCAGTAACCTTATTGTGATGCACCTTTTTATATTCTTTTCCTGCCAACAACAGACAATGTTATCCAACCACACCTCACATTGTTGATGCTAAATTACATCAATCTCTTGCCCATGTCATCAAACCTCTTGATTTGATTCTGGAGACCAACAGACAACAGAAGTGTCTGCAGGTCGTAAATGAGTCAAGGCCAGGCGTCTGTGACGCGGAAGTAGCGTCCAGGCTCGACACTTTCCTTGCTTAACGTTGCTGAAGTGAACACACCCGCGGACGCAAGCCAGTGGACACATCGCAGTCCTCCGCGACGGGGGTTTCAGACCTTGCCCTCTCCATCCTCCCCCACTCCACCGCTTCCTCCCGAGGGCCGGCCTGGCCGGGAAGCACTTGTCTCAGCCGATGCAGATGTGGAGAGCTCCTCGTGGCCTCGGCCATGAGGGAGGTCAAGGGTGGGAGGCGTTACCTCGCCCTCTTTCCTTAAACGGAGAGGTAAAATTGGTTTCCCTCAACTGAAGGAGAATCTACGAATAAGCTACACTGAGTCTCTCTGGAATAGACACAAGTCTTCAAAGCATCTTTTTAGTTAGATCTAGACTTCTAGAGTATACTTAAAGGATAGATGGTCTCCGAACTAAACGACTTAAGTTCTTCACCTGAATGAAATCGTGTGGCCGTCATCAGAACACTATGTGACATAAATCTTTTTTCTTGAAGAATCTACGATTATTATTTACTATTTACCTGCTATTTTATTATTCAACTATACCTATGCATTTAATTATGTATTTTATTTGTTATTTACATTATTATAGTTTTGATTTATTCATTTATTATTATTATGTTTTTTCGCATCCGACCTAGATATGGACCAAAAGGTCTCCTGTCGGCATGCTCCGCCTTTATAATCCTTTATAATCCTTTATAATAACAATATGAGATAAATCTAGGAATCATTCTTTCTATAAAAAACAAATAAACAGATGAATATATAAAAATAAATAAATAAATAGATAAATGTATAATGAAATAAATGACATATATATATAGATATAAAATAATATTAATAATTACATACACACGGGTGGCACCCACCCCAACTATGGAGTGATAAAAGGCAGGCGCGGATCCAGGGGGGGGGGGGGCTGAGGGGGCTGAAGCCCTCCCCCAAATTTGTTCTTCCATGAATCATTGTAAGGATTTCATTTAATCGATTTTAGTACTTTCTGGTCAGCCTCTGCACTATTAGATGGGTTGAGCGATACGACTTAGTCATTGTGTTTATGGAATTCCTGCCAGTTATTGCCGTCTTTCTGGAAAACGAGAGCAACTCGGACGCGACGGCGGGACTACTACTAATAGCAATCCGAGAGCCGCGCTTTCTGATTGGTCTCGCCGTCGCTGAGTCTGTGCTAGCTCACACTGTGGAGCCGAGCCGAGCCCTGCAGTCCCCTATGGTCGATCTAGTCTCAGCGTACGCTAGGATTGGTGATGTGGTGACGCATCTAAACAAGACCCGGGAAGGTGCACTGACCAGCTTCCAGAACATCTTCAAGAATGCAGAGGGGCTCCTCCAGGAGATCGGTTCATCACATGACACCATTCCTGTACCTCGAGTTTGCAAGCGCCAAACGCAGCGAGCGAATTTACTCTTCCAGAAGCTGAGGGAGTATTACCGAAGATCTGTATATGCAGCGGCGGCGCCACGAATTTTTAGTTGGGGAGGCTAAGGGGGGGGGGCTGAGCAAATTTTTGGTGGGGCTAATAGTAATATGATAATACACATATATTATCCTCATTTCAGAAGGGGAGGAGGTTAATGGTTGGGCTAGCACTGATGGCTGACAAATTTTTAGCCCTGGCAATTAAAAATTCCACTTAATAAAATTATTTCAATGAGTGTTTTAAATTTTCAATTTGCTCATTTCAGTTTGGGGGGGGGCTGGCCACTTTTCCAAGCCCCCCCCCCCCTGGCGCCGCCACTGTGTATATGTCCCATTCCTCGACCATGTATTGACTGAGCTGCAGACCCGGTTCGGGAATGATACTATTCCTGTTGGCTTCAAGATCAAGAATCTGCTCAGCAGCGCTGACGGAGATGTTGCTGCTGTACTGGAAGCGGCAAAGGTTTATGAGGCTGACATCGAGACCTTGAGCCTCGTGAAGGTGGAAGCAGAGCGCTGGTATTCAACAACAATGAAGTTCGAATCCATTGGAGATGCCCTTGCCCACGCCCAGACCCGAATGTATCCGAACCTGGCCAAGCTCCTCCGAGTTTTGATCACGCTCCCAGTCTCGAACGTAGAGGCCGAGCGTTCATTTTCAACCCTGAAGCGACTGAAGACCTACCTAAGGAATACTATGGGTCAAGATAGCCTCAACGGCCTGGCGCTACTCGGCGTTTACAATGAAATGAATATTGAAATTGTCACAGATCACTTGTGACTCGTAAAAATTTGGCTGAATTATACATATACATAAACAGCTCATTAACTAATACATCAATTACAGTTTGAAGAAACTAAGTGGTTTGCGAGAGTATCACCAATTTGCGTAATCGAAGTTCGAAACTCTGAAGCATCAAATACCAAGACTTGGAAACTCTGAAGCTTCAAACCTCCGAAACTTCGAAACTCAAACTCCGAAGCGCGAAGAGTGGAGGAAGGGAGAATGACCAGAATGGACAGTCAAGAATCGACACAGCTGGTGAAAGATTCTGACACAAATGGCGCCCATCGTGGGGCCTTCTTGTGCGTTATTCACACTCTGGCAGTAAAACTTTTATTGTAACATTGAAGTTGATTACAAAAGTGTGAGAGCCATGTCCGTGCAGGAATTGACGAGTGAGGCGGAAACCCTGGGGTATAAGGATACTGAGGAAATCCGGGAGTACGTCCGAAAACGGCAACAGCAACTTCGGAACGACAGAGCGCAGGAACGAGAGTTCGAGAAACTAAAGTTGGAACATGAAAAGGAGAAACGGCTGCATGAGAAGGAGATGCTACAGCTCAAACTTTCCCAACCTCAGACCGATGGTACCAGCTTGCCAGGTGTCAACCCTGTTGCTCACACCCAGTTCTCTACACACCGGCTCAACATTCCAAAGTATGAGGTAGGTCAAGCGATTGAGCCTTTTATTGACAGGTTCCAGATGGTGGCGACTACGTACAAATTGAGCGAAGATGTTAAGAAGGTCGAGTTTATGAACCTCTTCGACGGGAAACCTCTCGACATCATCCACCGTCTTGACTCCTCAATGCGAGATTATGAAGGTATGAAGAAAGCATTACTTCTAGCTTATGGTAAGACATTGGAGGATGCGCGTGACCAATATCAGCGAGCTATGTTGCAGGATAAGGAGACGGTAGCCCAGTTCTGCGCTAGATTGAAGAGTTACTTGGACCATTGGATGGAAAAGGACGAGACTCCGCAGACTGTCGAGGGTCTGCGCGACTTGATACTGCGCACCCAGCTGGAAAAGTCGTGTCCCACGGAGCTGGTGGCTAAATTCAAGACACAGAAAGTAAAGGACCTCCAGCAAATGACTGACCTGGCCGACGCACACTTCGCAGCTTACGGGTACCACACGAGGAAACAACTTCACAAGAAGTTGCCTCCCCCTGTACATTCTCAGACACCACAAGGGTCTAACACGCAAGCCCAACACCACAATAAGTTACCAGTCATCTCCACAGCAGTCGAAACCACAAAGATTTACTCAATCTTTTTTTTTCCTCACAGCCAACCACAGCAAGTGAGGAACCAGCCCTACTCTCAAGGTGGTTGGAAGGGTCACAAGGGTCAGAAGAATCAGCACGCTGCAGCAGCAGCAGTACACCACGGAGGAGCACCTGAGGAATTTTCCCCAAAGGTTATTCCGCAAGAAGAGTGTGTCACCGCCGGTTCCGTGTCAACTCCCCAACACGTGTACTTATCAGCTGCATTGAGTTCTAGTCTCAGAGGTACAGGGCTCCTGGTTCAGCCTGGCAAGGTAAATGGTGTCACTGCGGAAGTCTTAAGGGACAACGGATCGACGGGGTGTTGTGTCAAGGAGAGGCTTGTAACGCCTGACAGTTACACTGGAAATTATGTAACCGTGAGTCTTATCAACGGGACTCGGGTGATCTGCCCCTTAGCTACGGCTCACACGAAGACACCACCCAAACCTGTGCAGCGGCGGTTACCAGAGGAGCCGCCAGAGCAACCAACCAGGTAAAACCTTTGATACTTTCATCTGTTTCAGATCTTGCAAATAGTGAGGACGTAGTTGCCGAGCAAACGACCGATCCCACACTTGCCATGGTTTGTAAAAAGGTTCTAGAGGGACATTGCAGAACTTCTCGGGGAACGGAAACCAGATTCCTTAAGAAAAGGGGAAGACTTTATCGCAGTACGGTGTATCCAAGCGGGGACTCGAGACTACAGTTCGTTGTTCCAGAGAAGTACCGCCTGGCAGTGTTTAAGCTGGGTCATCATGCTGCACTAGGTGGACACATGGGAGTACAGAAAACTCAAGATAGAATTCAGTCTCAATTTTTCTGGCCTGGGATAGGCAGAGAGATAGTGAGGATGACTACAGATCGCGGCCGAGTGAAGCCTGCACCACTCTGATCTCTGAGCCATTCCAGCGAGTGGCTGTGGACATCGTTGGACCTATCATTCCAAGGGCAGCTGACGGAGCCAAATACACCCTTACCTGCGTGGGCTTCGCGACGAGATGGTCTGAAGCAGTACCCCTTCGCAATATTGAAACCATAACTGTCGCCGAAGCAATGTTCGAAATCTTTTGTCGCGTGGGCATTCCTAAGCAAGTGTTGTCCGACCGGGGGAGCCAGTTCACTTCAGTCATGATGGAAGAGTTGCTGAGGCTACTGGCTGTAAAAGGGCTCAGGACTACCCCTTACCACTCTGTGAGCGTTTCAATGGCACCCTCAAGAAGATGCTGAAGCGGATGGCAGCAGAGCAACCTAAGAATGGCCACGATTTATCGTCCCTCTACTATTCGCCAACCGCGAAGTACCCCAAGCTTCACCACAGTTCTCACCATTTGAGTTAGTCTACGGCAGGTCAGTTCGTGGTCCTCTGCAAGTACTGCGAGAACTCTGGGACGAAGAAGAGCCTGACCCCGCAGTGAAGACAACTTACGCATATGTGCTGGACTTGGCTGAACGACTACGAGAGACCTGTGAAGTAGCAAAGCAAGAGCTACTGAAAGCTAAGGAAGTTCAGAAGGCGTACTACGACAAGAAAACTAAGCTGAGGATCCTCGAGGAAGGAGACCAGTGCCTCCTCCTTCTACCCACCGCGCACAACAAGTTGCTGTCGCAATGGCAAGGACCTTTTGAAGTAGTCAAACGTCTCAATGATTTGAACTACTTGGTGCAAGTGGGACCAGACCAAAAGAAGTTCCACATTAATATGCTGAAGAAATATTACACACCTCAAGTTACATGTTCGGCAGTTGGTCAAGAATGTTTGCTGAATAGGGGAGATCGTGTGCTATCACCTGAACAGTACGAGTGTCTGCAGATTGTCGAAGGCCAGTTTAAGCAGTCGCAGATGGTCTCTGCTGCCGTGGTTATACCAGAGGTTGAGGAATTGACAGATTGCGCACCCCTTACCCGTGAAGCTATTCAAGGCGAAACGGTGGAGGATGTGCAAGTACCTCCGAGGCTTGGTCCAGAGCAGAAGAGACGTATAAATTCTATTCTCCAGCGAAATTCAGCAGTGTTCTCCGATAAGCCTGGAGTCGCCAAGGTGGATTGCCACGAAATACAGCTGACGAGCAGCGTACCCGTCAGATTGAAGCCATACCCGATACCCATTCGTCTGGTGGATGCGGTCAAGAAGGAGATAGACAACATGGAAGCTGCAGGCATCATAGAGAAGTCATCGTCTCCCTACTGCAGTCCTATAGTCGTTGTACGCAAGAAGTATGGAGGTGTACGAATCTGTGGAGATTACCGCGGAGTAAATGCAGTAACCCAGGTGGATGCAGAGCCAATGAGCAATCAGCAGGAAATATTTGCAAAGGCCGCCAACTCCAAAATCTTTTCCAAGATGGATTTGGCGAAAGGATTCTTCCAGATTCCGCTGGAGGAGAGAAGCAAACAGGTCACGGCAGTCGCAATACCCAACGGACTTTACCAGTTCAAAGTACTACCTTTTGGACTTACCAACTCCCCAGCAGTTTTTAACCGTGCCATGCGTCAAGTTCTGCGCGGCATCCATGGAGTGGAAGCTTTTGTGGACGATATACTCATCCACTCTTCTACCTTCGAGGAACATCTGGAGATCCTGGAGAAGGTACTTAAGAGACTTAGTTCAGTGAATATGACAGTCAAGCCGTCTAAATGCGAACTTTTCCAACAGGAAGTACAGTTCCTGGGACATACCTTAGGCGAAGGACGATGTGGATGCCAGGATAGCAAGATAATGAAGATCAAGAATGCATCTCGGCCGACCACGAAGAAACAGGTCCGATCGTTCTTGGGACTTGTGGGCTACTACCGCAGGTTCATTCCGAATTTTGCTGTCCTCGCCTTGCCACTCACAGAGCTTCTCAACAAGAATGCTCCTAATAAGTTGACATGGAGGCCTGAACAGGAGGAAGCGTTTACGACGCTTAAGAACCTCCTCTGCAAGGAGCCGATACTTCAACTACCGGGCTTCAACCAGCCTTTCATCCTCCGGACCGATGCGTCCCAAGAAGGCATTGGAGCTATCCTGATGCAAGAAAGGGATGGGGATATTTTTCCTGTTAGTTATCATAGTAGGAAGCTGAAGCCAGCGGAGTTGAACTATAGTGCGGTGGAAAAGGAGTTGCTTGCAGTTGTAGAGGGCATCAAAAAGTATTATTATTTCCTCTACGGAGATAAATTTATTTTAGAGACTGATCACTTGCCTCTTTCGAGCCTTAGGACCTCCAAGAACGCCAACGCCCGAATCATGAGGTGGGCATTGTACCTCCAGCAGTTCAACGTGGTCATCCGGTACATCGAAGGAAGTTCAAATGTTGGAGCTGACCTGATGTCCCGACTGCTCGAGAAAGACGTAAAAGTGTAGTAATTGTACTTTTATAGAATATTATAGTTGTGCAGTTAGATTTCAATTCAATTACATATCAGTGTCTCTATGTAATTATTACTGGAGTAATTGGTTAGACATTACGTGGAACAATATCTTTTTGTGTGGGCGAGTGTCACAGATCACTTGTGACTCATAAAATTTGGCTGAATTATACATATACATAAACAGCTCATTAACTAATACATCAATTACAGTTTGAAGAAACTAAGTGGTTTGCGAGAGTATCACCAATTTGTGTAATCGAAGTTCGAAACTCTGAAGCATCAAATACCAAGATTTGGAAACTCTGAAGCTTCAAACCTCCGAAACTTCGAAACTCAAACTCCGAAGCGCGAAGAGTGGAGGAAGGGAGAATGACCAGAATGGACAGTCAAGAATCGACACAACTGGTGAAAGATTCTGACAGAAATAGACAGTGTAATCAGTGTATTTGCCCCAACCCCCAAAAAAAAAACAAAAAAAAAAAACAGGAGGCTGATGTTCGTGTGAGATCCCATGAACAATGCTATGTGTTATTAATGTAATTTAAATACTTTTATTAACAGGTTCAGAAGTTTATACACGTTTTTGTTTGTATTTCTGTTTTTGAAGCTACTTCTATTTTTTATTACTTCCATGAGTCCATGTGCACTAACACTACACACGGATCCTACAATAATTTCTGTCTATGCGAGAGTATACGCGTGCCAGTGCCTTATCACTGACTAGCACAAGCGTGTAACAATATAAAACGAATATTTATTCTATTATATATGTCTAAAATACAGAAAAATCTGAAAAACCTTATTAAGTATATTCCAGACTTCTGATACATCAGACTACTCAGAGGAAGGAATTCAGGTTAGCCCCCCCCCCCCCCCAAATTCTTATCCTGGATCCGCCACTGATAAAGGTTTGGCAGCATTGGAGGGGCATAGAGACCTTCGGGCAAAGTTCTCGGTAACACCGCCCCGGGGCAAAGTTCTTAGTGACGTCCGCCCCATCAGCCCCTGCCACATCCACCATCCCTTACTGCCTAATTTAGATATTGGCTTGCGAAATAATTAGATATATTTTAAAATGTGTATTGTTCCTTTTACAGAGAGGATAAGGGGAAAAATAGTATTTTGTTGGTTCTAACGCCAAAGACTATATAGGAAAGACGGGAAAGCTCACGGAGAGCCGCATCGTCCACATACATTTTACTGTGCGGCTCTCTCATTAGATGGCGTGTACGCCAATCACCAGTTTTAACTGCATCGTCTGTTTGTTTACAATTAAGCGGGACATTCAATCATGGAGTGTGGGCGGAACTATCACCCATGTGTGGTGTGCAAAAAGAAAAAAATGCCTTTCCCCATCTAATACTTCAAGTTTTTCCTAAAGATAGAGAAAGGTAAGAGATTCAACATACACAATACATGGAAACTTTAACAGAAAATGGAGGAATAAAATAGAACATAGTTAAAATCTTCTTTATCTTTATGTCAGACTCAGTGCAGTGTCACTTAGCTTGGAAATGAAAATTATAGATGAATACCTTACAAATATCTAGAAATATGAATTGATCATGTCAAATTCATACCATATCTTTATGGCAGTCCCAGGCAGGCACAGCAACTTTGATATAGTTATGTCATGTTCTTAGCTTATGTGGTAAAGTTATAAACTTTTACCTTAATTTTGAATAAATGGCCAAATACACAGCAAAAAAAAGTTGAATCGCATGTATGTTTTTTTTTTTTTTTTGGTAGGTTGTGACTGCTTCTTAAAGTTCTTTGGTAGTTTTAAAATTTAACGGTTTTTGTTGAATGATTTCTCTGTGTTATGCTTGTTCTTTTACGGTCTCACTAAACGTCGACCAACGCCGACCAAACCCAAATAATGACGGCTTTTGCTCAAATGCATAATTTTATATAGAAATTAGCATGTGGTTGCATTATTTGACCAATTTTCTTTTTAAATGTGTGATTATCATGTAATTTGATCAAAGAGAAGTTACGTTTTTATCGTCTGCAAAATTACCTAAGTCGACCAACGCCGACCAAACCCAAACAATGACGGCTTTTGCTCAAATGCATAATTTTATATAAAAATTAGCATATGTTTACATTATTTGACCTATTTTCTATAAAATGTGTGATTTTCATGCAATTTGATCAAAGAAAAGTTATGCTTATATCCTCTTTAAAATTACCAACCACAGCTACGAATGCCGTCCGACTCACTAATAGCCGACCAACGCCGAACAAGGACGGTTTATACTCAAATGCACGATTTTGTATAAAAAAAACTAGCATATGGTTGCATTATTTGACTTATTTTCTTTAAAATGTGTGATTTCCATGTCATTTGATCAATGAAATTACGTTTTTATGCTCTGCAAAATTACCAACCGCAGCTACGAATGCCGTCCGACTCACTCATAGGCGACCAAATCTCAAACAAGGACGGTTTTTGCTCAAATGCATAATTTCATATAAAAAACTAGCATATGGTTGCATTATTTTACCTATTTTCTCTAAAATGTGTGATTTCCATGTAATTTGATCAAAGAAGTTATGTTTTTATCCTCTGCAAAATTATTTTATGTATGATTGCAAATCTTGTTTGTTTGATTTTGTGACTTATTTCTTGCATGTTCATCCTTTTATTTTTGTCTATGTTTTTTACAATACAGTACCTGTCTTGCTACATATGTATATATTTTTGTTTGTTTGCTTTTGGGGTTTTCCTTTGTTCTGTTCACATTTTTTGCTTTATTTTTGCTTAATATGCATGTTATGTCTGCTTCTTTGTTTAATTTTGTTTCATATTATTGTTTTTGATTACTGATTTTCCAATGTTTTGTTTGGTATTTAATATCTGATTGCATGTTTTGGTTGCCTGATGTATGGTTCATTTTTGAAGTTGAATAATGTTATTTCTTTTAGTTTGTTTGGTATATGTTCTTTACAAGACAGTATTGCTTTGTTGCAAATAAAAGAATCTCATGTATACCAAACTTTTACTATCCTTGTTTGTATAATTTGTGTACAGATACTTGAATAAGTATACAAAGTTCAAACATAAGCACAAGCACAAACAAGAAAAATATGATATTACAGAAATAAGATAAATATAACTAAAATAACCTTTTAAGTTTTAACTGTTTACTCAATTTCAAATATTTAGTAATGGATGATGCATTGTGCAGAAGTATTTTACCAACTTTTGATTTTATATATATGATCATGTGTGTAAAGCATATATTAGTCTTGTTTGCATGCAAAAGTCATAAAATTACTACTCATTATTTTATAAAGATAAAGTAAAACTTTTTCGAGATGTTGATTATTTTAGCGAAAGGATCAGTTTTAAAATTTCCATAAACACTATATATAATACAAGTTAAGTATGATTTGAAAGCGCACTACGCCACTTCCGATTTATAGTTTGCGGCTCTGTCGATAGATGGCGCGCATTCACGCTGGATGGATGACGTTTTCTTATTAGTAAAAGATAGAAGCTTTCCCATCTTTCCTATATAGTCTTTGGTTCTAACGCCAAATTCATCGATTACGTTCAAATATTCAGGACTTCTTTGACCTTTTTTATCATAATCATTTTGTCAGCCTTATGTGCCGCCCCGGGCATATTCTCCCACCCCCCTCCGCCAATGTGAGGGACCTGTGGAGTGGGGTGTTAAAAAATTGGTTCTGGCCTAGTTGAGGACTTTATCCAGGAACCACGAAGGGTAACCTAATTTAGTCAGTTGGGACCTGGTGGAATTCAGTTTCTGATCTAAAAATTGGGGGCTACAAATTCTAAATGCTCGGATAAAAAGACTCGAGTTTACACTTCTTTTACGTTATCTGGACGTTGACTAAAAATGATAACTGCCTGAATGGGTGTTTTTTCCAAAAACCGTGAAGGCAAGCCTATTCCCATTCTTCATTATTAATGTCTGAAAAAGGAATCTTTCCCTCTCCCTTCCATTTAACCTTGAATTTAATTGAGACTGGGAACTAATTGGTTCAATTTATTTAAAAAAAAATCACCAAAGAGACCCCAATTTTTTTACCAAAATATGAAAATGTCATCAACATACCTGAACCAAATCATACCCAGGGTTGATAGTCGGAAAAAGAACATTTGTTGTGGCATGGGTTCTGACCTTTTTCCTGTTTTGGGCCAATCATTACTTGGAGTACTGTGAAAGTGTTTCATCTGGTTCAGGTATGTTGACGACATTTTCACGGCCTCTGCAATGGACAACGCAGAATTAGAATTTCTAGCTATAACAGCCATAGGAGTAGTAATTGAATACAGAAAGAAGGCAGAGAATAATGCGGGCCAAGGAGTGGCTGCAAAAAATAAGACTATCTCGTTAAACATACTGAAGTAACCAGAGCCCTCGCATGGGGTAGGGATTCGAGCCTGGACTTGCCGCCCACAAGGCTGACAAAATAATTATAATAGAAAAGAGGTCAAAGAAGCTCTGAATATTTTACCGTAATCGACGATTTTTGCGTTAGAATAATCAAAATGTGTTTTTTTCCTTTATCCTTTCTACAATGGGGACATTGAATAGAAAATTTGAAATCTGTTGTATTTCACAGGCCAATAGCTAAAATGTCTACGTGAAAAAATATTAAGTTTGACTCAAAATATCCACATTTTCTTTTTCATCTGTTTGCCCATGCTCTTTATTTGCAGTTTTGGCGGTGGAAACAGGTACCCCGGCGACTAGATTAATTGCCTACGAATGGATGAGGAACCATTCTTACAGTTATTGTCTTTAGTAGGTCCATTGTAATGCAATGCACGTGCATGCGGAAGGCAAGTACAGCGACTGAAAAACTAAGCCTGTGCGCTCCAAGTAGTCCGTTCAGATTGTGGCATGCGTCGTGATATACTACGAACCATTCTTCCAGATCAACCTTAGCACATGCCTCTCCCTTATTCCTCATCTGTTTGTTATGTGAAATGAATATTTAACTTATGCATATAGTAAAGGAAGCTGTATTGTATAGTACAACAAGTGCCAAATTTTAGGATTATAAAAACTATTTGAATAAATCATATGACACGCGACACTTGTCCATGTTGCCGCGCCGATACGAGGCGTTACAGGTGAGACAAGTGGGGTGGTGTGGGTAATCGTTGTTATAATCCTATTAAGTGATACCCATTGTACTATACAGCTTCCTTTACTATATACAGAACGTAGAAAAAACAACACATAGATAGGGAATATAATATTAGAGAGTTGTAAACTTGGGACACTAAGGTTGATTGACAACGACATATACTACAACCTGAATGGACTCTTTGGAACGCTGTCATGGCCGCCTGCCTACATTATTATAACAAACATAACTGCAAATTACATTGTCATACTTAACAAGGGCAGCGATTGAATTGAGAAGAAATACAATTTGAAAGTTTGTTTAGGCCTATGGATAGTGTCAATAGTAGTAGTGTGATAACGGTACCTCGAGAAGCTAAAATTAAGGTAGGAAGCACCAAACCCCACCAGATTTCATTGGTTCTGAAACCTTTTTGTTTCAGAAAGAGCTCCTCAAATTATTGTTTTTTCGTTACTGTTTCCCTTGTTGCTGAGGGGTCTTTTCTTATTGATTTTTCAGTTAGTACCTACATCATATGCATTATGTTTCCTCAGTTCATAGTCTTTGCCTGTGAGTGTATGGGCCGCTTATGGGGGTGGGAGGGGCTTGAGGCATGAGTTCTAATGTCCGTGGGGCAGGGCCCCGGCAAGGGGAGGGGCAGGGGTGAAAAGAAGTTAAAGCAAACTCCCTCTAATGTACTTTTAGATGCATGATTTATTTATCATGAGTTGTGTTTATGAATGATGTGTGTTTAAACGTTGTCTTGTGGATGAATATTACATGTGAATCGAGCTAGTGACCATCAGATGTGGAAGGTGGTGGTGGTAGTGGTGGTGTGTGTGTGTGTGGGGGGGGGGGCAGCACTTTTCGACTCGCCCCAGGTCTGCACTTACCCATGTCGGGACCCTGCCGTGGGGTGCCTGCATAGGCCGTTCTATACCTCCGTGAGGAAACTTGGACAGTTTCGGTACGGGCTTGCTCGGAAGATGAGCGAAATCATTATCCTGTACAATAATGGAAGGTTGTCATTTTTTAAATTACCTTTAGAATGGCTTGACCATCGCCCCTACATGTACATTTTCTCCTTTTGGCTCCATGTGTATATATGTAACAATCACATCATTTATATTGTCTTTCTCATTGGAGGTTCGAGTCCTGCACTTCTCTGTGATTTCCAGCAGTGACTGTTACAGTCCAAGTGTACAGGGCAAAAATAACGAGTTCGGTCGCCGCTATATGCCTCCTGATTGTTCCTCACCTGTATATTGTCTGCGAACATTTATGTCAGAGTGCATGTCCTTCTTTGCTCAGACTGTCCTGTTTTGTGGACATATTGTCCTATTCCTAAATTATCGCCTATCAACCTTGCAGCCAACGCGGCGGCATCGCCCGTCGCCCGTCGGCCGTCGGCGCTGCAGTCGGCAGTCAACAACAAGATGGCAGGTGTAGCACGGTCGGCCGTTCGTCTCGCCCAAAAAGTTACCAGATTTAGCACTTCATTGCCTGTCACTTGTTTTCAAAGTCAAAATGGTTCTTTAGCGGCTTTATCGTCTCGACTCATGAGCTCAGGTAGGTGGCAATCATATTTATTTTTCCGCAGGGATGATGTAATAAACTGGATTTGGCTCATGGGCTCCAGTAGTAGTTGTTGCGTTCAATACAGTGTAATTATTTGGCACTTTTATTCAATTGGAAATTTGTACAGTAGCCTTGCATAGATTAATCCGCTTTTACCGGTAGACAGTATTGTCACTGAGAAACTGTAAAATGCAATGTTGATTCATGAATATTTTCATTGGCATATTTGGGGTAGAGAATTTCTAGCATAGCCGACCTTGATGAATAGGACTAATGTTGCTGCCAACTCCAATACCGGTACTTGATTTTGAATTGAAGTAATCTTAGCTCTCTAATTTTGAAATTTTCTTTGCCCTATTGTGGTTCTGAAATATGGAGAGTAGTAATTTTCTTAGACTGGGCAGGGGAAGGCTATTTTCAGTTAGGATATGTTAGGTAAAGTTAAGTATTGCCTATTGGCAGAAATTTATAGGGGATGGGGCTTCTTAGACTGATACAGACTTTTCCTTTGAAGAAAGGTCCAGTGCTGTCTTATGACATCCTTTCGGTGGCCCATGAGGTATTTGTGAATTTTTGTCTCGCCCACAGTTGGGTTAGTATAACTGACAATAGTTGGTGAGATGAAACTTCACAAATTACCCCCATGGGTTCAACTTGCAAGATCAGTTATGCAAGATAGTAACTGAGACTGTCAGTATATTGAGACATTGTAGAATCTCTATTCCTAGTATCTAACAATAACTTCTTTCTTCAGTCTACCAGCATGATAGACAAGCTGTCACTTTCCTTGAAATTATACAAATGGTATTGCTTTAGAACTGCACACCTATGCATTATTATAGCAACATAGAATTAAATATTGATATTGTAAATTTTATTACCTGAACATATGATTTTTTTTAGCCGAAATCTATATAAAAAACCTTGCTAAAAGCAAATACACTACCAGAGTTGTGATAAGTTTTAAATTCCATGTCATTTGTCCAGTCCCGTCAATGCCAATATGACTATAGCATTGATATTGTGTATTGGGTGTTCTCCCAGACCAAGTGACATAACCACAATACATATTTCTTAAAATAGTGCTACCGAACTGAGCCTCATGCTTTTCTTCAAGCTATGAAACTCCTGTACACTCCGCAATTCAATCAGATGCCAAAGCCAACTGTCAACATCAATGATGATGACGACAACAACCCTAATGACATCTAGAATTACAAGTACTGCATTACTAAATGCAGAATTGGTTAGGCTAGGTTGAATGAATGGTTGTAAATGGATGATGTGATGCATGAGGTGGAATGGGTGGGAGATGGGGGGTGAGGTAGTATGTGTGAGAAAAATTTTGATGCAGCCTGAAGGGGTTTCTGTCTTTCTTCTCCCTTTCTACATGAGGAGATGGAGAGGGGGTCACTGATTTAATGAAGCGGCTTTGCCGTGGATGTGCTGTGTCTTGCGACACTGCTTCTGACCCAGGGCAGTGGACAAGATACAGGGATGCCCCGTCATCCAGGAGGTGCCAAGATAAGAGAGAGGGTGGAGGGGAGTGGAGTGGATGTATTAGGGATGGAATGGGTGGGAATGGTTTTTATGCCTTTGTTTTTTGGCTACCTCCCTTGTAAGGGGGAAAAAACCTTTGGTATATGTATGTATGTAATTCTTTTTTTACCTCCACATCTGTCAAAACAAAGATGGCGTCTCAAGCAGTAGTCATGACTTCGTTTGTTAGTGTATAGCTTTATATATCTTTATCTGTTATTGGTTTCTGCCAAGAAAAATGTGTATTACGTTGAATATTTAATTTTCTATCGCTATATCGTGTAGGTGAGCACCTCAAAAAACTTACTGTCGATATAAACTGATTGGAATAAATATGGCTATTCCTATTTTCCCAGTCTTCTCTTTTTCTACATGAGGGGATGGAAAGGGGGGGGAGGTCACCAATTAAGTGAAGCCACCTTGCAGAGGGCGAGATGCAGGGATGACCCGTCATTGAGGAGGAGGAGGAACCAAGATAAGAGGGAGGGAATGGGTGAATGGGAGTAGAGGATGTGGGGATGCAATGGGTGGGAGTGTTTTTTTTTTTTTTTTTTTTCCTCCCTTGTAAGGGGGAAAAGGCCATTGGGGATGCAATTGGTGGGAGTGTTTTTTTTTTTTTTTCCTCCTCCCTTGTAAAGGGGAAAAGGCCATTGGTATATGTTTGTATATTCCTTTCCTGTTTTATTCATTGAACTGCACATGGAAAGGGTGATGATGCTACTCTCCCATTCCTAGCCACTTTATTGTAAGTAAATGCAAATTATTAGGAGGATGAGGGCATTTACCTATGTGGTTGGGTTATTGCACTTTTCTGGGCTTTGTTTATGAGAAGGATTTTTTTTTATTTAGATTTCCAGTTAGAGTGAATCTTGGTGCACCAATACAGAACAGTTGTCAGTTATCCATTGCATTTTCCTTCTTCTGACTCTGTCTCTTCGAACAGTTGCATACCACAGGTTTAACAGACCCTATTGTGCAGTTAACCCACATAGGCACTTAAATTGCTTGGATGGTTGATCCTATTGGGATGATCATTTTATCATGGCTAGTGTCTGGCTACTTTATTAAACATGGAGGCATAATGATGAAGGAATGAAGATAAGTAATTTCATGTGAAAGACTGCAATTTTGAGTTAATTTTGTCATTTGAAGAGACAATAATTGGTAGAAGCTGGGAGGAACCTGTTAGTCATTGCATAGTTTTGTTGACTGTAAACCTACAACCCAACAATAGCTGAATGTGGTTCTCTGGCCCTTCCATAGATCTCTGGGAGGAAATTTTGGGAGCAATGTGTGGGACTTTGTGTCACTGGCTGAAAGTAGTAGAAGGGGAACATTTGTTAGTTGTTAGCTCTCCTTGTATTTAAAGGTGAGATCTTGAGCCCAGTCCAAAGACAGTGTCCTATTCCAAATAGAATTAAAGAAATTTATGGAATTTGAAGTTAGGTAGCCTAATGAGGACTGATGTCCCTCTTGCAAGACCACCTCATGCATGCAGGTGTTTGACATAATTTATTTGATCATCTTTTTATATTATTAAAGATGTGAGGGAGTGAAGAGGGTGGAGGGTAGTGGAGTATGTAGGGGATGGAATGGGTGGGAGTGGTTTCTATGCCTTTTTCTTTTTGGCTACCTCCCATATAAGGGGAAAAAAAAAAGCCTTTGGTATATGTATGTAAAATTTTGATTGCATAATTTCTATTTATTTACTTTTTTTTTTTTTAACAGCACCTGAGTATGAATACATTCTGGTCGATAAAAGGGGCGAGAACTCGAATGTGGGCATTATCACCTTGAACCGACCCAAAGCCCTCAATGCACTGTTTGAACCACTTCTAAAGGAATTGATTGAGGCTCTTGAGGTCTTTGAGGCTGATCAGGATATTGGAGCTATTGTGCTGACAGGAAGTGAGAAAGCATTTGCTGCTGGTAAGTTGCATGCATCATTCAGGGTTGATGCAGGACTCCATTCCTATATGGTTGAATTACATGATATAAAAGCCAATTATATAGCAAGCTTGTAATTTAATGGGAGAAATATGTGTAATGATAACCTATAAAGATGGAAATGACTGCTTGGCTTGCCTGATTGTAAAAGTGAAACTGGCCAAGTTTATAGTGACGTATAATGGTATTAATATAGACCAATCATATATGTGAGCTCTCCTATACCCATGTGTGGAAGGTCTGTGCAGCATACAAAGTTGAATTTAATAGTAATTGACAAATATGGAATAGATTTATGGTGTAACTGAGAACTTACCTATAAGTAAAGTAAAGTGGTTAATGGTAAATGTAAAATACATGCAGCACATTGTAGCTGGACTAGTTTAGTTATGATTTTTGAAGTACAAATTTTTTTTATCTTCTGATTTGCAGGTGCTGACATAAAGGCTATGGCTAACAAAGATTACTCTACAACAATCTCTACAAATTTCTTGGCAAACTGGAACAAAGTAGCAAATATAAGGAAGCCCATTATTGCTGCTGTCAACGGCTATGCACTTGGAGGAGGATGTGAACTTGCAATGATGACGGACATCATTATTGCTGGGGAAAAGGCAAAGTATGTGCTGGCACCATGCTTATAGTGTCTAGATATTGTTTTTGCAGTTTTCCTTATCTTTTATTCTTCTCATCTTTGTATTACTTACAAACCCGTTAGTGTAGCTTGTACCTTCCATTGTATCATGGACTCGCTAAGAAATCAAAGAAGATCAATCAATTGATCCTTTGTCTTGGGTCTTTCTTGTAGGAGACTCCAGCTCCCAATTAACCGGTATTAATCAGTCCTCCACCAGCCAGACCCACAAGTCACTCAAGGAAGAAATACATTGTAGGATAAGATGTATAGTGTCTTTTGTGTATTGGTTGCATTTAAGGCAGTTTGATTCTGTGGCCAGGCCTTTTCTCTGTCAATATTGTTTTAATATTGGGTGGTATCCTGAATGGTAATAGGGATAAGCAGGCATTTGATATTGTCCCTAGACATATTGTAACAAAAAAATAATGAATCTACAATAACAAGAAATGGCTAGGAAACTTCTTTGCTGGTATATACAAGGCTTTTTTCTCTTTACATGGGAGGTAGCCAAAAAATAAAGGCATAAAAACCACTCCCACCCATTCCATCCCCACATACTCCACTCTCATCCACCCCCTTCCCTCCCTCTTATCTTGGCTCCACATGGATGATGGGTTATCCCTGAATCTTGCCCACTGCCTTGGGTATTGGCTGCATGTTATTGTGGGGTAAAAAGCTGCTAAGTAACATGCAGCTGATACTTTAGGGTCTATATGGGGTGCCCCTACGGACAAGAGCCAAACATTTTGTCTGTGGTAGAGGGAATTTATTCATAGAGAAATGATGATACTCTATTATACTGTGACTGTCCCTCCATTATGCTGTCCACACTTGTTACTATCCTGTACCATTTCTCTGAATATTCATTTTCTCATTTTGCCGAACCCTGTGGTGGGGTAAAAGAATACTGCCACCAAGTCTTTCTTCTTGAGTCGTATGAGGTGACAAAAATGGGACAGGGATAGGACTAAGCATCTGTCTTCCTCTAACCCCAAAGGGGACATTCCTAAAAAAAAGTAAAGGCATAAGAGGGTCTAGGAGTTTTCCAACCAGTACCCTAAGATTTGGGTCTTAATGTGCGTGGATATGGTACAGATGAGAGTAAAAGGGAAGATAGGCAGTATGTTTGTGAGAAGATGGATATATTGACACTGAGTGAAACTAAGTTGAAAGGGAGGGGCAAGCTTGAGTTTGGGAGGATCTCGGTAGTGAAGAGAGGACAAGGGAGAGAAGGAGTGGCTATATTAGTAATGTGGATGGTGAAACTTGGGAGGGAGATGTGGGTTTTTGTAAGTGCATATGGGCCTGGTAGTGAGAAGAGTGTAGAGCAAAGGGAGGCTTTTTAGATAGATTTCAGCAAGTGCATAGAGGGATTAGGGAGAAATGTCAATGTAGTGGTATTGGGAGACCTTAATGCTAGGATAGGAAATGAACCAATAGATGGAGTGGTTGGTAAGTGTGGAGTTCATGAAAAAATCGTAGTGGAGAGTTGACGTTGGAGATGTCTAGAGAGTTGATCATAGCAAATACAGTGTTTAGGAAGAAAGTCAAGCATAGGTACACATGGGAAAAGGTGGTGGATGGAAGGGTGGTAGAGCATTAATGGACTATGTAGTGGTAACCAGGAGTATAGTAGGATGTACATGCTCTAAGGGGAGAGAGTGGGGGAATATCAGATAATTTTTTGGTGAAAGGCAAGTTGAGAGTGAAGGATAGATGGAGAAAAAAGGACAAGGAAGGGAGGTGCTTGAAGTGAACTGCTTAAATGAGAAAGAAAAGGAGTACAAGAAGCTGTGAGAGGAGGAAGTGAAGGATAGAATAGAACTAGGAGTGGCGGACGAATGTAGATTGAGAGAAGCAAGTAAATGCCTTTGGGGATTAAAAGTCTAATGAGAAATAGATATTTGGGAATGGATGCTAAGAGATTGTATGAAGGAGTGATTGTGCTGACAGAGCTGTATGGGACAGAAACGTGGAATATAAGAGAGGAGTAGTTTGAATGTGTTTGAGATGAAGTGCCTGAGAAGTATGATAGGGGTTACTAGGCTGGATAGAGTGAGAAATGAGGCGAGGAGGAGAACAGGGGTGGAAAGGGAGTTGGGATATAAGGTTGATGAAAGAGAATTGGGATGGTTTGGACACATGGAAAGAGAGTGAAGAAAAATTAATAAAATTGTGGAAGGCAGAGGTAGGAATGAACATGAGGAGGCGACCAAGGATGAGATGGATGGATGGGGTAAAAGGGGCATTGGGAAAGAGAGGAATGTCTGTAGAGGAAGGATGGGAGAGGACAGAAGATAGAGGTGAATGGAGAATGATTGTGTATGGATGATGCTGTGATGCATGAGGGGGAGAGGGTGGGGGTGAGGGAGTACATGAGAAAAATAAATTGACGCAGCCTGAAGGGATTTCTCCCAGTCTTCTCCATTTCTGCATGAGGGGATGGAAAGGTGGGGGTCGCCGATTTAATGAAGCGGCCTTGCTGTGGATGTGCTGTGTCTTGTGACACTGCTTCTGACCCAGGGCAGTTAGGGAGATGCAGGGATGACCTCTCATCCCGGAGGAACTAAGATAAGAAGGAGGGAGAGGGGTGGATGGGAGTGGAGTATGTGAGGATGGAATGGGTGGGAGTGGTTTTTATGCTTTTGTTTTTTTTTGGGTACCTTTGGTACATGTATGTATATGTATATCTATTATTTTCATTATGATTAAAATATTACTGGGATGGCATATATATGGATAGTGAAGAAAAGTATATAAAAAGAGGAAGGCAGAAGTGAATGGAGTGAACTTGAAGGGAAGACTAATAATGTGTTGAATGGATGTGGTGAAAGGGACCTTAAGTACATGGGGAATGTCAGTTGAATAGGGATGGGGAGGGTAAAAGGTTGGTGTGAATGAAGAGTATTAATGGATAGTAAATTGATTCAGCCCAAAGGGGTTTCTTATTGTCAGTGCTGTAAACTCAGAGTTTACAAGTTTTTGTTATTGTCATTCCTTAGACTGTCTGACTCAGCAGTCATATCTCCCTAAGCAATGCCATGGGTGTAATGGGGTTTTCCCACCAGTCCCGTGTAGTGTATATTGTGTTATTGGTTTGAGCTATTGTGTACAATGCAGTCTTCCATAATGTGTTGTATGGGGTGAAGTCATCCAGCCTCTTCTGGTAGCTCAGAAAGGCTGGATGGTGGCTGCATTGCAGTCTGGCCAAGTGGATTCTCCTCTTGGGGGAGGCAGGATTCGGAAGGATGGAGATTAGGGGATCTGGCATGCAGCAATGTATTGTCATTACATTTGTTGTTGGTGGATCAGTGATTGATATGATTATGGTGTCTGGTGGTTGTGGAGGAAGAGAAGAGAGTATTTGTGTGTGATATAGGTATCTGGGTATTGTTTTGATGTTTCTTGGCATGTGTGGGTTTTTGCTATTCAGTGTAGTGGGTGTGCTGTGTTTCTGTGCCTATCATGTTAAGGTGATCCTTGACTTCGAGGACTTTCATTTCATGGCTTAAATGGCCTGTATATGTTGTATTTGTGCAGCCTAGTCTTTAGGGCTTTGTTTTTGTATGATCTATAGGGTGTTGTGTGTGAGATTAGGGGCCCATATGGTGCTTGCATAATTCATCACTGAGCATACACATTGTATACTGTAATGGTAGTTTCTTTGTTTTGTCTAAATGTTGTTCCTGCAATTGATTTAAATGCATTAATCCTTGTTTGTGATATTTTGTTTGAATGACATGGATGTATTGTATGTTATGCCAAGAATCTTGGGTGTATATGTGTGTGGTATGAGAGCATTGTTGATAAGTGGTGTGGTATATATTTGTGTTCCATTGTCCAATTGGTGAAAAGTGTGGCTGTTGATTTAGTTCGGGGCTATTTTGAGTTTATTTGTAGTGAACCAGGTGAGCATACAAGTAGGGAAGGTTGGACTGTTTGGCCCTGCTGTGGAGTTAATGTTTAGTGGCATTGGTTCTGATCAGAGCATTGAACAGGAGACAGGGATAACCCTTCATCCACAAGCTAGAATAAAAGGATAAACAAATGTGTGTTGGATGGGTTTATACCTTGACTAAGTCACTACCCACTCATGAAAGGGAAAGGGCATTTTGGTATGTATTATTACTATTGTTAGTAGTTGTGGTTGTATGAAGCAAGGAATGGAGGTGAAGGTGAATTATAGAGTAAAGGCACTACACTTGGCTATTTTTCCTCTGACTGTTGGAGCAGATTTGCAGCCCAAAGGTTTTGGGAAGGAATTTGATATGCTGGAGGAAAATAATTTTCCTCCAGCATATCGAAGACAAAATAGTTTGTAATAATGATTTAATGGCAGAAAAAGTGCTGCTGATTAATTGGGGGTTGAAGGAAAAATAGTCCAGGGAGACAAGTTAATGTCTGTAGGGTAGAATGAAGTGCCATGATGTAGATATCCAGGGATGAACACAAAGTTTGTACGAGGAGTGATTATGCTCATTGCACTATGAAGCAGATTTGTGATTTGGAGGATGAAAAGACCTAAATGTGTTTGAAATGGTTAAGAAGTGTAGTAGGGGTGAGGATAAGTAGTGAGATGTGAGGTGGACAGTAGGGTTGGAAAGCTGACAGATTGGGTGGATCAAAGTATCGGAATAGCTGAGACATGTGGAAAGGAGGAAGAAGACTAGCAAAAAGTGTGAAGAGTAGAAGAGGATAGAGAGACCTTGATTGATTGATAATTCTTCCAAAAGTACAGAATGGATTGAAATTGTATAATAATGATTTATTAATGGGTCTGTTATAGGTTTGGGCAGCCTGAAATCACCATAGGAACCATCCCAGGAGCTGGAGGCACTCAAAGGTTGACTCACGCCATTGGCAAGTCGAGGTCCATGCAGATGTGTTTGACGGGTGAAATGATCAATGCTCGGCAAGCAGAGGCATGGGGTAAGTTGATATATAACAAATTAATTATAATATTTTACCTTCCTTGTAAGGGGGAAAAAGCCATTGGTATGGGTATGTATTTAAAAAGATTGCAGGTGAGAGGGAGTGTAATTGTGGATTGATCTGGAAATTTTGTTTCTGTAAAGTGGTCACATTTGGGAAAAAAAAGAAATGAAAGAAAAAGAACAATGGTTAAGCCACTTCTGCACTGTGATCAATTTGTAAATTCTGTGGATAGCTTAAAACAGTTTTACTCATGTTAGGATTGGTCTTGCTGTGGATGTGCTGTGTCTTGCGACACTGCTTCTGACCCAGGGCAGTGGACAGGATGCAGGGATGACCCGTCATCCAGGAGGTGCCAAGATAGGAGGGTGGAGGGGAGTGGAACATATGGGAAATGAAATGGGTGGGAGTGATTTCTATGCAGTTTTCTTTTTGGCTACCCCCCATGTAAGGGGGAAAAAGCCTTTGGTATATGTATGTATGATTGGTCCAGAGACTAAATGGTATCATGGGAAACATATCAATCGGTTATCTGGGTTCAGGTGTGGGGTACTCAGGTTAGGATTGGTCCAGAGACTAAATGGTATCATGGGAAACCTATCAGTCTGTCATCTGGGTTCAGGTGGGGATACTAGGCCTCCTTTATATATCATCTTACTCTGTCCCTTGTAGCAGCCGAAGTCTTCATATCCTAAACATTCTGCAATTTCATGAAATGTTCCACTCATCTTCTACTCAACACTTTCCATTACCTTTCAAAACTATGATGGGGACCTACTTGTGGTCCTGCAAGATAGGGAGCAGAGCTCCCCAGTTTCAAAACACATACATACATATACCAAGGCTTTTTCCCCCTTACAAGGGAGGTGGCCAAAAAGAAAAAGGCATAAAAATCATTCCCACCCATTCCATCCCTAAAAATACTCCACTCCCCTCCACCCTCCCAGCTTAGCACCCCCTGGATGACAGGTCATCCCTGCACCTTGTTCACTGCCCTGGGTCAGAGGCAGTGTCGCAAGTCACAGCACATCTACAGCAAGGCCGCTTTATTAAATCGGCAACCCCCCTCTCTGTCCCCCCATGCATTTTTTTTCAAAACACACTTTTGATAATAGAAATCTTTTAGGATTACCACTAGTAGTCACCCATTGTTGATTCAACAAAAGATTTACAAAGGCGGAGCATGCCGACAGGAGACCTTTTGGTCCATATCTAGGTCGGATGGGAAAAAAAAATCACAAAAATAATAAAATAATAAATAAAAACTATAATAATGTAAATAACAAATAAAATACATAAATAAATGCTTAGGTATAGTTGAATAATAAACAAACAGGTAAATAGTAAATAATAATAAATTGACATATAACTAATACATACATACATATACCAAGGCTTTTTTCCCCCTTTCAAGGGAGGTAGCCAAAAAGGGAAAGGCATAAAAACACTCCCACCCATTTCATCCCTAAATACACTCCACACCCCTCCCACCCTCTCATCTGAGCACCTCCTGGATGACGGGTCATCCCTGCACCCTGCCCACCGCCCTGGGTCAGAAGCAGTGTCGCAAGACACAGCACATCCACAGCAAGGCCGCTTCATTTAATCGGCGACCCCCCCTCTCCGTCCCCCCTTGCATATAAGGAGAGGACGGGGAGAAATCCCTTCGGGCTGCGTCAAAATTTACTCACACATACTACCCCACCCCCTCGCCCATTCCTCCTCATGCAATCACAACATCATCCATATACAACCATTCTCCACTCACCTCTGTCTTCCGTCCTCTCCCTTCCTTCCTCAACAGACATTCCCCTCTTCCCCAAAGCCCCCTTCACCCCATCCATCCACCATCCACTTCATCACATATAACTAATAATAAATGAAAATCAGACAGACAAATGATAACAAAACAAAAACAAATAATATAGAATAAATTATAATCATTACAGCATCTTGCTTAGGTGTTTATCTAAATGATTCTTAAAGCTTCGAACTGAACTACATTGCACTACCTGTGCAGGAAGTTTATTCCATTCATTAACTACATGGTTGGCAAAGTTGTTTCTACCTACTTCCAAATTGAATCTATTTCTGGACAGTTTGAGACCATTGTTTCTTGTCTGATTCCCATTCAATGTGAAAATGTTGTCACTTTTGATGTTGTCAATTCCCTTTAACCACTTCACTACGGGACTTAAATCTCGCGGGCAGCAGCCAATGCCAGCCGTACGACGTGTCGTAATAATACTCGCATCATAAAATATGGTCACCGCTTATATCGATCGTTCTCTCTTTCACCCGTGAATTTTGAAAACCACAGAGAATGGGATTAAGAGCAGATTAGGGAGAATGTAAAAGCACAGGGGCGACTACAATAAATATAATCAAGACGCCGATATGGTAGCGTCGCGAATCCACTTGCTCCTCATGACGCCTACGTGTGCGGCACCGTATGGAAGTGGTTAAAATCTTAAAGACCTGTATCAAGTCACCTCTGAGTCTACGCTTTTTTAGGGAAAACAGATTCATATGTTTTAGTCGATTTTCGTATGATTTGTTTTTGATATTTGGAATCAGTTTTGTGGCTCGCTGTTGTACTTTTTCTAGTCTGTCAATGTCTTTAATGAGATTCGGTGACCATATGGAAACAGCATATTCCAAATGTGGACGAACTAACGATTTATATAGCTTGTTAATGAGTGATGGACTTTTGAAATCAAAAGATCCCACAATCAGTCCTAGAATCTTATTTGCTTTCTCAGAGGCTGAAATACACTGCTTGGATGATTTGAGGTCGTTACTGATGATTACGCCGAGATCTTTTTCACTATCCACTTTTGTTAACGAATTTCCAAATAACTTGTAATGGTACTTACTGTTATTTTTACCTATGTGCATTACCTTGCATTTACTTGTGTTAAATTTCATTAGCCACTTTTCAGACCATTGCTGTAATTTATCTAAATCTTCTTGAATATCTAATTGGTTTGAGTGATCATTTGCCACTCCGCACAGTTTTGTATCATCAGCAAATTTGGAAACAGTAGATTTTAGTTCATGGTCTATATCATTTATATATACTATGAATAGAAGTGGCCCAAGAACGGAACCCTGAGGAACTCCACTTGTAACATTTTTCCATCTAGAAGTTTTTCCATTTATAACAACTCTCTGTTTTCGACCATTCAACCAATTACTAGTCCAACCTAATAGGCTATCACTTATCCCGTGTAAAGCTAATTTAGTAAGTAGTCTTTCGTGTGGGACGGTATCAAAAGCTTTTGCAAAGTCTAGATATATTAAATCTATATTGTTTCTTTTGTCATAATTCGAGATAACTGTGTTGTAGAATTCGAGTAAGTTAGTCACGCAAGAACGTTTCCGTCTGAAACCATGCTGGCTATCATTTATTAAACGGTTACTTTCTAAATGATGTTCGATAGCATTTCTGATGATAGTTTCCATTACTTTTCCTACGATTGAAGTCAAACTTATAGGCCTATAGTTATTTGGTTTCTTTTTGTCACCTTTTTTGAATATGGGAGTAATGTTAGCTAGCTTCCATTCTCTTGGGACATCTTTGGATATGATGGATTTCTTGAAAATAATTTCTAATGGAACAACAATCTCATTTTTCATTTTTTATTTGTGCATAAATTTCCAGTGAGGATTCCTTGACAAGCAGGTATGCATTGATGTTATATATTTTTTTTCTTCCAAGGTCTGGTTAGCTCTGTGCACCCACCAGAACAACTTGTGGATGAAGCCATCAAAATTGCTGAGAAAATAGGTTCTCATTCGAAACTTATTGTGCAGATGTGCAAAGAAGCTGTTAATAATGGTAAGGCAACCCAGAGGTTACTTTTATTGTCCATATGTGCACATGAAAATGTTAATATTTTTACATTTCTGTACAATAGCTTTTTTGTACATGTAACTTGTTACTCTTTACAGCATACGAGATGTCACTTTCACAAGGATTGCTCTTTGAGAAACGCTTGTTCCATGGAACCTTTGCTACGGTAAGTTGGGGTGCAATCTTCCGGTCAAAAGGTGACACTCCCTCCCCCTTCCCTCTTCCTGCCAGACAAAATGTATGAATAGTGCATACTTCTGACAAAAGAGTATATAATTTAAGTACTGCTTTGGAATGAGACCCCATGTATATAATTCAACAATAACCAGAAATTCATGTCTTATAGATCGGATGTTAAGTAGTTTACCTTTTTTCCAGCATGATCAAAAGGAAGGAATGGCTGCATTTGTGGAGAAGAGGAAGCCAAGTTTCAGTGACAAATAAACTCTGAAGCACTTAAAAGTATTTTTATATATGTGGGTTTTAATGTGTATGAAGTGGTTGTGCTTTTATTTGTCCACTTCTTGCAAGGGAAAAGGCCTTAGTATGTATATATTTACATTGAAGTGTGGAGTATGGTAGATAGTACTGAAAAATATTGGGAGCAAATGATACAATGATTGTAATTGTTAATAAATATTAATTTTCCAGTAAATAGTTTCATTTCATTCATTTGTACAAATGACCTTAATATACAAATAATTTTATTTATTTTACAATATAAATTATATATAATACTTCTGGCAGTAATGCTGGTTAAGAAACCAGATAAAAAAAATTAAGTGGTTTAACCAGTAAGGAGACAGTGTCCCTCACTTTGTGAATTACAGTTGAGGAGAGTGGAGGGAAAATGTTTGCTTCCATTTATTTCATCCACGAGGTGCCAAGATAGGAGAGAGGGTGGAGGGGAGTGGAATATATGGGAAATGGGTGGGAGTGATTTCTATGCCTTTTTCTTTTTGGCTACCCCCCCGTGTAAGGGGTAAAAAGCCTTTGGTATATGTATGTATTTATTTCTTGAATACAGGAGAGGCCTCCATAGTTTCCATTTGGTGCAACAAATGTGCAACAGTAAAACGTAACTGATGAAACTGTTGAATGGGAATGTGAAATCTTTCTTTTCTGCCACTGCTGGCTTCAGCTTCCATAAGGACTGCAGGTTCAAGAACTCTTGATAGCCAACTGGAAAGAAGATAAAATAAATAAGTAAATAATAATAAACAAGAAGTAATAAATAAATAAAATACATACAGAAATGTAACCTGGTCAAACTTAAACTGATAAATGCCTTACTTTGTAGATATACTGACATCAACTCTCCACTTCAAATCACTTAGAGTTGGAAGGCTGGGACTATTTGACAACAATCTGGCATCAATATCAGGGCGAGCTGGTCCAGTAATCACTTTGCAAATGTCAGCAGCTTGGTCTTCTGGAAAACTTTAAATATACATATATATACTTAAAGGCATTTCTCCATTTGTAAGGGAGCCTTTTCATACTAATCTTCATAAATTTTTTCTGTATGCCCAAACCACCTCAATATTCTTTAACCTACCCTATCCAACAACTTTCTACCTCTGTTCTTTGCCTAACCTCCACATTTCTCACTATCTATTCCTGTAACTACTAATGTATTATTCATATACTTAATCTCAAAAGTATTTACTATTCCTGCCTCTCAAATATTCCAAGTCTGTTTCATAAAGTACTGAGTACAATCACTCCTTCAAACAATCTTCTCTTTGCATCCATCCCCAAATACCTTTCTCAAACCACTTTTCACTCCACTCAGACAAGTACGTGCTCACTTTATGTAATTCATCTCCACATTCCCTTCATTCATTGCTATGTTATCCTAGATACTTCAAACTCCACCTTTTTTTCAACCTCTCCCCGCTTCATATTCAACCTGCTGTCATCACTCCTTGTACAACTCATTTTACTTTTGCCAAAATTTATTCTGAACATTTTCCTTACATGCCCTTCCAAATGAATCAACTGATTCAGTCTCCTCAGAATTGGCTATAAATGCAGAATCAACTACAAACAAGTGGCTCACTTCCCATGTTCCTTCACCCTCACCCACCTACACTAAACATCTGCTTGGCACTCTCGCCTTTACCTCCCTTACCATCCATCCATACAATTAACCAATCAGTGACATAACACAACTCTGGTGCAGCCCTACATTCACTTCAAACCTTAAGATAATTTCATATTACATTCCAAAAATCCACATACATATTTAAATAACAAATCCAGGCAGAAAAAGATATACATACCCTATGTGTTTTAAATCTCCCAACAAATTTTCTTGCTTTAGTTTTTTTTGGTTAAGCCTAAAAGCCTGACGTAAGAGAGTCAACATCCCTGCATACTGCAAACTTAGGTCCTACATGGAAAAAAATGTATATAAATAAGCTACAAAAAGTATGAGATTATTGGAATAAGTTAACATAGTCAAATCAGGCAGTCAAAGACCCTCAATCCTAGTAACTCATGATTTGGAGTACAATCTGCTACCATCTTGCCTTGTGACTGCTGTATTTGATTATTTGAAAGACATCACTGCAACTGATGATCAATTCCATAGTGATAAATAGTTTCAGCACAGGATTTATACAGTAATTTGTAACTTACTTCCACCTCTTCTTCAGTTGAAAGTCCTTTGGCATTGCAAATGTTCTTAAACATTGTTTCACATTCGTTGGGTGTCATAGTTCCTTGTAAATGACCAAGAGCCACTGTAAATTGAATAAGGAAATCAAAATTCAAATATTAATGACTGCTAACTGTTAAGAGAAACTAGTTTGCATAAAATAATACATGTTTAATACATATACCAAAGGTTTTCCCCCTTACAAGCAATGTGGTGAGAAAGGGAATGGAGGTGGAGGTAGAATGTAGATTGAGAGAAGCAAGTAAATGCCTTGGAGGATTAAAAAGTGTAATGAGAAATAGACCTTTGGGAATGAATACTAAGAGGAGATTGTATGAAGAAGTGATTGTGCCGACAGCACTGTACGGGGGCAGAAGTATGGGACATAAAGAGGAGTTAGAATGTGAGGTGAGGTGCCTGAGAAGTATGATGGGGTTACTAGGTTGGGATGACCCGTCATTCAGGAGGTGCTAAGATAAGAGGGAGGGTGGAGTGTATTCAGGGATAGAATGGGTGGGAATGATTTTATGCCTTTTTCTTTTTGGCTAGCCCCCTTGTAAGGGGGAAAAAGCCTTGGTATATGTATGTATATGTACTAGGTTGGATAGAGTGAGAAACGAAGTAAGGAGGAGAATGGGAGTGGAAAGGGAGTTGGGAGATAGGGTTGGTGAAAGAGTATTGGGATGGTTTGGACACATGGAGAGAATGAGTGAAGAAAGATTAGTACAAGAGGAGTGTAAGGCAGAGGTAGGAGTGAACATGAGGGGGTGATCAAGGATGAGATGGATGGATGGGGTAAAAGGGGCACTGGGAAAGAGGGGAATGTCTGTTGAGGAAGGACAGGAGAAGACAAGATAGGGATAAATGGAGAATGGTTGTGTATGGATGATGCTGTATGGGAGTGGGTGGGGGATGGGGGGGTGAGGGAGTATGTGTGAAAAATAATCTGATGCAGCCCAAAGGGGTTTCACCCCTGTCTTCTCCATTTCTGTATGAAGGGAGAGATGGCGGGTCGCCAATTTAATGAAGTGGCCTTGTGGATGTGCTGTGTCTTGCGACACTGCTTCTGACCCAGGGCAGTGGGTGAGATACAGGGATGATCCATCATCCAGGAGGGGCAGATAAAAGGGTGGGAGGGGGTGGATGGGAGTGGAGTATGTAGGGATGGAATGAGTGGGAATGGATTTTATGCCTTGTTAGGGAAAAAAAAAAACCTTTTGATATATGTATGTATACAAGGGATGTAGCCAAAGTCAAAAGGCATAAATCCACATGATTAATAATAATTGTTACCTAAATTTAACTATATGAAAAACCTGTAGTCCCATAGTAGGTAACTCCCATAGATCTCCCTAAGAAGAAACTTTGGACTATCACCGGTGTTGTGTTGGTGTAAAACTTTTTCTGTGTCATTGGCTGATAGCAGCAGGAGGGAATCAGGTGCCCATTGTCAGCTTTCCACGTGTGAAAAGGTGTATGAAAAACAGTCAATCAAGAGGGATCTTGGACCCAGTGTAGACACTGAATGCCAGCCCATCAGGCTGCACCTTCTGGTGGAAATGATGGGATTAACAGGTTTTGAAAATGGGCAGCTTTGCTGTCAATTTTGTAATATCCCAACAAGCAGGTACCCATAAGTCCCACCCTACACCTCTCTAGTTACAGTTATCATATATATTATTGTAGTGTAGAACCTTGGTTCTCATTCACAATCCATTCTAGAAAACTGTTCCAGAACTGATTTGGTGGAGGACTGAAACAAGTTTACTGATCTGCTGGATAAAGGTTTATTAGGGAGATATTTTCCCATAAAACTTTGCATTTCACCCCATTTTCCATTCTTCTCTGGGTTGGTCAAGAACAGATATTTTGGTCAACTACTGGAGAGAAAGAAAGAAGAAAAAAAAAAAAAAAGAGAGAGAGAAAAAAAAATCATGATCAAGCATTGAATTGTTAGACTGAACCATTCAAGAACCAAGGTTCCACTGTACAAATAACCCTTTGGTGTCAATGAATACTTAAAAGAACTTACACTTTATAAGTTTCCTGGACAAGGGTTTTTCCAGTGTTTTACTTCCATTTATCAGACTTTTGACTTCTGTTGGTATTTTTGAAGGAAAAAGTATATGTTCCCTATCTGGAGCTAGTCTCGGAAGTGCGGCTGTACTCATTCTGCAAAAATTAAAGAGGAACTTACACAATGGGGACCTAAAGATCCAGCATCACATAGACCAATCACACCACCTTGTACAACATCCAAAGAAATAGAAAAGACAGTCCATGATAACAACCAACTCACATACCCCACTATCCAGTAAGACACAATTTCCAAGGCCACCATTCCATGTGGTATGTAAGGAATAGAAAAGACAGTCCATGATAACAAGCAACTCACATACCCCACTATCCAGTAAGACACAATTTCCAAGGCCACCATTCCATGTGGTATGTAAGGAAGGCATGATGAAAATATTAAGAAATTCTTCCTCGGTGAAATAAGAACCACGCTAGTATGCTTGCATACAGGCCTATATATTTCCTCTTTTCCTATAACTTTATCATTCTCCCCTACTATCATATGTTCCTGGTATCCCCCATTGCCATAGTCAAAGCCTCCCTATCCTTCTCTGTATTGAACAACTCCTGAAATACTCTTATCTTCCTCTTATTGTCTTAACTTCCACTTACATCTGTTCATCAGTACCCTTTACTTTCTCTTCTTTACCCGACTCACCCACCCAAACTCTTTCACTGTACCACTACCTTCCAAATTATTTGTTATTTTTTTGGATTCTTTATCAAATGCCTACCCCATCTTACATCTGCCTCCTTCACCTTGTGTTTTGTCTTCACTCTCTTCAGTACCTTTCATATGTTTTCCTAGTTCTACTTTGCAGCAAATCTTCATATTCTCTAGACATATCCTATCAAAAGCTTCATATGCCCCAGATGTATCTCATCAAAAGATCATTGTGGAAGATTAATACAAATGCCAAAAAATATAAATCATTAGAAACATATAAAAGCTTAAAGAGACTATCTTTGGATTACTCACTAGAAAACAGTTCAGTTACAAAAGCAAATTAAGAGAATTATCTGGGAGTACTGGTCACAAATACCTTATCACCAGACAAACATATCAGCAAAATTGTGGGTGAAACAACCTTTTGATGAACAAAGTGTTATTCTATTACATGGATGAGATGATGAAAAATCCAGAAAGCCTGACATGTTGCTTTGAGTTTCACCAAGTGGAAAATCTGCACCACCACAGTGGCTGTCAATGGTCCACAGAACATCCCACAGATGTTTGGGAAGAATCTTTACTGTTGTCATGAGGGAAAGGACACTAACAATTTCTTTACAAAGGTTAAATTAAGTTAGGGTGTCAGATCAGGTAAGGTAAGGTTAGCTTAGGTTGAACAGGTTATCATCTTTAAACCTAAAAATGACAACAAAATGGCATGCACTCTCAGTTGTGATGGATCAATTTAATTCATTTAAAGATTAAACAATGTTGTTATTATTATTTACTTTTGATTTGTTATTAAAATATTTTATAGAAAAATGGTTAGCTAAAGGCAAAATGGAGAATTGAAACCCTATATCTACCCACAATTCTATACAAGAACTCTCAGTCCCACCCATCCGTCCCATCACATATCATTGGTGTAAAAAAAAAAAAAAAAAAAAAAAAATCAAGACCAACCTGGCTCCCCACCACCATCAACCCAGCTGAAAAATCATTCCCATGACATGAGAGAACCATACTGGTACAAATGCACTCAGACTACCCAACATTGAAAGTAGTAGCAAGAGATAAGTGGAGTGACCAAAGAATCAAACTGCTCCAGATACAATCACATCATAACAGACATAGAACAACTCATCTTATGCTGTTCTATTGTAGCCTTACACAAACATAACCAGTATCTCTTTTTGATTAATTTGTGGGCCAATCTGGTGGCTCCTGGCAGTTCCCTGGAACCTCTGGACCTCCTGCAAGAGACTTGGTCCAACAGATTGATTAACTTGATATGAAGATCACACCACCATTGTATATTCTTAGAGTTGATAAAGCATTTTTTTTTCATTATCTGCATGTCCATGTAGCAAAAACAGGTTTAATTATTTGTTCAGACAGGTACAGGACTCCTAGAAACCCCATCTGCAAACTATTCAATTTCCTCCCTCATCTTTCTGGTGATATAAACAAAATAATTTCTTTTGCAACAAAAATATTAAGAACACCCTTTCCTTCATCCAAATGCAGGAAAATATATCTAACTAGACAAATAATATTCCTGAACATTTAGCAGCTGTTTCCCTGTTCATTAACATGATTAAGTCTATTTCACCCACAATTTTACTGATATGATTGTCAAGTTCACCATGGCCTTGGATCATGTTGGACTCATGACTGACAACTATCACTCTTCCAGATGAGAGCTCAAAGCTTGTATACATGGTCTGATTTATAAGTGATACTGTGACAGTGAGACAGTCAAAGACCTGGGTGTATGGCTGAATAGCAACTGCAAATTTTATATGCATTTCAAATACATCACAAGAACAGCAAGACAGATAAGTGACAAGGAGGCCAGAGCACTTGCTACCCCTATGGATTGTACTCATTGTCTCTACAAAGGTGTGAGAGTATATGCTCATTTATATCTGGAATGAGAATGATCCTAGCGGAAAGTTTCAATCGTGCTGGTCTGAGGTTATTTAATAGTCTGCTTTGTGAGAACTAAGGCATAACTGGAGTCAGCACATAAACACTCAAAAGGAGGCTAGATAAGTTCCTGGAAAAGAAGAAGATAAAAAAAAAAAAAAAAAAAAAAATTACTGGATGAGCTTCTAGTCCAACTTCAAGAAAAGCTGCATCAAACTGCATTATCAACCAACTCCAATATATGAGGATAGAAAAGAGGTGGGGGAACAGCAGGTCCCCAGACTGGTCATGGTGATGACATAAATCACCACCAAGTAAGATACACAAACACATACCTAACTCCTTGTCCACCAGAGCTAGAATCCTTGCTTACAGTGCTATCATGCTTTTTGGCTTTGGGCAGGGATTGAAATCAGATTGCTGAATTAGCTGTAAGTGTGATACACTACGCCAGCAAACCTGTGGCACGGTATCTCAAAGATACTCATAGATGCAGTTCTGGAGGTCTATGCTTGTGACTCAAGTTTTGGATCCTGGTTGTCATTATCATTTATGACACTGATTGGGAATAGAGTTATGTACTCTAGGTTCTATACCAGTATCACACAAACCCATTTATTTTTCCTATGGAATGGTTACATTACATTAGGTTAGGGGCTAGTGAACATGTTTCATGTTATAATCTGTTTATTTGGTTCTGAAACTTTACCTATTTTTTAATGGGTGTAACTTATTTCCACTGCTTGCATTTTTACAAATCAAAATTCATAATCCACTAAACCTATTAAAAAATGAGGTTATGGAATTATTCCAGTATTATGCAAATACAGATATCTAACGTGAAATTTGTTGTCAAATATCTCCTAACCTATCCTAACATAACCATTCAAAAGAAAAAAAAAATAGATCTTTCAAATGCAAAAAAGAAGTTAGTGAAAAATGTGTTTGAGTGACACTGGGATAGATCATAGAACTGAGGTTACTTAATTTTATACTTTTCAAACACATACTGGCATTCATAATTTACAAATTACTTTATGAAATGAACTCTCAATGATATATATTATATCCCACGAAATACACAAAATGGATGTTAAACTTTCATAATTATACAGCTAATTCACCAATTCTCACCCAACTACTTAATCAAACTCATCAACGGTCAATTGATGCTGTTTTCCTTTAAAGTTTGTATAATTTTCTTAAGTTCTTCGACTAACACCTACCTGATTGTCGCTCTGTTCGTACTTCAGTGGGAGGATTTCATCCCACCAGTGTTTACTCATTAAAAGGTTTGGCGTAAAAAATATTAAAAGAAAATATGTCCATATATTAATGCATTAATATTTTTCAAATTATCATAAGTAATACACTGTAGTATATATCTAATTTTGAAATATTCCCTCGAAATCCCATGCTGATAGATGAATTAAGTACATACGTAAATACTTGGTCATAAGTGCATAACATTGATAAATTAATCATGATATAGGATATATTATCTATTGATAATAATATATGTTCAAACTATCCATGTTTACTTCTCAGAGCTTTATATTTCCGAATTTCCCTTAATAACTAAAAGTTCCAATATGACACAAAAAGTTTTAATAAAATATAAATTTTCATCGTTCAAATTAAGCGTCTTGTTATGAAATTATATTGTGAAAATAAATGTAAAAGGCACATAAACGATAGACATGTTTGTTACGAGTATTATAACAATAAAAATATTTAAAAGATTTAGTTGTACTCCTTTGATTCATGAGTTAACACTGGGTGGCGCGACTGTTTTCCTGTTTATTTACCTTGGGGATAGGTCAGACGAGGTCATATATTGGCTCACAGGTAAGAAATATTAAATTTCGTCATTATTTTCTCCTATGCATTCGCCAGAGACCTTTAACACACTGTGAAACATACATAAGATTGGAAAGATTTTGCAAAGTACTCATGAAAGAGCGATGTGGAAGGTATGGAGATGTAAACAAAGCTGAGGCAAAGGGAGGAAGTGAGTGTAACGAGTGGTTAGAAGCAGTAATGGTGTCCTTGAAAAAGTTAGTAACCTCTCTGTCAGGTCTCCTGCTCATAGGCAGGTAGAAAGCATTATGTATTTTGGTGTCTCGTAGGTTATAGTAAAGGCTGTCGATGTGTTTTGGGTGGAAGTCGCGTAAATGAACCAACGTCGTATTATAAATGTTTAACCTTGATCTGTCTTCCATCTTATTTACATTGTGAAGCTTATATCTTGATGTATGTCGACACCAAAATGAGTTATAAACTTGATATTTATCTTGGCATTGATGTCATTCCTACTACAGTGCCAAGAGTATGGGGTATTATAATGTCATACTATTATGTGACAGATTTTTGCTCTTGTTTGAAATGCTAAAATAATTCATGTAGTACTGGTAGTCCATGAGCAAAGTTTGATAACAAAATCTGTTGTAGAATTGTGATAGCTGGACATCATAGTATGCTTTATTTTTGGTGAAATGTTCTATTATGACATGTGAAGTCTGCTGAACATAAACTTAAATATTCACATTAACATTGAAGTTTGATTTTAGTGGTCATTATATAGCCACCCGTGGTTAAATCATATAATGACTAGGAGTTGAGGTTTAGAACAATATAAACTCCTTTCCAAATTTTTATTATTATTAAGTTTTAAATGTGTGAACAAAATGAAAAGGGGTTGTTGTCCTCTGAAATGTTTTTGTCATAAAAATTATTTATTTTTGCCATGTTTAATATAGGAGAGGTGGGGTGAGGAAATTGTTTGAAGATAGAACCAAGATTCATGTGATTGAACAAATGCCGTAAACATTTTACTGAGGGAAAAAAATATATTCCATAGAAAACTTACACACATGAAAGGGTGTTTGCTCCCATGTGAAGGGGGATGGATGAGTTGAGCACAGATCTATCCTAAATCAATCTAATCCACTCAGCACCCTCTAGTCTTGGTACTTTGAATGAAGGGTAATTCTTATCCCATTCCACATTGATCAGGTTAAAGGCAATACAATGTAACAGTATCTCCATAATGTGGCTCTACAGTTAGAGCTGGTTTATCTGTACATAAGAACATAAGAATGAAGGAGACTGCAAGAGACCATAAGGCCTACACTAGGCAGCTCCATATCCTGCTAGAAAAAGAATACATAATGTTGTATTTTTGGAGTGTTAAATATAATACTGTGATTGGTTTTAGACAGACAAGAAATGTGTATGATGGTATTTTTATCATAGAGAAAAGCATTTAGTTTCTACTTTTTCAAATCCATGTGAGTTGCAGAACTGTTGGTTACTTGTTATTGTTGTTCGGCCTGACAGTTTAGGGAACGATAGCAATTTGTTTTTGTGACTTGCCACACATCCATCCAAAAGCAACTGTTTTCCCTGTCGTCATAGTATATGAGAGGAGAAAGTGGGAAGGAAATGTGGAAAAAGTAAGGGGAGAAGGTGGGAAGTGAGGTGGAGGTAAGGCTAGAGGAAATGAAGAGTTTTAAGTGCTTAGGGTCACATGTAACAGGGCATGGAAGAATGGGGAATGGGAGTAATTGGTAGAGTGAGGGAATTGAGTAAATGTCTTGGGGGAAATGAAAAATGTCATGAGAAATAGGTATTTGGGGATGAATGTAAAGAGAAGGCAGTATGAAGGAATTATTGCACCCATGACACTGTATGGAGCAGAAACTTTGAATATAAGGGAGACAGAAAGCAGGAGTTTAAATATGAGATGAAGTGGAGTAAGATAGGGGTTATGGAAATGCATATAATGTGAGAAATAGGGAGATGATGAGAAGAATAGTGGTGGAAAGAGAGCTGGTTGGTAGAGTTGACCAAAGAATACTGGGATGGTTTGGGCTTATGGAAAGAATGATCGAGAAAGACTAATAGAAAGAGTATGGATGGATTGAACTTGAAAGAAGAACAAGAATAGAATAGATGAATGGGATGAAGGCCATGAGTACAGAGGGAATGTCAGTTGAGCAGCAAAGGGAGAAGGTAAGAGATAGGTATGAGTGGATGATAGATTACTGTGGCCTGAAGGGTTTTCTTCTTGTCTGCTCAGTAATATTGTGTGTAGATGAGGTAGGAGGGTGTCCATGTAATTAGGCAGTGGGAGTAAAATGGCTCTGGTCTTGCTGTGGAGATGTGTCCTGTTGGATTACTTTTGACCTAAACACTGGGCAGGGAATATGTATGACCCTTCATCCATGAGGAGTTAAAATGATTGGGACCAAATTTGTGTATTGGATGAGTGGGATTGGTGAAGGGTAGGGTCATGCCTTGGCCAGCCACCCCTCATATATAGGGGAAAGTGCGTTTTGATATATACATGTACTTGTATGTATATACTTCCCCAGATGTGTTTCAAGTTATTTCAGACACAACTTACCCTCAGAGAATTCTGGAAAGATAATTTTCACATTTTCGTTGCCACCCACTTTGGGCCTGTGGCTTTCCAGTCAATAAAACTCGAGGCAACACTTATTGTTATTGCATATAATGGTTTTGCAGTGGCAAAACATGCCAACATGTGTGTATGCATGTGTGTATTCAAATTCATTGTTATTTACAAGTTTTTTAATTTCAGGATGGGGGAGCAGCGTCAGTGTTGGCTGCGCTGGCATGACTACAGAGATTCTGTTCTTTCTCAGTTTCAATCTCTTCGATATGATGAAGATTTCCTAGATGTTACATTGGCTTGTGATGGAAAAAGTGTTCAAGCTCACAAGTTGGTGCTTTCAGCATGCAGTGTATATTTTAGAAAAGTTTTAAAGGTGTGTTTAACTATGTTGTTTATACAGTAAACCCTCGATATAACGGACGATATGATATGGGGACAAGGGTCTGTCATTATATCCAAAGATCCATTATAACCAAGGATACCTGGCTATAATAGATGAAAATCCGTTATAGCGAGGGTTTGTCCGTTATATCTGATATCTGGTATATTGAGATCCGTTATATTGAGGGTTTACTGTACTAGTCTATTGTTTGAAAATAAGTTTGTGTTATTGTCTATCTATATACCAAGAGCTTTTTCCCCCCATATAAGGGAGGTAGCCAAAGTCAAAAGGAATATACCCACTCCCACCCATTCCACTCCCATCCACCACCCTTTCCCCCCTCTCATCTTAGCTCCTCATGGATGACAGGTCATCCCTGCATCCTGCCCATTGCCCTGGGTCAGAAGCAATGTAGCAAGACACAGCAAGGCCACTTCACTTAATCAGCAATCCCCCTTCTCTGTCCTCTTTTGCAGAAAAAGAGAAGACAGGGAGAAATCCCCTTAGGCTGTGTCAAAATATCATTCACACATAAGCCCCCCCCCCATGCTCAACCCCTCCCTTCCTTGTATCACAGTATCATCTTTACATAGTCACTCTCCATTCATCCCTATCTCCTGCCTTTTCCCTTCCTTGCTCAACAGACATTCCCCTCTTTCTCAATGCCCCCTGCACCCCATCCATCCATCTCATCCTAGGTCGTCTCTTTGAGTTCACTCCCTCCACCTCTGCCTTCCACCCTCTTTTACTAATCTTTCATCACTCATTCTTTCCATGTGTCCAAACCATCCCAATGCTCTTTCTTCAACCCTATTGGCCATCTCTTTCCACTCTTGCTCAGGGGTATTGGCTGCATGTTATTGTGCAGTATAAACTATGCAGTTGCATGCAGTCAATACTTGAGGGACCAGAGCCTCACATAATTTGTCTATGTCAGAGGAAATCTCTTATCATAGAGAAATGATGCTACTTTATTGTACTGCGGGTGTCCCTCCATAATTCTGTCACACCTCTTCTTAATACTGACTTGTACCACTTCTTTGAGTATATATTTCTTCTTCGCCTTTCACCTGTGGTAGGGAGAAGAAAGAATACTGCCACCAAGTCTTCCCATTAGGGTCATAAAGGTGGCTAGAATGGGGTGGAGTGTGGGATTAGGCATTCTGCTCTGAGTAGACCCAAAGGGGACATCCTTGTGAGAAATCAAGGCATAATAAAGTGGGAGGAGTTTTCCAACCAGAACCCTAATGTTTGGGTCTTTTAATATGCTATCATGACATAGAATTATATTTTAAAGAAATAATGATTGAATTATAATTTTTCTCTTTTGTTTTTCAGGAAAATCCATGTGATCATCCAATCATCATTTTAGATGATATCAGATACCCAGAACTCGTTTCACTAATTCATTTTATGTATAGTGGAGAGGTACTTGTAGAAGAAGAGCGGGTGTCACATTTATTACGTGCTGGAACATCGTTGCAAGTGCGTGGTCTTGCCGAGGTTTCTGCAGCAGTCACGCAGTGTAGGGTGAGTGTAGCTATGTTTTAGAAGGGTGCAGGCTTCTCAGGACAAGACACTTGTTGCTCTATTCAAGATTATTATTAACCACTTCAATACGGGACTTAAATCTCGCGGGCAGCAGCCAATGCCAGCCGTACGACGTAACGAAATAATATTCGCATCATAAAATATAGTCGCCGCTTATATCGATCGTTCTCTCTTTCACCCGCGAATTTTGAAAACCACAGAGAATGGGATTAAGGGCGCATTTGGGAGAATGTAAAAACACAGGGGCGACTACAATAAATATAATCAAGACGCCGATATGGCAGCGTCGCGAATCCACTTGCTCCTCATGACGCCTACGTGTGCGGCACTGTATGGAAGGGGTTAAGTTGTTTAAGATCATTAGACTGATTTAAGAGTTGTGGAGTCTGTCTATAGAGACACAGGCTTAACTGCATTCTTTTACTCTCCAACTTCTCAGCCTATTCTCTAGACCAGGGGTTCTCAAACTTTTTCTCGTTAAGTACCCCCTGAGTTATAAGATCATCTTCCCAAACCCCCAATTATCTGACAATGAAGAGAATGGTAATTTATTGACTAACTCACACACACACACACACCAGATTCAACTATTGGTAATCAACACTGTTAATTTAGAAACCAGCGTAGAACAGTGAGATTGAAGGAACACACACTGCTAGCACGGAATTTCATAATCCACAACTACCACTATTTAAAATACGTTTTTCATCAGCCATCTAAGTACCCCTAGAAATCAGGGGTTCGCGAACCCCAGTTTGAGTACCCCTGCTCTAGACTCTCTCATTAGGAGGACAGTACATTGGTACCTGCCCTCCCATACCTTCCAGCTGGTGATAACCCAGCTTCTACACATGCCCAGTATAAACAAGATGTGAATTACACATATATCCATCCAATGCCATCCACCTATATACCAAGAGTTTTTTCCACCTTGCAAGGGAGGTAGCCAAGTCAAAAGGCACACACCCACTTCTATCCACCACCCTTTCCTCCCTCTCATCTTTGCTCCTCTTGGATGATGGGTCATCCATGTATCCTGCCCACTGCCCTGGATCAGAAGCAATGCAGCAAGACACAGCACATCTACAGCAAGGCTGCTTCACTTAATCAGCAATCCCCCCCCCCCCTTCCATCCCCTCATGCAGAAAAAAGAGAAGATAGGGAGAAATCCCTCCAGGCTGCGTCAAAATATCATTCATTCATAACCACTCCCCACACTCCCCATCCCCCACCCTCTCTTCCTCACATCACAGTATCATCTATGCACAGCCATTCTCCACTCACCCAATATCTCCTCCCTACTTTCCTTGTTCAACAGACACTCCCCTCTTGCTCAACACCCCTTTCATCCCATCCATCTCATCCTTGGTCATCCCCTCAAGTTCACTCCCTCCACCTCTGCTTTCCACACTTCTTTTACTAGTCTTTCTTCACTTGGCCTTTCCATGTGTCCAATCCATTCCAATACTCTTTCATCAGACCTATCTGCTGTCTTTTCCACCCCCACTCTCCTCCGCACCTCTTCGTTTCTCACGTTATCCAACCATATAACCCCTGCCATACTTCTCAGACATTTCACCTCAAAGACATTTAAACTTTTCCTCTCAGCTTCTCATAAATTCCATGTCTCTGCCCCATACAGTGTCATCGGCACAATCATTCCTTCATGTAGTCTCCTCTTTGCATCCATTCCCAAATGCTTATTTCTCATTACACTTTTTAATCCCCCAAGGCATTTACTTGCTTCTCTGTCAACAATTTCCTTCCACCTCCACTCCTCCCTTTACTGCCACATGCAACCCCAAATACCTAAAGGTATCTGCTTCCTCCACCTTCTATCCTTTAAGACTTTCTTTCAACTTGCTGCCATTCTCTCCCCTTGTACATCTCATCACCTTGCTTTTACCCACATTTACCAACAACTTTCTTGTATCACATATCTTCCCAAACTCTGTCACTAACTCCCGTAATACTCTCTGACCCTGCCACAAGCACAGTGTCGTCTGCAAACAACATCTGGCTCAGCTCCCGCTTTTCTCCATTTTCTTTAACCATCTCCAATCCCCTGCCCATTACACTCACATTTACCTCCTGCACCACCTCATCCATATACACAATGAACACCTATGAGAACATGACACATTTCTGTCACAGCCCCACCTTTACCTCAAACCACCTGCTCTTTCCATTTCCAATTGTAACACAGGCTGTACTTCTTGTAAAAACTCTTGACCGGCCTCAACAACTTTCCCCCAATCCCATATACTTTTATCTGCAAAACCTCCCACAGTGGCTTTGTGGCTACCCTGTCATAAACCTTTTCCAAAACCATAACGGTCCAAAAAAATATCCTAAGGCTTTTTCACATATCTGCCTTACCACAAAAATCTGATTCTTGCAATCCCTACCTTTCCTAAACCCACACTGTTCCTCACCAACCCTGTTCCTCTCTTAATCCTATCAATTAAAACCCTCCCATATACCTTCCCAATTAAACTCAACAAAGTGATCCCTCTGAAACAATTACACTCATATTTTTCCCCTTTACCCTTGTAAGGCAGAACTATACAGGCAATCCTCCAGTCCTCTGGCACTCTACCTAATAGAAAATGAACATACCTTACATATTGCAAAATCAGAAACAAATTCAGAGCTGTAGTAGTTCTTACATAAACACAACATACACATTATACTTGTGCAGGAAATTTTTCTGTTACCATAGAACACATTACCCACTACAGTTATAGAAGACAAAATACAACACAAAAGTTGACTCAACACTAATGCACAAAAGCAAAACCTTTTTCTAACACAGAATATTCATGTTTGGTTTGCTGATTGTTGGGAACCATGCTGTAGAAACACAGTCCAGGGTGGTTCCTATGAACTGTATGAAGACTTCATTAGAGTTTCATTCTGTTGTACAAAGCCAGTGCTAAGTTGACTCAACACATTGCACAAAAGCAAAACCTATTTCTAACACAGAATATTTAAGTTTGGTTTGCTGATTGTTTGGAACCATGCTGTAGAAACACAGTCCAGGGTGGTTCCTATGAATTGTATGAAGCCTTAGTAGTTTCATTCTGTTGTACAAAGCCAGTGCTTGTGATGGATCTTAGTAGATTAATTTTCTTGTTCATTCTCACTGTCAGATCTATAGTGTACTGGCCAAAGGTCATATGAGCACCAGAAGTGAGGCCCAGATTTTCAGGGTTCAATTCCTCTGAAAAGTGTTTTTTAATCTATAGATTCATACTAGCAGGTAACCTGAATGGTCACCACCCTTTATGGCTACACACACAAACAACAGACCAAAGAGGAAATCAATCACTCTGTTGCCCCAGGACTCTCTTGCAGAGGAAATGAAATCATAGATCAACTGGCCAACCTAAGCATACTAAATTCCTGCAAACACCCCAGTAGACAATTTCCTGGGATAGGCATTAAGTTGGTTTGTGCAACCCCCCCCCCTCCCCATGGATGAGTTCTACTCTTTAACTTAATGTTATAGTTTATCATTTTAATGCAAATTGAAACCAGAATTACCTTTTGAGATATGCTCCTTTCTTTATGTAACAGGTGAGCCAAGAAGATGACAGTGAAGATGATGAGATTGATGTAGAATATCCTGATGAACAGGAAGAGAATGACCATGCTAACGAAAACTCTCAAGATGCTCCCACCTCCATCACATCTTCCTCATCAGAGCAAGTCACAGATGATGACAACTCTCAGCACAATAGTCAACCTCCTTCAAAGAAACTAAGAAGAGACTCCATAGAAAAGAGGAACAACCTGAAGAAGAACAATGTTAATCATAAATTAAACCATGGTCACGAGCTCCCTATGCTGCAGAGTATACTGAATGCAGTACAGAAAGCCCAGAGTGGTGGCAGCTCCCCCAGTCCGGCCCCCAGTGTAGCCAACAGCCCAAAAGAGAAAGACACCAGTGGACCTATCCCCAACAGCAAGGCAGAACCAAATAAGACAAAAAGGTAAGGATTTCAGTTCACTGGAATGTATTCATCTCTGATATAATGATGTACTGTAGAATTCTTTTCTGGCTCATTCAGTCAACAAGTATGCAGAGATTTACTCTGGCCCTGAGGAGGTCTGTTTTGCAGTCTCCCTGAGTGTAATTAGTTTGAGGAATCTTCAATTAGTCTTCATTCAGGGTCTGTTTTTCAGTTGAGCAAATTTTGTAATGCCCACAATTTTTTTTTTTTTTTTTTTTATATACCAAGGCTTTTTCCCCCTTCCAAGGGAGGTAGCCACAAAAGGAAAGGCATAAAAACACTCCCACCCATTTCATCCCTATATACACTCCACACCCCTCCCACCCTTCCTCTCATCTGAGCACCTCCTGGATGACGGGTCATCCCTGAACCCTGCCCACCGCCCTGGGTCAGAAGCAGTGTCGCAAGACACAGTACATCCACAGCAAGGCCGCTTCATTTAATCGGCGACCCCCCCTCTCCGTCCCCCTTTGCATATAAGGAGAGGACGGGGAGAAATCCCTTTGGGCTGCGTCAAAATTTACTCACACATACTACCCCACGCCCCACCCCCCGCCCATTCCTCCTCATGTCGTCACAACATCATCCATATACAGTACAACCATTCTCCACTCACCTCTGTCTTCCGTCCTCTCCCTTCCTTCCTCAACAGACATTCCCCTCTTCCCCAAAGCCCCCTTCACCCCATCCATCCACCTCATCCTAGGACGTCCCCTCATGTTCACTCCCTCCACATCTGCCTTCCATACCTCTTTTACTAGTCTTTCGTCACTCATTCTTTCCATGTGTCCAAACCATCCCACAAAATAGATTGTAAATTGTGCTACCATGTGCAAGTGTTTAAAGTGTAAGATGGGAAAAGAAGAGAGAAAATCTTGTCATGGTAATGGTAACAAAATGATAACAGGTCTGTTCAGTTGTGTATGCTTGCATTGTTTCAAATGATTAATTATTTGAAAGTGAGGTTAATAGTAATAATAACTGTTGCCTCATGTTTCTTGAGTTTTTGTAGGAGAAACACACACAGAGCAGAATCCCTAGTACCATCACTGTCCCACTCAATTGCCTTTTATGACACACTCGGGAAACACGGTGGTAGAATTCTTTTACCCCCACCACTGGAGGTCCAGAAGTAGTAGTTAGAAGTAGTAAAGGATAGATTCAAGGAAAAAGCATAAAGGAAGGTCAGCTATTGTACAAAACTATTGTCAGTCCTCCATGAGTAGAGATTTTAACTCATAAAATAGATGAAAGATGTGTGATTGGTCCATAGGGGCACTCCAAAATAGGCTCTAAAGTATTAGTTGCATGTTACCTAGCAGTCACTACACCAGTACAAAGTTGAAGAGGGAGGGTTGCCATGGTAATGAAGTGGTGAAATTAAACAAGCTTTGGCTGTTGGGCCCTGCTGTGAAGGTGCTGTGTCTTACTGTATTGCTTTCAACCCTGGCAGTGGGCAGAGATGATCCTTCATCCACAAAGAGTTACCATATAAGGGAAAGAAATGGTTGTGGAATGGGTGGAAGGTGGATGTGTGCCTTGATGGGCAACCTCCCTTATAAGGGGGGGAAATGCCTTTTTGTATATGGATAGACAGCCTCAAGTTCCGTGGATTGGAGACCATGTACAAGCCCCAGAGGCTGCACCTCCAGATGGATGTGAAGGATTAATGTGTTTTGAAAATGGACTGCAGGGTGACATAGATTAGTTGCCAGTCAAGTGAAATGGTACTAGCTAACAATCATTGATAACTTCAGTGACTGATAAGATTTCTTTATTTCCTTTCAGAACTCGAAGTCCTACTCCAAAGAAAAAAGAAAGTGAAAAAGTAAAAGGTGACAAGGAAACAGGTAGCAGCTGTGAAGAGGAATACCTTGAGGTGGAAGTCAACGGCACTAATTGTGTAAAAGAAGAGGAAGAATATTTCGAGTTAGGAGAGGTAATTTTCTCCATTTCTATCTTCTAGCTGTTAAGAGGAGTCAAGAGTTTTTACAAGAGTAGTAGAGCCTGTGTTAGAATTAGAAAGAGTGAGTGGTTTGGGGTAAAGCTGGGACTTTGTCAGGGATGTGTCATGTTGCCTTGGCTATTCAATTTATACATGGATGGGGTGGTGCGAGAGGTAAGTGGAAGGGTAATGGGCCAGAGATTGGAGATGATTAAAGAAAATTGAGAAAAATGGGAGATAAGCCAGTTGTTGTTTGCTGATGACATCACACTTGTAGGAGGATCAGAGGAGGGATTGAGAATGTTAGTGGTGGAGTTTGGGAAGATGTGTGAAAGAAGGAAGTTGAAGATAAATGTGTGTGAAAGTAAGGTGATGAGATATATAAGGGGAAAGGATGGCAGTAAATTGGAAGTGAGTATTAAGGGAGAGAAACTGGAGGAAGTGGCTAGCTTTAGATGCTTGGGGATAAATGTGGCAGGAGAGGGAGGAGTGGAGGTAGAGTATAGATTGAGGGAAGTAAGTAAATGCTTTGGGGGGTTAAAAAGTGTAATGAGAAATAGACATTTGGGAATGGATGTTAAGAGGAGATTGTATAAAAGGGTGATTGTACTGATAACACTGTATGAGACAGAAACATGGAACATAAGAGAGGAAGAGTTTGAATGGGGGTTACTAGGCTTGGTAGAGTGAGAAATGAGGAGGAGAGTTGGGGTGAAAAGGTAGTTGGGAGATAGGGTTGATGAAGGAGTATTGGGATGGTTTGGACACATAGAGAGAATGAGTGAAGAAAGATTAGTAAAAGAGATGTGGAAGGCAGAAGTGGAGAGAGTGAACATGAGGGGTGACCAATGATGAGATGGATGGATGGGGTAAAAGGGGCACTGGGAAAGAGGGGAGTGTCTGTTGAAGGAAAGGAGAAGACAGGAGATAGGGATGAGTAGAGAATAGTTGTGTATGGATGGTGCTATCATGCATGGAAGGGTGTGTATGGGATGGGGAGGTGAGGAAGTATGTGTGAATGATATTTTGACGCAGTCCAAGGGGATTTCTCCCCGTCTTCTCTTTTTCTGCATGAGGGGATGGAGAAGGAGCTCACCGATTAAATGAAACGGCCTTGCTATGGATGTGCTGTGTCTTGCTGCATTGCTTCTGACTCGGGACAGTGGGCAAGATGCAAGGATGACCCGTCATCCAGGAGGAACCAAGAAAAGAGGGAGGGAGGGGTAGTGAATGGGAATGGAGTATGTGGAGATGAAATGATGGGAGTGGATTTATGTCATTGATTGTGGCTACCACTTGTGGAGACAACCCTACAAGTGGATTCATCATTAGGAAAGTGTGCTGTGTGCCCCTATTAGCCAGAGTTGACAACATTCATAAATTGTGCTGGTAACTGGCATAGACTGAGTTTTAAGGAATGGTCTCTGGTTGGATACACAGTCATTTCAGCAATACTCCATGATGCTCTTAAGGTACATGGCACCAGAGAGATGAAGACACCTCTTCAAGTCATATTTATTGTCCATGTCTCATAGCTATACAACAAGATAGGGAGCACAAATGACTGGAAGATTTGGATCTAAGTCCTCCTGCATAAATATTGACACTGCTTTATAACGCCTTGGTAATGCCAGTCCTTCAGAAAAATTCCTGACAAGACCCACCAATGTTTGTCAAGTGAAAGTGAGAGTGAAAAGATAGTTGTAAATGGAAATTGGTTGTAAATGGTAAGGAGGTGTTATGGCTCAATTGTATGTTTTTGTTTGTTGTGTATATTTCTCAAGTGGATGAGGAGGGTTGTCACTTTATAATGAGACAGTGGGGGAGGAACCAACTCTGTTTCTTGGTCCTTGCTATGTTAATGCCATTTATTGCTGCATTGTCTGTGACCTGAGCAGTGTGACAGGAGACAGGGATGACCTTTCATCCACAAGGTGCTAAGATGGGAGGGAAGGCAAATGGGTTTTTGGATAGGTGGAGGGTAGTGTATGCTTTGACTTGACAACTCCTCCTGTAAGGGGGAGAAGGCTTTTCAGTATAAATATATGGCTGTTAAGAAAAGGTACAACTAATTATATTTTTACATATGTATTGCATTATGGTTTTTTTGTTAGAGTATTGAAACTTGCTTATGATGATGCTTTTACTAATAGTAAACATTTTTTCCAATAGAACTACATTGACGTGTCCAGTGAACTCAGAGAATCCAAAATAGCACGAACAGGTTCCCCCATAGCCACATCTGTCAAGAGCTCAACAGCAAACCTTACATCTGCACTAGATATCAGCAACTGTATAGGCACTTCTGCAGTCAACAGCACCAACTCTGTGATCAGCTACACCTCCTTCTTGGCACAGAGTGGTCTTGGCCTCCTACAAGGTTCAGCAGGAAGGGAATCGACTCTCATTCTTCCACCAGCAGGTAATTTTTTTAATTGTGCACTTCTTTACCTGTGTTTTATTCCGTTCTTTGATACTTCTTTAGTCGGGTGTTTGTATATTAAGATCCTCTGTCACTTATCATTCTTAGCCTTCTCATTGGTGTTGCTTAGCTAAGTTTCTAGTTATCAATCAATCAATCCATTATCCTTGATCTTACTTGCATCAAAACTACTGCTGTGAGAAATTTGGTCTTTTTTTTTTTGTGTGTGATATTTGCATCTTGGAAATGTGATCTGTCACAAGGCAAATTCTGTGCTGGTATTTACCTAATTGTACAGATAGTACCTAGTTATGAAAGAGATACATTCATGAGAATATCTCTAAATAGATTTGTATGTAACATAGGTCCCTATCAAATTTTGTACATACAATAATACATGCATACCAAAGGACCAGTGAACTCAGAATGACCAAATTGAAGCATATGCCCACTCCACACCCATCCCATACCCAGCAAAACCCATTCATCACCCCTCCCATTGAAGCAGCTGATGATGAAAGGTCAAGCAGTAGCTTGGCTTAGGTCATAGGCAGTGTAGTGAGACACAACATCTCCATAGCAGGGAACAGCAGCCAGAGCTGGTTTACAACACCACTTCATCATATGATGCCCTCCAAACCTCCACCACCACTACCAACACATCATCATCATCATCTTCATCTCCATCCACTTAAACCTATGGAACAGACAAGAACATCTCTTCAGGAGTTCCATAAGGCTCTGTGCTTGCATCAATAATGTTTCTTGTCTATGTCATTCATGTTATGGAAAGAACAAGCTATGCCAACATGTTTTCAGATGACACAGAAATCATGAGAAGATTGAAAAAGGAGGAGGACGGTAGACTATTACAAATAAGGTCTAGTCACTATTTTTGCAAGTATGGGAAATGAAGTTCAATACCAAAAAATGGAAAGCACTAGAAATGGGCAATGTTGGTAAAAGACCATCCTTAAACTTCCTTGGGAAGCAAACCTATTACAAAAGCAAAAGAGGAGAAGGATTAGGGGAATATTGATAAAAGACAACCTGTCATCTGACAGACATATCAGCAGGATTGTGGAAGAGATGTAGGGACTAATGGAAAAGATCAAAGTGGCATTTCACTGTATGGATGAAGAGAGGATGAAAAAAACTCATTGAAACCCTGATCTGTCCAAGACTGGAATATGTAATTAGTATGATCCTCAAGAACAAGTTTTGTTTTTAAGGCATGAAAGAGTGCAATAAAACGGGAGTGAATGGATGAAGGAATGACATGGCCCAAAGAGATGTTCTTGTTTACTAGTATGATCAATAGTATAGCTTTTGGTACTTGGGTGAGAATGTGGCAGGAAAGGGAAGAATGGAGGTGGGGTAAGAATATAGATTGAGAGAAGCAAGTAAATGCCTTGGGGGGATTAAAAAGTGTAATGAGAAATAGACATTTGGGAATGGATGCTAAGAGGAGAGTGTATGATATTGTATGGGACAGAAACATGGAACATAAGAGATGAAGAGTTTAAATGTGTTTGAGATGAAATGCCTGAGAAATATGGTACGGGTTAATAGGCTTGGGATGGTTTGGGTGAGTGAAAAAAGATAAGTAAAAGAAGTGTTTAAGGCAGAAATGGAGGGAGTGACCAAGGATGAGATAGATGGGGTAAAAGGGGCATTGGGGAAGAGGGGCATGTCTGTTGAAGAAGAAAGGGAGAAGACAGAATATATGAGTGGAGAATGATTGTATATGGATGATGCTGTGATGCATGGAAGGGAGTGGATGGGGGATGGAGGGTGAGGGAATATGTGTGAATGATGTTTTGACGCAGCCCAAAGGAATTTCTCCTTGTCTTCAATGTTTCTGCATGAGGGGATGGAGGCGGGGTCACCAATTTAATGAAGTGGCCTTGCTGTGGATGTGCTGTGTCATGCTACATTGCTTCCTACCCAGGGCAGTGGGCAAGATGCAGGGATGACCCATTATCCAGGAGGAGCCAAGAAAAGAGGGAGGGAGGGGTGGTGTATGGGAGTGGAGTATGTGGGGATGAAATGGGTGGGAGTGGATTTATGTCTTACTTTGGCTACCTCCCTTGTAAGGGGGAAAAAGCTGTTGGTGTATGTATATATGTATATGGTATGGTCCCCACTCAGAGTGAAGGATATAAACAAGATTGAGAATCTACAAAGGGCAGCAACCAAACTGGTCCCCAGCCTGGCAGATAAACCATATGAAAAAAGACTAAAAGCACTGTGCCTGTCAACTTTGAAAGACTGAAGAGAAAGAGGTGATATGATTACATTGTTCAGGTCACTAATGCAGATGGATTGCATTGACAGAGGAGATCTGATTAAAGATGGGGGTGTGTTTAAGAGGTCATGAGAGTAAATTAAGAAAAGCCATATGTCTAAAAGATGTGAAGAAATACCGTTTTCCATATAGATGCATAAATACTTGGAATAGCTCAGAAAGTGATAGCCCAAGCTCATACAGTACATGAGTTCAAATCTAAATATAATTATGGGGAATCAAGGGTTTAGATTAAGTTAGAATTGTGCATGAATTTGAAGCTAGGTGTGATAAAGAATTAGTGAATAGAATATGGGACTTAGCAAGCATTGCTCCTTTCCTGTATACTACAATTAGGTAAACACACACACAAGCATATAAATCTTTAACCCATTTTCAGAGAAAAATAAATTGAGGTAAAGAGGTATCTGTATATTTCGACCACTATTTGTGGTTCTCTTTAGCAGATAGGTCCAGTAAGTAGATACATACATACATATACCAAAGGCTTTTTCCCCCTACATAGGGGGTAGCCACAAAGAAAAAGGCATAGAAACCACTCCCACCCATTCCATTTCCTATATATTCCACTCCCCTCCACCCTCCTCCCTCCCTCTTATCTTGGCACCTCCTGGATGACGTGTCATCCCTGCATCCTGTCCACTGCCCTGGGTCAGAAGCAGTGTCGCAAGACACAGCACATCCACAGCAAGGCCGCTTCATAAATTCGGCAACCCCCCCCCTCTCCGTCCCCTCATGCAGAAAAGGAGAAGACGGGGAGAAATCTCTTTGGGCTGCGTCAATTTTTTTCCATACATACTTCCTCATCCCCCATCCCCCACCCACTCCCCTCATGCTTCATAGCATCATCTATACACAACCCCTCTCCATTCATCCCTATCTTCTGTCCTCTCCCGTCCTTCCTCCACAGACATTCCTCTCTTCTGTAATGCCCCTTTCACCCCATCCATCCATCTCATCCTAGGATGCCCCCTCATATTCACTCCTTCCACCTCTGCCTTCCATATTTCTTTTACTAATCTTTCTTCACTCATTCTTTCCATGTGTCCAAGCCATCCTAATATCCTTTCATCAACCCTATCTCCCAGTTCCCTTTCCACCCCTGTTCTCCTCCTCACCTCCTCATTTCTTACTCTATCCAGCCTAGTAACCCCTATCATACTTCTCAGACATTTCATCTCAAACACATTCAAATTCCTTCTCTCTTCCTCTCTCATGTTCCATGTTTCTGCCCCATACAATGCTGTTGGTACAATCACTCCTTCATATAACCTCCTCATATAACCTCCACCAAGGCATTTACTTGCTTCTCTCAATCTACATTCTACCTCCACCCCAACTCCTCCCTTTCCTGCCACATTCGCACCCAAGTATCTAAAACTATCCACTTTCTCCAGAAGTATTAAAGTTTAGAAAGTGTTTAATAAATGATGATTCTACGATTTTTCATCTAAAATTACAATGAGATTTGAAAACAATGGCAGCATTTTTCTAACCAATGCAGTGATCCATATTGATGGAGTAAAAAAACACAGGAGTTCTCTTGAATGTATCTGCTGGGGTAACTGAAGGCTGATGGGAGGGTTTTAATTGAGAGGATTAGGAGGGGAACAGAGTATTTGGTGAGGAACAGTGTGGGTTTGGGAAAGGTTGGGGTCACTCAGTTATCTGACACACTGAAAAAAGTATGGTGACTCCAGGTCAGGCTATGCAGATAGCACAGAGGCTGAGGATCACTTCCTAACTTGTTGCAGAGTTTTTTATCAATACTTTGCATGGTTGCACCAGCTTGTGTGTAATTATTCACTTCATTCCCCTTTTAATTGTTTTAATGCAGGGAAAGGGGTTGGCCCCACCACCATTCTCCTCACAACCCAACAAGGTAAGTGTGTATAGAAAAGCAGCTATGGCATACAAACTAATGTAGAGTTGTTACATCCAGAATTGACCTTGTGGTCTCAATTCTTCTGTAGCTGCATAGAAATAGGAAGCATATTATACTTTTTCCTTTTATAAATATTGATGCAAAAGTATTGAGTGCACATGTAATAATGGCTGTACATGAACTGCTAAGATAGCTTTTTATGTCAAAGTAATTTGTTCTGCAACTAAGAGTTTTAGGTAAGGAATTATCTTAATCCCTGCTTGAACCTGAACACAATATTATAAAAAGAGATGTATGAATTTGAAATTAACAATTCTTTTCTGAGCATGTGTAAGATGATGAAACAAGATTAACAGTTTTGCTTTAATACAAATACATGCCTGTAGCTGAATGGTAGAATCATCATTGTACCTTCCTCATTGACTTCTGTGTAATTGTTAAACAGTTACAGAGATCAAACATAACTGACAACCTTGGTTCCAATAACTAAAAGATGGTAGGAAAACACAGGTTGGATCAGGAAAACTATTTTACTGATCTTTTGACTACAAGTCTTCTTTAGAGTCTGAAGAAAACCTGTAGTTGAAATGTCACTAAGATAGTGTTCCATATTCAACCCATGTTTTTCTCACACCTTTTCCACTTTACCGTCTCACCTTCAGCCAACACCATACTTTCCTCAAGAAACATTTGATGCTCTCTAACAACTCTCATCTTACCCATACACTTGTAAAATCTGCTGAAACAGATTTATACCACTCACTAAATTATTGTTAAAAGTGAGTTGTGAAAAAATATACACTTAAGACACAGTGCCAAATATGATGGCTAGTTAACCGAAGGTTGAGGACATTTCCAAATGTAACAATTTGGTCACCAACAATGAAGTAGGGTAATAATTGATATTTGGCACCAAACATGAAATTGTCAAAGTGAAACACACTAAATGTGCACTTCAACTCTTATTTTTCTTTGTTTTTTCCTGCCTTTGAACTACTTTATTTCCCAAAGTATGCTTGGTTATTTCTCTCCTACACTCCCTCTCCCTCCTTCCTTCCTTCCTTCCTTCCTTCCTTCCTTCCTTCCTTCCTTCAGTTACGACATCAGATAACCTTTAATCAATCAATCCTTCCTTCCTTCCTTCCTTCCTTCCTTCCTTCCTTCCTTCCTAGTAGAGGGCCCAACAATGGAAACCTGATTGTGGTGATCCAGTAAGATAGGTCTAGGAAAGTATGATCTCTACATCGCTAATAATTATCAATACCCTCATCTTGTATCAGAAGGTGCATGGCCCTTAGTCTCCAGACTGGACAAGATCTCTGTCAACTTCAATGATCTCACCCGCCCCCCCCTTTTCACGGAGAGCTGACAGCAGGTTATTGCTTCCTTCCTCTAGTGATGTAGTAACATGCACACATTGATACAACACAGACATTGGTTCAACATTTCATTTTGACAAGATCTCTGGGAGGGGTTGAGGACCATGGGTAACTGGGGAGGTTTTCAATCTGGAATAGGCAATGGTTATCCTTAACATGGACTTAGTTGAACTTACTGGAGTGAAGTAGTACAAAAAAAATTCTTTTGTTTCAGGATTAGCCAGTGGTGAACCAGCTGGGGGAAGAGGAGTCGGAGGTGGTGGGAGTTTGGACTCGAGCATGCAGTTATTAGTACCTGGATCAGTCGGGACCACTGGCAGCACGACTACCAATGGCTCTGTTGGTACAACTACTGCTTCTGGCCAATACATCCATCCCTCCCCTGTGTCTCAACAAGAGGTACAGGCCACATTAGGTAGGAATTCTCATATAAGTACCTGTTGATTTGTTCATTCTAACTTTTCCTGTGATTTTGTTTTATAATTTTTCATGATAGTACATATCCTACACAGTGCTTCTAAAGTCTGGCTGTTTGGCCCTTCTGTGAAAGCAGTGGTTTGCTTCATTAATCTTGATTTTGATAAGAGTGGTGTTGTGGAGTACAAGGGTGAATTTTAATAATGGTAACAACATAGGCATAGTTACTTTTTTTCATTAGTTTATTATATAAGTACATGCTTCTTTGAATTACCCACAAATGTTTCTTTTATTTGTCAGAGCAATATCAGCGAAAACTTGCCTTCCATGAACCGCGGCCATGCCCAACGTGTCGTCGGATGTACCGTGATGCTGCCACTCTTCGCACACACATGGCAATCATGCATGCAGAAGGTAATTAGTTAATATTATTTTGTAGGGATGTTGAGGGAGGGGAGGGGAGTCAAGTAGAGGATGTGGGGATGCAGGTGGAAGGATGATAATGGGGGAAACTGGAGTAAGAGGAAGATGGGCAGAGTATTTTAGGGAGTTGCTAAATGTGAAGGAGGGTAGGGAGGGAAAGGTAGTTGCAATGGGAGGTGCTGGGAAAATGATGGTGATGGGTGAGGGGGGGTGGAGGAGAGGTGAAAGGGGATGAGGTGAAAGCAGTTATTGGAATGGTGAGAGTAGGTGGGGCACATGGGTTGGAAGGGTGTCATGCGGAGTGTCTGAAAAAGGGAGATGCAGTGATGGTAGACTTGCTGGTGAGGTTGTTTGATGCTTGTCTGGAAGGGGGCAGAGTGTCAGGGGACTGGAGGAGTCCCTGTGTAGTTCCACTTTGTGGATGGGGGGTGGTTTGCAGGTATGAGTGTGGTGGTTTAGGGGAGGATCAGTTTTTTGGGTGTGGTTAGGGGGGCTTATGGGAGGGTTTTGGTTGGGAGGATTGGTAGGGGAATGGAGGGAGTCATTGGTGGGGAGTGGTGTGGGTTTGGGACAGGAGGGGGTTGTGTGGATTGGATTTTTGTGGTGGTGCAGATACTTGGGAAGGGGTGTGGATTTTTTTTTTTTTTTTTTTGGGGGGGGGGGGCCTTTATGAATTTGGAGGGGGCTTGTGATGGGGGTGGAAGGGTGTTATGGGGGATGTTGCAGATGTATAGGATGAGGGGAGGGCTGTTGGGAATGGGCAGGGGCTTTTACAAGAGTGCTGGGGGCTGTGTTGGAGTTTGAAATGGTGAGGGTGAGTGGTTTAAGGTGGGGGTGGGACTTCGTTGGGATGTGTTGTGTTGCCGTGGTTGTTCACTTTGTACGTGGGTGGGGTGATGTGGGAGGTGGGTGCGGGGGTGGTGGGCTGGGGATTGGAGATGATTGGGGGAAACAGAGAGAGGTGGGAGGTGGGCCAGTTGTTGTTTGCTGTTGACACTGCACTGGTAGCAGGGTCAGGGGAGGGATTGGGGAGGTTGGTGAAGTAGTTTGGGAGGGTGTGTGAAGGAACGAAGTTGAAGGTGGGGGTGGGGTGTGTAGGGTTGGGTGGTGGTGGGTTGGAGGTGGGTGTTGGGGGAGAGAGACTGGAGAGGGTGGCTGGCTTTAGATACAGGTGGGTAAATGGAGCAGGTGAGGGGGAGGAATGGAAGTGGGTTATTGATTGAGGGAGGCAGGTGGGTGCCTTTGGGGGATGGATGAGTATGGTGGGAGGTAGACATTTGGGAATGGGTGCTGGGGGGTGGTTGTACCGATAGCACTGTGTGGGGTGGAAGCATGGAGCATGAGAGAGGAGGAGTTTGGGTGTGTTTGAGATGAGGTGCCTGAGGGGTGTGGTGGGGGTTGCTGGCCTAGATAGAGTGAGGTGAGGAGGAGAGCAGGGGTGGAGGGGGAGTTAGGGGCTAAGATTGGTAAGGTGTTGGGGTGGTTTGGGCACATGGTAGGAAAGAGTGAAGGAAAATTGGTAAGAGAGGTGTGGAGGGAGTGAAAATGAGGGGTTGACAAAGGATGAGATGGATGGATAGGGTAAAAGGGGCAGTATCTGTTGAGAAAGGAGGGGAGAGGACAGAAGATAGGGGTGGTTGGAGAATGGTTGTGTATGGATGATGCTGTGATGCATGGAATGGGTGGGGGGTGAGGGAGTGTGCATGAATGTATGATGTAGCCTGAAGGGATTTCTCTGTTTTCTCTTTTTCTTCATAAGGGTATGGAGGGTGGGTAACTGATTAAATGAAGCAGCCTTGCTGTGGCTGTGCTGTGTCTTGCTCACCAGGGTAGTAGGTGAGATGCAGGGATGACCTGTCATCCAGGAGGAGCCAAGAAAAGAGGGAGGGAGGGAGGGGTGGTGAATGGGAGGGGAGTGTGTGGGGATGAAATGGGTGGGAATGGATTTATGTCTTTGGCTTTGGCTACCTCCCTTTAAAGGGGGAAAAAGCCCATGGTGTATATATATATATTTATCTATTATTTTGTAGTACAAAGTGCCTTGGTGATATGTAGTGGATGGAATGTGAAAGCAAGAATGAGTAAAAGTGTATATGAGATAGGATCCTTGGTAAATTTGAAATTCTTAAAAATGTGATCAGTAGATATAGAGAGTCATTTGATAGAAATGGTTTGTGTGATTCATCATGGTTCACCATGGTCTTGGATCACGTGTTGGACTCGTGATCCAAGACCATGTGTGTGTGTGTGTATGTGTGTTGTAATTGGTAAGCAGGCCTGCCTGGCAAGTGGGAGCTCCTGGGTCTCTGGGTGGTGCATCTTTTTAAATGACTCCCAACTCCAACATGGTGTAATGGATAGAATCCCATGGCAGTGCACACACCCAGATTGGCCCTTGGCAGGTGGGGCTCAAAGGGAGGACATGTGTAGAGGGTCACTTGGGATGACAGTGTTGTAATCGGTAAGCATACCTACCCAGCAAGTGAGAGGTCTTAGGTTCAATCCCTGGGTGGTGCCAGCTTTTCAGGGGCCCTTCTTAAACCTGCAAATAGTACAGCTGCACCTTTTTCCTCTTGTCCCTAGGTTTTTAACATCTTCTTCCTTAGCATCCACTCACCAATATCTTTTACTTTTGTTTTACACACAGCTGGGTTCAGCCACATTTGTTATTGAGAAATTTCTCTAGAAAGGTTTACTCTAAAACTTTAATTGCCCTCACCATTTCTGACGTAGTGTATTTAGAAATGCAAAAATGCACCTTGGCATAAGTTTTACTTGGGAAAAAAGTACTTTATAGACATATTTCAAAGTTACTGATAGAAACCACAGTCCATGTTTCATTAAATTCATCCATTAAGCACATTTTATTTGTACATTGTTTTCTTTAGGTTTATATTCATATTATTTATTCATGTTTGACATAATTCCAGGAAGAGAACCATTTGCATGTACCTGTGGTGCATTGTTTCGGACCAAGTACGACATGTACCAGCACAAGAAGAACGGACATCGGTAATGTGACTCGTATGTTGGTGCAGATCATCGTTGGAAGGATGGGATATTGGTGCCCAGTGTAACAATGACCAATTTAACCTTCCATTTGACACAACAGAGTTGTTACTTGAAATTCCATGATTTTTTTTACATAAATGAAAGTGCTCAATTTTATATGTGACTATGGTAAGAGTAATGAAAGTAGAAGGTAAGGTTTTTCCGTCGTAAGAGTTGAATTTTTGAGCTGTGATCCAGCCACAACTCTTTGAACTTGACTTTCATCTCTTCCAGCTCTCAGGCTTCTTGGCATGTTGATGAAAGACACTCAACCAAGTCTTCTGAGTGGATATGGGTTGTATTTAGGTGACTTTTGTCACCCCTTATGTAATGCACAAACCTTTTAGGTAATTCTGTGAGGTGACATCTTTGAACTAGGTTTCCGAGATGTTTGTTACCAATCAATTTAAATGGATCCCTCCCAGTGGTATGCCCTTGTATGTAATAAATGAGGCATTAGGAGGAGGAACGTATTAAGCACGAGATATGGGAAAATTCCTATAAATTTGTAAGCTTCCAAAATGCCATAACTTTTGAACCAGTGAATATATATTTTTGCTAAATGAAGCTAGGAACCTCTAGATAAACATGTAATAAACAAAATTTTCACTATGCACAAACATTTTCTCATGCACACACATACACATACACACACACTGTGTGTAAGGTCACAGCATTACTCATAGATTGGTCATATATGTACTCTGGGCTCCCATCCAGGGGGAGTAATAGCTGTCAATCACAAGTTCAACATGTGATCCAAGACCATGGTGAATCACACACGCATGCACACAGGGTGCAACGAGTGTTGCTTCTTTCCTGTATACTACAATTAGGTAAAAACATACACACACACACACACATACATTTGCTCTCTCTTTTGCTCTCTTACCACTCTCACTCACTTTCACTTTCAATCTCTTCCACTCACTTTCATCCTCACTCTTTTTTACTCTCTTGTACTCTCTCATTCACTTTCTCTAACTCTCTTTTTTCATTCTATTTTTCTTTGTTCAGTGCTTCATAGGTTCCTTCTTGTGGCCTCAGACAAGCAAGTTACCTGTCTCCGTGTTGGTGGAGCTTTTTATCCGGTGAGTTACCGTCATGGCCTAACGTGATGAGATGTGCTCTCTTTTGTCATGATGCCCAGTGTTACCAAGATTGTGATGACATGTTTGTTACCGATGCCTACTATAGGTGTTAATAATAAATTTATTGTGTATTTTCGAGGTGGAAACTTGCTAAATGCAAGAACTAATAATGGTAAGGCATATTCTCATTTCCATAAAGACTTTATGGGATTTCTTAGAGTTAAGTACTATTGTGCTAATAATTTGCTCATACAAGAAAGACGCAAATATTATTCAAGGAAACCAGTGAATCCTTTTGCACAACTTTTGTGGTGCTAATTGCTTAATTTTTTTTTTTTTTTTTTTTTTTCATTAAGTTAATAATTGGATGAACTGTTTCAGGCATCAGTCAGTTATATTAGTTTTCTTTATAATTTTGTGGTAATTCATTTATAGTTATTTTCATAAAAAAAAGAAAGAAAAAAGTTATTTATTTTTGGCATGAGTAATTTAGGTCACAGTTTGCACTGAAGAAATTTTCATTTCGATGTATAGGAAGACTTGAATTTTATATTGACCATAAAATCATGTCAATCTGCAAAGAAAATTTTAACGAAAATGCATTTGTATAATATATTTAGATGGGATGGTGAACATCTAGATAGTTATGTTTTTGATGTTTGATAAAAGACATAGTGGGAGGGTGAATGGTCAGAGTGGTTGATCTGTAGTCATTTGCATGAATTATTTTGTTTAAATTGTATTTGACTCCAGTGATTAGAACCACCACCGTTCGCTAGTTTGTTTTTTGAATACTGTTATTCATTTATAAAAGTGATTGTTGATTGAGAAGGTATTAGTTCTGTTGCAGAAGTTAGGATCCTGGTTAGGTTCTTGGCGTGGCATTATGGCATGTTTCAACGACCCCATTATGGGCTTATGTTTTTCAAATTGTAATTATTACAATTATTGTAGATTTTAAGCATTTTTGTGTTAATGCCAGGCTAAAGACCATGCAAGGTGAGCATGGATTAACCCAAGATGTTACCATTGTGGGCATTTGATTCAACAGAATACTGGGTTACGTAATTGGTATGTGATAGCATGTGCTTTTAAATGTGTAGCCCAGATGATTGTTTCACCATAAGGATAAGTTTATGCCCAAAGTATTCCTTTTTCATTCAGATATACCAGTGATAGCTGTTACCAACTTACCTACCAAATATTCTATGCGATTTTATAGCAAGTCCACAGCTTCAAATGTATGTTTTTGCACCGCCTACCCCCTAGTAGAGTGGATGTGATTTGAATGTTACCAAGTAGGCTTAGAGTGTTACCAGACCAAAAAAAAGAAAAAAGAAGAAAAAAAAGAAGGAAAAAAATGTATGTGTGCAATGCGATTATGAAGGAAACCTAAAATTCTGTTTGGTATGTAAATGTTACCTTGGTTACCTATAATTTTTGTTATAATATTTTTATGTTTAATTATGTTGTTTAGACAGCATATTATTTGCCATTTTGAGCTCAAAACTTGTGAATGATCTTTTGTGTGTTGAAGGTGTTTTGGTAAATGAGGTGTAGCAGGGATGGAGCACATTTGAATGTTAGTGTTTTTAGATATACACTGATCTACTGTTGGTTACTTGTGCACATTCATGTGATCAAGTCTATGTTCATGAGTTTTCTGTAATATGGATGGGGCTGAGGGGTGTACCACTTGAATTTTGAATGCAAGAAATTTATATGTTGTGTAGTTTGGTAATAATGTCGAGTTCTTGAACTAAGAAGTGTGATCAAAGTTCACGCATAGATATATTCAACTTTGTCTTTCTTGGTCACAATGGCTGCAATAGCTGCCAGGCCATATCCAGGAGCTACTGCTTAATACAGTGGTCCTCAACTCCCAAAATCTTATGTATTGGGCATTAGTTTTATGTCGCGTGCGAGATGCAGGGATGACCCGTCATCCAGGAGGAGCCATGATAAGAGGGAGGGAGTTGGGTGGATGGGAGTGAAATATGTGGAGATGGAATGGGTGGGAGTGAATTTTATGGCTTTTGTTTTTTGGCTACCTCCCTTGTAAAGGGGAAAAAGCCGTTCGTATATGTATGTATGTATAAGTTTATCTGTTATGCTTTGATTTGGCAATCCCAATAATTTTGTACTCAATAACTTGGTATTCACAATGATTATGTATCATACTAAAATATTGAGGTGCTAAAATTATTTCAGGATAGTTTAATAATTGGGGAAAAATGACTTGCATATATTATTGAAGTTTTTAAGGAACCATAACGGCTTCAGTTTATTATTTGTTCTGAAACTATAGGATGTTTGATATCCAGATTTTAATTTTTTAGTTATGGAGAGAACAAGGGTGCTTGCAAATGGTGGTCATGCAAGATGGACATTTGGGAAAATTATTATCATCGTCTGATGATAATCGTCCAGGGCAATGAGCAAGATGAAGGGATGACATGTCATCCAGGAGGAGCCAAGATGAGAGGGAGGGGTGTGAATGGGAGTGGAGTGGGTGGGAATGAAATGGGCGAGAGTGAAGTTGTGCCTTTTGACTTTGGCTACCTCCCTTGTAAGGGGGGAAAAGCCCTTGTTATATAGTATGTATGTAATATAAAGTTAAATGTGGAAGAGAATAGAATTAGTGGTAGCAATGGGAGGTACTAAGAAAATTATAGTGATGGGAGAGGAAAATAGAGGAGGAATAAGAAAATAAGAAGTGCAAGTAGTTTTGAAAACAATGGGAGTGGGTAAGGCACCTTGGGTAGATGGGTGTCATGCAGAGTGTCTAAAGAAGGGAGGTAGTGAAGTTGTTTAATGTGTGTCTAAGGGAGGGTAGAGTGCCAGAGGACTGGAGGTATGCCAGTATAGTTCTGCTTTATAAGGGAAAAGGGAACAAATGTAAGTGTAGTAGTTTCAGAGGGATCAGTTTGTTGAGTGTAGTTGGGAAGAAATATAGAAGGGTTTTAATTGAGAGCATCAGGAGAAGAACAGAGGGAATAATTGGTGAGGAACTGTGGGTTTAGGAAAGGTAGAGGTTGGGTGGATCAAATTTTGTAGTAAAGCAGATGTGTGAAAAGGCTTTAACAAAAAGTGAGGATGTTCTTTGGGCCTTTATGCATTACATAGATACATATACCAATGGCTTTTTTTCCCCTTACAAGGGAAGTAGCCAAAAACAAAGGAATTAAATCCTTTATACATACATATACCAAGGCTATTTCCCTCTTACAAGGGAGGTAGCCAAAAAGGAAAAGGCATAAAAACATTCCCACCCATTCCATCCCTGAATACAATCCACACCCCTCCACCCTCCCTCTTATCTTAGCACCTCCTGGATGACAGGTCATCCTTTATAGATTTGGAAAAAGGGTCATGACAAGGTAGACAGAATGCATTGTGGGAGGTTTTGCAGATATATGGGATTGGGGGAAAGATGTTAAAGGCAGTCAGAGTTTTTACAAGAGTAGTAGAGTCTGTGTTGGAATTGGAAATGGAGAGGGTGAGCATTTTGAGGTAAAGGTGGGTCTGTGATAGGGATGTTTGATGTTGCTGTGGCTGTTTAACTTGCACACGAATGGGGTGGTGCAGGAGGTTAATGTGAGGTGGCTGGAAATGGTTAAAGAAAATGGTGAAAAGTGGGAGATGAGCCAGTTGTTGTTTGCTGACAACACTGCACTTGAGGCAGGGTCAGATAAGGGATTAAGGGAGTTAGTGTTGGAGTTTGGCAAGGTATGCAATGGGAGAATGTTGAAGGCAAATGTGGGTAAAAGTAAAGTGACGAAATGTACAAAGGGAGAAGATGGCAATGAGTTGAAAGTAAGTATTAAGGAAGAGAGGCTGGAGGAAGTGGATAGCTTTAGTGGCAGGAAAGGGAGATAGAATGTAGATTGAGAGAAGCAAGTAAATGCCTTTGGGGATTAAAAAGTGTAATGAGAAACAGACATTTTGGAATGAGTGCTAAAAGGAGATTGTAAGAAGGGGTGATTGTACCGACAGCACTGTATGGGGCAGAAACATGGAACGTAAGAGAGAGTTTAAATGTGTTTGAGATGAAATATCTGAGAAGTATGGTAGGGGTTACTAGAGTGGATAGAGGATGTGAGAAGGAGAGGGATAGAAAAGGAGTTGGGAGATAGGGTTGATGAAACAATATTGGGATGGTTTGGACACATGGAAAAAATGAGTGAAGAAAGATTAGTAAAAGTGTGGAAGGCAAAGGTGGATGGGGTGAACCTGAGGGGGCAACCAAGGATGAGATGGATGGATGGGGTAAATGGGGCATTGAGAAAGAGGGGGATGTTTGTTGAAGAAGGGAGAAGACGGAAGATAGGGATGAGTGGAGAATGGTTGTGTATGGAGGAAAAGTGTTAATGGATTAGAGCTTGGATCAATAACAGAAAACAGTGGGTCACCATAAATGGAGTAAAATCCAGGTGGGGCAATGTTACTAGTGGGGTTCCCCAGGGCTCGGTTTTGGGTCCCTTGTTGTTCATTATGTACATAAGCGATTTAGACGATGGGATAAATAGTGATGTTAGTAAGTTTGCGGACAACACCAAAATGGGATGCCTAATTAGGTCAGGAGACGATGCAGACATTCTGCAGGATGATCTTAACAAATTGTTCACATGGTCAGTGAAATGGCAAATGAACTTCAATATCTCTAAGTGTAGCGTGTTAAACGTAGGGCTACACAACCCCGAAAATAGATACAGCTTAGATAACATGCTTTTAGAGAAAACTGAGTGTGAGAGAGACTTGGAAGTTCTGGTGAGTCCGGAACTTAAAACCAGGAAACAGTCCATTAGTGTCAGGAATAAAGCTAACAGAGCATTAGGTTTCATTGCTAGGACAGTAACGAATAGAAGTGAAGAGGTAATTATCAAACTAGCGATAGTTAGACCCATCCTTGACTATACGGTACAGTTTTTGTCTTTGTCCTATTGAATGGACATCAATTCACAAGAATCAGTAGAGACGAATGACCAAAATGACGCATGGACTCCGAAATTTGCTTTACGAAGAGAGGTTTAGGCACCTTAACTTACATTCTCTGGAAAGATGCAGAGTGCGGGGGGATCTAATAGAGGTGTTCAAGTGGATCAAAGGCTTTAACAAGTGTGACGTTAACAAGGTCATCATATTAAGACAACAGGGCATGATTCCCAGTAATGGATTTAAATAGGACAAATTTAGATTTAAGAAGGAAATAGGAAATAACTGGTTTACTAATAGGGTGGTCAATGAATGGAATAGACTTAGTAACCATGTAGTGAGAGCTGAAACTATCGATTGTTTTAAGAAACGGTTAGACAACTTTATGGATGGGGATGACAGGTGGTAATAGACATGGAACTGCCTAGTGTAGGCCTTATGGTCTCTTGCAGTCTCCTTCATTCTTATGTTCTTATGATGCATGAAAGAGGGTGGGTGGGGGATGGGGGGGGTTAGGGAGTTGTTATGTGTCAATGGTAATTTGACAGACCAAAAATGATTTGTCCCCATTTTCTCTTTCTGCATAAGGGGATGGAGGAAGGGGAGGGGTGCTGATTAAATGAAGCGACCTTCCTGTGTCTTGCTCCATTGCTTCTGACCCAGGGTAATAGGCGAGATGCAGGGATGACACATTATGCAGGAGGAGCCAAGAAAAGAGGGAGGGGTGATGAATGGGATTGGAGTATGTGGGGATGAAATAGATGGGAGTGGATTTATGCTTTTTTACTTTGGCTACCTCCTTTGTAAGGGGGGAAAAAGTTTTTTGGTATATGGTATGTAGCCACAAACTGCATGTTCAGGCAGGTCCTTGCTGCCACTATCTTTGTAGTTCTTCATCTATTGCTCAACACTGTTCACAAACACCAACAATATCAGCAATTTCCTATGTACCAATGTTTATTTTTTGTAGTGCTTGATTTGAATTGTTATAGGGTAATGGCTAATGAGGTTGCTTAATGTGTGCTTGAGGGAGAGGAGTGATGTAGGACTGGAGCTCCACTTGATTGAGGGGGAGGGGAATAGAGGTCATGTCTGCCAACACGTACTCTCCACCTGCTCAAATTTAATACCATCCTTATCATTGGGTGATATTTCCACTGTGTGAGTAGTGGGTGACAACTCACTTGGCTGAGAGTACATAATTCAGTGAAGGTGTCTCCTCTAATTTATGGGTTATTTCTACTGCCTGCAATGTGGTGAGCAATTTTTGTCACTTTGAGTTGGTGACAGGGGAGGGGGGGTTCTGGGAAATTGATAACTCATAACTTGGTAAGACATAAGCCCTCTTATATGCTGAGTTGGTGGGGGCTACTGTATTCTGAAATAAGAACAAAATTGGCACTCGATGATTTGACAGACTTGTTACTTCAAGAACTTTTGAGTGTTAGAGGTACTAAATTACTGACAGAACAGCTGGGATTTACTTCATGTACATGGCACACAAAGCTAAACTGATCTCATCTATTATAGTTAGTGGCATTTGGCTATACTTTTTATAGTCTTGAGTGCAGAGGGAAATTGGGATTCCAGTTTGCATGCTCTGGGACTAATCATGATTTTAATGTTTTAGTGCAATATGCCAGTTGCATTGATTTATTTTGTCATTATTATTATTGTTATTATTATTATTGTTTTTTTGTTTTTGTTTTTGGGGGGGAGGAGCCAAGAAAAGAGGGAAGGAGTGAGTGGTAGTGAATGGGAGTGGAGTGGGCTCGGATGAAATGGGTGGGAATAGAATTATACCTATTGACTTTGGGTACTTCCCTTGTAAGGGGGAAAAAGCCCTTGGTATATGTATTTATTATTATTATTATATTTTTTTCACACATTTTCATAAGAGGGATATTTGCATAATACAGTTAAATATGATTTTCATAAATTTTATTTTTATTTGCTAGATTTTTCAATCATGAGAGCATCTTAGGACTTCAGTATTCTACTCTTTCTTTCTTGTTCTCTACTCTAAGCATTTTCTGTGGTGCAAAGTGATGTGTCCTCATTCTTATGTAAACTCAAGGCAACAATTGTTATTATTCAGCCTTTTGAGCATATCCAGATAAAGTAGGTGTGACACTTAATACAGAATAATGAGAGAAATGTAGGGGGATGGAATATAAAAGGAAGCAGAAGGAAAGGGGTGGATAGATCAGATATTCATTAAAAGATAAGCTTCAGTGAAAAAAATGAAGCTGTTTGTATCTGTGTTTTGGGGTGTGTGGGAGAAAGCATATGAAAAGTAGGGTAAGACAAGGAGTCATGGTTAGACATGAGGCCGAATGTGGAAGTGGTAATGGTAAGAATTGAGCAGGTAAAGTGGAAACGACCATGTCACTCTCCAAACAATGGACCCAATACATACCTGGGTCCTCTTAGGACTTTAAGTGAATTGTGAGGGTAATGGTGTACACTGCAAAACTGTTTGCACAGCCTTTCACCTCCAAAGCAATGACCCGCGACATGCCATTAACATGGTCTCAGATGCATCTTCTGGACCTAAACAATGGTTTCCATAGTGGACCACTTCACCACACATTCACGCCCCACCACCACCCACTACCACCAACCACCCAGCCACCACAACCTTTGATACACATCCAAAAACCCAACAATCAACAATATTAGCTTATCTACATCATGACACACAGTTCATAAGTGGAATTTCAGATTGTACTACAGCCGAAAGAGTAAAAGATAGTCTTACTGCTCACTGCTAACTTTCAAAGACACCCAAACCCTGGAGAACCTCCTCCATTCTCTTTCAAAAAACGAGCACAATCTCCCACCAGTTAATTCCACCAGCAATCATTCTGAAAAAAAAAAAACCTCCCTTCAATGGCAAACTTTTATTTTAGCAGTCACTGTCCCAAACACCATCTTGGAAAAATAGTGGGAGTGGGTGTCCATCAAAACACCCTCCATCATCCACACACAGTATACACACATCCTTCATCTTCTCTTACTCA